>NC_090928.1:563990686-564615702 GCF_040938575.1 Ambystoma mexicanum
ACTGATCTAGAAACCTTCACTCTTAAAATGATCCCTTTGCACAGCTCCTCCACCTATTCTTACTCATTATCCATTAACAATCTAGTACAGAACACATACTTGGAAGAATATTATCAAAACTGCTATTTATCTTAAAAATGGCATCAGCTATTGCCATCACTCCTCCCCAAGAGCCACCGTCACCATCAGCTGGAGAAGCTACATAACAACAAAGACAATGAAGAGGACCAAGAAGATGAGGTAGAGGAAGTGCCTAGCACTAGTACCAAGAGAGAATCCTGGCTGTGGCAGTTCTTTACCACTGTTGGGAATGTACCAAAGGCTAAAGTGAAATGCACTGAGTGCAACGTTGTACTCAGTCGCGGACTAACTGGACAGTACCCCTATGGGACCCCCTCCATGCGCCACCACACCCAATCCAACCACTGCAATGCTCTCAGAAAGGCTGCTCCTTTGTTATCAAGTAGTAAGCTGTCTTCCTCCACCTCATCTTCCACAACCACTAATGTAACCACACAGCCCACTTCTGTGGGACACACACTCCCACCAGCTATCTTGCAAGCAATAAAGAGGCTGTTCACCCATATTGATGTTGATATTTTATTTCTTTCACACTCATACACAAGTGAGATAGAGCGTGACAAGACAAGGGAAGGGGAACAGCGGAGAACAAAAACAAAGATCTTACTAGGCACAGTGACACTGAGAACGCGCAAGTGCATGGGAAAGCGGGAGAAGTGCATGGAAAGGGGAGAAAAGGAGAGTGTGGAGCGAGGAGAAAAAAACAGATAAATAATAATATATTAATAAATAAAAAGGCAAAAAACAATGCTAGTGCAGCCAGCAAGTGGCAAGTGCTGGGTTTAAGCAAGCAGGCTGGGTAGGTCTGATAAGTGCAGGAAGAAAAGGGAGGAATGTAGGGGTACAGATATATACCCTAGTGCAAAGGGTGTCCCAGAGGCAGTGCGTGAGGGTGGCAGGGTGAGCAGGTACCTGGGCTCGGAGGACAGAGGGTGGCCAGGTGCATGTTGCCGAAGGAGACATAATCAGCAGGGGAGAGGGGGGCGAAGGCAGAAGCAAAGAGGAAGGTCTTGAGGTGCTTCCGGAACCAGATATTGTTTTCCTAAGTTTTAGAGTGGCAGGGAGGCAGTTCCATAGGGAGGCCCCAGCCAAAGATAGATATCTACCTCCAGCTCGTTGCTTTGTGAAACGACTGACCCTGAGGGAGTTAGAGGTAGAGGAGTGAAGAGCTTGAGATGGGAGGTATTTGCGGAGGGATAGCTGAAGGTATGTTGAACCCAGGCCCCAGAAAGCCTTGTGGACAAGCAGAGGGTTTTGAATTTAATCCTTGCATCCACTGGGAGCCAATGGAGAGATTTAGAGCTGGAGAGATACAAACCCAGGACTTGAGACCAAGGACAAGTCTTGAAATCCTGTTCTGGATAAGTTGCGAAGGGCGGAGAGCAGAGGCTAGTAGATTAAGAAAGAGGTTGTTGCAATAGTCCAACCTGGAGAGAACCAGAGCTTGGGAGACAGTGAGCTTCTGGGAGAAGGGGAGGAAAGCAAGAGTACCTCTGAGGAGGTTCAGTAGGAAGTTTGACGTTTTTGATACCTCAGCAATGTGGGCAGAGAAGGAAAGTGTGGAATCAAAGGTGACACTGAGGTTCTTAGCCTCGCAGGTCGGGGTAGGAGGAGGTGCCCAGGGAGGCCGGCCAGAGAGTGAGAGCAAAGGACGGTGATGGTGTGCCAATAAAGAGGATCTGCGTCTTTCTGGCATTCCGACAAAGATCGTTGGTGGCACACCAATCTTGAATGGGAGTTAGGCAATCAGGGATGAGGGAGGTGGAGGAGGTGGCCAAGGGCAGCCTGAAAATGAGTTGAGTGTCATCCACGTAGCACTGGAAGTTTAAGCAGAAAATGTCAATACAGTGGGCGAGAGTTGCCAGGTATTGGATGAAAAGCCAGTGCGAGAGGTTAGACCCCTGGGGAACGCCAGCGGTGGAGAGAAAGATAGATGATAGGAAGGACCCAAGTTGTACCTGGCAGGGTAAATCAGAGAGGAAAGAGGTCAGCCAGGCCAGAGCCTAATCGGTCATACCCAGGTTATACCCAGGTTTTGAAGACAACAGTCCTCTGTATATTCTGCAACACATCACTCTGCGAGGGGAGCAATTTTGAAGTGCTTTTGAAGCTTTAATCAAGGAGCATGAGAAACATTGCCCCTACCTTAGATGTAACACTTGCACAACATCTTCCCCTGTCCCCTCCATATTAGTGCTTAGTACCATTTCCCTCATTTCCCTCCCCACCTTATGTTCTAACATCTCCTGCAAAAATATCAACAACATCAAAAAGGTTGCTTTAGGAACCACCTTTCACTCCATCTACTTTACATTTCTCAGAAAAGCTCATAGACTCAATAACATTTTCCAACATGACCATTAGCATTTTGTGTTATGCTAATGGGAGTAATGTGGCGTTCATCCCCCGTTCCAGGAAGTGGAACTGGGTTTAACGGCCCGGCAGCCCAAGTTATTGGCCCAAGTGTAGCGAGGGTGGATAATGAGGGCTCCGGACTGTTACCCCCAGTTTCAGCCCCTGCAATGAGGGATGAAGGCCATTAGCACCCCGGGTTGCCAACCTTATGTCAGGACTCAGACAATCTGGCCACTGCCCATGGCCACAGGCTATAACTCAGTCACCAAAAGTACATCACTATTTTTGGTACCTACACTATGACGTTTCTAAAAAATAAGAACACAGACACATTTGTAAAACCATGCTTTCTGGTCTTTGGCAATGCTCCCTTACATGAGTTTGCTGGAAATCCGTCCATGTTATATTTTTTCAAAAGTATCAAAATGCGCACACATACAATAGCCATCTGATATAGCCCCCACTTGACAAAATCCATTCAAACATTGCACACACATTCAAGGTTTGGTCTCTAATC
Organism: Ambystoma mexicanum; assembly: GCF_040938575.1. NCBI lineage: Eukaryota > Metazoa > Chordata > Amphibia > Caudata > Ambystomatidae > Ambystoma > Ambystoma mexicanum. Next base: position 563,993,640 of record NC_090928.1, read on the forward strand.
TTTCTGAAAACGTGTGTCCACATTTGTCAGATGGCAACAAAGTTATAAGCCATCTAAAAATGTTTAGACCCCCCCCCCTAATTTAGCCCCTTCTTTACAAAATCGCACCAATGTTTGGGAAAACATTCATATCTAGATCTAAAAAAAATGTTCAGACCTCTGTGCAGATTTCATAAAATGGCACCAAATTTAAAAGCTTTTACAATAATCCCCTCTAATTTTGATCCCTCTTGACAAAACATCACTTTCGGGACCAAACTGCATCTCCTGCATCTCCGAACATTTTTGCCCTCCCCCCCTTGATGAAACCTCACCAAACTTTGTATGATCGGTCTGACAAGGCCATATACTTTTTTGCAAAGTTTCATGAGGATTCGTCCGGATGGGGCAAAGTTATAAGCCACCCAAAAAGGGCTCTTCCTATGGGTTGAGCAACTTACCCATAACTACAGGGCTGCTAAAGCAGACCCTGTATTATATATATATATATATATATATATTTATTTATATATAGCAGCATTATAAATGGCAAGAGAAGCACCATTTTTCCCTGTGCAATGCCCTGCAAAGCATATGGTTAAAAAACACAGATTGTAGTTTAAACAAATTAATAGGGGGATTTGTTTGTCCATGATGGTGTCATGATGACTGAAAGTGTCAGAAGGTGCCAAGGCTGAGAGAAAGGGAGGTCTGTTAAAACTGCACACATAGGCCTTTCTCATTGTTTCAGTTTGGAAAGCAACAATTAAGTTAGTTTTGTTCTTGCAGACAGAGATATTAACGTTTCATTGACAGGTGCATGCAGTAACTGCTCTCCTGAATATACATGAAGCACTGCTCACGCCTTTTGACTCTAATTCTCCATCTGTTCTCATTCTACATGATCTCTCCTCTGAATTTGATATGGTCAACCACACCATCCTCATAAAACGGCTCCACAATACCCTTGGTATCTTGGACCGTACACTGTACTGGCTGACCTCCTTCCTCACTGACCATCCCTCACAAGATATCCTTGGCTCTTTCTTATCTCCCACCTCTATCTCCACCTGTGGCATTCCCCAGGTCTCTAACCTTTCTCCCTACCTCTTTAATATCTATGTTGCTCCAAGTGCATAACTAATTGTCACTTTCTCCCCTTACTTCAAGTGCTATGAAGTTGACATACAACACTTCTTCAAACATCCCTCTGATCCTCTCCTTACTTCCTCCATCATTCCTGACTGCCTATCTGCCATCCAGTCCTGGTGTGCCTCCAATGATCTCTGCCTCAATGCAAGCAAGACTGAGATGCTTCCCATTGGGACTCCTGCTCCCTATTTCTTCCCTTCCTCTGGCAACCCTCTATAGGCTCTCCTCCTTCTCCTTCATCTGATGCCAGAAACCTTTGAGTCATCTTCAACTCCTCTCTTTCCTTCCTCCCTCACATCCAGGACCTTGCCAAGAAGGCGCACTTTCAACTCCACCTCCTGAAAGGAATCATTCTGTTCCTCACTTTCCCCAGACCCTCAATGTCTCTAGAGATTGGGTGCTCTGTCTATGCTGGACTTCTTAAACAACCACTTCCTTAATATACACTTGCCCTCTCCAGCTTATCCAAAATAGGGCTGCAAGCCTTATGCTTGTCTTCAAGCCCAGGGGCTATATCTCTCCAGCCCTAAAATCTCTCCACTGGCTTCTGTTTACAGAAAGGATCAAAGTTAAATCCCTCTGCATCACCCATAAAGCTGTCTGCCTGGGGCCGGGGACCATGCCATCTACAACTGGCTCCCAGCAAGTACTCTCCCCCCAGATCTCTAAGCTTCTCCGGTGCCAACTCCATGTGTGTCAAGCGCTTCTCTAAACAGCAAGCTGGTGGCTGATCTCTTTCCTCGGCTGGCTCACTCCTCTGGAACAGCCTCCTCCTTTGTCTCTGTCTCGAATTCCGGATGCTTCTCAAGACTTTCCTTTTCACCTCCTCCTTCCCCCTAACCCTTCCTTGCTAAATCTCACAGTCAATATGATTGGTGACCTGGTCCCTTATGTGTCCTTCACTGTCCTGGCCTCCCCCCAATTGTATTTAGCCTGCGCCCACTCCCAGCACTTTGGATGCCCACTGACCCTGTGCTGTCTCACAGGCCTGTACTTATTGTATTGGCATTTGATGACTCTCATCAAGTGATCTCTGCCAAGCACTGAGAAGCAGCTTGCAACTTACTCCCTAGCACTTCCCTCGGTGGAACTCCTAGCACTTACCATCATCCCTCGTCCCTTCTCTCTCTCTGCCCTTGTATGTTCTGAATGATCACAAGGCCTAGTAGGACCACTTCTTTCTTTCTCTTCATTATTATATTTGGCTTTTGTTCCCATGTTCCCACCACATTGTCCCGTGGGTGCTTTGAAACACAATGTACTTGATGTATAAGCACCTTACAAATGCACAATAAATAAATAAACAATAAATACAATAACACACTAGCAAGATATACCCACAGCCCCTCCTATGGTGAAAGCAGTGCATTTTACCAGGTTAAATAGATTGAAGGTAAAATGCCTCAAACACTGGCCTCACGTATAATGAATAAGCTGCGCACATTATCACCCAATTAGATCAAACACCTGCAAGCAGCAGTATGTATCAGAAGGGATTACAGAACAAGCTGTCCAAGCTTTAACAAACTGTTTGGGAGATTGAGTCCCAGCATGGAAAGATGAGATGGTAGCGAGTTTGATAGTTCTTTGGCCAGGGCAACGTTTTGATCTCTCTTTTCCCATCAAAAGTTAAATTGACTGTTGTAGCTAAGTATAACACCCAAGGCCACATCAGTAACAGGCACCAGTTTTGTAAAGGTTCCAGCATGTTGTAGTCCCAAACAATTAGAGCACAGTCTGATGATGTCTTGCATGGTGGGAAGGGCCCTGTGCAGATTCAAAGGTAATGATTATCCAATTAGAAGAAGTAATGTATAGAACAGCATAGATGATTTATTTTAACAACCAATAGCAGCTTGTGAATATTGTTTTGTATGGACACGACAATGAAATGTGTTTGGTTCACAATCCGTGGGGTAGCAGGAAGTAATTGGGAATGTCTGTGGACCTTCTAATGGCCAAATGGAGTAAATGAAGCTAAGGCAGTCCCGAGACCTGAGAGGCCGACAGGGCGGTAGCCCAAGCCCAAGTGGTGGTGGTTGTGGTGGAGTCCAGGTAAAGTGGATGTCTGGATTTAAAGGGAGTTCATCCTGGGAATGAGAGACCTCGTCCTCTAAGAGGGAGTCCCTCCCAGTGAGGTGCCACTTGCCAAGGGGGGGTATTTCAGAGCAGGCTCACCTCGCTAGCCTCACATGGGGAGTGCCCCACCTTGGGGAGAAGGGACAAATTGCCTTGATTTGTCACATACTTCAGTGTACATTTAGTAGTACTACTTGCCTGTGATTTTCAGTGCTTACTGTGTTTTGAGGCCTGATACATGTGTGCATCTCTACTTATTGTCTTATTGGATTTATTGAAGTGCTTAGGGTCTCCTGAAGTGTATGCCTCACTGCTATACCACCTTCCTTGCCATTGGCTAGGCCTGAATGTAAACTAAAATAGACTCAACTCTCAGAACCTTCGCTCAGGGCTGTTTCTGAAATTAATCTTAATAGGAAGTTAAGACCACTGAAAAAAGCAATCAGTGCATCTTCAGAACCACATATGCCAAAGACTTGGGAGATCTTTACTGTGTGACCACTGCTATCAAGGGGCCAGTGAAGGGTTACTTTCCTGGACATCAGACCAGGGAAGGAGAACAAGTGCCTTTTAAAGCATTATGGGATCCATTGTGTAGTGGCCCTGGCAGGATAACCAGAGTCATCACACCAGAGGAAATAAAACATGATGCATGTGATGGTTCTGGAAACCAGGAGAAAAAGAGATCCCTGTAAACACTGCAAAGATGCAGTGAAATCATCACATATAGAGCAGTAGAGAGAGAAACCCTAAAGCGCTGTTGAGGGGCCACAATCTAATGGAGGGGAGAAGCAGCATGTTGGACAACTGGCCAAAATCAAGATTGCCCCCTAGGCTTTTAAAACCTTAGGAATCTACAGACCCACAATAACTGAGGTAAATTAATTCAGTGTAAATAGACCTGGAGACTCACCACATTGTGATCTAGTGAACATCCAGATGTTTGATAGATCTGAGCCCAAGAAAGCATGGCTATTTTAATATGCATTACTGTGGAGGGTGAAACAGCTACAACCCCAACAAATCAACATGGCAGCAACATCAAACTCCAGGAGAAAGGATGCAGACTCCAGCTGCACGTGTGCCCCAAGTTAAGATTGTTAGCATTATCTGAGTATACTGGCATAAAACAGCTTAGTCGGATTGAGCTATTGGACTTTATAACCCACTAAATAGACTTAGGGGCTCTTAAGCCTGGTCTTCCAGGTTCTCTTCAGGGACTGGTGGACTGTGCTGGTGTACTATACCCCTGAACAGCAGGTTGAGTGAACCAGAAACTATTTAAAGCACAAGAAAATGTGCAGTATAATTATTTCTAGAAAAAGATCTATGGGCACACATTAGAACACTGCTCCCTGTTCCAGCTTGTCCAATAACACACAGCCACAAATGTTGGTATTGTAAACAGGACCAAAAATTATTGGCATAATTGGGGAGGAAGGATAGCTCAGGTCCAAGTTTTTGTATTGGAAGCAAGACAGCTCAGTGCAACACAGGTTGGAATCTCAATCCCGCACTTAGAAAACTTTCCCTGGTATTAAGCGTGTTATAAATGAAAAATTATAAATTATAATCATGAAACAAATCATGCATCATAGTTTTTCTCACTTTCTCATATATTTCCATTTGCTCTGTAAGTTAGATACCAAGTATTCAAATCAATTTCTTAATCCTTTACTTTTATCACAGCATGTTCCTTTTCAATCATGTCAAGTACAAAATGAATCTTTAAAAAAGCATTCAGACCCCTATGGAGAGACACTTTGCTTCCTTCCAGAGTGTCCTTTGCAATTTCTGCTGCCACTAATTCTTCTTGGAGATTTTCCAAAAAGTGCTGAAACTTTGAATTACCAATATTTAGTGTGTTCTTTTCAACAGCTAGTTCCTAAGTGTCAAACGGCACCTTTCCATCATTACTACAATTTAGAAATATCTGCACCAAACACACATATAATGATAATTTATTTGCATTTTGCCAAGACAGTTTCATGTGATTTATGAAAGATGATTTTCAATGTCTGCCCAGGCAACCGGGACACCAAGTAATTTAAAATACCTTGCTTTCACGTCACAATTCACATTGTCATATGAGTGCACAGCCACTTCATACAAGCTAATGCCGTCCAGGACATTTTCTCTGGACAATGTGTGTCAATCAGATTACTTTTTAGGATGCCTTTATTGACAAACATCATTTCTGCCAATTCTGCAATTGCAGTGAGCAAATTATGCTATTGTTTCTTAAATATTGTAACACCAAGACTTAGCCACACTCTCTAGCTGTACAGAGGAGAGCGAATGAGTGGATGTGTAGCCTCATATTACCAAGGTTTCTCTGAGAGATTGTTTTGAGGCCAATGCTGAGAATTGTCTGATTAAAGCTTTATCAGCTGACAAATCACCTGAACCACATTGTAATTGCTCTTGTATGCCTTAACCATGACATAACATGCAACAGCTGTTGTTATATCAGCTACATACTGAACATCAATGTTTGCATTCCAAAGGATAGAGATGCCAAGAATGCAATCATTTCTAAACTGAGATTGTGCATCTCAATTTGTAGTTATATTTGTTTCTGGGTGATTTGCAAATTACACTGTGACAAACAGTAGACATGACATTGTTGGCCTTTTAAACTGAACATCTGGTCCTTAGGAAACCAAACATACACTTTGCATATAATTGTTCTTTACTATTATATCTATGAAAGTAGTATTTGCCACACACATGGTTCTTGAAATATAATACAATAGTGTTTAACTATTCATGATCAGTTGTTATTATCAGTAGTATGTATATTATGAATTTTTATCCATTCTGATTTATTTTGATTTTATTGGGAGCAAATCACCATAAAATCTCATACATCAGATACAATATTGAGACAATAAAACTACCAAACATATACATATACATATCTCAATAAGAAAATTATCAAAGGTCATGTAGAGATACATCAATATAATATTCATCAAGGCTGTATCAAAATTAAATCTAAAATTTCAAAAGTTTAAATACAAAATTCTAAAAATCAGCTAATCACTAAATTATACAACCCTTTGCCCCCCTCCTCAAACTATGAATCAGACTCTAGACTTACACACTGCTACCCCATGAACTTGTACCCATGGACCTATAGATCTACCAGTGAGTGATGGCTGAACTATCCCATTGCCTCCTCCACTACATTTCTGAACCAATTGTTGTGCCTATTTACTCTGGCTTCCTTGCCTCACCTAACCTACTTCTTCTCTCACTGCATTTGTGGCACTTATTTTGAAATTCGTATTTAAGTGGGTGTGTTCCCACATCTCTGCACCCTCTTTGCATTGCATTTGTGCCACTGTTTTTGAAATTTGAATTTAGATGTGTGTGCTTTTACATCTCTGCACCCTCTTTGCATTGCATTTGTGCCCCTTGTTTCTTGAAATTAGAATTTCCCTTTTGTATTGCATTTGTGCCTTTTATGACTACTAGGCCACCTGGTGAGTTTAACTAGAACTGTGCTGTGCAGACAGTCTTTTTTCATTCCTCTACTAACCTCTGCTTCCGCTATGGCTCTCACCATCTCACCCATCTTCTCTAAATTCTACACTGTTACCTATCCTCCCTCTCTCACGAAGTATGGAAGGAAAAAGCACAAAAAAGACAACCTATCCTATACCCTGGCATACCCATCGCAAACACATATGTCAGCGCAACCTCCAGAAAGGTGTTCATTGATATCCTCTTCTCTGTCCCTTCTACAGATCTATGGACTCCTCATCTCATCTCCATCTTCTTCATCTCCTTCTTCTCTTCATCATGCTGCATCATTACTTCTACCACACAGGCACTGTCTTGGTTCAGGGACCTCAACCCAACCTCCTCTTCTTTGACCGGTGCCTGCTGTCCCTTATTAACTTCCTTCCTTCACCTGCCTCTCCCCGTACCACTCTCTCTGTCCCTCCCCCTCTGACTGGTGTACCACGGTCTGTACTCCACCTCAGAAAATGTTCAACGGTGGAGACCTCCTTCACCTGGCTACTCTTAATGACCACTTAGCCAACAAACACTACGCCTCCTTCTTAAAGACACTGACCTCAACATTCTTGCTCTTACTGAGACATGGTTCTATGCCAGCTTAGCCACTGCTTTTGACTCCCTTCTCCCTCATGGATTGAGGATCATCTCCAAGCCAAAAATGCACCGTGCTGGTGGTGGGGTTGGCTTAAACTTCCCTGAGTGGGTTCCTTCTTCCGTCATACCCACCAAGCTCTATTCTTCCTTTGAGAGCCTGGTCTTCAAGCTGGTCATCTCTCCCTCTTCCTTTCTCGCTATTTCTATCATCTACAAGCATCCTGGTCGCTACCACCCTGTTCCTCTCTGAATGGGCTGATTTCTGTTTCTCCCTACTCTCAATGTCCTCTAATCTCCTCCTCATGGGCAATTTCAACATCCAGTTATATTCCCCTGTCACAGCAGCCCCTCTCTCCCTTGACCCCTGCACATCACTATCCCTCTCTATTCTCCCTTCTGGCCCAACCCACTAGGCTGGACACACTCTGGACACCTTCATCCATTCTGATCTCTCTCTCTCCCCTCTTCCGGTCACTCCACTCTCTTGGTCAGACCATTCTCTCCTCTCCTCACACTTGGGTCCCCTCGGTCCTTTGACCGCCCCTCCAAAAGTCCTGCCAACCTCGTACATGAACATCCATCCGATTAAATGAGTTTCAGTTGCTGCCTTGACATCCACCTTCCTCCCCCCCTGTCCCCACACCCAGACTCTACCATTGACTCTGCTTTCAGCAACCTCTATTTGGCCATCACCAACACCCTTGACATTCTTGCCCCAGTAATGAGCATCCGCCTGAAACCTGCCTCCAAATGTAACACATGGTACGACTCTGATCTTGCAGCCCTGAAAGGAAAGTGCAGACCTGTGGAACGGAAGTGGCAAACCTCAGGCTCACCCTCTGACAAACTGGCCTGCCGCCCTCTCCAAAGGCAACGCAGACTCTCCATCTGTACCAAGAAAAGGATACGGTATCAGGTGCATCCAACAACAAGGATGAACTCTTTAAAGTCTTTGGGAACTAGCCAACCCTTCTGCAGTCTCCTCCTCCCTCTTCTATCCCAGGCCCTCTGCAACGGACCTGCCACACACTTCACCCCTAAAACTCTGGACATCCTGAGTACCCTTGCTACCGTCCTGCCCAACCCCTCCCTCGCTCCCTTGCCTCCTACCAGTTCTCACCCTCCTTCTTCGGTTCTCTCCTCCTTCTCTCCTGTCACACCTTTATAAGTCACCAGAGGTGTCCGCTCAATAAAGGACGCTTGCAAACAAGATTCCCCTTGCTACTCCGGAACCATCAAGGACAACATTGGATCTCTTACCCCTGTACACACTGATCTCTGCAACCACTAGTTTGCCACTGTATCTTTTCAATCCTCCCACAAGCACTCCCTTGTGCATCCCCTCCTGAAAAACCTTGCGCAGACCCTACCTGTCCAGCCAACTACCCCTCCCCTATTTCTATCACTCCCTTCCTTGGGAAACTGCTAGTGAAGCTTGCCTTTCCACAACTTACCTTACAACCATCAATCTGGATTCCGAGTATACAAAGGCACAGAAACTGCTCATCTGAACACCAATGAAGAACTGCTCACTTCTCAGCTGTCTTCATCCTACTTGAGCTCTCCTCTGCCTTCGATATGGTTAACCATTCCATCCTCATAAAAACGGCTCCATGATACCCTTGGTATCTCAGAGCAGGCACTGGATTGGCTTACACCCTTCATAACTAACCGTCATTTTGGGCACCTTCTCCTCACCTACTTCCTTTTCCACCTGTGGTGTCCCCCAGGGCTCAAACCTCTCCCACTGGCTCTTCAATACTAACCTTGCTTAGCTACCACTCATCATTTCCTCCTTCTCTTCCAACTTCCAGTGTTACGCAGCAGACAATCAACTCTTTTTCAAGGACCGCCTATCTGCGATTGAGTCCTGCTGTACGTCCAACGATCTCTGCCTCAATGCCAGCAAGACTGAAATCATTTCCATTGGGACTCCTGCTCCCTCTTTATTCCCCTCACTCTGGCCTTCCACCATGGGTTCGCCCCCTGCTCCTTCTTCTGAAGCCAGAAACCTTGAAGTTATCTTTAACTCCTCTCTTGCCTTCCTCCCTCACACTCAGGGCATTGCCAAAAAGTCCCACTTTCATCTCTTCCTTCTCAAAGGAATTCTGCCTTTTCTCACTTTTCCCCAGAAGCTCAATGTTACCCCTGGTTCTCTCTAGGCTTGACTCCTGCAATAGCCTTCTCCTGAATCTGCCTTCTTCCACTTTATGACCTCTTTAGGTAATTCAAAATAGGTCAGCAAGCCGTATCCTTGGCCTTAAGCCCGGGGATCGCATCTCTCCTGCCCTAAACACTCTTCACTGGCTCCCGGTTGCGGCACAGATTAAATTAAATTCCCTCTGCATCATCAACATGGCTGTCTGGGGCCTGGGACCATGCTATCTGCAACCTTCTCTTACTAAGTACTCTCCCTCCAGACCACTGCGGCCCTCTGGCACCAACTCTCTGTGTGTAAAGCATTTCACTAAACAGAGGGCCGCAGGCCGATCACTTTCTTTTGCTGGCTCTCTTTTATGGAACAGCCTCCCCCTTCCTCTTCGTCTTGAGCAGGACTTCCTCAAATTCCGGAAGCTCCTTAAGACTTTCCTCTTCGCCTCCTCCTTCCCTTTGTCCCTCCTTTACTAATCTCACAGTCACTGTGATTGGTGGCCAGGGCCCTTGTGTGTCCCTCAGAGCTCTGGACTCCCATACCCAACCGCCAAGCCCCTGCCTACCTCTCAGCACTTGCCTCTACACACACTGGCCTCAATCCTGTGGGCTTGCACTTTCTACCCAATGCCGCTCCAGACTACATAGCACTTACCATATAATGCACTTCATATGTCGCTCACCCACGAGTACGGACATTCCAGCACTTACCCCCACTCCCCACTTCTGCTCTTCTTGCTACACTTGTACGTTCTGAATACTCACAAGACATAGTAGGTTTGTCTTTTATTTTCCACTGTATTCATTGTTTTCAATCCCATGTTCCCTCCCTGTTGCCCTGTGGGCGCTTTGAAAAAGAATTGACTTGCTGTATAAGCACCTAACAAATGCACAATAAATACAAAAATAAATACATTGTAAAGAGTGAATTCTTAATGCTGCTACTTTGCTAGACCTAATGTAAACATCTTCTCACTCTCCAAGCATGTTTGAAGTATTTTGAAATTCCTCACAATGCTGCTTTCCATTGTGTTTGGAAGCAAAAGATTTCAAAATACTGGTAGAAGATACGTTTTTCAGGCTAATTTAAGAAAAGGGGAAACAAGAAAAGGTTGTTCCAATCTTCTCAAAATGAGGAACACAATTTGCACTCCTCCAAGAACTCCCTTTTCCATTTGCACGTAAAAATTCCTATGGGTAAAATTCCCAATAAGAATTTCAAGTATAATAACCTAGATTTGCTGTCCACAATCACTGACAGATATGTCCTCTTTCGATATCTGGAAATTAGCCTTGAGGATGACACTGCTGCTAGGTTATGTGCATAGAAACATTTCTCATGGGTCTTTCTGATAACTCTTACCCTCATGGGCCTTCTTGATACTCACAATTGTCGGAATGTAGGCATCTCAGGGTCCAGCACAGTCTCCTAGAGAGAAGTAAGGTTCAAGTACCTAGCTGTTTTGCAAATACACTGGAAACCATGCTAGTTTGGATGCACATCTCTGCAGGCTTCCCTGTATGGGGCAAGTCTTTGTCTCTCCAACAGTCTCTGCCAAACAATCAAAGCCTAAGTTGTGCCTTATAGACTATGCCATGAATGCCCAGTTCAGGGTTGAGAGGGAAGCTTGGAATGCTCTTTGGAAGATTTATCAGAGATTTCAAGAGCTTAATTCTTTTGTTGAATGGAGATTGCCATGTCCCCAAATGTATGCCCAATTTAGTGCTACCGCTTGAGCCTTCACTCCATATCACTCGGAACTATAGCCTTGCTCCCAGAATGATTATTGAAATTACTTAAAGCCACACCATACCAGGATAAATGAAGTTCACTTTTACCTACTTGTTTTACCTACTTGTTTGTCCCAATGGCCTTTCTCCCCAATTCGCACACCCAGGTGATCATAATGGTCGATCCACTTTAGATAAAAGTCTCTCAAAAGGAGACTATCTTCATCTCTTTCTTGGCTGACCAAATAAGATCCTTGTTTTTTCTGATATTGATTTCTAGACACAAAAGAATGGATTCAGTTTCAAAAGTAGTCTAATTTTATGCAAACCTTGGGGAGTTTGAATGATTGAAACAGCGCTGTCGACAAAACTCGACATGAGGTTAATATTAATGTTAAAGGTATTTGTACCATGCACCGTCACCAACGGAATTGATCCTCAGGCGCTCTTGCATTAATAGCTATGTTACTAAATAAGTTTAATGATGAGTAAAGAAAACAATGATGGGATTAGAAAACACCATTTCATTTTCATACTCCCCTAGAGACTGGGAATCTACCAGTACACACTCTGCCAATTCCAAATCTTACCTCAGTGAAGTTGTCATGGTAGAGAATAGCAATCTACTCTATTCAAAAGAAATATTATTTACAAGAATACTTTCGTCAGATAATAAATGTAGTTTTTGTCATTCAGACATGGAAACGCTGCAACATATATGCATAACATGTCCTGCCTTACAGCTTGAAAGAATGACGTTGTTCTCAAAATGTTTTCATGATGTAGCACAATTGAATAGTTTTTTAATTTTGGTCAAGGATATTTGATGAGTGTTCCACTTTGCTTTTTACTGCTACTGTTTGGTTTTTATCCTTTTTGAATTTAACTGATGATGATTAACTGATGAATTGCCTGACATAGTGTTTATTTCTAAGATATTTAGAGATTGTATTGATTACATTGATATGTATTATGTTTATGATGAAGTATGTATTATTTATTATTAACTTATTGCATATCGTAATTGTGGATTTGTATTTTATTTTGTCCATGTGCTTATATAAGGTTTTGTTAAAACCAATACAATAAAAAAGAGAGATTAACAATAGCTGTTGCTAGATTAATAGGGATGCATATTCAAACCACATGCTCGTAAGAGTTCCTTCTTTGGAAGCTCATCAAAAGCGGCACAAAAAAAACAGCAAAGATCAGATATACAGTTTGATTGTGTAGTAGTACATGTATGAGCCGGAGCAAATATCGGCAGAACACTTGATCAATTGTGAGGTTGGTTTGTGGTTTGAGAGCGCTTAGTCTTCTTTCACCCACTGCTCCAGTTGTGGAGTAATATGTTGTCAAGTACTTTGGAGCCTGAGTCTAATAGTGTGACTGGCCTATAATTTGGGACAGCATTTCTGTCCCTTTTGGTATAATTACTGCTCCTTTTTCGGAAGCAAGTTATTTGATCTTTATTTGTTATACCATTATAGAATTTTGACAGAAAAGTTACCCCGGCAGAATGTTCATTAAGAAAAAAGATGTCAGGCATTATGTCCAAAACCAGGGGCTTTATTTGATTGTTGAGTCTGCATATCCAACGCTACTTCTTTGAAATTGAAGTCTAGCAAGGGACTAATAATAGGTGGAGCTATACTGCTAGCATCTATTAACCTATGGTCTGCCTGAAAAGTTGTATTATATAAAATGGAAAAATGTGTTATTCACATGCCACTTGGAATATGAATTCCTACATTGGGTAGATCATTCCCAGTGCCATTGTCTACAATGTTCCAGAAGGAGCGTACATTGATATCTTCACACATGTTCTTTAATTTGTGGCACACCTCCATCCAATTGCTCTTTTTTTCTCTTGATTAGACACTTAATCCTCCCTCCGTTCCCTGGTTTACCATGCATTCTAGTAGTATCTGTTTTATGGAGCTTTTACTAGATATGATTTACACTGTCTGCATTCATTATCATACTAGCTATCTGAAAACTGATTGGAATTCCTTAGATTCTTAGGGCTGACTTAACCAAATGGTTACTTACAGAGCGAGGAGCTGGAGGTGGTAACAGAATTACTGCAATATTTACTGCACAACTGAATTCTGAGTTTGACCTTGAAAAGAGGATTTACCCCCAGTACTATGCTAGCTCTAAATCATCCAATTTAGGGCCATTAATCAATGGAATTACTGCAGTGAAATTACCACTCATTGTAATTGCACCAAAATAATCCTGGAGTCCTATGGACTACAAAATGGGGATTTACAACATCCTCCCACCACTCATAATCCTGCGGTTAGTCCACGGACTGAGGGTTGGTCACAGTAAATTAATTTGGTGGTAATTCATTAGAATTACTGCAGAATTACCACCATACTGGTAAGAAGGCCCCAGGTCTCCAGCAGGAACCATTTTTAAAGGCACCCACAAAGGATCTCCAGTCTGGGTGATTCATTTTAGTATATACGTTTGCAATATTCCAAGAAATAAAATGTATATCCTTCACAGCTTTTGCTACATGATTAAAGCTATTTATGGGACCCTCACAAGGGATCACAGTAATTACTAAATGAGGAAACCGTATTTGCAGAACAGAACCACTTTGGAAAAAGGAATGTTTAAAATCATTGTCCGAATCCCAACTAGAAAGGAACGATTCATAGTCAATCACTATAAAAATATATGCTCTTTTCCATAGATTGCTAGAGGAGGGATTGGGGATCAGATGTTACTAATTGAGATTTAATTTGTAAGCTTTTATTTTCCAATGGATTATGTACTATATTCATTGACACTGACGTTGATCTTAACTGGATCGTGGAACCTTTCAGTGGCAGAATTGTAAATTCAATAGTCAATATATCTTCCGTCACATCCATATCTGTAAGAGATACTTTTAATAGTTATTTAACTGATCTTCTTGGTATCGGTCTACTGATGTAATGCCACATCTTATCAACAGGCATCCCCCTTTAATATTATAAATCGATTGATTAATATTATTAATTTTGAGTGTGCCATTTGATAGCATAGGGACCATGGAGAAATAAAGTACCCTACAAATCACTCTTTTGAGTTTATTTCTTCTGTTCCTGTCATGCATTTTGTTATTGTACAAATACATCAGGGCCAGCAGACCTTAAACGTTTCCTTGGACCTAAACTGTTACAACCAATGGTCTCTTAATTATGTTTCCAAATTAGATATCACTGTCAACATAGGAGATACTATATCACCCTTAACTAATTATATAGCAATTTTGTTTGAAAGCTTGGAATTTTCCACTGATACCTACTTGGAGGTGTTTGGTTGCCATTCCAGGACCTGATCCATTTCCAGTAAAGTTTGGTAATCAGCATTCAAGACTTGTTGATGTCTAAGTAATGTATCCATTAGGCTGATGCCAGATCGTGAAGAAACAACATCAGATTTCATTTGATCCAGCTGGCCTTTAAGGAGACAACCATGTCCTTCAATAAAGCAAGCTAATTTGGCAATAGAGGTGCTTCACTATGATGTTTAAGGTATGGTAATCATTGGCATTGTATGTGGTTAGTTCAAAGATGACCTGGATTCAGAACTGCACGCTGGGTTCTCTGAGCCAGTTTACTGTCATGTGATCTTGGACTTGGCTGTCCAAAGCTTTATCACTAGACACACATATGCACAGATATCAGTTGAGGCTACCTGGGGTTTGAGATGAATAACCTTTTCAACAACATTAAGACCTTTCTCTTGCTCATTTTCCTTGTTAATTGGAGAAGGCTCCAGATCTGGTAATATCGTACATCTATTTGACAAAGCGGCGTCTTCAGATGCCATATCCAGGTTTGCAATGGGGAAAGCCCATTCATATGATATATAAGGGTCTATGCTTACGTTTAAATTGGGAGATGCATTCTTACCCATCCAAGCTGGGATAAAATGGTTTCAACTACCCATTTGGTCAGAACCTCCTGGCATTTAATATGACCATAATGGGTTATCTACACATTTTGCAGAGCCTGATATAGGGTAAGCTGATTCCTTTGCAAAAGTATTCTTCAATGATAGGACTATCCAATTAAAAAGCACTTACTCACCTTTCTTACTAAAGTTGGAACAAATGCTCCTGCTGTTTAAGGTAACATTCAGTGCAGTGCATGGAAGGGCAAGTTTCAACTGCTTTCTAGACTTTTACTTTAAAAACAAAGCCATTCTGCCACGGTTTCTATTTAAAATAAAAGGAGAGGAAGAGTAAAACGTAATTATAAAAGGTAGAGTGGCACCGCTCTCAACCGCTCCCGCACACTTCGAATACTGCTTTACAATTTGAAGGATGCACTTTAGATTGCTTCTTAGGGTTCCTTTCCTGCACCAATGTATGAGTTTTTCCCATAATTGTATAGCACAATTTAAAGGTCCCCTATACATACATTAACTTCAGCAACTGGAGCTGCTATTACTGAATGTGTTGTACTGGAGCATATTGTTGAGTTTGACCTTCTAGCCATCTATTGTTTATATCTTTAGCTGCACTTGCTAGCCCCAGCTATCATTACAGCAAATTAGAGCAAATGATTCTATATCACAAAGATACATATAAAATTAAATAGTTCAACACAAGCAACAAACAGAATCAGTCCCTACATTACTTGACTATATTGAGTTTAGTGAACATGTTCACTAAATTACATCAATACAGAAAAAAAATATCATTGCTGTTTGTTTTTCTGAAAAGACAATCTTGTTGTTAGTGGAACTACAAAAGCAGATTTCTCTGCCCAGTCCACTTTAAAGGGCTAAGGAAACGAAAGCAGCAGGGTGTGCATGGACTGCATAGGCAACAATTATCCTGTAGTTGTAAGTGTTCCATTTCTCATTTAGGGACCACTGCAAAAATAAAGAATTCATTCCCAAGGACTTCCACCTCTCAAAAGTAGCTGTAAAAACTGATTAACTTAATGAAATGAGCTCAATTTAAAATCATTAGATGAAACAAACACTGCTTTTTTCCATTTACCACCACAAATACCAGGGTCCCAGCAGTTGGAAGTCCACACTCTCACTGATTACAGAATTAACACACTGCTTGGGATGATGGGTAGAGGGAACATAGGCTTAGTTCACTGTTTAATGCAGAGAGCATGAGAGAAGGAATCCTCCAGAAACCAACAGCCTGGTGGTGGACGTTTAGGTGGGTGCCCCTTCCACAGCCCTTTGCACTCACACTGAATGTTGAAATGGCTGGGAAATGCCTCTCTGCTGCATCTGATACACCAGTGTGCTCCACTATCCCAAGGACTGACAGGTGACTGCCCTTTCCAGAGCCCTTTGAGCCACGCGTTGCACTTGCGTTTAATAGGCTGTGCTCAATCTTCCTCCTGCACCTGATGAACCAGTGCGCTTCACCATTTCCGTTGCCCTTTATGCAGTATATATGCAGAGAGTTCAAATAGGAGGCAGCAATAACCTAAATGGTCCATTTCCACAAAGCCTCAAAATCCCCTTCAGTTTGCAGACAGGACCAAACGACTGCTCTACAGCAGTATCAGGTATTATTCTCACCACGAATCTACATAGTGCAAGTGCCTCCAGGGTCCTCCACTTACCAATACAATAGAGCATGCCTTTCTTGTATGTTCACTACTTCTGAGTCCTGCAGTGCAGACATGGACTTCAATGCGAGTTTGATGGTAACTAGGCAGTAAATGCCTCCAGATAGCACCACATGGTATCACTGTAACCGCCACTTGGTCTGGTGGTATAAGTGGCAGTAGGCGGCCTTAGCGCCCATTTATTCGAGTCAATTGGACTCAATAGGGATTTCGGAAGCATTACTGCAGGGCTAATTCTGCTGCAGTAATTCTAACCACAGTAATTCCACTGAAATTGGGCTGAAAGGTGACTGATTTACCTCCTGCTCATAGCTGGAGGTAAATCATCGACAATTCCAACCAATTCATAGTTGGGCTGTGAAGTAATGCGGTGGTATATGGTAATGCCGCCGCAATTTAACCCACACTGCCCAAATTGTAATGAGGATGTTTTCATTGTTGACCTGCAGTCTAAAAGACTAATTGCCCAATCTCACTCTCCATGATGTGAGGCGGTTACATGGTGGCATGTAGTACTATACAAGAGACCAGTTTTTCATAACTTTAAATGGTGACAATCATGTGAAACATTCAGCCCCCTGTACAGGAAACCTGAGCTGTGCAACAATGGGACTCTCAGACAGCTTCATTACGAGCGTGGCGGCCCTGAAACAAGGGTGCCGGTAATCTTACTGGCACCCTTGTTTCCGGACCACCACACTACAAGTCAGCCTGCCGGGGCACTACGCCCGACAGGTTGGACCATGCAGCGGCCCCAATAGGCAGAGTTGTCATGGAAACCCCCATTCCCGTGGAGTCCTACAACAGGAATGGAGACTTACCGAATCCCCCGCCTGACTTCCCACTCCACTGGGACTTGTAATGTCCCTGTGGCACCGGGAAGTCAGGCGCCAGATTCAGAGTTTCCGGGTCAGCAGCAATCCACCGGTAGCACCAGCGGGTTACTGCTGACCTCGAAATTAGGCCCAACGTATTGCGATAAATTACAAGCATGAAAATCTATGCCCTCCTATTGCACACATCTTTCAAAATCTAGCCATGCAACTATGGCACTTTGAGGGATACCCACGTGGACCGATTTCATTCACCTTGCAAACTGCCCACTTTGAGCTCTGTCATTTCTGAAAGTTGGATGGACAATCCCTATTCTATGTGCTGGGGTTGTCAGGGTTCACTATTATATGGTGGAGAAACACTGTACCATTCTTCGAATGTACCCTTGAGCACATAACCAATTAAACAACAGCTTACCGACTAATTTCATCTCTACCCTGTAAAGTACTCGACACTACACACACAGGTTTATGCTTATCTGCAGGAGCATAACACAGTACCCCTTTTCTGATGACCACTGTCCGTTGATCACTCTAAGCTCACTCTACAATCAACTCCAACCCGTAATTCCCTTTCCTCATCTGAATTTTTTTTGTATTGTGTATCTATCCTCTAAATCTCTTTCCCCTTTTCCCTCCTCTGCCACCCTTATTTAGTCTCTAAAAAAAAGTTCTGCTTATGCAAAGAGGGTGCACAATTAGCATCTCCTATACAAGCAGAGTTGCAGACAGACCAATATGGCAGTAACTAGGGCAGTTTCAAAAAATCATTAAATGTATTACTGTGTTTAGAAATTACATTTTCAAGAAAAAGTAAATCTCCCAATATCTCATCACATAACAGAATGATGGCATATTGATAAATATGTGTATGATTTTTAAAGTAACCTTCCCTCAAACCTTAATGTGCCTGCTAAAGAACCCATGCTTTAAAAGAACTGCATTGATATGATGGAAGGTTGACGAGAGTATATAAGAGAGTCAATCAATCATGAATAAGAACAGCCCACTTCATTAAATGCTTTGCTTAGACAAAGCTAAACATACATCTAAATGCCTTTTTCATTCGAAACTTGTCTAAGAAAACCTTTATTGTGAAAAATAATATTTACCTTGCTTCTTCGTTTCCTGCAAATTGAGACCTTTTTCAGGTTTTCTCATGAAACTGGTTGTGAAGTTGAATTGTAGGCAAAATGTAAATGTGCATATCTATTCACTGGGTATGCATACCTTGTAGCCTGTGTGGAGGGGGTGCATCTATCTTCTGGATCCGGCAGCCATCTGCTAAACTCTCAAGTAAAGAGTGATCGATGTATGCCTCACAGAAGGAAATGGGACATAACAGGGCATGAATCAAAAGGCAAGAAACATAGACCGTCTGTAAAATGCCATCAGTTTATGTTGAGAACAGTTTGAATTTAGAACAGTGTAAAATCCCAATCACGAATGTCTTTTTGATCTGAGATTTGTTATTTCAGTCCTTTAAGAGATGGGTGGACCATGATTTGAATTGTATGCATTTGCCGATAGGCAGCAAAATTGTTTCATTGCACAAAAAGCATGACAATGGAGACCTTTGCAAGTAAAGATAGAACAATATGCATTTAGCATTAACGACTGCTAAACGTGATTTGGAAATAATACCATTTGTACAAACATTGAGAAAAATAAATCTTTAGCCGTTTTTTTTCTCCATAATTGGCATTACAGGGCATCATTACAAGTTTGGCAGCATTCCAGTGGAAAATGTGCTGCAATACTGCCAAACGGAATTACTGCCAGATTACAAGTGGTGGTATGGCCGTGTTAGTGGACATTTATGTTGTCACTAGGACTCCATGGGGAATTGTGTGAAATTGCAGCCTGTGGTAATTCCACCAATATTGGGTGGTAAGGAAGCAGAATAACCTCCAGCATTTTTCAGGAGATTTTTCCTCCACCTCACCATTAAAGTTGTAGTAAACATAGTTACTACTGAAATATCTCTGTTTTTCCTACGTAGCGGTACTTGTAATGAGGCCCCATGTACCATTTGTAATTTTTCAAACACATTGTTATGTTATGTAACATAGGTAGAGTTAATTGTTCTACATTTTACTAGTCTCTTGGTTCTGGTGTCTCAGTTGGCAAGAACATGTTCTGTATGTGGTCACTTTCCCTCAGGGAAGTGCCTTAAAGGAGCGGGACAATGCTACTGTGTCCCCAACAGACTATGTTGAATGTAGAGTCTTTGCCTAATGGTGGCAAGACATTGATGTTTGGGTTTTAGAGTTACTGTGAGTGTGTTCATCCAGGAAAATGTGATCCTAGTTTCTTAGCTCAGGGTCAACAGATGGATGGTAGGTGAGTGTGGTGTTGTTCCATAGCAGTGGTTAGATTTTGAAAATGTCTGCAATGCCTGCTTGCTAGTGTGAATTGGTGTGCCTTGTAGAATAAATGACTCCAGGTGTGTGATTAACATAGCAGTGAGAGTGTGTGAGTTGTCCTAATTTGCTGTATCTCTTGGAAATAAAGTTAGTGTTAGGAGGCAAGGTTAGAAGGGATATTTGGGATGATTCGGAGTGTGTCCAAGCGTGATAGGTGGTAGAGAGGGAGTTGATGATGCAGGGATTGAATGTGAGATTGATGATGTGGTGGGACGGTAAGTGTGAATAATTGTGGGATGTTAGAATAAAGGGTGACATGAGATATGCATGGCATGAGAGTGATGGTAATAGATTGCAGATGGAATTGTGTAAGAAGTACATATGGTTGTAGGCATCTGGACAAACATATGTTAAGGATATGTGTGCTGGTAGGTGAAATAGCTAATCAATGGAACAACTTGTTAGAGAATTATGGGCAGGGCTGGACTGGGAACTAAAATAGGCCCTGGAAATAATTACTGGGGACCAAAAGAGGCCCTGGAAATAAAGTTCAAAGTGGCCCCAAATTACACATTTTCAGCAAGCCCAATGCTTTTCCTATGAGAACATTTGGAAATACCACAGAAAAGAGGCCCAGGGTGCAGAGGCCCACCGGGAAATCTCCAGAGTTCCGTATAGGCCAGTCCACCCCTGATTATGGGATGAAGTATCTTAAGCAAAGTCTAGAATAGACTATGGGGGTCATTCCGAGTATGGCGGTAAGTAACTCTCATTACCGGCATGGAGCAAATACCGTGTCCGTGTAGGTAACAGTCCGCTAATAGAGGGCTATTACGACTTCGCAGGCACAAGCTTTGTGCCATGCCGGTAAGGGCATTACCGCCATGCCGTAAAAAAAGGCCAGGAAAAGGCCCTTAGCGGCATCATTGAAAGCGCAGATTGCACTACTGGCATGAATCGATGCAGCATTAGCGGCCACCACTAATAGTGGTCACTGTTATTAGCAGTGACCGCTAATAACGGTCACAGTAAATAAGTGGAACCAGAAGTAGCGTCATCGCACAGGAACGGGAAGGAGCACCGTGGCCATCTTTAAAAATACAATCCATTGCCACCCTCAGCAGCAAGGACCTGTAGGATACTGCTGTGTGAGAAATCATAATCCCTACAACACCACAATGCCCAAGGCTGTGAAGAAGGGCGCCTCTCGCCAGCACAAGGAGCGCTTTAATGAAGATGAGCTGACCATGCTAGCGGAGACCCTTGAAGAAAATGCAGATGTCGTTTTTGCTCAGAGCCTCAAGAGGGAGGCCATAATCCATAAGAAGGAGATCTGGGCACTGGTGGCACAAAAAGTAAGTGCAGTCGGTAACACCCCCCGCACAATAAAGGACTGCAGGAAGAGGTGGGATGACTTGTGACTGCGGGTCCGCAATATCCTCTCGGCCAACAGGAGCAAGGCCATGTCAACTGGCATGGGAGCAAGCTCTCCTATTAAGCTGTCCTGATGGGAGGACATATGTGCGAGCATGATCGGCATGAGGCCATAGAAGGTGCTGGAAGACATGGAGTGTGGCGCCACGACATCGTCGGATGAGGTGAGTGTCCTAAGAATACACTGTAATGTAGAGTCTGATGAAAGTCCACCAATATATCTGTCCAAAGAGGCAAGCCATGGCCCAATACACACACATTCTGAGCAAAGTTGTCGGACGCAGCACAGACACATGCAGTTGCCTGCAGCAAGGCAATGCCGTACCTAACACAAACCACACAAAGATGTAAATGGCATAAGTCACACTGCATGCAGGCCCCAACAAATATGCATGTCACATACCATATGTCTACCCCAACATGAGTGACCCCGACCTATGCCTGCATTACCCACCCATATAGCAAGCAACGTGATCATCCAAACTCAAATGGCTATTACCCTTGATTGTGTAGATGAGCAATTATACAAATGTATGCATGATACCTAGCAAACCATCACTCATGCCGTCCCTCTCTTCCACCCCACAGGCTCAGCGCATGACAGCGAGGCGCAGGACTCACCTCCACAGCCAACCACACCCCGGAAGAGGGCCCAGGATGAGGGCAACAGGCCACAGCTGAGGCTCCACACTCATCAGAGTCCAGTTTAGTCGGGGAGGTGGCAGCCACAGCACCCCTGGCTGAGAAGGAGGCACATGAAGAGGTGTGGGTGCCCGCGGAGGACGAATCCTCTGAGCCGCCCTGCACACCAAATCCAGCACCATCCCTCCAGATCACATCTTCAGAGTTTGACCACGCCACCACCCCGGAGCAGTCTGGGGGGGGGGAGTATAATCAAGGGGCCATGAGTTCCATAGTGGAAGCCATTGAAGCCGAACATGACACCCAAGAACTGTCCACCTCCAAAGGTGCACTGGCGGGGCCACAGCGGCATGAGGAGACGATTGGCCTTGTGCGTCTATTTGTGGATGACAATGCCCAATCAAGGCTTGAGTGGCGTGAAAACACCGCCTCTCTGGGCAAGATAATTGCCGACAACACCACCTCCCTGGCCTAGATATTTGCAGCCAATACAAGTAGGCTGTGCGGGGAGGTATCTGCCCTGCGGCAGGTCCTCAGCCTCATCGCTGATGCTATGGAGGCTGAACGTCCATCACCCCAGATGGAGCAGGCGGTCACACCATCCTCCTCCATCTCAACACAGACCAGCCCACTGCGCAGGTATGTGCGTACCCTGCGCCGCCTGGACATGCTGCCACCAGGTGCAGGGAGTGGCAGGAAGTAGACTGGCAAGCCTGATGATGGCAATGGATACTTATTTGGACATGTGTTGGGGAGTTTGGGGGGAGGGGTGGGGGTGTGTTGGGGAGTTTGGGGGAGAGAGGGAGGGGGTGAGGGTGTGTTGGGGAGTTTGGGGGGGATGAGGGTGTGCTGGGGAGTTTGAGGGGAGGGGGTGAGGGTGTTTTTGGGCATTTGGGGGGTGGCGGAGGGGGTGAGGGTGGTGGGGGTTGGTGCACTTCTTCTTCATTGTAAATTTCAATACACCTGTTGTGTGAAAAAAATATCTTGAGTGGATATTCATCATTACGCATGTGTCATTTATTCATGTACAGTGCATAGTGTACATGTACTCCCACACCCAGTGCCCTCTGTCAAACTATCATGTCACCCTCTGCAGCCATGTGTGCCAGGAATATTGTGCTATTACTGACTGAAGCACATAACGTCCCTCCTGTGCATCGGCACCGCAATGATGGGCAGCCACATCTTCTTCATGCCTTCATCATCACCAGGTGGTAGTAGTTCAATGTCAGGGGGAAGGGCACGTTCCGTCGGATACACATATTGTGCAGCATGGCACATGCCATGATGATCTTGGCCACCTTCTCATGCCTGTAGAGGAGTGCCCCACCCGACCGGCTGAGGCAGCAGAATCGTGCCTTCAACAGGCCAAAGGTCTGCTCAATGACCATAAAGATACGGGTGTGGGAACGATTGTAGTCCTCCTCATGCCTGTTCTGTGGGTTATGGACAGGGGTGAGGAGCCACGGCTTCTAGGGATAGCCACTGTCACCTGCATGGGAGGCAAAAAAAGTACATGTCAGTCGAATCATGATGGACAGCTGTAGTAGTCACATATGCCTGCAGGTTATCGTTGGTCACATGCATATGTCCCTGGTTGTATGCACGCTATTTTCAGGCCCTCATTGTGTCCTGTGCCATGGACTAATGGTGTGGGTTGCATCTTCAAGATGATACACGGTGTGCACTGCCGTCTTGTTGCACATGCATCGTGTACTCATACAGCTGTGTTCGTGTCTAATTTGTGATGTGTTGTTTTCTGTAGGAATTGCAGACTTGGAGTGTTGGCAGTAGGCTCTGCAATGCTAGGCATTCAGCGCTAATTTTTTCCATGGGCACATGCTGCATTCCTGTGGTTGTGGCGGCCTTGTGACAGACAGTAGATTCCCTTGGTGGTTTAGTTCAATGCACTCCCATGGATGCTTGTTCTGTGTGGTGATTTGCTGTAGACAGCAACTTAGTGCATATTTACTGCATGTTGCTGGATGGAAGGTGAGGTCTGCTGATGAGTGGTGCACGTTTAGTGGGATGGGGTTTCTGTTTGTCATGTTGTGATAGGTGTCAACCTTACTACTGTCCTATGGGATTTGGATGTCGTGTTCTGTTTGGGATGCTTTGGGGCACAGTGTTTAGTGATGTGCACATCATGCTGTGACATCAACATTGGCATCATGGTGGTGTGTGCATCTCTCCCCCCAAATCAGTGCCATATGCCTGTCATGCAATTTACCAAGCAGCCAGGCACATCGTCCAGCATGTCGCTCCATGTAGCATGGTAGCATGGAGTTTCGCAGGACCATACAGTCATGAGTTGATCCGTGATATCGGGCACAACAATGTGTTATGATCTTGCTGGGCTCACATACCAGCTGCACATTGATAGTGTGGTATTGCTTGTGGTTTGGCATGCCTGCCAGAGCCTGGAAGCCAACTTTGGTGTCAAGAATCTCCTGGGGAGTACGTGGTAGGGATATGTAGTCCTTTGTGTGCTTGAGGAGGGCATCCAGCACTTGGTTCAGAATGCGAGAAAATAAGGGTTGTGATATGCCATGCATGTGCCCCACTGTGTGCTGGTAGGTGCCTGTGGCAAGGAAGTGGAGCACCAACACCTCCTTCAGTAGAGGGGGGATGGTGGTGCGTATTTCAATGAGGCTGACAATGTCGTTGTGTATCATGTCCACGATGGTGGTGATGGTGTCCTGGTCTAGATGGTACAGGGTGTGGATCTGCTCTGGGGTTAGGTTGAAAGGACTGGCTCTGATGTGAGGGATTGGGGGCTGCCTGTGTGCTGCCACTGGCTGCATTGGTGGGGCATGCTGGGCCTGTCTCACCCTCCTTCTCCTCCTGCGTCTCCTCTGTGGTGCCTGCTGTTCCTGGTGTTGTTGTTGCTGGCGTTGCAATGCCAGCATGTCCTCCAGCTCCAGTATTGCTATTACTATTGGTATCATCTTGGTGTGGGAAGGGGTGTGGTGTGTGGGTGTGCTCCTTTTGTACTGGCCCAGACTCCATTGCCTCCACCTGTGCTGATTGTGTGAACATAGCATTTTACGGTTGGTTCAAGATGCCGGCATTAGCGGCATGCCCGTATCCTCTATTAGCGCGATGCTGATATTTGCTTGTCCGCCCGTCTTGTGATTTCCTCCCATTAGCCGGTATGATGGGCCGCGTGCCTGTACCCATGCCGCTATTAGAGGCACCGTTTTTAATGGTGCCGCTAATAGCGGGTTCTCAGGTTGGAATAGCCCAGAGCGGTAAGCGATGCCAGTAATCCTTTACCGGTATCATTTTTCCCTTACCTCCAACCTCGGAATGACCCCCTATATCTATGTGTCAATACAGCATAGGAATGTATGTGATGATCTCTTATTTATATGTAATGACTTAAGTGATCATGCAAATCTGCGAAGCTATTTCAATGTTGGTATTATTAATTGGAATAAGTGCATTTGTAACAATGTTGTTTGTAATATCAAGGGAAATAGACTACTGTGGAATACTGCCAAAGTGAGAAAATGTAATAAGAATGTGGTTGACAATATGTTGATACGGTTGATTACATTGGCACCTTGTAAGAGGCTCATTGAAGGTATCCAAGGTACCATTAAGGACACTTATAATGATCTGTTGGGGATGGATAAACCTCTTGTTGAGTGTAAGAGGAAATCCTTTAAGACCTATCATGGAGCTATTGCTGCTAAATAGAAGGAACTGCATAGGGAGATAAAACATGTGTACACGTTCACTCTGACAGTGGAGTAAAGATGACTGATTGCAAACCTAAAGACCAGTATAAAAAATCATGTGCATACAATCTCCACTACTAGTGCACGATGGCATATTATATGTTTGGCATTATGAGATAAAGATGGGAGAAAGTTCTGCACTATTATCATAATCATATGCTTATTAGCAATGTGAGAGAGGTCAAACCTATTTTTGAGGATGAATGGGTAAGATATGTTGAGACTATCTATTTTAATAGAAGATGGATACGGCAGCAAATAGTACCACTCAGAAAACCTTATGCTATGGATTCTAAGCAGTTAAGGCTTACTTTCACTATTCATATTATCGTAGATATTATTAGTAAACTAAAAACTTCTAGGGCCACTAGTCTTAATGGGCTTGCCAATGTAGTAATTAAGAACAATCCTTCTTTATGGGCCACTCTTATGTACATGATTTCTCTTGACATTCTTAGAATGGGTATCATTCCACAGATCTGGATGAAAGCTATATTCATCCCTGCATTTAAAAAGGGATTCTCCTGGGAATGACAATTTGCTTGCACTTACTGACTCTCAGTCTAAGATTTTTGCCATGTGCCTTCTTGAGAAATTGAATGCCTGGGCTTAGGGTAATAATATTCATAAATATCAGCAAACTGGATTTCGTAAAGGTCTCAGCACATTAATCAATACCTGGACATTAACATTTCTTATCAGGAACACATTATTGCATAATGGTCAACAACTATACATTTGCTTTGTAGACTATTACAAGGCTTTTGATTCAGTTATGAGATAAAGATTAGGGGATACGCTGGAAAAATGGGGCATCAGCCCTGGTCTACTTTATTTTAAAAAGCAACTGTATATGCATACCTCAGTTAAAATCAGGCTCCATTTTGACAAAATGTTGTCTGCTGAGATGCCAACCAATCATGGTGTAAACATGGTCACGTTCTTGCCCCTTTACTTTTTATTTTTTTATTTATTTTTTTAAACATATTTTTATTATTTTCAAAGATAGTACAGAAGTAAACAATCCCCAACCTTCTTCCCCACCAAGAGATATTTAGGGGACACCACCGCTCTAGATCTTTTTGTATTCTCGCCAGGAGTTGGGGGTAATTTCTTTTATATAGTGCCTCTACCTTCTGTGTGAGAGTTATACCCAGATATCTTATGCCTTCCTCTGCGACTTCTAAGCCAAATTGCCCTGCTTCTCTGTTCAGTGTTTCTCTGTTCCCGGATAGGATTAAAATTTCGGACTTTTTTTTGTTTATTTTTAGGCCCGATATGTTCCCGAATGACTCAAGTAGGTGGATTGCCGCGCGGATGGACTGGGATGGGTGTTCGAGTGCCAATAACATGTCACCTGCATAGGCAATTACCTTATGTTGTTTACCCGCCATCTCGATCCCCCTGATTTGGTCCGATTCCCTGATTTTAATTAGTAGTGGTTCTAGGAACAGCGCATATAGGAGCGGTGATAGTGGGCAGCCTTGTTTCGTTCCCCTAGAGATTTCCACCCTCTCGGTGACCACCCCATTTACTGCTATTCTGCCGATGGGGAGGAGTAGTTGGCCTTGATCATATTAATATATTGGTTCCCATATGTGCCTTGGTTTTGAAAAGCATTGACCACTCTACCCGGTCAAACGCCTTTTCTGCGTCTAAAGATAGTAGTACTGCGGGGGTGAGGGACATGCTAATTTTTTCTGTTAGATGAACTAACCTTCTTGTTTTGTCGTGCCCCTTTACTTTATAACTTATACATGGCTGATATGAGTGAAGTGATAGAAAAGGTCAATCATTTTCCACCACGAGTTGGTACCACTGCCTTAAGTGGTTATCCTATGCTGATGATGCTGTTATGCTAGATAGATCAGCAGTAGATATCCAGCATAGTCTGATGGCCTTGTATCTGTTTTCTAAAGATAATGGTTTCGAAATGAATATTAATAAAACCACGATCATTGGTAGAAAGGGAATATGTGTATAGAAGTTTGTATGGAAATTGAATTATAAACCAGTTCAATTGGTGCAAGAAAGAAAGTACCTAGGAGGGAAGATTGGATGTGGACTGGGCTGCGCCATTTTATAAAACTATATTTACCCTAACATGCAGGGAAACATCTTATTACCATTTTTTATTTCCGCTAAAGGTGGTTACTCTCTGGCAGCCATGTTAAAGATCTATAATAATAGTACAGTACCCTGTATTCTATATGGATTAGAAGTCTTCCTAGAAAAGGAAATATCCTGGATATACTGTCTTGAAAGACATATCAGGTGTAATACTTTGGGATTGTCCCATTCTATCCCATTACAAGCTATTTGTTGCCAATTAGGTATTATTTCTATAATGGTATGGTGAACAATTGCCAGAAGTTTTTTTTTATCTGAACATGATTAATATGGAGGAGGATCGTACTGTGTTGCTGGGCCTATATGCTCTTTCACATTTTAAAACAACGACTAAAGCTCTTTGTGAACTCACTAATGAAATTGAAGATGTTCATATTTCCTTTGCTCTGAATATTCAGATGCCAATGAACATTGCCATTCCTTGCAGGGAATTGAAGACTTAAGTGATTGTCTGGGAGAGGAGGGAGATTATTTTGTATCTGGCAGGGAAAATATAAATTCCAAGATTACATAAAATAAAGGTTCTGTTTTTCAGCCCCTTTCAGTTTTTTGTGAAAACCCACAATTTAAATCTGTCTGCATCCATCTTGTGACTTTGTTTCGACTGTGCAATAACGACAATGGGCCTCATTACAAGTTTGGTGGAATTGCTGCAAAATACCACCAAACTATCACCAAAATCAATTACTGATAACACCACTTGGTCCCGTCTATTTGCCACTGGATTATGAGTGGTGGCAAGGCGACCTTAATCCCCATATTTGGAGTCCATAGACTCCATGGGGATTTTGGTAGAATTACCATGTGTGGTAATTCTGTTATGGTTACTACACCAATTTTGGGCCTTAAAGTTGAGCATTTATATCCAGCATAATGCTGGAGGTAAATCCTCCGCTTGAAGGTCAAACTCTGAATTTGGCAGCGCGGTAAGTGAAGGGAACTGAATTATTGCCACTTTTCTATCGCAACACCAAACTCATAATGAGCCCTATTGAAACAGTGTGACATTTTTTTACTTTGTGCATGAATCTTGTTAATTATGTAAAAGCGTATCAAAAATGTGTGGTTAATATGGAGACTATTGCCACATATAAATTCTAGGCACACATTTGCTCAGGGTCACCTTTGATTGTTTTTGCTGCTGCCTTTGATGTATGGAAAGTATTTGAAATCTTTATTGAGTCAGTATAATTAGATGTTAGTGTTAATATTGTGTAATCCTTTCATTTTAGGGACATTTCGCATTGTAAATCTTTATTAATATTGCTAATAATGAATGACATAATTAATTGTTTGGTAATATTGTTATGGGTTGTGTTGTATTATGTGTAATACATGTTTGAGATATGCATTATGCATTTTTTCTTTCATGGTTGATGCATCTATGTGTAATTTTGTTTGAAGGTTTTATTGTTTTACCAGAACACACAATTTAAAATAAAAGGGAAAAAAAACGAAATAGGTAATCTGGGTCTCAAATGGTGAGTGTTGCAGAGTGTGCGAAGGATAGCAAATGACAGAGGTTAGTATTGACATGCATTATCCCAAGAGGTGTCATTGGTTGCTAAACACTGTTCGTACAGTAGAAGAGGGAGTGTGTGTTTGTGTGTGTGTGTGTGTGTATGTGAAGAGGGAGTGACAGGAGTACCAAAGGGAGCATTTGTTTTCAATAGGATTAGAGATAAACCGACCTAATGTGGTGAACCAAGGAATGATTGGGATACAGTATAAAGTGGACAGTGCTGACTTGCCTATTGATGATGATGATGATGATGATGATGATGATGATGATGATGACCCTGGTGCATAATTGCATGGTGTTTATGGTGATGTTCAAAAGATGATAAACTAGTTGGTTGTACAGGTGTGTACATTCCATAGTTAGAGTGCAGGTATGGAATTTGTGTTGTCCAGTGGCAGAGCATTGTTTTGATGGCACAATGCATGGAAGTATAGGGCAGAGGACATGGGTTGCTCATCCCATTATTCTACAGTAATATAGAATACATCAGAGCAGATGACCCTCCCCAGCACCCCCCATGTTTTGCTCTGTTCCTTAATCTGTGAAGCCAATTCCTCATGCCCATAATGTACAGTGTTTTAACAAGCCACAGTGTTCCTTAACTGGTGAAGGAGCTTCTGAACAGTCCGTTATGTATACTCTACATCCGGGAGGGTGTGAAGTGTGGACAAACCTGCAATTGTTGCACCTGTTGGTGGGCCTCTAATGGTCCCTGTTCTGTGTTGTAAATCGCTGCTCAATTTCTGCAGCCTTCCTGCAACTGCAGCACCTCTGTTCCATCAACACATATACACATTATTCTTGTATAAGCTCACTCTCCCAATTGATATGTAAGAGGATTTAATTCTGGTAGGAGGTCCAGCACTGAGAGAGCTAGCTGGGGAAATGGCCTCAAAGAGATCATACATGATGTGTATGTCTTTGATCATAACAGCTGGCATAGCATAGGGCATAATAAGCAGGATAACATCAACATGTTGTTTTATTCAATGGAGGGAACAGTTCTTCGGAGGTGGATTAATGTTTGTGGGGAGGATGATGTTACTCAAAGAAGTTGGAATTTTAGAAAGAGAGTAAATATGATTGTAGCTGGTGACACATTTAAAAATCACTCCTACTCATGAGGTATGGTTCCTGGTGGAATAGCAAAACAATATGGTTCATAACACTCTAAAAACACATTTTTCATTGACTCTGTTTTGTTGCTCTATTAAAAAATGGCTCAAGGTAAAGAGATATATGAAGTTCTGTACCCCAATTATCCTTGGCCCATAGACTGCGTTCTGTTTTTTATCAGGGGGCAAAGACAAGAAATTGACATAATGTACAGTATATAATGTACAGTATAGAGTCAGTGAAATTATATTAGCTTTTTGGGGTATGTTGTTCTTCTCCTTTAAAAGCCTTTTCCTTTTCAAGTTAGGTAGTTCCACATCCCTACACTGACCATTTGATTTACCACAGTTGCTTGTGTGGCATTGTTCCCATGTTTTGGAGCTATTCAGCCTCCATTTAGAATGATGTGCCATCAATACATTGTGCCGTATTAGATCCAGTCTTCTGACCTGTCCCTGCTTTAATCCCTCCCATTGTTAAACTCTACATGGGCCATGACCTCAGATTTTACATTATTCCTTGTTGGATTTGTTTTTTCTCTTGATCATTTTCAGTTCTCTTCCTTCCACTTAGTTTCTTCTTTCTTCTTTGCTTTTCCGTACTGTTCTGTTCTTTTTAGTGGACATATCATTTGTCATTTGATGATTTTAAGGGGCCGATTCATGGAACAAACGTGCGCTGAAAATCTTCGCGCAAGCAGGCGCAAGCAGGCGCAAGCGGAAAAAAACAGGCGCACGCGCACGCGTGCGCTTCATGGAAGTCCCTGCGCGTGTACACCTCGGGATGTGCGCCAAACCCGTGCATGGCGCACAAGTCACTGCAACATCCCGAAAGGCGTGCGCGACGCGCACAGTGAAAGTGCACGACCTTGGCGCATACACCAGAAAGTGGGCGGGACACGGGGCGTAACGCGCGGAATGGGGAACAACGCGAGAAAATAAGGGCGTAACTGGGGATGTACTGCAGGGAAGCAGACGGAACGCCCACACGCACTCGAACCACAAGTATTCATGGAATCGAATAGGGCAAAGCCACACACAGCCAAAGACAAGCACAAGCTGAAACACGTCCGCCACACAAAGTCAGGCGGTAGAGTCCCAGCGCATCACAAAAGTGGCAACATACAGCAATTGGGCCTCTGCGAGCGGGGTACGTGTATTTCGGGGGCGCGCAGGAAGTTACACACGTGAGTGAACGGGGTACGTGTATTTCGGAGGTGCGCGGGAAGTTACACATGCGATTGAGCGGGGTACGTGTATTTCGGGGGCGCGCGGGAAGTTACACACGCGATTGAGCGGGGTACGTGTATTTCGGGGGTGCGCAGGAAGTCACATACGCGATTGAGCGGGGTACGTGTATTACGGGGGCGCGCGGGAGGTTACACACGCAATTGAGCGGGGTACATGTATTTCGGGGGTGCGCGGGAAGTTACACATGCGATTGAGCGGGGTACGTGTATTACAGGGGTGCGCCGGGAGCAGAATTGCACGTGTGGGTCCTCCCAGGTGTTCCCTCTACACCCTCCACGGCCCCTGCAGGTGGCTCACACCACAGGGGCCTACCCTGCAGGCACCCCATCCACCATGGCCATGCCCACCAGCCAACCCACATGTCAACTTGCACTACTGCCCACCAACGCATGTCCCCCTGCACCCCCAGCCACCAGGGGCACCCACCACCAGGCCCCCACCCATGTCTCCCACCACCCCCACCCCCCAGCAGTGCAGGGGCAGCCTCCACTAGGCCCCCACCCATGTCTCCCAGCACCCCCACCCCCCAGCACTGTGGGGCACCTGCCAGCAGGCCCCCACCCATGTCCAACTCATGTCTCCCACCACCGCCACCCCCCAGCACTGTGGGGCACCTGCCAGCAGGCCCCCACCCATGTCCAACTCATGTTCCCCACCACCCCCACCCCCCAGCACTGTGGGGCACCTGCCAGCAGGCCCCCACCCATGTCCAACTCATGTTCCCCACCACCCCCACCCCCCAGCAGTGCAGCGGCAACCACCACCAGGCCCCCACTCATGTCTCCCAGCACCCCCACCCCCCAGCCACCAGGGGCAGCCTCCACCAGGCCCCCACCCATGTCTCCCACCAGCCCCACCCCCCAGCAGTGCAGGGGCAGCCTCCACCAGGCCCCCACCCATGTCTACCACCACCCCCACCCCCCAGCACTGTGGGGCACCTGCCAGCAGGCCCCCACCCATGTCCAACTCATGTTCCCCACCACCCCCACCCCCCAGCACTGTGGGGCACCTGCCAGCAGGCCCCCACCCATGTCCAACTCATGTTCCCCACCACCCCCACCCCCCAGCACTGTGGGGCACCTGCCAGCAGGCCCCACCCATGTCTCCCACCACCCCCACCCCCCAGCCACCAGGGGCAGCCTCCACCAGGCCCCCACCCATGTCTCCCAGCACCCCCACCCCCCCAGTCACCAGGGGCAGCCTCCACCAGGCCCCCACCCATATCTCCCAGCACCCCCACCCCCCACTCCCCAGGGGCAGCCTCCACCAGGCCCCCACCCATGTCTCCCACCCCCCACCCCCCAGCAGTGCAGGGGCAGCCTCCAGCAGGCCCCCACCCATGTCTCCCACCACCCCCACCCCCCAGTCACCAGGGGCAGTCTCCACCAGGCCCCCACCCATGTCTCCCAGCACCCCCACCCCCCACTCCCCAGGGGCAGCCTGCACCAGGCCCCCACCCATGTCGACCACCCCCACACCCCCCAGCAGTGCAGGGGCAGCCTCCACCAGGCCCCCACCCATGTCTCCCAGCACCCCCACCCCCCAGCCACCAGGGGCAGCCTCCACCAGGCCCCCACCCATGTCTCCCACCACCCCCATCCCCCAGCAGTGCAGGGGCAGCCTCCACCAGGCCCCCACCCATGTCTCCCACCACCCCCACCCCCCAGCAGTGCAGGGGCAGCCTCCACCAGGCCCCCACCCATGTCTCCCACCACCCCCACCCCCCAGTACTGTGGGGCACCTGCCAGCAGGCCCCCACCCATGTCCAACTCATGTTCCCCACCACCCCCACCCCCCAGCACTGTGGGGCACCTGCCAGCAGGCCCCCACCCATGTCCAACTCATGTTCCCCACCACCCCCACCCCCCAGCAGTGCAGGGGCACCCAATACCAGGCCCCCACCCATGTCTCCCACCACCCCCACCCCCCAGCAGTGCAGGGGCAGCCTCCACCAGGCCCCCACCCATGTCTCCCAGCACCCCCACCCCCCAGCACTGTGGGGCACCTGCCAGAAGGCCCCCACCCATGCCCAACTCATGTTCCCCACCACCCCCACCCCCCAGCACTGTGGGGCACCTGCCAGCAGGCCCCCACCCATGTCCAACTCATGTTCCCCACCACCCCCACCCCCCAGCACTGTGGGGCACCTGCCAGCAGGCCCCACCCATGTCTCCCACCACCCCCACTCCCCAGCACCAGGGGCAGCCTCCACCAGGCCCCCACCCATGTCTCCCAGCACCCCCACCCCCCAGTCACCAGGGGCAGCCTCCACCAGGCCCCCACCCATGTCTCCCAGCACCCCCACCCCCCAGCCACCAGGGGCAGCATCCACCAGGCCCCCACCCATGTCGACCACCACCCCCACCCCCCAGCATTGCAGGGGCAGCCTCCACCAGGCCCCCACCCATGTCTCCCAGCACCCCCACCCCCCACTCCCCAGGGGCAGGCTCCACCAGGCCCCCACCCATGTCTCCCACCCCCCAGCAGTGCAGGGGCAGCCTCCACCAGGCCCCCACCCATGTCTCCCAGCACCCCCACCCCCCAGCCACCAGGGGCAGCCTCCACCAGGCCCCCACCCATGTCTCCCACCACCCCCACCCCCCAGCACTGTGGGGCACCTGCCAGCAGGCCCCCACCCATGTCCAACTCATGTTCCCCACCACCCCCATCCCCCAGCACTGTGGGGCACCTGCCAGCAGGCCCCCACCCATGTCCAACTCATGTTCCCCACCAACCCCCACCCCCCAGCAGTGCAGGGGCACCCACCACCGGGCCCCCACCCATGTCTCCCACCACCCCCACCCCCAAGCCACCAGGGCAGCCTCCACCAGGCCCCCACCCATGTCTCCCACCACCCCCACCCCCAGCCACCAGGGGCACCCACCACCAGGCCCCCACCCATGTCTCCCAGCACCCCCACACCCCAGCAGTGCAGGAGCAGCCTCCACCAGGCCCCCACCCATGTCCAACTCATGTCTCCCACCACCCCCACCCCCCAGCACTGTGGGGCACCTTCCAGCAGGCCCCCACCCATGTCCAACACATGTTCCCCACCACCCCCACCCCCCAGCAGTGCAGGGGCAGCCTCCACCAGGCCCCCACCCATGTCTCCCAGCACCCCCACCCCCCAGCACTGTGGGGCACCTGCCAGCAGGCCCCCACCCATGTCCAAATCATGTTCCCCACCACCCCCATCCCCCAGCACTGTGGGGCACCTGCCAGCAGGCCCCCACCCATGTCCAACTCATGTTCCCCACCACCCCCACCCCCCAGCACTGTGGGGCACCTGCCAGCAGGCCCCACCCATGTCTCCCACCACCCCCACCCCCCAGCCACCAGGGGCAGCCTCCACCAGGCCCCCACCCATGTCTCCCAGCACCCCCACCCCCCAGTCACCAGGGGCAGCCTCCACCAGGCCCCCACCCATGTCTCCCAGCACCCCCACAGCCCACTCCCCAGGGGCAGCCTGCACCAGGCCCCCACCCATGTCTCCCACCCCCCCACCCCCCAGCAGTGCAGGGGCAGCCTCCACCAGGCCCCCACCCATGTCTCCCAGCACCCCCACCCCCCAGCCACCAGGGGCAGCCTCCACCAGGCCCCCACCCATGTCTCCCACCACCCCCACCCCCCAGCAGTGCAGGGGCAGCCTCCACCAGGCCCCCACCCATGTCTCCCACCACCCCCACCCCCCAGCAGTGCAGGGGCAGCCTCCACCGGCCCCCACCCATGTCTCCCACCACCCCCACCCCCCAGTACTGTGGGGCACCTGCCAGCAGGCCCCCACCCATGTCCAACTCATGTTCCCCACCACCCCCACCCCCCAGCACTGTGGGGCACCTGCCAGCAGGCCCCCACCCATGTCCAACTCATGTTCCCCACCACCCCCACCCCCCAGCAGTGCAGGGGCACCCACCACCAGGCCCCCACCCATGTCTCCCACCACCCCCACCCCCCAGCAGTGCAGGGGCAGCCTCCACCAGGCCCCCACCCATGTCTCCCAGCACCCCCACCCCCCAGCACTGTGGGGCACCTGCCAGCAGGCCCCCACCCATGTCCAACTCATGTTCCCCACCACCCCCACCCCCCAGCACTGTGGGGCACCTGCCAGCAGGCCCCCACCCATGTCCAACTCATGTTCCCCACCACCCCCACCCCCCAGCACTGTGGGGCACCTGCCAGCAGGCCCCACCCATGTCTCCCACCACCCCCACCCCCCAGCACCAGGGGCAGCCTCCACCAGGCCCCCACCCATGTCTCCCAGCACCCCCACCCCCCAGTCACCAGGGGCAGCCTCCACCAGGCCCCCACCAATGTCTCCCAGCACCCCCAGCCACCAGGGGCAGCATCCACCAGGCCCCCATCCATGTCGACCACCACCCCCACCCCCCAGCAGTGCAGGGGCAGCCTCCACCAGGCCCCCACCCATGTCTCCCAGCACCCCCACCCCCCACTCCCCAGGGGCAGCCTCCACCAGGCCCCCACCCATGTCTCCCACCCCCCACCCCCCAGCAGTGCAGGGGCAGCCTCCACCAGGCCCCCACCCATGTCTCCCAGCACCCCCACCCCCCAGCCACCAGGGGCAGCCTCCACCAGGCCCCCACCCATGTCTCCCACCACCCCCACCCCCCAGCAGTGCAGGGGCAGCCTCCACCAGGCCCCCACCCATGTCTCCCACCACCCCCACCCCCCAGCAGTGCAGGGGCAGCCTCCACCAGGCCCCCACCCATGTCTCCCACCACCCCCACCCCCCAGCACTGTGGGGCACCTGCCAGCAGGCCCCCACCCATGTCCAACTCATGTTCCCCACCACCCCCATCCCCCAGCACTGTGGGGCACCTGCCAGCAGGCCCCCACCCATGTCCAACTCATGTTCCCCACCAACCCCCACCCCCCAGCAGTGCAGGGGCACCCACCACCGGGCCCCCACCCATGTCTCCCACCACCCCCACCCCCAAGCCACCAGGGGCAGCCTCCACCAGGCCCCCACCCATGTCTCCCACCACCCCACCCCCAGCCACCAGGGGCACCCACCACCAGGCCCCCACCCATGTCTCCCAGCACCCCCACACCCCAGCAGTGCAGGAGCAGCCTCCACCAGGCCCCCACCCATGTCCAACTCATGTTCCCCACCACCCCCACCCCCCAGCACTGTGGGGCACCTGCCAGCAGGCCCCACCCATGTCTCCCACCACCCCCACCCCCCCAGCACCAGGGGCAGCCTCCACCAGGCCCCCACCCATGTCTCCCAGCACCCCCAACCCCCAGTCACCAGGGGCAGCCTCCACCAGGCCCCCACCAATGTCTCCCAGCACCCCCAGCCACCAGGGGCAGCATCCACCAGGCCCCCATCCATGTCGACCACCACCCCCACCCCCCAGCAGTGCAGGGGCAGCCTCCACCAGGCCCCCACCCATGTCTCCCAGCACCCCCACCCCCCACTCCCCAGGGGCAGCCTCCACCAGGCCCCCACCCATGTCTCCCACCCCCCACCCCCCAGCAGTGCAGGGGCAGCCTCCACCAGGCCCCCACCCATGTCTCCCAGCACCCCCACCCCCCAGCCACCAGGGGCAGCCTCCACCAGGCCCCCACCCATGTCTCCCACCACCCCCACCCCCCAGCAGTGCAGGGGCAGCCTCCACCAGGCCCCCACCCATGTCTCCCACCACCCCCACCCCCCAGCAGTGCAGGGGCAGCCTCCACCAGGCCCCCACCCATGTCTCCCACCACCCCCACCCCCCAGCACTGTGGGGCACCTGCCAGCAGGCCCCCACCCATGTCCAACTCATGTTCCCTACCACCCCCATCCCCCAGCACTGTGGGGCACCTGCCAGCAGGCCCCCACCCATGTCCAACTCATGTTCCCCACCAACCCCCACCCCCCAGCAGTGCAGGGGCACCCACCACCGGGCCCCCACCCATGTCTCCCACCACCCCCACCCCCAAGCCACCAGGGGCAGCCTCCACCAGGCCCCCACCCATGTCTCCCACCACCCCACCCCCAGCCACCAGGGGCACCCACCACCAGGCCCCCACCCATGTCTCCCAGCACCCCCACACCCCAGCAGTGCAGGAGCAGCCTCCACCAGGCCCCCACCCATGTCCAACTCATGTCTCCCACCACCCCCACCCCCCAGCACTGTGGGGCACCTTCCAGCAGGCCCCCACCCATGTCCAACGCATGTTCCCCACCACTGCCACCCCCCAGCAGTGCAGGGGCAGCCTCCACCAGGCCCCCACCCATGTCTCCCAGCACCCCCACCCCCCCAGCACTGTGGGGCACCTGCCAGCAGGCCCCCACCCATGTCCAACTCATGTTCCCCACCACCCCCATCCCCCAGCACTGTGGGGCACCTGCCAGCAGGCCCCCCACCCATGTCCAACTCATGTTCCCCACCACCCCCACCCCCCAGCACTGTGGGGCACCTGCCAGCAGGCCCCACCCATGTCTCCCACCACCCCCACCCCCCAGCCACCAGGGGCAGCCTCCACCAGGCCCCCACCCATGTCTCCCAGCACCCCCACCCCCCAGTCACCAGGGGCAGCCTCCACCAGGCCCCCACCCATGTCTCCCAGCACCCCCACAGCCCACTCCCCAGGGGCAGCCTGCACCAGGCCCCCACCCATGTCTCCCACCCCCCCACCTCCCAGCAGTGCAGGGGCAGCCTCCACCAGGCCCCCACCCATGTCTCCCAGCACCTCCACCCCCCAGCCACCAGGGGCAGCCTCCACCAGGCCCCCACCCATGTCTCCCACCACCCCCACCCCCCAGCAGTGCAGGGGCAGCCTCCACCAGGCCCCCACCCATGTCTCCCACCACCCCCACCCCCCAGCAGTGCAGGGGCAGCCTCCACCAGGCCCCCACCCATGTCTCCCACCACCCCCACCCCCCAGTACTGTGGGGCACCTGCCAGCAGGCCCCCACCCATGTCCAACTCATGTTCCCGACCACCCCCACCCCCCAGCACTGTGGGGCACCTGCCAGCAGGCCCCCACCCATGTCCAACTCATGTTCCCCACCACCCCCACCCCCCAGCAGTGCAGGGGCACCCACCACCAGGCCCCCACCCATGTCTCCCACCACCCCCACCCCCCAGCAGTGCAGGGGCAGCCTCCACCAGGCCCCCACCCATGTCTCCCAGCACCCCCACCCCCCAGCACTGTGGGGCACCTGCCAGCAGGCCCCCACCCATGTCCAACTCATGTTCCCCACCACCCCCACCCCCCAGCACTGTGGGGCACCTGCCAGCAGGCCCCCACCCATGTCCAACTCATGTTCCCCACCACCCCCACCCCCCAGCACTGTGGGGCACCTGCCAGCAGGCCCCACCCATGTCTCCCACCACCCCCACCCCCCAGCACCAGGGGCAGCCTCCACCAGGTCCCCACCCATGTCTCCCAGCACCCCCAGCCACCAGGGGCAGCATCCACCAGGCCCCCATCCATGTCGACCACCACCCCCACCCCCCAGCAGTGCAGGGGCAGCCTCCACCAGGCCCCCACCCATGTCTCCCAGCACCCCCACCCCCCACTCCCCAGGGGCAGCCTCCAACAGGCCCCCACCCATGTCTCCCACACCCCACCCCCCAGCAGTGCAGGGGCAGCCTCCACCAGGCCCCCACCCATGTCTCCCAGCACCCCCACCCCCCAGCCACCAGGGGCAGCCTCCACTAGGCCCCCACCCATGTCTCCCACCACCCCCACCCCCCAGCAGTGCAGGGGCAGCCTCCACCAGGCCCAAAACCATGTCTCCCACCACCCCCACCCCCCAGCAGTGCAGGGGCAGCCTCCACCAGGCCCCCACCCATGTCTCCCACCACCCCCACCCCCCAGCACTGTGGGGCACCTGCCAGCAGGCCCCCACCCATGTCCAACTCATGTTCCCCACCCCCCCATCCCCCAGCACTGTGGGGCACCTGCCAGCAGGCCCCCACCCATGTCCAACTCATGTTCCCCACCAACCCCCACCCCCCAGCAGTGCAGGGGCACCCACCACCGGGCCCCCACCCATGTCTCCCACCACCCCCACCCCCAAGCCACCAGGGGCAGCCTCCACCAGGCCCCCACCCATGTCTCCCACCACCCCCACCCCCAGCCACCAGGGGCACCCACCACCAGGCCCCCACCCATGTCTCCCAGCACCCCCACACCCCAGCAGTGCAGGAGCAGCCTCCACCAGGCCCCCACCCATGTCCAACTCATGTCTCCCACCACCCCCACCCACCAGCACTGTGGGGCACCTTCCAGCAGGCCCCCACCCATGTCTCCCAGCACCGCCACCCCCCAGCACTGTGGGGCACCTGCCAGCAGGCCCCCACCCATGTCCAACTCATGTTCCCCACCACCCCCATCCCCCAGCACTGTGGGGCACCTGCCAGCAGGCCCCCACCCATGTCCAACTCATGTTCCCCACCACCCCCACCCCCCAGCACTGTGGGGCACCTGCCAGCAGGCCCCACCCATGTCTCCCACCACCCCCACCCCCCAGCCACCAGGGGCAGCCTCCACCAGGCCCCCACCCATGTCTCCCAGCACCCCCACCCCCCAGTCACCAGGGGCAGCCTCCACCAGGCCCCCACCCATGTCTCCCAGCACCCCCACCCCCCACTCCCCAGGGGCAGCCTCCACCAGGCCCCCACCCATGATTCTCACCCCCCCACCCCCCAGCAGTGCAGGGGCAGCCTCCACCAGGCCCCCACCCATGTCTCCCAGCACCCCCACCCCCCAGCCACCAGGGGCAGCCTCCACCAGGCCCCCACCCAAGTCTCCCACCACCCCCACCCCCCAGCAGTGCAGAGGCAGCCTCCACCAGGCCCCCACCCATGTCTCCCACCACCCCCACCCCCCAGCAGTGCAGGGGCAGCCTCCACCAGGCCCCCACCCATGTCTCCCACCACCCCCACCCCCCAGCACTGTGGGGCACCTGCCAGCAGGCCCCCACCCATGTCCAACTCATGTTCCCCACCACCCCCATCCCCCAGCAATGTGGGGCACCTGCCAGCAGGCCCCCACCCATGTCCAACTCATGTTCCCCACCCCCCCCCACCCCCCAGCAGTGCAGGGGCACCCACCACCAGGCCCCCACCCATGTCTCCCACCGCCCCCACCCCCAGCCACCAGGGGCACCCACCACAAGGCCCCCACCCATGTCTCCCAGCACACCCACACCCCAGCAGTGCAGGGGCAGCCTCCACCAGGCCTCCACCCATGTCCAACTCATGTCTCCCACCACCCCCACCCCACAGCACTGTGGGGCACTGCCAGCAGGCCCCCACCCATGTCCAATGCATGTTCCCCACCACCCCCACCCCCCAGCAGTGCAGGGGCAGCCACCACCAGGCCCCCACCCATGTCTCCCAGCACCCCCACCCCCCAGCCACCAGGGGCAGCCTCCACCAGGCCCCCACCCATGTCTCCCAGCACCCCCACCCCCCAGTCACCAGGGGCAGCCTCCACCAGGCCCCCACCCATGTCTCCCACCACCCCCACCCCCCAGCAGTGCAGGGGCACCCACCACCAGGCCCCCACCCATGTCTCCCAGCACCCCCACCCCCAGCACTGTGGGGCACCTGCCAGCAGGCCCCCACCCATGTCCAACGCATGTTCCCCACCACCCCCACCCCCCAGCAGTGCAGGGGCAGCCACCACCAGGCCCCCACCCATGTCTCCCAGCACCCCTACCCCCCAGCCACCAGGGGCATCCTCCACCAGGCCCCCACCCATGTTCCCAGCACCCCCACCCCCCCAGTCACCAGGGGCAGCCTCCACCAGGCCCCCACCCATGTCTCCCACCACCCCCACCCCCCCAGTCACCAGGGGCAGCCTCCACCAGGCCCCCACCCATGTCTCCCACCACCCCCACCCCCCAGCAGTGCAGGGGCAGCCTCCACCAGGCCCCCACCCATGTCTCACACCACCCCCACCCCCCAGCCACCAGGGGCAGCCTCCACCAGGCCCCCACCCATGTCTCCCACCACCCCCACCCCCCAGTCACCAGGGGCAGCCTCCACCAGGCCCCCACCCATGTCTCCCACCACCCCCACCCCCCAGCAGTGCAGGGGCACCCACCACCAGGCCCCCACATATGTCTCCCAGCACCCCCTCCCCCCAGCCACCAGGGGCAGCCTCCACCAGGCCCCCACCCATGTCTCCCAGCACCCCCACCCCCCCAGTCACCAGGGGCAGCCTCCACCAGGCCCCCACCCATGTCTCCCACCACCCCCACCCCCCCAGTCACCAGGGGCAGCCTCCACCAGGCCCCCACCCATGTCTCCCACCACCCCCACCCCCCAGCAGTGCAGGGGCAGCCTCCACCAGGCCCCCACCCATGTCTCACACCACCCCCACCCCCCAGCCACCAGGGGCAGCCTCCACCAGGCCCCCACCGATGTCTCCCACCACCCCCACCCCCCAGTCACCAGGGGCAGCCTCCACCAGGTCCCCACCCATGTCTCCCACCACCCCCACCCCCCAGCAGTTCAGGGGCACCCACCACCAGGCCCCCACCCATGTCTCCCACCACCCCCACCCCCCAGCAGTGCAGGGGCAGCCTCCACCAGGCCCCCAACTCATGTCTCCCACCACCCCCACCCCCCAGCACTGTGGGGCACCTGCCAGCAGGCCCCCACCCATGTCCAACTCATATCTCCCACCACCCCCACCCCCCAGCAGTGCAGGGGCACCCACCACCAGGCCCCCACCCATGTCTCCCACCACCCCCACCCCCTAGCAGTGCAGGGGCAGCCTCCACCAGGCCCCCACCCATGTCTCCCAGCACCCCCACCCCCCAGCACTGTGGGGCACCTGCCAGCAGGCCCCCACCCATGTCCAACTAATGTTCCCCACCACCCCAACCCCCCAGCACTGTGGGGCACCTGCCAGCAGGCCCCGCCCATGTCCAACGCATGTTCCCCACCACCTCCACCCCCCAGCAGTGCAGGGGCAGCCACCACCAGGCCCCCAACCATGTCTCCCAGCACCCCCACCCCCCAGCCACCAGGGGCAGCCTCCACCAGGCCCCCACCCATGTCTCCCAGCACCCCCACCCCCCCAGTCACCAGGGGCAGCCTCCACCAGGCCCCCACCCATGTCTCCCACCACCCCCACCCCCATCAGTGCAGGGGCAGCCTCCACCAGGCCCCCACCCATGTCTCCCACCACCCCCACCCCCCAGCAGTGCAGGGGCAGCCTCCACCAGGCCCCCACCCATGTCTCCCACCACCCCCACCCCCCAGCACTGTGGGGCACCTGCCAGCAGGCCCCCACCCATGTCCAACTCATGTTCCCCACCACCCCTACCCCCCAGCACTGTGGGGCACCTGCCAGCAGGCCCCCACCCATGTCCAACTCATGTTCCCCACCACCCCCACCCCCCAGCACTGTGGGGCACCTGCCAGCAGGCCCCCACCCATGTGCAACTCATGTTCCCCAGCCAACATGTCATCACAATCTAGATCCCTGGTCCCTATGGTCAGCCTCCAAATGCAAAACACCCACCCGAGTATTGCATCCACCCACTCATAATTTGCAATTACATCACAGAACACCAATTGCAAGTTCCGAAACAAACACATTTCCCTCACATACACCCAATGGGTGTCAGTGAATCTCAAAACACATATCATGGAATGCATGAAACCAATGAGATACCACACATTGAAGTTCACCAAAAAAATATGTATTAAAGGAAACATAAATAGAATAAAAAATGAAGAAACAGAAATGTGAATGTACAAAAATGAAAAGAAGCATGTCCGTTAAAAAAAAGCAAAACCAAAAATAAAATTCCAAAGTAATGTTGTCCAAAGTCAATGTCCACAAAACAAAATCCAATGGGAAATAAAAAAGAAAGCCATTGCTCCATGGTTAAAAAGTGAAAAAAAAATACAATCCAACTGTGAACTATGTACATGGGAACAAGCCAGGGTCCATCTAACTACACTAACTAATAAAATAAACTATATACAAAAATGTGGCCAATGTCCAAAAGGTCCAAATAAAATAAAAACAAAAATGAAACCTAACACTGCCTACATAACTATGTACAAGGGCAGCGGGCTAGTTTCACGGCCCACTTGTGGATGTCCCGGGCCAGGGCATCATCAAACTCCTCCTCAATGTCCCGGAGGAGGTCCTCCTCCATGGCCCCGATGGTCCGCAGTGCCG
Source organism: Ambystoma mexicanum (assembly GCF_040938575.1). Taxonomy (NCBI): domain Eukaryota; kingdom Metazoa; phylum Chordata; class Amphibia; order Caudata; family Ambystomatidae; genus Ambystoma; species Ambystoma mexicanum. Next base: position 564,037,658 of record NC_090928.1, read on the forward strand.
TTGACGTCTCCACCTCCAAACCCCTGCGGATTGCCTCGAGGCACTCAGCCCGCCTCAGGGCCCTCCGCATGGAGTTCTCTGCCCTGACCATTGTGAGACGTGCCTCTTCCGCCCGCTGCCGCTCCGCATCTATGGCGTGGCCCAACCGCTGCCACACGGAAGACACTCTCTGTCCTAGGTCCTCCTGCCCTCCGGCCGATGCCTGCCCCTCCGATGTTGAAGGCCCCGAGCCTTCATGGCTCCCACCACGTTGCTGCTGCTGCTGTGCCTCTGCCCGTGCACTGCCTCCTGCTGCCTGCACATCCTCCGCCGGCTGGGGTGCAGTCGTAGATGTGGCCACCCCTGCTGGACGTCCGACTCCCGACTGTGGCAGGGATGCCTCCTCCACCAGCCTGGCCGCACCGTCAGAGGCAGCTCCACAGGGCACCCAAGTGACTGATGGGTGGGAAGATGGCACAGAGGATGACTGGCGCGTAGGGGGTCCAGTTGAGGAGGGGGTCGTAGCAAGCCCCATCAGACGGAGGAATCCGGCCTGGGTGACCTGTCCCAGCAGGCGGACGTGGTCAACGAGCCATTCGAGATGACTTGCAGTCTCTTCATGAAAAGACTGCAGGTCACCTCGCATGGCCCGTTGACGCAACGCCACACCAGCCAGGACAGGCTCAACCGGGACCTGGATAGCCACGTCTGCAGGCAGAGGAAGGCCAGTTGACGTGAGCTCATCCCCTGCCTGAAAACGGGTCTGGGCGTAGGCATCCCTGCTGGTGCAAGATGATGCAGGGACAGGATAAGGGACAGGATTGCACACAGGCACCTCCGCGGCGGCCTGTGCTGCCTCCTGTCCCTGGTCCTGCACTGCACCACTAGCACCAGTGGGATCCCCACCTCCAGACCCCGTCTCTGGTGCTTGCACGGCCTCCTCCTCCACCAAACCCCCCACCAACCTGGATGACTCCGTGCCATCTTCCCCTGTTGGGCCCTGTGGGGTCCCAGCTGCCCCTTCTGCTGCTGAGGAGTCCAACTCCAACCTCCGCCTCTTGGACCTCCCGCCGGCAGCTGCGGCCTGGGATGCGGCACCGGACTCCTCACTCCCCGACGAGATGACAACATGGGAGGGGAGCCGGGCCTTGCGTCTCCGGCTGGCGGTGGGATCCCCGCCGCTGTGCTCCACAGCTCCTTCTCCGCCCACTTCATCAGTTGACGCTGCAGACAAGGAGAAACAAAACACAGGCATCAGGGCACTGTACAATGGACACATACACACATGACAGTTGTACATGAGTGGCATTGGCAAACCTCAGACATGTCATCACAATCCCCAACACACATGTCATTACAACTCGCACACATGAGCCATACCACAGCCATATTGCAACTGCCACCACCATCCATACACATACAACAGCATGAGCAGCCAAAGGTGAGCCAGACATCACATGCAACACAGGAAGTGCACCACACATGTACACACACCACCACACTTGCATGCATGTGTACACCTCTGCCAAGTGTCGCAGTGTTCAGACGGGCATCCATGTCACATCTGCCAATCAGGCTTCCACATACCACTGTCACATGCATCCATGTTGCATCACTGTTGCACCCTTGTCAAATACACACACATGCACATGAACACAGTGCTGATAGATGCAGCCAAAAACAACATACATGCGTGACATCAGGGACATGTCTACTTACATACACATTCATCCAAACATGTGTGCCCACACAACTGCATTTGGCATGCAAGCCTACACACACAAGCACCATCCATGTCTCACACATTACAGCCCTCGCATGTGTCAGCCCCACGGCCCTGTACACCCCCACCCATACTCGACCCCATACAAACAGATGTGCAACCTGCACACTTCTGAATAATCACCACACGCACTGCTCACAATCAGGATGCATGTACACTCACCGCTCGACTCCAGACGGGTCTGCTTCTCAAGGACCTGGACGTGGAGCGCTGGGGATATGCGTTCCAGGATCCTCATCTGTTCTTCCGACAAGTGGCCCCGTGCCCCTTGGCATCCGCTGCATTCAAGAGGCGCCAGGCCTTGTTCAGGGTCCTGGACCTGAAGTCCTCCCAGCGCTTCTTGACATGTTGTAAGTCACGGACTGCCACCCCCTCCGCGTTCATGGCAGTCACGATGTCAGTCCAGATCCGAGTCCCTCCTTCCTTGTCGGCGCGGGAACTTCCGAAGAGGGCATCATACTGCCCCAGGACTTGCTCCACCAGGACACCAACTTTGGTGGCACTGAAGCTGGTGCCCCTCTGCCTCTCTGGCCGGGGGTTGTCAGTGGTCCCAGATGGTGTTTGCCCCGACATGACAACCCCAGAGTCAGGAGTGGGTGGGCAACTGGGTCCTGGGGCTGGGCTGTGGAGCGATGGAATCCCAGTCGGGAGACTTCGGTTCCAGCAGGGGTGGTCACAGCAACAGCACCCCTGGCTGATGTGCAGGCAGCAAATGGCAGGGCACGTGGGCAGCAGCAGATGGCAGGTGGGAGCATGCTCGGGGCTCTGGAGGGCAGTAGTTCGGCCTTCTGGGCAGGAGCGTGGTCTTCCGTGTGCTTACGCGTGGCCAGCTTGATACGGAGTGATTTGGCACGTGAAAAATCTGCACGTCAGCGTGTAATTCGAGGAAAGGCCCTTAGCGCGTAAGCGCGTCTGCACGCATACGCATTTTCATTGGATAGAAGGCCCCTCAAGCGCAAGCGCCCCTGTGACGTGACGCGTACAGACGTGCAGGGGCATTTCAGCACGTGTAAAAAACTGCACGTCCGTGTGTAATACGAGGAAAGGGCCCATGCGCGTAAGCGCGCGTGGAAAACTGCACGTCCGCGTGTAATACGAGGAAAGGGCCCATGCGCGTAAGCATGCGTGGAAAACTGCACGTCCGCGTGTAATACGAGGAAAGGGTCCATGCGCGTAAGCACGCGTGGAAAACTGCACATCCGCATGTAATTCGAGGAAAGGGCCCATGCGCGTAAGTGACGTGACGCGCGCGTGCGTTTCCCTCAGCACCGGTTAAAGGTGAGCGGGCCCAGCAGTTCGCTGTACGTGCCTTTCGTGGAGACCGACGTGTGTTGCTGCTTCCTGTTGTTTCGCGCGCCATCACAACTTCACAGCTATCAAGGACGTATCTCTTCTTTTGGTGGGGGTATTGGCTACGCGTGTTTTTCTGCATCGCGCTAGTCAGACGGTGAGTCGCACACGCTCTTTTTCCCACTGCGGGTGCCCCTGTGTATCGCACCCAATTTCGATGTCATAGTAGCCTGCGTGTCCCACGCGTACGCGTTATTCGTGTTACTGGGTGCCACCGCGTACTGCAGGAGATTGAATCCACGCACGTAGGCTGCAGGGTTGCGTGCACGGTTTTACTGCAGTTTTGGGTTGCCTGAGCGTTGCGTGACCCGTCACCACATCACCGGGGTCACATACAGCCTTGCAGGTGCAGGGGGGCTGTCAACATCTTGCTTCCCACCCCCTTCACCCCAATTGCCCAGGTCAATTGTGGTGTACACCTCCCATTGGCACCACTCCATCTGTGCCAGCACTACTACATCTGTGCCAAAGGTGAGGGGCGCCTCAGCTGGGCGTACTCCTCGTGGCGGGCGTGGTCGGGGACGTGGCCGTGGTGACCAGGGAGTAGGGGTACTCCAGGGTGTCCAGGGCAGCCACAGAGGGGGAAGAGGCAGGGGTGCTCCACTTGAGCACAATGTTGTGCCATGTGTCGGTGCAGCCATGCCACCACCCCCTGTGGTTCCGGGGGATGCAGCTCCTGCATCTGGCACTGGCACCCATATGACCCGGCAGTCCGTTCCATCGACTGCCACGGGCCCAAGGGTAGTGGTAGCTGCAGGTGCAGCTGTGGACACCGCCACCAAGGCTCAGGGTCTGCCAGTGCAGGCTACGTTGGCACTTGAAGACCCCTTGGTAGATCTCCAACAGGCCTGGGGGGAAACCATAGGGACAGGCCGGGCTGCTCACACCAAGACACGTGTCCCTGGGGCAGTCATGTCATCTGCTGCCCCGAACAGCCGGGTGTTGGCAAGTGCAGGGGCAGATGCACCCAACAGCACCCCGGTTGTGAGTCTGACAACCAGGACCGTTGCTGTCAATGACCCTGCCACAGCTGATGTTGCTGCGCAGGGTCCATTAGTGGGCACCCAGCTGCCACTGACACAAGTCAGGCCTTTGGTCATCCCTCCACCTGCCACTCCCTTGGCTCAATCCACCGAACCCACTGGCCATACTGGTCAGGGCGGCATTAGCCAGCCAGGGTCTGCGCCACAGTGCAAGAGGAGGAAGGTTGCACCTGCAGCACAGGCTGGGACCCCACACACAGCCACGACCTCCTGCACGTCGAGGAAGAAGCCTTTCTGTAAAATGGAACTGGACTTCCTTGTGGACTACGTGCGGGGCCACAGCCCTGACATGCTAGTGGGTGCCAATAGTCAGACTACGGCTGCCCAACGTGACACCCACTGGAAGCATGTTGCGGAACATGTCAGTTCATTCGGCCATGAGGTGCGCACGGCGCAGGAGTGCAAAAAGCGTTGGAATGACATCAAGCGCAGCACTAAGGCCAAGCGTGCCTCAAATTACAACTTGACTCTGGTGACTGGCAGTGGGCCTGCACCAGAGGAGGAAGAACTCACTCCGCATGAGGCTCTTGTTGCGGAGTTCATACCACCTGAATTGGTCGAAGGAGTGGGAGAGATGCTGGACTTTGATGCCCAGTCCAGTGAGTGTTGATGCGTGTTTGTTGAGGACGGGTGTGTTTCACTTGTGGGATGTGTTGTGCATGATTGCTGCTACATGTGACGTGTACATGGTTCTGATGTGTAAGTAATGCAATGCTACCGTCATGCATGTCTCCTCTGCCTGCATGCGGGACTCCATGTAGGCATGCTCCCTTGCCCCTCCTCCGCCACTCTGCACCCCAGTTCCACCTTTGCAGTGGTCTGCTTCAATCTTGCCAATGTGTACTTTCTTGTTCATGTGTCCTGTGTAGATGCTAACTTCCAGCGTAGAATCTGCCAGACATATTCCGTGTGGTACAGCCTTAGTACTCGATGCAGGGTATCTCACTTGTACTGTGCATGGGTCTGATATCCCGCAGGGACATGAGTGCCCATTCATGCTCCATGTGCATTGCACGCTTGCCCCTATGTGTCCTTGACTGGATGATCACTGTAATATAAGTCCTTGGTTACATACATTGCCTGCCATCTCATCAGCCTTCCCATGTCAACTGTGGCTCAGTCCTGCGTTGCACACATGTTTAGGCTCTGACAATCTGTGTGGCTCACAGGCCTCAGCCTGTTCAATGGCCAATGACTCTTTCCAACTCTTGTTGTGTCTTCTTCACACGTGGGCGGCCTCCGTAGTTTCCATCATGTGTCCTGCCCACTGTCCCAGCATCATTTGCAGTGTTGTAATTTGAATCACATTAAGCTGTTGATGCCAGTCAACACTGCCTGTCAATACACAGGTGTATGGTCAGCCTTTTGATACCATGCTAGGCATCCCTGCTTTGGTAGTGGGGTGGAGGGGTGCTTGGCTTCTAGACATGGTACACATTGAATGCACAATGCACGTGATGTCTGAATTTGACATTGCACTGCCTTCACATTTCCTGGCACACACCATGTAGTGCTTGTACATGTAGGTAGTGAGTGGTGTACACATTTTCTGCACTGCATAGACCCACTTCCATGGAAACTGCCACCTTTCAACAGGTCTGATCACAGAAGCTATTCAAAGTAGACCCAGCATGCATGCCAGGTCATATGTTGTGTGTCACATGTCTGCCGGATGCCTTTGCTGTCGGTGTGTGTGTGTGTCGTGTGCTTCTGACATGTCTATTGACCTTTTTCTCTCTATTTTTCAGGTGATGACGCAATGGAGGCGGAGGATGGTGTTGTCATGCCAGACACAGGGTTGGTAACACCACATCAACCCGGCACTAGTGGGGGTCGTGGGGTGGTAGGCCACGAAAACCCCCAAGTGCTGCAGTTAATCTTGTCTCTAACTGCCTATGAGTCCAGCCTTGATGACGACTCTGACGTCCATGTTGAGTTGGATGAGCATCAAGTCCATGTGTCAGGGGTGAGTGATTCTGATGTGGACACTCCTCTGTCTGCGACACCTGCACTGAGGGATCAGACAGTCATGGTTCCTCCGCCCGTGGTGGATCGGGACGCAGGGTCACCCTCCACACTAGTCACTGATGTGCCTGGGACATCACGTCGACGGGGGCATGTAGTCATGCAGCCGCAGGCGGTGCCAACACAGCGAGGACCCGCAGGGGTCAAGCCCGGCAACGCGGTCGCCGCGCGCAACTGCTGTATACTGAGTGGGAGCAAGACATGACTGCCAATTCCAGACGGCAGGGGGCAGCAATGGAGAACATCGCTGAGAGCATGGAGAGTGTGGCCCGATCTGTGCTCCCCACTGCTAGGCAGGTGCTTCTCCAGCAGCAGGTGGCACGGTCCACGGCCCGCTCGCTCAGGCTGGGCATGGCGGCCTCAGACAGGGCACGCCAGGCTGAAATGTCGTCTCTGCGTCAAGCAATTGCTGCTCATGCAGAGGCGCACATGGATGCCCTGAGGGAGGAGTATGCTTCCCTCAGATCCACTCTGGGTGTCCTTATGATGTCCCAGAGGCAGCAGGCAGAGGAGAGGTTTGCACAGCTTGAGCGTACCATCTCGGCTGAGCTACAGGCTTGCCGGGAGGTGCAGCGGTTGTCCAGCCAGGCCTTGCAGGAGGAACTCCATGTTACACGTGCTACCTTGCAAGAGGAAGCACGTGTATCACGTGAGGTTCTGCATGCAGACCTACGTCACATCGCCACGCAGAACCAGGCTCACCCGTCCGGCAGACTTGCTGCCGACGAGGGGCAAGCTGCGGCTAGGCGTGGCCAGGCTACTGTGCCACGTCCTCCTTTCCAGGATGAGCCAGACTCAGACGACCATCTATCTCCCACATAGGTCGTGCTGTGCAGGCGTTGAGCCCATGGATGATTTTTTTTTGGGCTCAGCATCATCGCATGTGGATGTTGAGCAGCACCCTGTACCTCCCCCTCCTGGGTGCCCCCCCCCCGGGTCGTATGTGGCCATTTTTGATTTTTCTTTTAGTTTAGTTAGTTAAGTTTCCGTTTGATAGTTAGTTTAAATAGGTAATGTAGGTTTTCCATGGTTAGTGTAATTAGTTAATAGTTGAGTTAGTTTAAAATTGCTAGTCTATTGTGCTTTCATGTGACGGTGCGGTGCTTTGTGGCTTTTGAAGGCATCCACTCTCTGTTCCAGCTGGGCCCTTCATGGTTGTCTTGTGTATGTGTTTGCTGCTTGGGGTCCTTAACTCACATATGCCACTCCTGCCTCCCTTATCCATGGGCTCGCAAGGATGGTTCGGTGTTACAGCATTTTACACAAGGGCTTTGGACTGTCATATCTGTGGCATGTCTGGTGCTGTGTGACTTGTGTTGACACCCCTAGTGGGGATGATTTAGGTGTCATTGTCCACTGTTCAGCTTTTGCTAGATGGGGTGTGTCATGATTAATGTGGACATTGATTGCTATGCATTGTGTAGTATGTTTCATATCTTTCCTGTACATGTGCTTGTTGCAATTCATGCTGTAGATAGTGTTCCACACTTTGGAGGTGAAAGACGGACTGATGGTGTGATTTGTGATGTGACTCTCTGACATGGTCAAGTAATGAGATGCCTGATGAGACACACACAGATGACTTTGAAGCATTAATCATGTGTTTCATGCCCTTTCTGCAGGGGGATGAGCCTCCAGAGCACCTTTGCCAGCAGACATGGCCCATTGGACGACGGAATTCTGGACCCGTTTGTTGGTGCCCACATACACATGTGTGCACAAGCGGAGGCACAGTGATTGCAGACCTACATCCTAGAACTGCTGACATGTTCCAAGGAACTCCAGGCAAGGTGAGCATCACAGGGGGGCCACGACACAGCAAAGCTTGCACCAGGCGAGTTGCACATGCAGGCTTAGTCACAGCACTGAGGGTGAGCTTAGACGAATATTGGTGTTGAAGCACACAATGCAGCTCAGATGTGTTTGTGGACTGATGGCTGTTGATAGTAGGGTTGTCTGGGACACATTCAGGGGCAGTGGCACATACCCTCCGGTACACCAAGGTCCATTGAGGCACTTGTATCAACCATGTAGCCTTCCGAGACATGGAAAGGGGCAGCTCACAGGGACATACAGCAAGGGACATACTCGGGTGCAGTGCATGTCTTTTCCACGTACTTCATGATAAATGCACTGCCAACTTTGTTTCGGTCATGGTGGTACGCAACTTGCTCTGTAGTCATGGCTTGCTATATGGGTCTGTCTGCTTACCCAGGGAACATTGCATGTTGTGTGAATTGTGACACATTGGTGTTCCATTTGCCACGCACCCACCAGCGGCTGACTTACTGCATTGACTGTGTATGACCCGTCACAGGGGTGATGTTATATATGGGTACGAAGCATCAACCACAGATTGTCTGTTTGTAGAGTAGTTTGTTGCTATGGGGCATGTTTGGTGTTGTGTTTTTGTGTAATTGGCACGTACAGGTTGTTGACTGTGGCTCTCTTTGCAGCATTGCAGTGCTCCTGTAACCGGACCTGAGAGTGCGCAGGCAGGAGGCCAGCACTCAAAACCAGAGCTAAGTGTCTTGTTGTTTTTCTTACGAACTGCTCTGCATAGGCTTGCTGGGGAGTGTACTGATGCATGGATGTATGTGTTTTTCAATTTGGTATGTTTTTTTTCTCCCTAATCACCCGTGATCCTATGCAATTTTGAAACCTGTACCCTCTACCCGGTGTTCCTGCTTCCCGTGCCTATCCAAGCAACGTTCCCTGACCCTCTTTCCCCACTGGGGTTGCGGATGCCTGTGTAAGCCCCGAACTTGCAGGCGCCAAAACCCTAGAGGGGGTGGTTGGTTCGTACCACTCCTGAGCCTGGACTACAGAAGGCCATGACAATGATATCCAAGTTTGTTTGGATCGTGTATGTGTTCATGCAGGTTGTACATTTTCGTGCATTCCCTAGTTTCATGTGTCATTCCTCCTCCCCTCTCCTGCCACTCATTCCAGTCATCCAGTGTGTCAACACCTGTCCCGACTACATATCCCTGAACCTCATTCCCCACCAGGGTCTCAGGGGCCTGTGTGAGTTTGACCTTGCAGGCACCCAGTACATGGTGGGGGTGGTTGTTTCGTGACACTCCCGCGCCTGTACAGGGGACCTGTGACAGTACACATCCATTCATGGTGCATCATCCTATGTCATGTACCACACATGTCTCACATCCTGTCGTGACATTGTTTTGCTGTGCTACCTTGGTTGTTTCATCATTGTGGTAGTACTTGGCCTTTGTGAGGTACTGCTACGTCAAGTCATCTACTGGAGGGTGTTCGGGTTCATTTTTATGCCTTGGATTTTGTGATTTTGGAAATGAGTGTGGATTCTGAGAGTTCAGGCATCTTTTTACACACAAGGTGGGAGATGGTGACGAAGGGTAAAGGTGATCCTGTGGCCAGGTGGAATTGAGGTTTGGAGGCTCCATGACCCAGGTGCAGTTGTTCAGTGGGTCATGGTTATTTGTGAGGGAGGGGGGGGTTGCTGTTGATAGTTGCCTTGCCCTGCAGTGTGATGGGAACTCTGACATAGTAATGGTGGTATCCTATGTACATGTTGTGTTCTGCTGATCAATGCCTGTTCATGTGTTGTGTTTTCCTTTCAGGTGCGAGGGGATAGTTGTGGTTTGACATGCTGGGGTGTACACATGGTGGATGTTCACATGTGATGTGTAGGGAACACTGATGGTCACTTGAGTGCACATGCATATGTGGAGTGCATGTCCTTGCAGAACCACACACTTGCACTCTGATGCACTACATGTACTCCCACCCTTGCACATCCACGTGTACACTGTTTGCCTTCTGGTGCCCACTGTGTCCCAGCAGCACATGTTCTGTTACCGATCATGGATCCAGTACATGCCTAATTTGATGTTTGACGTGGTCTGTCACTTAGATGTGATGCTCAGGGTGTGCATCACACACAATGGCTGTTCACTGTGCTGTGCGCTGAGCAGTGTGATGCAGGAGTAGGACACTGCACACATGAGCTGCAGTGTTGATTTTGCAATGCATAATGTGCATGTAGACAGGCATTCATTGTGATGTTACGTCAACGACTGTTGTAATGCATTTGGAAATTACTTATTTTGGGTGGGAGATTTTGTTGGTCTGTCATTTCATCTGATTCCGGGTCAGGCAGCAGTGTCCAATGCCACTGTACATTTAGGACATGGCAATGTGTACCTTATCATTACTGCATTGGTGTATGGGTATTGCTTGCCATGTCATGTTGATGTTTGGGAGGGTTTGAGTGACATGACAGTGATGGCCATGGCCTGTTTTGCAGGTGTGTGTGATGCACACCTTGCATGTCCGGGTCATCCGCTTCTCAGAGCAACTAGCTGGGGGTAGATTTCTCTCCGCAGCAGGGCCCTCCCCCTGGAACAGACTTCCGGCCTGACTTGAACTTGAGGGGAACCATCTCCAGTTCTGGAAGCACCTCAAGACAGTGTCAACACCTGTCCCGACTGCATATCCCTGAACCTCATTCCCCACCAGGGTCTCAGGGGCCTGTGTGAGTTTGACCTTGCAGGCACCTGGGACATGGTGGGGGTGGTTGTTTCGTGACACTCTCGCGCCTGTACAGGGGACCTGTGACAGTACACATCCATTCATGGTGCATCATCCTATGTCATGTACCACACATGTCTCACATCCTGTCGTGACATTGTTTTGCTGTGCTACCTTGGTTGTTGCATCATTGTGGTAGTACTTGGCCTTTGTGAGGTACTGCTACGTCAAGTCATCTACTGGAGGGTGTTCGGGTTCGTTTTTATGCCTTGGATTTTGTGATTTTGGAAATGAGTGTGGATTCTGAGGGTTCAGGCATCTTTTTACACACAAGGTGGGAGATGGTGACGAAGGGTAAAGGTGATCCTGTGGCCAGGTGGAATTGAGGTTTGGAGGCTCCATGACCCAGGTGCAGTTGTTCAGTGGGTCATGGTCATTTGTGAGGGGGCGGGGGGGTTGTTGTTGATAGTTGCCTTGCCCTGCAGTGTGATGGGAACTCTGACATAGTAATGGTGGTATCCTATGTACATGTTGTGTTCTGCTGATCAATGCCTGTTCATGTGTTGTGTTTTCCTTTCAGGTGCGAGGGGATAGTTGTGGTTTGACATGCTGGGGTGTACACATGGTGGATGTTCACATGTGATGTGTAGGGAACACTGATGGTCACTTGAGTGCACATGCATATGTGGAGTGCATGTCCTTGCAGAACCACACACTTGCACTCTGATGCACTACATGTACTCCCACCCTTGCATATCCACGTGTACACTGTTTGCCTTCTGGTGCCCACTGTGTCCCGGCAGCACATGTTCTGTGACCGATCATGGATCCAGTACATGCCTAATTTGATGTTTGACGTGGTCTGTCACTTAGATGTGATGCTCAGGGTGTGCATCACACACAATGGCTGTTCACTGTGCTGTGCGCTGAGCAGTGTGATGCAGGAGTAGGACACTGCACACATGAGCTGCAGTGTTGATTTTGCAATGCATAATGTGCATGTAGACAGGCATTCATTGTGATGTTACGTCTACGACTGTTGTAATGCATTTGGAAATTACTTATTTTGGGTGGGAGATTTTGTTGGTCTGTCATTTCATCTGATTCCGGGTCAGGCAGCAGTGTCCGATGCCACTGTACATTTAGGACATGGCAATGTGTACCTTATCGTTACTGCTTTGGTGTATGGGTATTGCTTGCCATGTCATGTTGATGTTTGGGAGGGTTTGAGTGACATGACAGTGATGGCCATGGCCTGTTTTGCAGGTGTGTGTGATGCACACCTTGCATGTCCGGGTCATCCGCTTCTCAGAGCAACTAGCTGGGGGTAGATTTCTCTCCGCAGCAGGGCCCTCCCCCTGGAACAGACTTCCGGCCTGACTTGAACTTGAGGGGAACCGTCTCCAGTTCTGGAAGCACCTCAAGACCTTCCTCTTTGCTTCTGCTTACTCTCTGCCTCTCCCTTGCAGAATTCTCCACTGGAACTGCACAGGAGCTGCAACTGGGCCACTCTCACCGACCTCGGTCCCTGGCCCAGCCACTCTCCACTTGCACTGCCTCCCTGGCAACCCCTGCACTGCAGTACTGTCTCTCTATCCCTACAGCCCTCCCTTCCCAGCACTTGTCTGCTCTTACCTTTGTAGTTGCCACCAGGCGACCTATGTATTATTTTTTTGGGCTAATTCCCCTGTACTGGACTCCCCCCCACCCTTCCCCTTGCACTTTTCCCATTCCACCTACCCCTGCACTTGCACGATCTCAATGACACCTGGCCTAGTAGTATCGTTCTCTGTGTTCCCTTGTTCCCCCCTCCCTGCCTCATTGCGCCTTGGAATACTTGTGTATGGCCCATATCATGTCATATGTCATATGTGTGCCTTTTGGTCACACAGGATAGCTTGTGTTTAAGTAGCAAGGGATGCAGACGATGTGGCACTTCCATGGCAACTATCTCAGGGTGGTAGAGTTGTGACAGTTGACTGTCTCTTTGTCATCATCGATTGTCACCTGGTATGTGCCAGGCCTGTGTGCACTCCGCAGGGGTGGGAGTTTAGGTTAAAAATGTGGCCACAAGCTGGGTCCGGGCTTCCTCGCCACGTGCCCTGTCCCCTCCCATGGGCAGCACCTGTGCCTGTGGTTGGGGATGTGGGGGCACCACCATGTCCACCGGGACGCCCTGCCGTGTTGCAACATTGTGCAGGACACATGCTGCCACAATGATCCTGCACACTACTGGTGGTGCATAGAGTAGTTGCCCAACAGAGCGGTCGAGGGAGCGGAAACGTGACTTGAGCACTCCGAATGTGCGCTCCACTATGCCCCTGGTTGCAATATGGGCGGCGTTGTATCTTACCTGGGGTGGTGTGGTGGGGTTCCGGATTGGCGTCATCATGTGGTTGCTCAGAGGGTAGGCACTGTCCCCTGGGGAGGTGATAATAGTTGAGATTATTAGGGTTTGGATATTTGTCTGTGTGTGACTTGCATGCATGTGCAAGGGCATTTGTACTGACCTAGGAGCCATGTGTCGCCATGCCGCCTAGCTTCCAGGGCCCGGCTCTGGGCGGACATTCTGTATATGAAACTGTCATGGGGGAGCCAGGGTAGTTTGCATAGACAGATGTGATGATTCCCTTTGCATCACATACCACCTGTACATTGATGGAATGCCAGTGCTTGCGGTTTCGGTAGATGTGCTCAAGGCCCTAGGTGGACGTAGGGCCACATGGGTGCAATCTATGGCACCGAGCACTTTGGGGAAGTGTGCCACCCTGAAAAAATCCAGGACAACGGCCTGCCTTTCTGCGGGTGTTCTGGGCATGTATATGTGCCTGCGGACTGAGGGGCGCGCTGTCATGATTGCCAGTACCTGGTGTAGGCAGCGTGACTGCGTGGCCTGTGAGACCCCCCCCCACTATGGCAGTGGTCCGCTGAAATGACCCAGTGGAAAAAAAATGCAGGACATTGAGCAGCTTCTCCAAGGGGCTCAATGCTTGGGAGCAAAGGGTGGGGGATGTGAGGTCATCTTCCCACTCCCTGAGCAGGTCTAGGATGATATGGGGTGGTCAGGCATCGTCAGGCATCCCAAAAAGGCTTGTCCGTGGTGCAAAAATGCGTGCCCTGGCTATTCTCCTCCTCCTGCGGTGTCCCACGATCAGTACAGCGACAAATGGGGCATTCATCGTAGCTGTATATACGCGTTTGTTGTTTGCACGCACTTTTATGCTGTGCGCGGGGACGGCTCCGCCTGCCTTCGTGTGGGCGGATGCGTTGACGCCTGTGCACGTCTTTTGCCGTGCGCGGGTTTCCCGTATTCGGATACGGTCCGAGTGTCATCGCGTGTGATCGGAGGGGAGTGAGCGTACACGCAACTGGCCTGGGTACATGTGTTTCGGGGTGCGCGGGAAGTTCCACACGCGATTAGCCTGGGTACGTGTGTTCCGGGGTGCCGGGAACTTTCACACGCGATTGGTGGAAATCCACGTGTGTTCTGTCATCACGTGCAATGAGGGAAACACCTGCGCGCGTCACGTCACAGACGCGCTCACGCACTAAGGGCCTTTGGTCCAATGAAATCGCATATGCGTGCCGCTGTGCATACGCGCTAAGGGCCTTTCCTCGTATTACACGCGGATGTGCAGTTTTTCACGCGCGCTTACGCGCATGCGCCCTTTCCTCGTATTACACGCGGATGTGCAGTTTTTCACGCGCGCTGAAATGCCCATGCACGTCTGTACGCGTCACGTCACAGGGCCACTTGAGCTTGAGGGGCCTTCTGTCCAATGAAAACGCGTATGCGTGCAGACGCGCTTACGCGCTAAGGGCCTTTCCTCGAATTACACGCTGACGTGCAGATTTTTCACGTGCCAAATCACTCCGTATCAAGCTGGCCACGCGTAAGCACACGGAAGACCACGCTCCTGCCCAGAAGGCCGAACTACTGCCCCCCAGAGCCCCAAGCACGCTCCCACCTGCCATCTGCTGCTGCCTGACTGCCTGCTGCCCACGTGACCTGCCATTTGCTGCCTGCACATCAGCCAGGGGTGCTGTTGCTGTGACCACCCCTGCTGGAACCGAAGACTCCCGAATGGGATTCCATCGCTCCACAGCCCAGCCCCAGGACCCAGTTGCCCACCCACTCCTGCCTCTGGGGTTGTCATGTCGGGGCAAACACCATCTGGGACCACTGACAACCCCCGGCCAGAGAGGCAGAGGGGCACCAGCTTCAGTGCCACCGAAGTTGGTGTCCTGGTGGAGCAAGTCCTGGGGCAGTATGGTGCCCTCTTCGGAAGTTCCCGCGCCGACAAGGAAGGACGGACTCGGATCTGGACTGACATCGTGACTGCCATCAACGCGGAGGGGGTGGCAGTCCGCGACTTACAACATGTCAAGAAGCGCTGGGAGGACTTCAGGTCCCGGACCCTGAACAAGGCCCGGCGCCTCTTGAAGGCAGCGGATGCCAAGGGGCGCCGGGGCCACTTGTTAGAAGAACAGATGAGGGTCCTGGAACGCATATCCCCAGCGCTCCACATCCAGGTCCTTGAGAAGCAGACCCGTCTGAAGTCGAGCGGTGAGTGTACATGCATCCTGATTGTGAGCAGTGCGTGTGGTGATTATTCAGTAGTGTGCAGGTTGCACATCTGTTTGTATGGGGTCGAGTATGGGTGGGGGTGTACAGGGCCGTGGGGCTGACACATGTGAATGGAAGCGCCCCCAGGTTAGCACGATCCTCCCCGCAATGGGAGACAATAATGGACACTCCCGTAATGGGAATAAGGCCAAGACAGAGTGCGGGTGAGCGTAAGTGGGAGTTTATCAAAAGAATATGGCATGCAAAGAACTCTGCAACCTCCGAGAGCGCTCTGCCTGACAATCGCAAAGGCAGGCGTATTTCTAATACAAAAAGCGTCATCAGAACCTACACACTATAGGGGGCACAAGTTAATTGGGATTGGGTGGCGTCGACTAACTATAGGTGTTGCTGCAGCATGGTTGGTCCGGGCGGGAGGACGTCACTGGTCAGCCTCGTGGGTTGGGTTGGGCCTGGCAGGCCGGCTTGAGGTCATCCGGGCGGTGTTGGTACGCTGGGGCAGCCTGTGACAAAGATGAATACCTTCCCTGACTTGGGTGCCCTAGATCATGCACATTGCAGTTACTTAAAACCCAATATCTAACTTCTACAGTAAATCTTTCAATCAATGAAATACAACACAGGAGGAATGCACCTTGTGAGGGGTCTGGTGGTCATCTATTAGATTTACCGGTGTTCTGACGTCTGGTATTTCAGGTCGAGGGGCTGGGCTCTGGGACTTGTGCCGGGTGATACATGTTTTACTACTACGTTCGAGGTTACTATGAAGGGGGCTCTGTGTCTTGTCCCATTGTCGGGGGTAGTCTTTGTGCGGGGTCAGACATCTTGGGGTGGTCTGGGGGGATTGTGGGATTTACGAGAGGGTGCTGGTAGATCAGTGGATTCAAACGTAAGTTTATTACCGTGCTGTAAATAACACAGGTGGCGGCCGGTGGCCTTGGATGCTGTGTTGGGGCCTCTGACTCTCTGAAGCGGTTCCAGCTTGGTCGGGGGAGGTGGGGGAGCACGGCACAGGCCTTAGCTTTTTTCTATTTGGCAGGCTTCGTAGGGTAGGAGGGAGAATGGCCTTGCATATATTCACAAAACGTATTTTCCTCGTGTGTTGCCTAATTTTGAATACAAAACTTTTATATCATTTGTCTTATTTTAATCTACTGTACCATACATATATACTTCAAGTTCATTAAACATTTCGTTAATATATTCAGTCTGAGTACCTTTTCGTTACCTAACATTATATTCACTACAGGGTTTGATTATTTTATGTACATTAGACGTTACATGAGGTAGTTCTAGGTTATGGACTACAGAGATTGATACTCGCCGCTACGGGTGACTAAGAAAACATATACGAGCTCAGGTTTCTACATAAAACTGAAAGAACACTTATACAGATAAAGGTTATACGTTTCGTCGACATCTTTCTCTGTGGTTATAGCAGCATTAGTCCAGACATGGGGTGACATCATATAAACGTTACATCTTTATGGTTAATTCACAGTTTACAGAATCTGTTTAAAAAGAGGTAGTTCATTAATACCAATACTTGAATTATTTTCTACTTTCTTCAGATAGTGATGCTACAGTTTCTTCCCCGTCGCCCCGGCCTCGCGGACCAGGTCATGCGGGGTGCAGTATTACATTGTGAACGATGAAATGTTACAGTGTTAGCATCTCGGGTTAGCTCATACCCGGCTTTCTCATGGGAACGCGCTCGCAGCGGATCTACCATGGTGCTAAGGCGGCAGGGATGCTTGGAAAACCCTCCAAAGGTGGGGGCCGCGCTACAGTGCGCTGAACTCACGCCATCTTTGCTGGGCAGGATGGCTTCTAGGCCTGTCTAAACTTTAGTGTGTGTGGATGATGGATACGTGGGGGCAATGTCATCGGTGGGTGAGCCCTCCTCCACCTGGGCCCGGGTGGCATGAGGGGACGCTCAGCGAGCCATGGTCCTCACCTGGGGAGAATAATGCAGGAGAGGGGGGCCTTCAAGGCCTGTCCTCCCCTACATTTCCCCCCTTTCGTTACTAAAGTAACAAATTCTTCAGGTCTTCTAACCTTCTGCACTCTTGTTCCTCTATTACCGCGTCATCCCATGCAGGTGTTCCCTTGATGGGCATCCATGCCCTGCACACTCCCCTTAAGCTCTCCCCTCTTCTAGCATATTCGTCTGGTGTGCACGTTAAATATATACAGTCACCACTTCCCTCCAAATCTACCCAGACCTCTGTGTACCATTCTAATTCCACGTCTCGGGGTTCCTGGATAGTGGTATGCCATAGTTTGTCTACTATATACTTGTCACGGTACATAGGCACTAACCGGTACTGGGGGGTGTTGTCGGTTCCTGTCTGCACATGTACTTCTTGTGTTGCCCTGACTGTACCACCAGAGTTGCCCATTGTCACCATCATCATTGCGCCGTTAGGGACCGCATTTGCACAACATCGGAGGCCCACCTGGCACAGGCAGAACGCCACGAGGAGGAACACCACAGCTGGTACCAGAAATTTCATCGTCATTCCAAGCCAAGAGGGAACCCAGGAGAAGATATTGTCGAACCACGTGCTGACTTCTGCTCCACCTTCCATCTTCATCTTCTCTCCCAGATTGTGTACTGCTTCGATCACGTGGGATAAGGAACCATTTTCCGCGTCTTCAGAAGGTACGAAAGTGCAGCAGGCACTTCCTATTTTTCGGCAAACACCTCCGTCCATCGCTGTCAGTAGGTCCAGAACATACCTGTTCTGCATGGTCATCAGGCGTAGAGCTCGCAGTTCTACTTTTATTATGTTGAACCCTTCTTCAGTGTCATTGGCTAACTGAATCAGTTCCCACCGTGTTATCTGGAGCCATTTTGCATTTGCCCTTGCTTGGACGCTTGAAATCAGCGAGGCAAAGAATGTTTCTACAGAGCTGAACAGTCGGTACCTGTCTGGGATCTGTGCCAATAAATCGGACGAAGCTTGAGATATGTAATTTGATGCCCGTCTGTTCCGTGATAGCTCTTCTCCCTTCCCTCCGGAGGACAGGACATAGAGGTGTGATTTTGCAGTGGGAGGAACCGCACCCTGGTGCATGTTCCCTGGTGTCCTTTTATTTTCGTCAACGTGGCTTTCTGGAATCACCATTAGGGCCGAGTGCAGAGTGGCCATCGAGCAGCTGCCGCTCCATGCCTGGGGAAGGTGCAAGTAGGCCTGGTTCCCACATACCCAGTATGTGTCCATTAATGCGGCTGTTCCTTTTCTCATGTCTGGGATGGTGAGAGTTTTGTTGCAGTTTTTATTCGTCCCTATTGCCACTTTTCCTTCTCCCTTAAAACATAGTTCGTTCTTGATCTCACTTTGTAGCTTGAAGGGTTTCTCCATTGCTGTTACCCATGTTAGTTTGGAAATGTGTTCCTTCCATACTGATGTGCACGTTTCTTCTATCCATCGCAGCCTGGCTGGTTGGACACCTCTCAGTGCTTCCGCTTTGCACAGTACTTCTTCATCTTTCCATTTGTTTTCAGAAAATAGTGTCCCTTGTATCGCAAAAAATGGTTCTTTGAGACATACCACTCCAGCTGCTTTTGGGTAGCACGTTTTTTCAGTCTGTATAATCTTGAAAGTGATGTCGTGTGCCTGGAAGGTGTTTTTTATTCGGCATAGCGTGAGATGAAGGAGACACTGGGCATCTACAATGGGCAATTCTCTGGGCAACAACACTTTAGGTGTGCCTGATGCATGGGGGATAAGCGAGCAGACATAACAGCTCTCATTTGTCGTTTGTTTGGCTGTGGCACTCATATCAGCATACCATTTATTTGCTTGATGGGGGTGCCGAGGGTCTTCCATTTTATCTAAGCCTAGCCCATAGTACTCATCATACCCCCTCCTACTTGTCTCTCTTCTCCGCCTACTATCCTTGCTTCTCCTACGTCTGCTGCTTTTGATAGATGAAAAAATGGGCCCCCCTTCCTCCTTCCCACCCCCCTTGTCAAATTTCTGATATGTTTCCTTATGTTCTGTCATAGTTATAACGTTCCCATCTTCCTCAATAAACAACAAATCACTTTCTTCTAGTGGGGTGGGGAGGGTATTGGGGCTGCTATATATTTCAGGTATGGACATTGTGTTGTTTTCCATTTCTGTTTGTATACCTCTTGAATCTGACAGGGCGACAGTGGGAGGTTCAGTGTAGTAACCCCATACAAAGTGTGATCCATCCCATACTAAAAAATCACCTTCTTTAATATTTACACTTGTGGTTGCATTGTTCCCAGGGGCTCGGGTGATGTTACTCCCCCCTCCCCCCTCGGTCATCTCGATAGAGATGAACGCTATAAACCAATATGTCACCAGGCAAAATATTGATAGGAAGAACACAATAACACACATTGACAATCCGCATTCGTATGAATATGTAAGTCTATCTATCAAGATCTCTTTAATTCTAACGAATCTATTAGTTGCAGGCTGCCCGTTAGATGCCATGGTAATTCCTGTTTGAGATACAAAAGTGCATTAAGTACAGGCATGTAAACATTTCCAACGTTGTTAACTTTTTTTTTTTTTTTTTTTTTGTTCACAAAGCATGGAAGTGGGTAGGGGAAGGGTTTGTTTCCACAGACAAGGGTATTTACAATCAGTACTTTTAGACCATTGTACAATATATAAAAAAGAACCTTCTTCAAAGGAAAGAAAAGTTTCAAAACAAATGAGAGAACAAAACATTCACAAAAAAAAATTTTTTTTTTCTTTTTCCGTACGAATGCCATGTCATCAGTTGCATTCAATGTCGCTGCACATACACAAAATCACCTTCACTCATTCTGCACAACTCCACTGTCCGCTGTTGCCTGTGCCTCGTCCTGCACCTCACCTTCCACGGCGCTATAAGCTCTGCGTACGTCTGTCAAATGCACCCAGTATCTCAGGCCCTTCACCTTTACTGCCGTGGGCGTGCAAAACACTACCTCATAAGGGCCATGGAAACGGGGCGCATTCCACCTTCGCACAAAACTTCTGACATATATAAAATCACCTGGCATTAGCTGTAATTGTTTGTCAGGCAGTGTTACTGTTTCTGTTGTATTCCCCTCCTCTCTTGTAGAGGGGGGGGCGAGTTGTTTCGCTATCATGCGCGCTGCCCGTGTCAGTTTTTTCAGGTACTCTGTGAACTCCTCTCCCAATACCGCTGCGCTTCTGTGTGCATCAGAACGTTCACGGAGAGGTGAATGTGCTGTGTGCATTCTCCTTCCCGTGACGATCTCATGCGGGGACAAATGGTGGTCTTTACTTGGCTGATTGCGCAATTCGAACAGGGCCAGAGGTAGGCAGTACATCCAGGTCTTTTTAAGGGAAAAACATAATTTTGACAATCTGCTTTTTAACAGGCCGTTCATCTTTTCCACTACGCCATTACTTTGAGGATGATAAATCGAGCATAATTTGTGCTTTATTCCCAATAACGTAGTCACTTCTTTGAATAGCTCATTAACAAAGTGTGTGCCGTTGTCTGAGCGAATGACTTCGCAAATTCCCCAGCGCGGGAATACTTCCCTTACTAGGAACTTTGCGGCGCCCTTCGCGTCAGGACGCGCACAGGGGCCTGCCTCCACCCACCTCGAGAAGGGACATACAACCACAATCATGTAGCGAGCCCCATTGCACCTTTCTCCCATGTCTACATAATCGATGTGGAGCTCTCTGAATGGGCCATTGGGTTTTGGTATCGTACCTCTCAATGTGCGTAATGTCATTCCTGAGTTGTAAATTTGACATGTCGTGCATTCCAATGCCAGCCTTGTGATGTGTTCCTGGAGGCAAGGTGCAAACCAATCTTCTTGTATCTCTGCCATTATGTGTTGTTTTGCATTATGTGCAGGGAAGTGTAGTTGTTGAAATGCTATTTCTAACAACGTAACTGGCATCACTGCTTTTCCTGAACTTTCTTGTCGCCACAATAAATCTGTCGGCGATTTACTGCATCCTCTCTTAGTCCATAGCAATTTTTCTTCTGCACTTGCTCCCTCTTGTAGCTCTATTATTTCTTGTGTAGGCATCATGTTATATCCTGTGGGGACCTCTTGGCTTGTTGTGTGGTGCAACATGTACTCTCCTACCTCACCTTTCTGAAAATATGAAGCTTCTTTGGCGGCGGCGTCTGCTGCCGCGTTTCCTAAAGATACAAGATCTGTGTTTGTAGTGTGGGCTTGGCATTTTACGATGGCTACTGCCGTGGGGTCTTGCAGGGCCTCAATCAGTTCTTTCAATAATTCTGCATGCTGAACCGGTGTTCCATCTGCTCGTCGAAACCCTCTCCGCCCCCACCGTGCCAGCCCTCCGTGTACTGTTGTTGTCATGTATGCTGAGTCAGTATATATTGTTACTGCGCACCCCTTAGCTGCATGCAATGCTTCTATTAGTGCTATTAGTTCTGCTGCTTGGGCTGAATAGTGTGATGGGAGGCGGTATTGCACTAGTGTCTCGTATTCACCTTCCTCTAATCGTACCACTGCCATACCCACA
This sequence comes from Ambystoma mexicanum, assembly GCF_040938575.1. Lineage (NCBI taxonomy): Eukaryota > Metazoa > Chordata > Amphibia > Caudata > Ambystomatidae > Ambystoma > Ambystoma mexicanum. Next base: position 564,059,450 of record NC_090928.1, read on the forward strand.
TGTTTCTCTCCTGTCTCCATGTCTATTGAGGCTGACCCGTCCACAAAATACACCTCTCCCTCGTTCAGGGCATTCTCAAAAACCACCTGGTCCTGACCTTCGTCACCTGTGTACGTTGCACAGTTGTGGTTCTGCATGTCTTCTATGGTGCACGCCTCTGTGATGAATGTGGCTGGGTTCACTGTTTTACATCTTACTATATGGATATTTGCACTGGACAATATTATTTCATATGCTGTGGCGCGTTGTGTTGTCAATGTGCTCTTTGATCGCTCTAATATTGCAAACAGTGAGTGTTCCACAAACAGTGTCACTGGACAGCCCATTACTATCGTGGCACTTTTTTCAATAGCGAACGCGGCTGCAGCTAGTGATTGCTCGCACGCGAAGTGTCCTTGCATTACTGCGTCCAGAGTGCCACTATAGTAAGCCAGTGGCTTGTGCCCTAACGATGTCTTTTGTGTCAGTACTGCTGTCATCAGTGTTTCCTTGCAGTGTGAAAATAAGAAGAATTCGCGCCCATAATCTGGATTTGCCAGTACTGGAGCGCTTGATATCAGCTCTTTCAGTGAGTTAAATGACGTGTTCATTTCTTCTGTCCATTTTATGTGTTTGTTTTCCTGCTGGGCTTCTTTTAATGCCTGTAATAGGGGCCTTGTGTATGCTGCATAGTCTAATATCCATGCTCGGCAGTAGTTGCACATACCCAGGAATTTCTGCATTTCTTTTACTGTTTTGGGCTCCCCAACTGCTCTAATTGCCTCTGCCCTGTCTGGTATGATCCGCTTGCCATCCTTTGATATCAGCTGTCCTAAATATAGGACCTCTGTCAGGCAGTATTGTAACTTACCCTTGTCCACCTTGTACCCTTTATTGGCCAATAATGTCAGGAGTGTTATTGAATCCTTTCTACACTCTTCCTCAGTTTGTGCACAAACCAATAAATCGTCAACGTACTGAATCACCGTACTTTCTACAGACAAGTTCCCCAGATCTTCATGTAGTATCCTGTTGAATATGCTTGGGCTTTCGCAATATCCTTGTGGTAATCTGCAATGTTCGAACCTCCTCCCCCCTAGTGTAAACGCTGTTAAGTACCTGCTCTCTTCTGCCAAGGGAATTGAGAAAAACGCATTTTTCAAGTCAATAACTGTGAAGTGGGATGCCGTTTTTGGAATGTTGCATAGTATTGTCGCCGGGTTCGGCACTAGAGGGAACTCCTTCTGAATCACATCATTGAGTGGGCGTAAATCTTGTATCATCCTCCAGGAACCTCCCTTCGCCTTTTTAATCGGGTAGATGCATGTGTTACATGGGGAGTTTGAAGGCACTATTATCCCTTGCGCTAGCAGTGCATCTATTGTCTCTCTGATACCTTCTTCTGCTTCGCGTGACAATGGATATTGTTTTACCCGGGGTAGAATTGCTCCCTGTTTCAGTTTTATTACCACAGGCTGAACCCCATGTAGTAACCCCACATCGTGGGGGCCATTTGTCCATATGTTAGTTGGTACTACCCTCATGTCGTCATCAAAAAATGTATGTGGTGCTTCTACTACTGCCATTAATTCAACTTGAGTTTCTCTGGCTGTAACTACAATGTCGCACGGCAGTGCTAGTTCCATCACTATTTCGCCATCTGTCTCAGTGTCGGAAAATAGCTCCTCGTCCGATAGCTCCCGCAGTGGGATATTTGCATTTGTACACAGTACTGTCCGCCACTCACATCCTTCCATGTCCATGCCAATCACACATATTCTGTTTGCTGATACGTGTACTGCGTGTAAATCCAACGATAGCACTGACCCGGGAGCTGTGTCGGGGCTCACTATGGGGCGGAAGAGGAATTCGGCTGGGATCCTCCAATCCATCCTTTTTAGTTCTGGTACTATGAGAGCCAATGTTCTCATGCCCTCAATAAACATCTCCTCGTTTCTTGGTAACCCTCTAATCTCTTGCATGATTGTGTGGCCCTGTATTACTGCCATTATGCGGAGGGGACATATGCCAGGTGTTGAACATACTATACCACTTTCTGTGAATGATATTGTCATATTTAGTTTGCTTAAGAGATCCCTCCCCAGCAAATTAATGGGAGAGCGTTCATAGTACAGTAAGGGTGCTTTCACTGTTTTACCCCCCACTGTTACATCTAATGCTTCTGTGTAAGGAACTTCAATTACAGCCCCAGAGAACCCCTGCGTCTCTAACGTTTTATTAGATAACGGGAACCGGCCCTCTTTAATACATGATTTTTCCGCTCCCGAATCCACCATGAATATGAATTGCTTGTCTCCTATCTGCGCTCCTATCAATGGTTCCTCTGATGCATTGTGGGTCGTAGATAGTACTGGACACGCAAGTGTTCTCTGTGGGCTGTCCTATGCGGGGTGTCTCATTGCCCCCCCTTGATCAAAAATGTTCCCCGAAACTACTGACACGCCGCTATAGGGCGCGGGGGCAGGCGCTCCATTTGCTACTGTGGCGTAAGTGTTACCTGGCGTGTACTGTATATTGTCATTATTCTGTGGGTGGTTCTGTGTTCTGTACTGATGTCCATGTAGTTGTGCGTTACCTCTTTGCCCTGCATTTTCTGGTTGTTGGTGCTGTCCCATGGGGAGGCCGTATGGGCTCCCTGGGTGGGGGTGACCGTACTGCTCTGTCTCCTGAAACCCGTTGTTTTGTCTGTTTCTGCACTCCCTTGAGTAATGTCCCCACCTCCCACAATTCCAGCAGCTCCCCTGCGGACCTCTGGGACCCTGCCACCCATTACCTCCCATTCCTCCATACCCTTGTCCGCCTCTTCGGCCCCTGTACCCACCTCTTCCCCCTCGTGGGGCCCACTCTTGCCACATTGGACCTCCGTTCTGCTCTTGTTCATTCCACTGTCGCTGTCCTTGTCCTGCCCAATTAACTGCTATTCTCCCTTGTATTGCTATTTGCCCCTCCTCCCCTTCGTCTCCCTCCCTCATGAGTGGGAGCCCTGCTACCGCTGCTGCAACCTTCACTAGCTTTGATTGTACCAACTTCGCTTCGTCTGCCAACCTTTTCTGTGCTACTTCCCTCTCTCTTTCTTTTATTCTTTTGCAATGGTGCACTATTATGCTTTGGATCTCTGGCCACCCCTTCGCCTCAACACCTGCTATTTTGTCGAGTGCCTTCTGCACCTCTTTTGGGAGCCCTCTCTTGATGATAAAATAAAACAGAGACATTGACTGATGCCAGGGCGTGCCCGTTTCCGCTCTCCACATCTCCTGCACCCGGAGAATGTAATCCATAGCATCCTCCCCGTCGTTCATTGTACATTGCATTACCGACTGTAAATCTGGAGTGTCGGGGAAAGTCTCCCGCAGTGCGTCCCACACCCTTGCTCGCACTGTATTAAAGGAAGCCCCATCATGGCGGTCACAATCTAACGTCACGCCCGGGAAACCAGCCTTAGCCCATACTCTGTCTGCTTGGTCTCCTACTGCTGATACTAGTAGGCTTTTCACATCGCCTACTGCCAATGGTATGCCGGCGGTATGTTTCTCAAATGCATATATCCACTTGCTCGCCCCTCCTGACAACGGGGGCAATAACTTCATTAAATTAGCCTTGTCCATCTGGGCCCAGGGTATATAGTTTGGTCTCCCTCCCCCTCTGTGTATCAGCGGAAGTTGTAACTTCCCCTTTGGAGTCGCACCCTCTCCCACTTTAGTCGTTGCTGACTCCAATGACGCCATCTTCCCCACTCTATTTCTTAGTCGTCCCATCCATTCATCATCTATAGTCCCTAGCGAGCATGCACCGTCCACCTCCTCGCTTTCCCCTCCTACTGCCATACTCAACCTATCACTCTCATCCATCTCTCCTCTAACATCACATAGCAAGTCCTCTCTGATCCCTCTCTGCCGCGATACGTCACCAATGCTCCCCTCTGCTGCTCCCACCTCTATTATTCGTGTCGGCTCTTCCTCAATTCTGAACAGTATTTCCCCCTTTTTCCATCCTTCCTCAATTCCTCTACTTTCGCTTGACGCTCTAGACGTGCGTCCTGATCGTGTAGGAGCGCATGCTGTGCGCTCACATATGTCCTTTATTCTCGAAAGTTCATCCCTGGCTACAGAAAGCCTCGATTCTAAGTCACTCGTTAGCTTTTCTATATCCACTCTCTGTGTGCTTGTCTGGGCACGCTCTCTAGTGCTTTCATATGGTGGGGGGGCTGTTGGTCTTTGGGGTGTAATAGTTGTGGGGGGAGGCACATAAGTAGGATCACTATACCCTGCTGCGGGGGCTGGTTTGTTCAGTATTGGGTACAAACTAATCACCTCCGTAGGTTGTCCTGTATTTAACTGTTCCTTTTCCTCTCTTGGAATCATGAGTGGGTTGTCTGTTGTGGACGGTAGATCGACATTTGGTACCGGGTCTTTGGGTGGGGGTACTTCCTCAAACAGTCTCCAGAGATCTAATATCTCCTTCCTGTTTTGCCACTGTTTTCCCTTATACTTGATGCTAATGCATGTTCGTACCATATCTAGAACGCTTTTGTCAAAAGACCCTCCCTCGGGCCAAATCTGGGGCAATCCCTCCCCTTTTAATTCTGTTACCCATTGATCGTGATATTTATTGATTCGTTCAGCGTACCCCGGTAGGCTCTTACAAATATGTGACAAGGGAGTTTCTGCCCCCATATTCTAGATCACTAGCAACGACCGTGTCCAACTCCTTTACTTTTAGTTAGGTGTCGATGTATGTATGTATACCTTTATGGCACAGACAAGAGCGGACGTCTCAGTGATATCACCCAAATTTATTCACTACGCAAATTCTTTCTTACTCACCACAACTCATCTCCTTCCCATTCCCATACAATCTCATGTGATTTCACTCACAATCAATCAACTACTAGTTATGGCCAACACTCTCTGGCACCCCTCGCGGTCAACCGTTCATCTCCAATACTCACACGATGCGCACACCCCTCACAATGCTTTCCCACTCGCACCTCGCTTTTTTCCTCCCTTTCCTCCCTGGCCAGCTGTCCCTGTTTTTCTGCTAAAGTTACTGTGTTCACGTCTGTACGTGCCACTACTTAATCCCCACTCCTACAAATGTGCTCCCTATTTTATAGTTCTTCTACAAGTATATTTATCTTATACCCCTTTCGCTTTCGACCCTTGCCCCGTGAAATGAAAAAAAAGAAATAGAAAGAGTAGCAATCACTAAAAATATTTTCCGTGTCTCCCTTTGCCAGACACCAATAACTTATTTTTTACTTCTTCATATATTCCCAGTACTAGTTTAGATAGCACTATGCGGTGCCGCCTTCCACCCCCTTTCGGAGCTAGGTTCCCGTCACTTCTACTTCTTCATTTACTTCTTACTCCTAATGGCCATATGCAAAGAAAAGATAAAGAAAGTTTTAAGACCTGTCTTTAGTAGACACCCGTGATTCCCTCCTCTACCTGTCCACGTTTTCCTGTTCACAAGTTCCCCTCCCTCTCCCTTTATGATCACTCGCACTCGGTACTCACGTGCCCGTCTTGAACCGATAGTCTCCGAAACTGGGTCCGTCCAGGCGGTGTTGCCTTTCTGCTCAACAGTCAGCCCTGGCTCCGGCGAGCGGTACTCAAAGGGGATTTTGCAACCGGGATCCCGTACCCCTTCTAGTTTGAGTGCGCACTTCTAAGCGTACCGGTCGCCGTTGGCGGGTGGCTTCCCGGAGCCGGCTCACCGTGCGTTTCCCTTTTTGACCGGAGATTCTCGTGCCAAAAGGGGGTCGTTAAAAGGAGTTTAGGAAAAATAATTTGGAAATATCACGCTATCGGGGTCACCACTGAATGGAAGCGCCCCCAGGTTAGCACGATCCTCCCCGCAATGGGAGACAATAATGGACACTCCCGTAATGGGAATAAGGCCAAGACAGAGTGCGGGTGAGCGTAAGTGGGAGTTTATCAAAAGAATATGGCATGCAAAGAACTCTGCAACCTCCGAGAGCGCTCTGCCTGACAATCGCAAAGGCAGGCGTATTTCTAATACAAAAAGCGTCATCAGAACCTACACACTATAGGGGGCACAAGTTAATTGGGATTGGGTGGCGTCGACTAACTATAGGTGTTGCTGCAGCATGGTTGGTCCGGGCGGGAGGACGTCACTGGTCAGCCTCGTGGGTTGGGTTGGGCCTGGCAGGCCGGCTTGAGGTCATCCGGGCGGTGTTGGTACGCTGGGGCAGCCTGTGACAAAGATGAATACCTTCCCTGACTTGGGTGCCCTAGATCATGCACATTGCAGTTACTTAAAACCCGATATCTAACTTCTACAGTAAATCTTTCAATCAATGAAATACAACACAGGAGGAATGCACCTTGTGAGGGGTCTGGTGGTCATCTATTAGATTTACCGGTGTTCTGACGTCTGGTATTTCAGGTCGAGGGGCTGGGCTCTGGGGCTTGTGCCGGGTGATACATGTTTTACTACTACGTTCGAGGTTACTATGAAGGGGGCTCTGTGTCTTGTCCCATTGTCGGGGGTAGTCTTTGTGCGGGGTCAGACATCTTGGGGTGGTCTGGGGGGATTGTGGGATTTACGAGAGGGTGCTGGTAGATCAGTGGATTCAAACGTAAGTTTATTACCGTGCTGTAAATAACACAGGTGGCGGCCGGTGGCCTTGGATGCTGTGTTGGGGCCTCTGACTCTCTGAAGCGGTTCCAGCTTGGTCGGGGGAGGTGGGGGAGCACGGCACAGGCCTTAGCTTTTTTCTATTTGGCAGGCTTCGTAGGGTAGGAGGGAGAATGGCCTTGCATATATTCACAAAAGGTATTTTCCTCGTGTGTTGCCTAATTTTGAATACAAAACTTTTATATCATTTGTCTTATTTTAATCTACTGTACCATACATATATACTTCAAGTTCATTAAACATTTCGTTAATATATTCAGTCTGAGTACCTTTTCGTTACCTAACATTATATTCACTACAGGGTTTGATTATTTTATGTACATTAGACGTTACATGAGGTAGTTCTAGGTTATGGACTACAGAGATTGATACTCGCCGCTACGGGTGACTAAGAAAACATATACGAGCTCAGGTTTCTACATAAAACTGAAAGAACACTTATACAGATAAAGGTTATACGTTTCGTCGACATCTTTCTCTGTGGTTATAGCAGCATTAGTCCAGACATGGGGTGACATCATATAAACGTTACATCTTTATGGTTAATTCACAGTTTACAGAATCTGTTTAAAAAGAGGTAGTTCATTAATACCAATACTTGAATTATTTTCTACTTTCTTCAGATAGTGATGCTACAGTTTCTTCCCCGTCGCCCCGGCCTCGCGGACCAGGTCATGCGGGGTGCAGTATTACATTGTGAACGATGAAATGTTACAGTGTTAGCATCTCGGGTTAGCTCATACCCGGCTTTCTCATGGGAACGCGCTCGCAGCGGATCTACCATGGTGCTGAGGCGGCAGGGATGCTTGGAAAACCCTCCAAAGGTGGGGGCCGCGCTACAGTGCGCTGAACTCACGCCATCTTTGCTGGGCAGGATGGCTTCTAGGCCTGTCTAAACTTTAGTGTGTGTGGATGATGGATACGTGGGGGCAATGTCATCGGTGGGCGAGCCCTCCTCCACCTGGGCCCGGGTGGCATGAGGGGACGCTCAGCGAGCCATGGTCCTCACCTGGGGAGAATAATGCAGGAGAGGGGGGCCTTCAAGGCCTGTCCTCCCCTACACATGCGAGGGCTGTAATGTGTGAGACATGGATGGTGCTTGTGTGTGTAGGCTTGCATGCCAAATGCAGTTGTGCGGGCACACATGTTTGGATGAATGTGTATGTAAGTAGACATGTCCGTGATGTCACGCATGTATGTTGTTTTTGGCTGCATGTATCAGCACTGTGTACATGTGCATGTGTGTGTATTTGACAAGGGTGCAACAGTGATGCAACATGGATGCATGTGACAGCGGTATGTGGAAGCCTGATTGGCAGATGTGACATGGATGCCCGTCTGAACACTGCGACACTTGGCAGAGGTGTACACATGCATGCAAGTGTGGTGGTGTGTGTACATGTGTGGTGCACTTCCTGTGTTGCATGTGATGTCTGGCTCACCTTTGGCTGCTCATGCTGTTGTATGTGTATGGATGGTGGTGGCAGTTGCGATATGGCTGTGGTATGGCTCATGTGTGCGAGTTGTAATGACATGTGTGTTGGGGATTGTGATGACATGTCTGAGGTTTGCCAATGCCACTCATGTACAACTGTCATGTGTGTATGTGTCCATTGTACAGTGCCCTGATGCCCGTGTTTTGTTTCTCCTTGTCTGCAGCGTCAACTGATGAAGAGGGCGGAGAAGGTGCTGTGGAGCACAGCGGCGGGGATCCCACCGCCAGCCGGAGACGCAAGGCCCGGCCGGCTCCCCTCGCATGTTGCCATCTCGTCGGGGAGTGAGGAGTCTGGTGCAGGCCGCAGCTGCCGGGGGGAGGTCCAAGAGGCGGAGGTTGGAGTCGGACTCCTCGGCAGCAGAAGGGGCAGCTGGGACCCCACAGGGCCCAACAGGGGAAGATGGCACGGAGTCATCCAGGTTGGTGGGGGGTTTGGTGGAGGAGGAGGCCGTGCAAGCACCAGAGACGGGGTCTGGAGGTGGGGATCCCACTGGTGCTAGTGGTGCAGTGCAGGACCAGGGACAGGAGGCAGCACAGGCCGCCGCAGAGGTGTCTGTGTGCAATCCTGTCCCTGATCCTGTCCCTGCATCATCTTGCACCAGCAGGGATGCCTACTTCCAGACCCGTTTTCAGGCAGGGGATGAGCTCACATCAACTGGCCTTCCTCTGCCTGCGGACGTGGCTATCCAGGTCCGGGTTGAGCCTGTCCTGGCTGGTGTGGCGTTGCGTCAACGGGCCATGCGAGGTGACCTGCAGTCTTTTCATGAAGAGACTGCAAGTCATCTCGAATGGCTCGTTGACCACTTCAGCCTGCTGGGACAGGTCACCCAGGCTGGATTCCTCTGTCTGATGGGGCTTGCTATGACCCCCTCCTCAACTGGACCTCCTACGCGCCAGTCATCCTCTGTGCCATCTTCCCACCCATCAGTCACCTGGGTGCTCTGTGGAGCTGCCTGTGACGGTGCAGCCAGGCTGGTGGAGGAGGCATCCCTGCCACAGTCGGGAGTCGGACATCCAGCAGGGGTGGCCACATCTACGACTGCACCCCAGCCGGCGGAGGATGTGCAGGCAGCAGGAGGCAGTGCACGGGCAGAGGCACAGCAGCAGCAGCAACGTGGTGGGAGCCATGAAGGCTCGGGGCCTTCAACATCGGAGGGGCAGGCATCGGCCGGAGCGCAGGTGGACCCAGGACAGAGAGTGTCTTCCGTGTGGCAGCGGTTGGGCCACGCCATAGATGCGGAGCGGCAGCGGGCGGAAGAGGCACGGCTCACAATGGTCAGGGCGGAGAACTCCATGCGGAGGGCCCTGAGGCGGGCCGAGTGCCTCGAGGCAATCCGCAGGGGTTTGGAGGTGGAGACGTCGACGGCCATGCGGACCCTCGGGGCCATGGAGGAGGACCGCCTCTGGGACATTGAGGAGGAGTTCGATGATGCCCTGGCCCGGGACATCCACAAGTGAGCCGTGAAACTAGCCCGCTGCCCTTGTACATAGTTATGTAGGTAGTGTTAGGTTTAATTTTTGTTTTTATTTTATTTGGACCTTTCGGACATTGGCCACATTTTTGTATATAGTTTATTTTATTAGTTAGTGTAGTTAGATAGGTTTCCTTTATTTTGTTGGGATAATGGACCCTGGCTTGTTCCCATGTACATAGTTCACAGTTGGATTGTATTTTTTTTCACTTTTTAACCATGGAGCAATGGCTTTCTTTTTTATTTCCCATTGGATTTTGTTTTATGGACATTGACTTTGGACAACATTACTTTGGAATTTTATTTTTGGTTTTGCTTTTTTTAACGGACATGCTTCTTTTCATTTTTGTACATTCACATTTCTGTTTCTTCATTTTTTATTCTATTTATGTTTCCTTTAATACATATTTTTTTTGGTGAACTTCAATGTGTGGTATCTCATTGGTTTCATGCATTTCATGATATGTGTTTTGAGATTCACTGACACCCATTGGGTGTATGTGAGGGAAATGTGTTTGTTTCGGAACTTGCAATTGGTGTTCTGTGATGTAATTGCAAATTATGAGTGGGTGGATGCAATACTCGGGTGGGTGTTTTGCATTTGGAGGCTGACCATAGGGACCAGGGATCTAGATTGTGATGACATGTTGGCTGGGGAACATGAGTTGGACATGGGTGAGGGCCTGCTGGCAGGTGCCCCACAGTGCTGGGGGGTGGGGGTGGTGGGGAACATGAGTTGGACATGGGTGGGGGCCTGCTGGCAGGTGCCCCACAGTGCTGGGGGGTGGGGGTGGTGTGAGACATGGGTGGGGGCCTGGTGGAGGCTGCCCCTGCACTGCTGGGGGGTGGGGTGGTGGGAGACATGGGTGGGGGCCTGGTGGAGGCTGCCCCCCCTGCACTGCTGGGGGGTGGGGGTGGTGGGAGACATGGGTGGGGGCCTGGTGGAGGCTGCCCCTGGTGACTGGGGGGGTGGGGGTGGTGGGAGACATGGGTGGGGCCTGGTGGAGACTGCCACTGCACTGCTGGGGGGTGGGGGTGGTGGTCGACATGGGTGGGGGCCTGGTGGATGCTGCCCCTGGTGGCTGGGGGGTGGGGGTGGTGGGAGACATGGGTGGGGCCTGCTGGCAGGTGCCCAACAGTGCTGGGGGGTGGGGGTGGTGGGGAACATGAGTTGGACATGGGTGGGGGCCTGCTGGCAGGTGCCCCACAGTGCTGGGGGGTGGGGGTGCTGGGAGACATGGGTGGGGGCCTGGTGGAGGGTGCCCCTGGTGGCTGGGGGGTGGGGGTGGTGATAGACATGGGTGGGGCCTGCTGGCAGGTGCCCCACAGTGCTGGGGGGTGGGGGTGGTGGGGAACATGAGTTGGACATGGGTGGGGGCCTGCTGGCAGGTGCCCCACAGTGCTGGGGGGTGGGGGTGGTGGGAGACATGGGTGGGGGCCTGGTGGAGGCTGCCCCTGCACTGCTGGGGGGTGGGGGTGGTGGGAGACATGGGCGGGGGCCTGGTGGTGGGTGCCCCTGCACTGCTGGGGGGTGGGGTTGGTGGGGAACATAAGTTGGACATGGGTGGGGGCCTGCTGGCAGGTGCCCCACAGTGCTGGGGGGTGGTGGGGAACATGAGTTGGACATGGGTGGGGGCCTGCTGGCAGGTGCCCCACAGTGCTGGGGGGTGGGGGTGCTGGAAGACATGGGTGGGGGCCTGGTGGAGGCTGCCCCTGCACTGCTGGGGGGTGGGGGTGGTGGGAGACATGGGTGGGGGCCTGGTGGTGGGTGCCCCTGCACTGCTGGGGGGTGGGGTTGGTGGGGAACATAAGTTGGACATGGGTGGGGGCCTGCTGGCAGGTGCCCCACAGTGCTGGGGGGTGGGGGTGGTGGGGAACATGAGTTGGACATGGGTGGGGGCCTGCTGGCAGGTGCCCCACAGTGCTGGGGGGTGGGGGTGGTGGGGAACATGAGTTGGACATGGGTGGGGGCCTGCTGGCAGGTGCCCCACAGTGCTGGGGGGTGGGGTTGGTGGGAGACATGGGTGGGGGCCTGGTGGATGCTGCCCCTGCACTGCTGGGGGGTCGTGGTGGGGGTGGTTGGAGACATGGGTGGGGGCCTGGTGGAGGCTGCCCCTGCACTGCTGGGGGGTGGGGGTGGTGGGAGACATGGGTGGGGGCCTGGTGGAGGGTGCCCCTGGTGGCTGGGGGGTGGGGGTGCTGGGAGACATGGGTGGGGGCCTGGTGGAGGCTGCACCTTGAGGGTGGGGGTGCTGGGAGACATGGGTGGGGGCCTGGTGGAGGCTGCCCCTGGTGACTGGGGGGGTGGGGGTGGTGGGAGACATGGGTGGGGCCTGGTGGAGACTGCCACTGCACTGCTGGGGGTGGGGGTGGTGGTCGACATGGGTGGGGGCCTGGTGGATGCTGCCCCAGGTGGCTGGGGGGTGGGGGTGGTGGGAGACATGGGTGGGGCCTGCTGGCAGGTGCCCAACAGTGCTGGGGGGTGGGGGTGGTGGGGAACATGAGTTGGACATGGGTGGGGGCCTGCTGGCAGGTGCCCCACAGTGCTGGGGGGTGGGGGTGCTGGGAGACATGGGTGGGGGCCTGGTGGAGGGTGCCCCTGGTGGCTGGGGGGTGGGGGTGGTGATAGACATGGGTGGGGCCTGCTGGCAGGTGCCCCACAGTGCTGGGGGGTGGGGGTGGTGGGGAACATGAGTTGGACATGGGTGGGGGCCTGCTGGCAGGTGCCCCACAGTGCTGGGGGGTGGGGGTGGTGGGAGACATGGGTGGGGGCCTGGTGGAGGCTGCCCCTGCACTGCTGGGGGGTGGGGATGGTGGGAGACATGGGTGGGGGCCTGGTGGTGGGTGCCCCTGCACTGCTGGGGGGTGGGGTTGGTGGGGAACATAAGTTGGACATGGGTGGGGGCCTGCTGGCAGGTGCCCCACAGTGCTGGGGGGTGGGGGTGGTGGGGAACATGAGTTGGACATGGGTGGGGGCCTGCTGGCAGGTGCCCCACAGTGCTGGGGGGTGGGGGTGGTGGGGAACATGAGTTGGACATGGGTGGGGGCCTCCTGGCAGGTGCCCCACAGTGCTGGGGGGTGGGGTTGGTGGGAGACATGGGTGGGGGCCTGGTGGAGGCTGCCCCTGCACTGCTGGGGGGTGGGGGTGGTGGGAGACATGGGTGGGGGCCTGGTGGAGGCTGCCCCTGCACTGCTGGGGGGTGGGGGTGGTGGGAGACATGGGTGGGGGCCTGGTGGAGGCTGCCCCTGGTGGCTGGGGGGTGGGGGTGCTGGGAGACATGGGTGGGGGCCTGGTGGAGGCTGCCCCTTGGGGGTGGGGGGTGGGGGTGCTGGGAGACATGGGTGGGGGCCTGGTGGAGGCTGCCCCTGGTGACTGGGGGGTGGGGGTGGTGGGAGACATGGGTGGGGCCTGGTGGAGGCTGCCACTGCACTGCTGGGGGGTGGGGGTGGTGGTCGACATGGGTGGGGGCCTGGTGGATGCTGCCCCTGGTGGCTGGGGGGCGGGGGTGGTGGGAGACATGGGTGGGGCCTGCTGGCAGGTGCCCAACAGTGCTGGGGGGTGGGGGTGGTGGGGAACATGAGTTGGACATGGGTGGGGGCCTGCTGGCAGGTGCCCCACAGTGCTGGGGGGTGGGGGTGCTGGGAGACATGGGTGGGGGCCTGGTGGAGGGTGCCCCTGGTGGCTGGGGGGTGGGGGTGGTGATAGACATGGGTGGGGCCTGCTGGCAGGTGCCCCACAGTGCTGGGGGGTGGGGGTGGTGGGGAACATGAGTTGGACATGGGTGGGGGCCTGCTGGCAGGTGCCCCACAGTGCTGGGGGGTGGAGGTGGTGGGAGACATGGGTGGGGGCCTGGTGGAGGCTGCCCCTGCACTGCTGGGGGGTGGTGGTGGTGGGAGACATGGGTGGGGGCCTGGTGGATGCTGCCCCGGGTGGCTGGGGGGTGGGGGTGCTGGGAGACATGGGTGGGGGCCTGGTGGAGGCTGCCCCTGGTGACTGGGGGGGGTGGGGGTGCTGGGAGACATGGATGGGGTCCTGGTGGGGGCTGCCCCTAGTGGTTTGGGGGTGGGGGTGGTGGGAGACATTGGTGGGGCCTGCTGGCAGGTGCCCCATAGTGTTAGGGGGTGGGGGTGGTGGGAAACATGAGTTGGACATGGGTGGGGGCCTGCTGGCAGGTGCCCCACAGTGCTGGGGGTGGGGGTGGTGGGGAACATGAGTTGGACATGGGTGGGGACCTGCTGGCAGGTGCCCCACAGTGCTGGGGGGTGGGGGTGCTGGGAGACATGGGTGGGGGCCTGGTGGAGGCTGCCCCTGCACTGCTGGGGTTTGGGGGTGGTGGGAGACATGGGTGGGGGCCTGGTGGAGGCTGCCCCTGCACTGCTGGGGGTGGTGGGAGACATGGGTGGGGGCCTGGTGGAGGCTGCCCCTGGTGGATGGGAGGTGGGGGTGCTGGGAGACATGGGTGGGGCCTGGTGGAGGCTGCCCCTGCACTTCTGGGGTGTGTGGGGGGGTGGGAGACATGGGTGGGGGCCTGGTGGAGGCTGCCCCTGGGGAGTGGGGGATGGGGGTGCTGGGAGACATGGGTGGGGGCCTGGTGGAGGCTGCCCCTGGTGACTGGGGGGGTGGGGGTGGTGGGAGACATGGGTGGGGGCCTGGTGGAGGCTGCCCCTGCACTGCTGGGGGGTGGGGGCGTGGGAGAAATGGGTGGGGGCCTGGTGGAGGCTGCCCCTGGGGAGTGGGGGGTGGGGGTGCTGGGAGACATGGGTGGGGGCCTGGTGGAGGCTGCCCCTGTTGACTGGGGGGGTGGGGGTGCTGGGAGACATGGGTGGGGGCCTGGTGGAGGCTGCCCCTGGTGGCTGGGGGGTGGGGGTGGTGGGGAACATGAGTTGGACATGGGTGGGGGCCTGCTGGCAGGTGCCCCACAGTGCTGGGGGGTGGGGGTGATGGGGAACATGAGTTGGACATGGGTGGGGGCCTGCTGTCAGGTGCCCCACAGTGCTGGGGGGTGGGGGTGTTGGGAGACATGGGTGGGGGCCTGGTGGAGGCTTCCCCTGGTGGCTGGGGGGTGGGGGTGCTGGGAGACATGGGTGGGGGCCTGGTGGAGGCTGCCCCTGGTGACTGGGGGGGTGGGGGTGCTGGGTGACATGGGTGGGGGCCTGGTGGAGGCTGCCCCTGGTGGCTGGGGGGTGGGGGTGGTGGGAGACATGGGTGGGGCCTGCTGGCAGGTGCCCCACAGTGCTGGGGGGTGGGGGTGGTGGGGAACATGAGTTGGACATGGGTGGGGGCCTGCTTGCAGGTGCCCCACAGTGCTGGGGGGTCGGGGTGCTGGGAGACATGGGTGGGGGCCTGGTGGAGGGTGCCCCTGGTGGCTGGGGGATGGCGGTGGTGATAGACATGGGTGGGGCCTGCTGGCAGGTGCCCCACAGTGCTGGGGGGTGGGGGTGGTGGGGAACATGAGTTGGACATGGGTGGGGGCCTGCTGGCAGGTGCCCCACAGTGCTGGGGGGTGGGGGTGGTGGGAGATATGGGTGGGGGCCTGGTGGAGGCTGCCCCTGCACTGCTGGGGGGTGGGGGTGGTGGGAGACATGGGTGGGGGCCTGGTGGATGCTGCCCCGGGTGGCTGGGGGGTGGGGGTGCTGGGAGACATGGGTGGGGGCCTGGTGGAGGCTGCCCCTGGTGACTGGGGGGTGGGGGTGCTGGGAGACATGGGTGGGGGCCTGGTGGAGGCTGCCCCTAGTGGCTGGGGGGTGGGGGTGGTGGGAGACATGGGTGGGGCCTGCTGGCAGGTGCCCCATAGTGCTGGGGGGTGGGGGTGTTGGGGAACATGAGTTGGACATGGGTGGGGGCCTGCTGGCAGGTGCCCCACTGTGCTGGGGGTGGGGGTGGTGGGGAACATGTGTTGGACATGGGTGGGGGCCTGCTGGCAGGTGCCCCACAGTGCTGGGGGGTGGGGGTGCTGGGAGACATGGGTGGGGGCCTGGTGGAGGCTGCCCCTGCACTGCTGGGGTTTGGGGGTGGTGGGAGACATGGGTGGGGGCCTGGTGGAGGCTGCCCCTGCACTGCTGGGGGTGGTGGGAGACATGGGTGGGGGCCTGGTGGAAGCTGCCCCTGGTGGATGGGGGGTGGGGGTGCTGGGAGACATGGGTGGGGGCCTGGTGGAGGCTGCCCCTGCACTTCTGGGGGGTGTGGGGGGTGGGAGACATGGGTGGGGGCCTGGTGGAGGCTGCCCCTGGGAAGTGGGCGATGGGGGTGCTGGGAGACATGGGTGGGGGCCTGGTGGAGGCTGCCCCTGGTGACTGGGGGGGTGGGGGCGGTGGGAGACATGGGTGGGGGCCTGGTGGAGGCTGCCCCTGCACTGCTGGGGGGTGGGGGCGTGGGAGAAATGGGTGGGGGCCTGGTGGAGGCTGCCCCTGGGGAGTGGGGGTGGGGGTGCTGGGAGACATGGGTGGGGGCCTGGTGGAGGCTTCCCCTGTTGACTGGGGGGGTGGGGGTGCTGGGATACATGGGTGGGGGCCTGGTGGAGGCTGCCCCTGGTGGCTGGGGGGTGGGGGTGGTGGGAGACATGGGTGGGGCCTGCTGGCAGGTGCCCCACAGTGCTGGGGGGTGGGGGTGGTGGGGAACATGAGTTGGACATGGGTGGGGGCCTGCTGGCAGGTGCCCCACAGTGCTGGGGGGTGGGGGTGATGGGGAACATGAGTTGGACATGGGTGGGGGCCTGCTGTCAGGTGCCCCACAGTGCTGGGGGGTGGGGGTGGTGGGAGACATGGGTGGGGGCCTGGTGGAGGCTGCCCCTGCACTGCTGGGGGGGTGGGGGTGGTGGGAGACATGGGTGGGGGCCTGGTGGAGGCTGCCCCTGGTGGCTGGGGGGTGGGGGTGCTGGGAGACATGGGTGGGGGCCTGGTGGAGGCTGACCCTGGTGACTGGGGGGGTTGGGGGTGCTGGGTGACATGGGTGGGGGCCTGGTGGAGGCTGCCCCTGGTGGCTGGGGGGTGGGGGTGGTGGGAGACATCGGTGGGGCCTGCTGGCAGGTGCCCCACAGTGCTGGGGGGTGGGGGTGGTGGGGAACATGAGTTGGACATGGGTGGGGGCCTGGTGGAGGGTGCCCCTGGTGGCTGGGGGGTGGGGGTGCTGGGAGACATGGGTGGGGCCTGCTGGCAGGTGCCCCACAGTGCTGGGGGGTGGGGGTGGTGGGGAACATGAGTTGGACATGGGTGGGGGCCTGCTGGCAGGTGCCCCACAGTGCTGGGGAGTGGGGGTGGTGGGAGACATGGGTGGGGGCCTGGTGGAGGCTGCCCCTGCACTGCTGGGGGGTGGGGGTGGTGGGAGACATGGGTGGGGGCCTGGTGGATGCTGCCCCGGGTGGCTGGGGGGTCGGGGTGCTGGGAGACATGGGTGGGGGCCTGGTGGAGGCTGCCCCTGGTGACTGGGGGGGTGGGGGTGCTGGGAGACATGGGTGGGGGCCTGGTGGAGGCTGCCCCTAGTGGCTGGGGGGTGGGGGTGGTGGGAGACATGGGTGGGGCCTGCTGGCAGGTGCCCCATAGTGCTGGGGGGTAGGGGTGTTGGGGAACATGAGTTGGACATGGGTGGGGGCCTGCTGGCAAGTGCCCCACAGTGCTGGGGGTGGGGGTGCTGGGGAACATGAGTTGGACATGGGTGGGGGCCTGCTGGCAGGTGCCCCACAGTGCTGGGGGGTGGGGGTGCTGGGAGACATGGGTGGGGGCCTGGTGGAGGCTGCCCCTGCACTGCTGGGGTTTGGGGGTGGTGGGAGACATGGGTGGGGGCCTGGTGGAGGCTGCCCCTGCACTGCTGGGGGTGGTGGGAGACATGGGTGGGGGCCTGGTGGAGGCTGCCCCTGGTGGATGGGGGGTGGGGGTGCTGGGAGACATGGGTGGGGGCCTGGTGGAGGCTGCCCCTGCACTTCTGGGGGGTGTGGGGGGTGGGAGACATGGGTGGGGCCTGGTGGAGGCTGCCCCTGGGGAGTGGGGGATGGGGGTGCTGGGAGACATGGGTGGGGGCCTGGTGGAGGCTGCCCCTGGTGACTGGGGGGGTGGGGGTGGTGGGAGACATGGGTGGGGGCCTGGTGGAGGCTGCCCCTGCATTGCTGGGGGGTGGGGGTGTGGGAGAAATGGGTGGGGGCCTGGTGGAGGCTGCCCCTGGGGAGTGGGGGGTGGGGTTGCTGGGAGAAATGGGTGGGGGCCTGGTGGAGGCTGCCCCTGTTGACTGGGGGGGTGGGGGTGCTGGGAGACATGGGTGGGGCCCTGGTGGAGGCTGCCCCTAGTGGCTGGGGGGTGGGGGTTGTGGGAGACATGGGTGGGGCCTGCTGGCAGGTGCCCCACATTGCTGGGGGGTGGGGGTGGTGGGGAACATGAGTTGGACATGGGTGGGGGCCTGCTGGCAGGTGCCCCACAGTGCTGGGGGGTGGGGGTGATGGGGAACATGAGTTGGACATGGGTGGGGGCCTGCTGTCAGGTGCCCCACAGTGCTGGGGGGTGGGGCTGGTGGGAGACATGGGCGGGGGCCTGGTGGAGGCTGCCCCTGCACTGCTGGGGGGTGGGGGTGGTGGGAGACATGGGTGGGGGCCTGGTGGAGGCTGCCCCTGGTGGCTGGGGGGTGGGGGTGCTGGGAGACATGGGTGGGGGCCTGGTGGAGGCTGCCCCTGGTGACTGGGGGGTGGGGGTGCTGGGTGACATGGGTGGGGGCCTGGTGGAGGCTGCCCCTGGTGGCTGGGGGGTGGGGGTGGTGGGAGACATGGGTGGGGCCTGCTGGCAGGTGCCCCACAGTGCTGGGGGGTGGGGGTGGTGGGGAACATGAGTTGGACATGGGTGGGGGCCTGCTGGCAGGTGCCCCAGAGTGCTGGGTGGTGGGGGAGCTGGGAGACATGGGTGGGGGCCTGGTGGAGGGTGCCCCTGGTGGCTGGGGGGTGGGGTGGTGGGAGACATGGGTGGGGCCTGCTGGCAGGTGCCCTACAGTGCTGGGGGGTGGGGGTGGTGGGGAACATGAGTTGGACATGGGTGGGGGCCTGCTGGCAGGTGCCCCACAGTGCTGGGGGGTAGGGGTGGTGGGTGACATGGGTGGGGGCCTGGTGGAGGCTGCCCCTGCACTGCTGGGGGGTGGGGGTGGCGGGAGACATGGGTGGGTTCTGGTGGATGCTGCCCCGGGTGGCTGGGGGGTGGGGGTGCTGGGAGACATGGGTGGGGGCCTGGTGGAGGCTGCCCCTGGTGACTGGGGGGGTGGGGGTGCTGGGAGACATGGGTAGGGGCCTGGTGGAGGCTGCCCCTAGTGGCTGGGAGGTGGGGGTGGTGGGAGACATGGGTGGGGCCTGCTGGCAGGTGCCCCATAGTGCTGGGGGGTGGGGGTGGTGGGGAACATGAGTTGGATATGGGTGGGGGCCTGCTGGCAGGTGCCCCACAGTGCTGGGGGTGGGGGTGGTGGGGAACATGAGTTGGACATGGGTGGGGGCCTGCTGGCAGGTGCCCCACAGTGCTGGGGGGTGGGGGTGGTGGGAGACATGGGTGGGGGCCTGGTGGAGGCTGCCCCTGCACTGCTGGGGGGTGGGGGTGGTGGGAGACATGGGTGGGGGCCTGGTGGAGGCTGCCCCTGCACTGCTGGGGGTGGTGGGAGACATGGGTGGGGGCCTGGTGGAGGCTGCCCCTGGTGGATGGGGGGTGGGGGTGCTGGGAGACATGGGTGGGGGCCTGGTGGAGGCTGCCCCTGCACTTCTGGGGGGTTTGGGGGGTGGGAGACATGGGTGGGGGCCTGGTGGAGGCTGCCCCTGGGGAGTGGGGATGGGGGTGCTGGGAGACATGGGTGGGGGCCTGGTGGAGGCTGCCCCTGGTGACTGGGGGGGTGGGGGTGGTGGGAGACATGGGTGGGGGCCTGGTGGATGCTGCCCCGGGTGGCTGGGGGGTGGGGGTGCTGGGAAACATGGGTGGGGGCCTGGTGGAGGCTGCCCCTGGTGACTGGGGGGTGGGGGTGCTGGGAGACATGGGTGGGGGCCTGGTGGAGGCTGCCCCTAGTGGCTGGGGGGTGGGGGTGGTGGGAGACATGGGTGGGGCCTGCTGGCAGGTGCTCCATAGAGCTGGGGGGTGGGGGTGGTGGGGAACATGAGTTGGACATGGGTGGGGGCCTGCTGGCAGGTGCCCCACAGTGCTGGGGGTGGGGGTGGTGGGGAACATGAGTTGGACATGGGTGGGGGCCTGCTGGCAGGTGCCCCACAGTGCTGGGGGGTGGGGGTGGTGGGAGACATGGGTGGGGGCCTGGTGGAGGCTGCCCCTGCACTGCTGGGGGGTGGGGGTGGTGGGAGACATGGGTGGGGGCCTGGTGGAGGCTGCCCCTGCACTGCTGGGGGTGGTGGGAGACATGGGTGGGGCCCTGGTGGAGGCTGCCCCTGGTGGATGGGGGGTGGGGGTGCTGGGAGACATGGGTGGGGGCCTGGTGGAGGCTGCCCCTGCACTTCTGGGGGGTGTGGGGGGTGGGAGACATGGGTGGGGGCCTGGTGGAGGCTGCCCCTGGGGAGTGGGGGATGGGGGTGCTGGGAGACATGGGTGGGGGCCTGGTGGAGGCTGCCCCTGGTGACTGGGGGGGTGGGGGTGGTGGGAGACATGGGTGGGGGCCTGGTGGAGGCTGCCCCTGCACTGCTGGGGGGTGGGAGCGTGGGAGAAATGGATGGGGGCCTGGTGGAGGCTGCCCCTGGGGAGTGGGGGGTGGGGTTGCTGGGAGACATGGATGGGGGCCTGGTGGAGGCTGCCCCTGTTGACTGGGGGGGTGGGGGTGCTGGGAGACATGGGTGGGGGCCTGGTGGAGGCTGCCCCTGGTGGATGGGGGGTGGGGGTGGTGGGAGACATGGGTGGGGCCTGCTGGCAGGTGCCCCACAGTGCTGGGGGTGGGGGTGGTGGGGAACATGAGTTGGACATGGGTGGGGGCCTGCTGGCAGGTGCCCCACAGTGCTGGGGGGTGGGGGTGATGGGGAACATGAGTTGGACATGGGTGGGGGCCTGCTGTCAGGTGCCCCACAGTGCTGGGGGGTGGGGGTGGTGGGAGACATGGGTGGGGACCTGGTGGAGGCTGCCCCTGCACTGCTGGGGGGTGGGGGTGGTGGGAGACATGGGTGGGGGCCTGGTGGAGGCTGCCCCTGGTGGCTGGGGGGTGGGGGTGCTGGGAGACATGGGTGGGGGCCTGGTGGAGGCTGCCCCTGGTGACTGGGGGGTGGGGGTGCTGGGTGACATGGGTGGGGGCCTGGTGGAGGCTGCCCCTGGTGGCTGGGGGGTGGGGGTGGTGGGAGACATGGGTGGGGCCTGCTGGCAGGTGCCCCACAGTGCTGGGGGGTGGGGGAGGTGGGGAACATGAGTTGGACATGGGTGGGGGCCTGCTGGCAGGTGCCCCACAGTGCTGGGGGGTGGGGTGCTGGGAGACATGGGTGGGGGCCTGGTGGAGGCTGCCCCTGCACTGCTGGGGGGTGGGGGTGGTGGGAGACATGGGTGGGGGCCTGGTGGTGGGTGCCCCTGCACTGCTGGGGGGTGGGGGGGTGGGGAACATGAGTTGGACATGGGTGGGGGCCTGCTGGCAGGTGCCCCACAGTGCTGGGAGGTGGGGGTGGTGGGGAACATGAGTTGGACATGGGTGGGGGCCTGCTGGCAGGTGCCCCACAGTGCTGGGGGGTGGGGGTGGTGGGAGACATGGGTGGGGGCCTGGTGGAGGCTGCACCTGCACTGCTGGGGGGTGGGGGTGGTGGGAGACATGGGTGGGGGCCTGGTGGAGGCTGCTCCTGCACTGCTGGGGGTTGGGGGTGGTGGGAGACATGGGTGGGGGCCTGGTGGAGGCTGCCCCTGGTGGCCTGGGGGTGGGGGTGCTGGGAGACATGGGTGGGGGCCTGGTGGAGGCTGCCCCTGGGGAGTGGGGGGTGGGGGTGCTGGGAGACATGGGTGGGGGCCTGGTGGAGAATGCCCCTGGTGACTGGGGGGTGGGGGTGGTGGGAGACATGGGTGGGGCCTTTTGGAGGGTGCCCCTGGTGGCTGGGGGGTGGGGTTGGTGGGAGACATGGGTGGGGCCTGCTGGCAGGTGCCCCACAGTGCTGGGGGGTGGGGGTGGTGGGGAACATGAGTTGGACATGGGTGGGGGCCTGCTGGCAGGTGCCCCACAGTGCTGGGGGGTGGGGGTGGTGGGGAACATGAGTTGGACATGGGTGGGGGCCTGCTGGCAGGTGCCCCACAGTGCTGGGGGTGGGGGTGGTGGGAGACATGGGTCGGGGCCTGGTGGAGGCTGCCCCTGCACTGCTGGGGGGGTGGGGTGGTGGGAGACATGGGTGGGGGCCTGGTGGAGGCTGCCCCTGCACTGCTGGGGGGTGGGGGTGCTGGGAGACATGGGTGGGGGCCTGGTGGTGGCTGCCCCTGCACTGATGGGGGGTGGGGGTGGTGGGGAACATGAATTGGACATGGGTGGGGGCCTGCTGGCAGGTGCCCCACAGTGCTGGGGGTTGGGTGTGGTGGGGAACATGAGTTGGACATGGGTGGGGGCCTGCTGGCAGGTGCCCCACAGTGCTGGGGGGTGGGGGTGGTGGGAGACATGAGTTGGACATGGGTGGGGGCCTGCTGGCAGGTGCCCCACAGTGCTGGGGGGTGGGGGTGGTGTGAGATATGGGTGGGGGCCTGGTGGAGGCTGCCCCTGCACTGCTGGGGGGTGGGGGTGGTGGGAGACATGGGTGGGGGCCTGGTGGAGGCTGCCCCTGCACTGCTGGGAGGTGGGGGTAGTGGGAGACATGGGTGGGGGCCTGGTGGAGGCTGCCCCTGGTGACTGGGGGGGGGGTGGGGGTGCTGGGAGACATGGGTGGGGGCCTGGTGGAGGCTGCCCCTGGTGGCTGGGGGGTTGGGGTGCTGGGAGACATGGGTGGGGGCCTGGTGGTGGCTGCCCCTGCACTGCTGGGGGGTGGGGGTGGTGGGGAACATGTGTTGGACATGGGTGGGGCCTGCTGGCAGGTGCCCCACAGTGCTGGGGGGTGGGGGTGGTGGGGAACATTAGTTGGACATGGGTGGGGGCCTGCTGGCAGGAGCCCCACAGTTCTGTGGGGTGGGGGTGCTGGGAGACATGGGTGGGGGCCTGGTGGAGGCTGCCCCTGCACTGCTGGGGGGTGGGGGTGGTGGGAGACATGGGAGGGGGCCTGGTGGTGGGTGCCCCTGCACTGCTGGGGGGTGGGGGTGGTGGGGAACATGAGTTGGACATGGGTGGGGGCCTGCTGGCAGGTGCCCCACAGTGCTGGGGGGTGGGGGTGGTGGGAGACATGAGTTGGACATGGGTGGGGGCCTGCTGGCAGGTGCCCCACAGTGCTGGGGGGTGGGGGTGGTGGGGAACATGAGTTGGACCTGGGTGGGGGCCTGCTGGCAGGTGCCCCACAGTGCTGGGGGGTGGGGGTGGTGGGAGACATGGGTGGGGGCCTGGTGGAGGCTGCCCCTGCACTGCTGGGGGGTGGGGGTGGTGGGAGACATCGGTGGGGGCCTGGTGGTGGGTGCCCCTGCACTGCTGGGGGGTGGGGGTGGTGGGAGACATGGGTTGGGGCCTGGTGGAGGCTGCCCCTGGTGACCTGGGGGGTGGGGGTGGTGGGAGACATGGGTGGGGGCCTGGTGGAGGCTGCCCCTGCACTGCTGGGGGGTGGGGGTAGTTGGAGACATGGGTGGGGGCCTGGTGGAGGCTGCCCCTGGTGACTGGGGGGGTGGGGGTGCTGGGAGACATGGGTGGGGGCCTGGTGGCGGCTGCCCCTGGTGGCTGGGGGGTGGGGGTGCTGGGAGACATGGGTGGGGGCCTGGTGGTGGGTGCCCCTGCACCTCTGGGGGGTGGGGGTGGTGGGAGACATGGGTGGGTGCCTGGTGGAGGCTGCCCCTGGTGACTGGGGGGGTGGGGGTGGTGGGAGACATGGGTGGGGGCCTGGTGGAGGCTGCCCCTGGTGGCTGGGGGGTGGGGGTGGTGTGAGACATGGGTGGGGGCCTGGTGGAGGCTGCCCCTGCACTGCTGGGGGTGGGGCTGGTAGGAGACATGGGTGGGGGCCTGGTGGAGCCTGCCCCTGCACTGCTGGGGGGTGGGGGTGGTGGGGAACATGCGTTGGACATCGGTGGGGGCCTGCTGGCAGGTGCCCCACAGTGCTGGGGGGTGGGGGTGCTGGGAGACATGGGTGGGGGCCTGGTGGTGGGTGCCCCTGCACTGCTGGGGGGTGGGGTGGTGGGAGACATGGGTGGGGGCCTGGTGGAGGCTGCCCCTGGTGACTGGGGGGGTGGGGGTGGTGGGAGACATGGGTGGGGGCCTGGTGGAGGCTGCCCCTGGTGGCTGGGGTGTGGGGGTGGTGTGAGACATGGGTGGGGGCCTGGTGGAGGCTGCCCCTGCACTGCTGGGAGGTGGGGGTGGTGGGAGATATGGGTGGGGGCCTGGTGGAGGCTGCCCCTGGTGACTGGGGGGGTGGGGGTGGTGGGAGACATGGGTGGGGGCCTGGTGGAGGCTGCCCCTGGTGACTGGGGGGGTTGGGGTGCTGGGAGACATGAGTGGTGGCCTGGTGGAGGCTGCCCCTGGTGGCTGGGGGGTGGGGGTGCTGGGAGACATGGGTGGGGGCCTGGTGGTGGCTGCCCCTGCACTGCTGGGGGGTGGGGGTGGTGGGGAACATGCGTTGGACATGGGTGGGGGCCTGCTGGCAGGTGCCCCACAGTGCTGGGGGTGGGGGTGCTTGGAGACATGGGTGGGGGCCTGGTGGTGGGTGCCCCTGCACTGCTGGGGGGTGCGGGTGGTGGGAGACATGAGTGGGGGCCTGGTGGAGGCTGCCCCTGGTGACTGGGGGGTGGGGGTGGTGGGAGACATAGGTGGGGGCCTGGTGGAGGCTGCCCCTGGTGGCTGGGGGGTGGGGGTGGTGTGAGACATGGGTGGGGGCCTGGTGGAGGCTGCCCCTGCACTGCTGGGGGGTGGGGGTGGTGGGAGACATGGGTGGGGCCTGGTGGAGGCTGCCCCTGGTGACTGGGGGGTGGGGGTGGTGGGAGACATGGGTGGGGGCCTGGTGGAGGCTGCCCCTGGTGACTGGGGGGGTGGGGGTGCTGGGAGACATGGGTGGGGGCCTGGTGGAGGCTGCCCCTGGTGGCTGGGGGGTGGGGGTGCTGGGAGACATGGGTGGGGGCCTGGTGGTGGCTGCCCCTGCACTGCTAGGGGGTGGGGGTGGTGGGGAACATGCGTTGGACATGGGTGGGGGCCTGCTGGCAGGTGCCCCACAGTGCTGGGGGGTGGGGGTGGTGGGAGACATGAGTTGGACATGGGTGGGGTCCTGGTGGAGGCTGCCCCTGCACTGCTGGGGGGTGGGGGTTCTGGGAGACATCAGTGGGGGCCTGGTGGTGGGTGCCCCTGGTGGCTGGGGGGTGGGGGTGGATGGAGACATGGGTGGGGGCCTGGTGGTGGGTGCCCCTGCACTGCCGGGGGGTGGGGGTGCTGGGAGACATGTGTGGGGCCTGGTGGAGGGTGCCCCTGGTGACTGGGGGTGCAGGGGGACATGCGTTGGTGGGCAGTAAGGCAAGTTGACATGTGGGTTGGCTGGGGGTCATGGCCATGGTGGATGGTGTGCCTGCAGGACATGTGCAGGGTAGGCCCCTGTGGTGTGAGCCACCTGCAGGGGCCGTGGAGGGTGTAGAGGGAACACCTGGGAGGACCCACACGTGCAATTCACGTGTGGTGCTCCCCGCGCACCCCTGTAATACATGTACCCTGCTGAAATCGCGTGTGGCACTTCCTGCGCATCCCTGAGATACGCGTACCCTGCTCGCACGGGCCCAATCGCGTGTGGAAATTCCCACGCACCCCTGAGATACGCGTACCCTGCGGAAATAGCGTGTGGCACTTCCCGCACCCCTGAGATACGCGTACCCCCAATCGCGTGTGGAAATTCCCGCGCACCCCTGAAATACACGTACCCTGCTGAAATCGCGTGTGGCACTTCCTGCGCACCCCTGAGATACGCGTACCCTGCTCGCACGGGCCCAATCGCGTGTGGAAATTCCTGCGCCCCCCTGAGATACGCGTACCCTACGGAAATCGTGTGTGGAACTTCCCGCGCACCCCTGAAATACGCGTACCCTGCTCGCACAGGGCCAATCACGTGAGGTACTTCCCGCGCACCCCAGTGATACACGTAGCCCGCTTGCCATGCTGGTACAGGGTTAGCACAGCCCTTTGCGCTGGATTGGGTATATTGATGGCTTTTCCCTGCGCGAGAGGCGTTCTTGGGGGCGTAACTGGCGCTGCTGCGGGGTCGCTGCGCCACTGTGCGCCACGGCTGGATTTGGTGGCTGGAATCCATGAATACGCTGTGCGCGGAAATGGATTTTAGCGCACGCGGCTGGCGCAGGGATTCGCATGCGCACACTGTGCGCCAGCCGCGTGCGCCACTTGTGCGCTGAATTCTATGAATTACCCCCTAAATGTCTAAGTAAGGCACAAGGTTTTTCTTTTTTGTTGAACCAAATACATCCTTTATTAATAATAACAATTATTCACATTGATCTCTTGGCACATATAGAAAAAGCTTTGGAGGTTTACCTTGAAGGCATGATTAACACCCAGTGGGTATGTATCAAAACACATATCGGCTGATTCATGGAATTTTTCAGCCGAAAAAAAAGGGATTTGTGCGCCATTCTGCCTGCAAATCCCCATTTGTTAAACAGGGATTTGCAGGCAGAATGGCGCACAAATCCCCGTTTTTCGGCGCAAAGAATTCCATGAATCAGTCCCATAGTGTCTTAATGGATGTAACAAAATAATATATCTGGGCACAAAGCTGGATATTTCCTCTAGTGCAAGGAAGAGTGGGAATGGAGCTCAGGGTCGAGCAGTGAGTTGTTAATATACAATACGCTCTTCATGCTTCATGGCTATGGGGAGAATCTGCAGCTCAGCTGCAACATAGTGCCAACATTTCCCACCTACTTAACTTAATTAATAAGTTAATACTACCACAAGAGTGCATTTTTTCCTTACCATAACACACACTGTTACTACTGCTCAAGCACCTATGCATTGTATGTCTTCTACTAAAATGCTGTTAAAAACAGTAATTCCTAAAATGCATTCACCTTATCTACATATAAGGCTCCACTTGTCCCGAGAGGATAGCTCAGCGGCAACGTGCGCGCCTTGGAAGCAATATGATACGAAGCAACACAGGTTCAATCCCCGGGTCTGCGCTTAGAAACCTCTGGGTGTTTAAGCGCGTTATAAATATGTAACTAAGACAAAAAAAGAAATTACGCAACTAAATAAACAAAATAATTCCTTGAACAACACCTCGATACCTGTGGGCTGTGTAAAGACTGGTAGGGGGTGTCTGTACTTCCGCTCTCTATATGGTAGAGGAGAGGCACAGCAGATCCCCAGCCAAGATTCTCTATTACGGTAGAAATGGACGAGCAATCAAGGCCTAGCTTCTCAGGTGATGCGGGCTGGTTCCTAAGTACAGTGTAGTCCCCGAACCCCCACAAAGGAATGTTCACACACTGTATTACTGAAAACACAGTCTTTATATAATTAATATTCAAAGGTATGTACACGATCACAATAACGCACTTTGTACTTGGAAGTCAATAATGATAAATATATACACGTCTAGAGTGGTACCACTAATGTTATCAAATCTCATTAAAGTGCATCAACTGTACGGTTAAAATGTCACACAGATCAATAACGAGTAAACCAGCAATAGAGATGGGCAGAAACGTAAGATTTGTGAAACAATAGGTGGAATGCTGACCCCTACCACTAGGCACAGTTCTGTGTGGAGATCCCCCCACCTGGGCAACCTGTAAATAAAGATATATAGCACAAGCCCAGTCCATATATTGGCCGATAGTCTTACTTCTTCCTATTAAGGTTTTGCCCCTCCCCCCCCCCAATGTACCTGGTGGAGTAGAGTTCTCCGACGATGAGTCGACTGATCCTTCTTGAGTGCCTCCCTTTCAGGCGGGAGCCACAGATCGTGGAGAGGTGTCGGGGATCTTGGCGTTCGAGGTCGGGGAATCGACGGCCCTTCTTGAGTGCCCTACCTTTAAGGCGGGAGTCACGGGTCGTCGAACGTCTGACAGTGAACAGGATGAACTACGGCAAGGAAGTGGCAGCTTCGTTCCCAGCGGTGCTCGATGACGACAGAGCGTTGGCGTCCTGCAAGGAAGAGGCGTGCGGGGCACCTCGATGATGATAGTTCCGGACCGCAAAGAGATGATGAAGAACTGTGGCCCAGCAAGGGCGTCGAGTCGTCGGCGTCTCTGCGGTCTGTAGGTGGCGGGAAACCAACCGGTGGATGCTCCTCGGCGCGTCGACGGTCGGGCCTTCTCCAGCGGGAGACAAGCGGATGCCGATGCAGAAGAGAGCATCCGATGATCAGTTGAAGTTCTTAGGCAAACGGGAGCATGGCGGCTCCGGACAGCGACGATGGTCGGCGACAGTGGCGGACAACAGTCCGGGTGCTTTTCCTTGGAGTTCCGCAGCAGTCCCCGTATCGGGTCGGCAGCCTGTCGAAGGTCTGTCTACCAGGGAGCGTTGGCAAATATCAGCTGTGCCCAATGGTCCCTCATAGCTCGGGAAGAGGGCGCCTTACCAGGTCCTCTCTGGGTCAGTCCTTGGAGGCACAGCGGCTTTCAGATTGTGAAGGAGAGCAGCAGCAATTCTTCTTGTCCAGCAGGGCTTCAAGGTCAAGCATCAGTTAATCCAGTTACTCGTCGTAGTGGACTTCAGCTTCTGAACATGATTCCTAGCAGTGAGAGGTCCCCAGATATACTGTTGATCTCCCATTCATTCCGCTGAGTCACACTCAAACATCCAATCACGACTACGGGCATTCATACAGGCAGGCAGCCAATCAGGCACACGAGGTATTCAGGCCATTCACTTCTCTCCAGACACTCACAACAAGTTATGTGTATTGGGACAAGTACCGAGCCATTCAACACTCCAAGCTGCATTCATACCGGTTTCGGGCAGGGTTGTCTCAGTCATTGTGTCAACCACCAGATACTAGACACCCACAACACAGAATGCATATTCGTCACACACTCTATTCACCCAGGTCCCACCCACAGGAGGTACCCACAACATACATCACCAGGAAGGCTCCAGCTAGTCTGACTGGGCCTTCACAACAACACCATATATGGCACTTCCATCCAGCCAGTCAGGGGGAAGGGACAGAGCCAGGGCTTCCCAGAACTTTGGGAAAACAAGGTAATGGGTAATAGAAAGCAAGAGGCCACCGGGGCCATCTTGTTTTCCATCAGGAATCAACTGATCCCAATGGCAGGGCCGGGGTATCCCAGAATGGAGGATACTCCGCGCACCTGTCAAATATAGCATGGAGCTGCCACCAGCCCATACCCTGCCCTGTGGGCCACCCACAGGTACCCAAAAACATACACTAGGGACCCATGGGTGCCATAAGGTGTCCCACGGGTCCATTCACCAAACCAAAAGAAAGAGAGCTGCACCACCAGGAGTCCCACATGAACTCCTGCGTGGAAAACATGACAGAACACACAATGAAAAGCAGTAAAGGACAAGGATACGGAGGCCCTGTCCCTCCGATGCATTTCCAGCATCACAGGCTGTGTGAGTGCTTTAAAAATATAAAATGAAATTACTATTTTACAGGCAGTACTACCACATTACCCACATATACCACCAGTTTCCAACAAATGTAGTTCCAACTACTGCAGAAATATTTGCAAAAACAATTTTCTTTTAACCACTACTACCACATCCCATGCAGTGCCAGCGTTATACACTAGGCTCTGCTACCACATTACATGTAGTGTTAACATATAGCACCTGACCACATCAACTGCCAGTTAACACTACTGTACACAAATATTGCAACTACATTTTCTTGTGGAAAAATTAAAAAGACAGGGCTTCTGTTGTGCCTACACATGTTTTCATTTCAAGAATGTCTTGCTAAAAAAGTAATCCTAAAGGCAAAACAGTTCCTCATATAGCAACATATTCTGTTGTCCAGTGCAATCAGATGCCATATAGTGCTGACATTTCCCAACTACTGAAATGAACTGCAAATGAATACTACCACAGCACTATCTATCAAGTTCATTTTCCTAACCTTAACATTTCACACTAGGCCACACACACCACCACCTTACCACAAATGCAGTTACAAGTGTTACAGAAATATTTGTAAAACCATTTACCTTACTTCTAAAATAGATATCAATATCTCGTGTATTAACATCCCTACTACTTTATTTATGAGCAAGCTTTGTTTTACATTTGTCAAGAAAAAGAAGATTGCCAAAGACACCTAAAGAAGAAAGACAAAACTTCAACTGCTACAAGTTAAACATATTAATATACTATGTATATCACCTTAATTTTACTAAGATAATTTAGCCAGTACAGAACCACCATTTATCTACATCAACACCCACATAAGCCTTGTTCAGCTTTAAAATACATACTTCCTTTTTCAAACAAATACAACAAAATGCCTACTAAACCTCAACTCTGTAGTAAAAAAAGAAAAGCTAGTGCAGATAAAAATAAGGACAAGTCATTTATCCATGCTCCACTCAAAGTATTTATAGAAAACATTCAAACAGAAGAGCTAGTAACTCTTTATAATACAAGAAAACATATATGTAGTAATCATATCATTCCTGAACGTTAACCACAGTATAAAATTCAAAAAGGTGAATTTTACAAAAAAAATTCCAGCACAGAGTTTTAAGCAATCTGAGAAGCAAATCTGAAAAGTCACGTTCTACACTTAAAAACTACCAGAGAAAAATGTTTCTTGAAGCTCTGATTGAAAGCACATTTAAACTATATAGAACTTCTTCATATTACTTTTAAGCAGAATGAAACCACTGACTAAATTAATGAAACTAACATAGACAACTTGCAAAATGTACAGCTTCCATATAGATACCTTTTCTAACTTCTGTGCAGGTGAATGGTTTCACACCACTAGCACAGAACCATACTTCAATAAGGAAGCATATACATAAGAACAGCCAAACCCAATTGCTATAGCTACCAACAGAAGAACCTATGAACTGTTAGGAGACACCATTATGGCAAAGAAACTTTAATATAATCTTCCCCAACAAACTTTGAACCAAATGTTCCATTTGTCCAAACAACTTGTCCAGGGTACAAGTGGACATGCAGCTCAATGTGCAATGTGAGCCAACAGTCAAACACATAGTTATGACAATTCCTCAATCAATATGTAAAACTAAAAGACACAAATACAATTAAAACATTACAAGCCATGGACTCCAGTCCAGTGTGTATACACAAAGGACTGCACGGACATTCATTAGCTTGCGCTTTAGTAATTTCTTGTAAAAGCAAATTTCATCATATAAAAAAGTTAGCAACACATCATTCTGAAATGCGAAATCTTGTCCATAGAATGTACTATGCAAACAGTCCAGCTTTAGAACTCCAACAATTAAATAACAACCTCCTAAATGGAATAGAAGAACTACTTAAACAAATAGAATGCAAACCAACTGAATATTTTTAAAGTGAAGTATAGTTAGAAAAAACAGTTAGTTTAGAAAACATCAACCAACAACTTACCAACAGTAACCTCTTTACAAACACATTAAAAAAAGAAATAGCAGTTTCAAAACACATCTGCAGAAATTCAGAAGTATGAATCTGTTATCGCAGAACCATGTATAAAAAGTGTGCACAATTACTAGATATTGCTTACAAAATAGAACAGAATGAAGAATCCCAATGATTCCTTCAAATCTAACAGCAGAAAATACATTCAAAATAACTTATTTGTTAATAGTATGCACATACTGCAATACTAAGCTTGATAATAACCACATGCAATCACAGGCTAACAATAATAACTTTGAAATATTTCCACTTCTACAAGCTCTCCAAAAACTTAACCTGTATAAGAGCATCATAAAACAAACAGTAAACGCATCCCAAGGTATAATGCATCTCCAACCCAAAATTTCAAATTGCCACGGTCAGAATTACTGAAAAGCATTTGTGGCAAAGTAGTGTATTTACCATTAGATCTTAATTGAATTGTAGAAACTCTCTGAGTAGGTTGACCACTCCAACAATACTTGATTTTACTAGTGAACGGTGTGCAAACAAAAGACAAAAAAATGTGGCAACAATAGTTGACTTAAACAAAGTTAAACAAGCCCTTGAATAAGTTAAGGAAAACAATGAATACTATAGAGATATTAATGGAGGAAAATGTAAAAGAAAGCACCCAAATATTTGAGGATGCACCACAAACTGGCCGATTTCAATATGTTGATCCTACTGCTGTGCACAGCGTCTTAGACCAGTATGCAATTCACCCACTACATTCAGAGACACCATGGAAGATGCATTAGAAACATATCAAACACATCAAGACAAAGGGCTTTCGATGAGCATATGGAGAAAATTGTAGAATGACATTGTTTTCCACTACTCTTTCCCATAGGAAAGGGAGGAAGAAACAATGACAGACAAACACAAATCAGTGCATTTGAATGTATTCTGAAGACCCCAGATTCAGACAAATTGTAGTATTAATTTTCCACGTCCTGTTTGAAAGTGAACTAGCAACTCTATTCTAGGTGGTTTCACACACATTAAAATAGGCTATAATTGTATAAACATGTCCGCTACCCAACTGCTTCAAAAAATATAAGACAAAGGGCCTCATTACACGGATGGCGGTGAACCATGGCGCTATTAGCGCCATGGTTCATGCCGGTAAAATACCAGCACCGCCTTGGTGGAAAGGGGAATTACCGCCCTATTCCAAGGTTGGCGGGGCGGTAATTCCCCCTTCCACCATTGCCCTTCCCCATTCCCATTTTTGCCCCATAGGGCTCTATGGGAATGGGGAAGGCGCTAATTACAGTACCGCAAATTGTGGTACCGTAATTAGCTCCCTGGTCCCTTTGCGGGTTGGTTTTTTTATTGCCTGCAAAAAGCAGGCGTTAAATTCCCCAACCCGCAAAGGGACCTCGTAGTAAGGCGGTAAGGATTTACCGGTACCGGTAAAATACCGGTACCGGTAAACCCTTACCGCCATCTGTTTAATGAGGCCCAGAGATGAGGTTTTGCAGTCAAATATCACAAATACTGGTTCTGACATCATGCTGATGTGTGTTGCATGTTATGGAACCTAGGCCCACTCAGATGGTGTGTTACTTTAAGTTGTACTTTATATTCATTGGATGAATTGCCTGTCTTCTTGCACTACACACCAAAATCAAGAAGAATAGGCATATAAAGTCCAGGAGAACACTGTTCTCTTGATCCAGTCAATGTATCACAATACTTTCACCATCCGGGAGGATAACTCAGGGGCAACACGTTTGTCTTGGGAGCAAGACAACACATAGCAACGCAGGTTCAAATCCCTGTCTCGCGCTTATAGAAACCATCTCAGGTGTAAAACAAATATTTAAAAAAAACTATTGTTTCATTTCCATGCTGCACTTCATCTGCAACAAAAATGTCCCTCCTCTCAGAGAAGTAGAAAACTTCTTCTCGAGCACCACACATCCACATGGTTTTGTGGAAGAAAATGCTCCCAAAGCTGGTTCTGGTAAAACCTTCTTAATTAAAACTATCATGAAATATCTAGAAAAAATAACAAACAACAACATTTCAGCTGTTGTCACAGCCCCCACAGGTTTTGCTGCTTACAACATAGGAAGTGTAACTTTTACACTGACTGCTTCGCTTCCCAGCAGAACACCAAATCAAATTAGATTGTTACAAATTGTTACCAGAAGCTATGAAGTACATAGTATTCTACAACAATTGAAAGTCCTTCTAGTAGATAAAGTAAGCCTGGTTTCCAAGCCTGGTTTCCAATCTCATGCTAGCTTTAATTCATCCTATAATGTAGGAAGTCCTAAAAACTGATTACGAGGAACTATTCGGAGAAAAACATGTTATTGTTTTTGGAGACGTCCTACAGTTAATACCAGTGAAAGGCCAACCTGTATTCCAACCATTAGGGCAATTTGTGGAGTCATTATTGCTACAGAGAACTGACCTAAAATATGTGACAGTCTACAGATCAAACACCTGCTCACATTTTAAAAAGCATTAGAACTGGTCTGCTTAGTGAAGACACAAAATCAACCATAACAACTAATAAATGAGCTGTATGGACAAAACGCACCTGCCCCTCATGTAGTGGAACAATCAACTCAACAAAATCTAAAATGCATGTGCTTAATGGCAACCCTGGCAAGCTGTAGCCAATTCATTGAAATAATTCTGACAAAAGAAAATGCAACCCTTAGTGCATATCAGCTCCACAGACAAACTAGAAATGCATGACATGACATTCCCTAATTGTAAACAAGAAACAGCACAACTAAATAGCCTGCCTTTGGAACTTTTGTTTTTTTTAGAAAGAGAACATTTACCTGCCTCTCACAGCACAGCACTGCGAGCAGAGTGTGGCTCTTGCTGTGCTCCTGTTGCTTCCTGGAGGAGGCGGAGCAAAGCGGCGACACGTGACTGATCACGTGACACCACCTGGCCTTATCTTCAGCCGTGAGCCGCCCGAGCGGAGTGTTTTACTGCCTTTGGAACTTTCGTTTTTTTTAGAAAGAGAACATTTACCTGCCTCTCACAGCACAGCACTGCGAGCAGAGTGTGGCTCTTGCTGTGCTCCTGTTGCTTCCTGGAGGAGGCGGAGCAAAGCGGCGACACGTGACTGATCACGTGACACCACCTGCCCTTATCTTCAGCCGTGAGCCACCCTTGCGGCGTTAAGCCCTGGAGGTAGTAAGGGCTGGAGCCGCTGTTCGGCTGTGAGTAATCTGGTCTACTGCTACTAACTTTTGACCTACGTCCTTCTTAAAGCTTCCAGGGTACGGGGTGGAGAGTCGGACTCTGGCAGCTCCACTAGCCGACGGGCGTTCCCAACCCTGCAACTGAGTGTTTTTTTTAAACCCATTCTTTAAATGTGGATATTTCTAATAATTATGCTTCTTAGCTGACCCAATTATAATTATATTAGAGGCCGCGAGCTGATCTCCCCTAAGGGTGTTCTTTTTTTTCTAATCTAATATTTTTTAATATATTTCTTTTCTGGTTTTTTTCTTTTTTTATAATATGCCCGCACTTAGAAGCGGTTTTGAAACTGCGGTGTGTCAAGCTACTAAGATAGTAGAGGTCCAATCAGGCTCTCTGACTCATTGTGAGGCACTTATTAGTATTGACCAAACTGAAAATATGGCTGCCTCGATTTTATTGGCTGAGAATATTAATGAAAATTCTAATATTAGAACTGAAGGGAGCCCGAAGGGATATCCCACCATAGATCCTGCAATTTTGTATGTTGTAGCTTCGACTGAGGTAAATGTGGACATACCAGACATAGAGGATACGGGGGCTAATAGGAACATTCCAGACTCCAGACAGGAACTTACAGATGAGGAATGTCTTCAACAAAGTCGAATTGGTACTAAAAGGGTAGTTCGGTATCATGCGTCCACTCCTCTTCAGAAGAGGATTATTACTGGGAAATTACAGGCAGGGGATAATCAATGCTTGGATCCCCTGATATGGAAGGGGAAACAACCATGTGGAACTTTGCAATTCACTCACATTTCGCCGGCAACATTTATCTTTGGGAAGGATAATAAGGATAAGGTGCAATGTGCCCTCGATTCCCCTCAGTCGGGGAGCTCTCAGCAGTCTGGTGGGGGGGACCAATTTAAAGAGACCCCCATTCGTTCTAAGTATAATCTTAATCAGCCTATTGGGGAGAGTGATTTGGATGATTCCTTCTTTATTACGGCAGATGCTACAGGTCATTTGCTGAGGGAAATTGTTGATCTAGAGATACCAGTAGGTAGATTTTTGTCCAAAGATAAGGGGGTGAGGAGCTTATCAGAGGGTGCGCCAATTGATACACTCTCACAAAATAGAAACACTCCTATAATGTGGAAACAACAAGAGGGTAGGCACCTATCCCCTATTAGACCGATTATAAAGACATTTATACCACCTATATATAGCAAGACCAGCTATACCCAAACTGATAAGGAAAGGGTTTACTTACCCATAACTGTAGATAAAGCTACCGACCGTCAGCGAACCATATTGGAAAGTCGTGGGGTAGACGAAGATAAACAGGAGTCTCCTGGTTTGAGAAGGGAGGAGAGAGGAGATTACCTGATGCCACTTCTATCCAATTTACACATTAGTTTGAATTTGGCTTTGAAAACCCTAGGTGAATCCCAAGAGACTATTGGTTGCTCTATGGTAGGGCAACAAGCGGCCTTTAACCAATTAGTGACTCGTCTGGCTTTCTTGGAGGGTATAGTGGAGGCTAAGAACATTAATGAACAGATTACTAAAGAAAAGAGTCTACTTGATAAATACAGAGAGGAACAAGAGACTAGGTTAATGACCATGGATGCTAAGATTACTACTCTGTTGGAAGTTATGCTTACAGGAGATCGCCCCACCTCGTGAAATATAGTGGTAGAGAATTTAGTCTCTCAGGGTAAAGGAGATAATAAAATCAATAATGAAAACTATGGAAAGGATCTGAGCTGTCCAGATAGTCCTTCGGTCCTTCTGGATGCCATAATAATGGCAACAGAAGGGCCTATTCAGGAACAGGACACGGAAAAGTCCAGCGCTCAGATGCTGGTGAGAGAAATTATAAAAGAGGGGGAATGTTTAAACATTAGTAGTGAGGGTTCAATAATCTCCCAACATACTTCCTCTAAAAAAGGGCAAAAATGTAAACAAAAGACAAAATGTAGAGAGGAAAAATTAGCAGTCCAGGTATTAGAAAAATGATGTAACAGCTCCAGTAAATAGCTCGGACTACGATATAAATGAGATGCCCCAATCCCCTGTCGGTAGACGAAAAAAGACAAAAAAGCAGGTTAGGATGTCCAAAAAAAGCAAAAACATGCCTAACATAAAAATTAAAGGCAGAAATGCGAATTTCAAGGGAATTAGAAATATCCCGCTTCAGGAAGAGCCAGATGATAGGGGGAGCCATAAGGCATCTAATAAGGAAGAGGGTCAGGTTCGGGGGGAGCCTATTAATAAAGACTCCCAGCCCAGGGGGGAAATTAATACCGACCTAAGTACGGAGGAGAATAATATACTAAAAGTTGGCCTAGAGCGCATACAAACTAAACAAACAAAGATGACAGCTTTTGGCAAAATAATTAGTACTAAACACGCTAGAACATCTGTAGGCACACAACAAATTGGGCACCCTATTATTTCCCAAGAAATTCCAGTAGTAGTATGTCCGAATATCACCGCCTTACAAGGGCTGATGGTGTTACCTGAGAAGGGGATTGATTCCACTAGTAATAATACGGGAGATACCCCCCAAGATATACATCTCTCCAAAACCCAAGATCCTCAAGAAAAGGCTGTGTTCAAATCTAGTGTGGATCACATAAAGAAGCAATCTATTCCGGCCCAGCCCCCTTTAAAGATCTGTACAGGGAAGATACTGGGTTGGATTAATAATAATAAAACAGACTCGCAGGTTTATTTAAATAGAACCTACCTTCTAAGCCTGTTTAAAAAGATTCCCTTATTACGAGCAATTACAACAGATGATATAGACGCCATCTTTTTACCTAACCATAATAACCATCGTATGGTAAGTTGTTTTCATTCAGCGATGGTAGCAGACATGGTACGTGCTCAAGAAAATAATCTTAACTCTTTGGGTTATGATATATCTACTTTAGTAGATGACAAAGAGGTTGATAAGTTTCTTCAATATAAGGAAACAGATAACATCCAAACCCAACAAATCCCACAATTAGGTAACAATAAACTAGAAAACTTTGGTCCAGGGTTGGCTTTAATTTCTAGCCTTCTAAATAGTGGCCAGGATTGGTCATGGTTACAGCCAGCGCTTAAAACCTTGGAGACACTCAGACAGGATAGTGGGCGTTCCTAACAGCTCTAATATCGATGTGATTTCCTGGAATTCATGCGGGGGAGCACACCTCAACACGTTTTTGAATAATAGGGATAATTATGTGCACCCCCGTATTTATTTTTTTCAGGAAACCATGATGCTGTCTGATATATATATAGAAGGTTTCTATACTTTTTCCTCTTTAGCATCGCGTGGACCTTTGGGCAGACCTAGTGGTGGTCTGATTATTGCCATTGATCGTAATTTGGGGTTTCACGGGGAGGTGATCTTCAGGAGTGATTGGCTCTTGGGTATTATTCTCACTTCGGAGAATAGGGTAGAGCCGATCCTCATGTTGAATCTCTATTGGAACCCGTTAAAAGTGGCTATTGATGAAGTGGAAGATACTCTGAATATGATTCTGGGAGGATGGTTCGAGAAAGGGTTTGGTAATCGTATTATCTTGGGAGGGGACTTTAACTCGGCCTGTGCTGAGGGTTCCACATTAAATGAAAAGGGGGTGATTCCTAGATTGCTCCTTCCTCATATCAAAAGAGGTATATGGTGGGATAATTATCTTGATCATTGGGACTTGGGTCTTTTAGATCATGCCCGGGATAGGTACTTACCGAAATTTACTTGGAAAAGAGGAAGTAATAATTCTAGAATCGACTTTTTCTATGTTTCAAATAGCTGGAAGCGAGCCTGTGGAAACTTGATACTTATGGAGGTAGAACTGGGTGATCATATTCCCTTATGTTTTTCTCTTTCCATTCCCAATGTGGGTAATTATATTAATCCCACGCTGTGTGGTCTAAAGGCTGGAAATAATGGGAGAAAGGTTGTATGGAATAAGAAAATAATTACGAAATTTAATAGTCTGGTTTTGGGTAACCTATCCAGAAGGCTGCCTCATATTATTAGAGGTGAAGACATCGAATTGGGGGGATTCTTCTATAATACTATATTGTCATGTGTTTATAAAATTAGTAGCACCAGTGAGAGGGAGGTCATAAAGCCTAGGATGAGGGTGGGCGACTCCAGAATTCAAACCTCCAAGCGTAATAAATACAGTGAAATTAAAGCCTTGAAGAAACTGCCCATTCCCTTTTTCGAATTACAGCTTAGAAAGAAAAAAATGATATTGAAACACAAAAATCTTATCAAATCACTGAGAATGGATCAAGATCATGAAGCACATCAATTGATGATGCATAATCTTTGTAAGGGCAGAGATGTTAAATTTTGGGCAACTATTAACTCTATGCTCATGCCTGCAAAAGACAAACTTGACTGCCCGATCCAAGCAGAAGTGTGGAGTGCCTTCTATAAGAAAAAGTTTGCATTACCTGTTTACTTTACAAGGGAACAGGATTTGGATTTAGGTCCCCCCGTGGTGGAAGATTGCGGGTGGGATTTAGAGGATATCAAATGGGCCATTAATAAACTCAAACCTTCTAGAGCACCAGGCCCGGATGGCATTCCCCCCTTAGTCATAAAGACATCCCCTGGAATATGGGCTGATTTGCTCAAACCTATATTTGATGATATTTTTAAATACCATACTATTCCTAAAACTTGGGCCCAGAGTATTATTGTCCCTATATTTAAAAAAGGGGGCGTTCTTAACCCTCAGAATTATAGACCTATAGCCCTTTTAGATGCAGCTAGTAAGGTCTTTGGCATTCTACTTTTAAGGGACATCAATACATTTACTAGAAGGAATGCCTGCTTCAGTAAATTTCAGGTTGGCTTTAGAGAAGGTTTGGGAACAGACTTGAACGGAAATATTTTGGCTCATTTAAGAGATACAGTCCATCAAACTAAAATGGGCGAAGTCTATATGGCATCCTTGGACCTCTCTAACACTTATGACGGTGTCATTAGAGATAGACTGTGGACCAAAATGTTAGCAATGAATTTTCCACGTAAGACTGTTCAACTCTTGGCTCTTTTACATAGAAATACCTCTGTCAGGGTGCGCTTATCCTACGAAGGTTCCCTTTCTGATGCCATAGAGACTGAGGTGGGGGTTAAGCAGGGCTGCTTACTTGCACCCACGCTCTTCAACCTGTACGTCAGCTATGTGGAGGATATATGGCGGGGTCCTTCCATCGCTCCCGTTAGGATGGGTAGTTTGGTTATTGAGTGGATGGCCTTTGCGGATGATTTAATTCTTTTTGATCGTACCCCACGGGGTCTTCGTAGAAGGATGGATATTTTCTATCAATATGCTATGATGAATAATCTTTCCCCCAATGCATCGAAATCTCGAACGATTGTAATCTCTAAGAAGAGAGTTGTCAAATCTTATGTCTGGAATATGGGGGACAATCTGGTGGAACAGGTGCAGGCCATAACATTTCTAACAATTCTAGCCTAAAGAGGTGGAAATTGAGCCTTGCAGAAAAAGCGTCTAAATTAAAGACTCAAATGAAATTTTTGAGGGTTCGAGTATGTCAATTTTCGCTCCTACCCATTAGACGTTTCTACCTTGCTAAATGTGAGCCGGTTCTTTTATATGGTCTGGATATTTGCGCCAAGGATATGAGTTCCTATTTAAATGTGGTTCAGGGGAAATTATGGAAGTAAGTAATGGGCCTTTCCATGGCAATCCCCAATGCCATTATCCGGCACGAACTATGTCTAGTCTCACTCAAAGCCAGATATTTGTGGAGACAGCTTTCCTTTTTTAGAAAAATGAATGATCCTTGTATAAATACCCTGTATGAGTTGTTGAATAGGGTGATTAAATCTGGGTCAGTCCAATCAATTAAGGGATTCAGCGACAGAATGAATGCTCTGTTATATATTTTAGGCTCTAGTTTAGACGACTTGGTGCAACGACCCGGCCTATTTAAGAAACTGTTATTCAAGGCGGATTGGGTGGATACAGTCAATGAAATAGAGTCTTATGCAACCTATAAGGAATATGCTAAATTTGTACATGCAAGGGAATGTATCCCCGTTTATTTACTTCGATTCCCCTGTTATAGGGCGAGAACTACATTTATGCGTTTTAGACTTAACCAGATGCCGACCCTAGAAAGAATTCACTATTGGATACATAAAGAAAAGGTGCTTAATTATATTTTACCTAGCCTTACATGTCGTTTTTGTGGAGAAACTGACATGTTAGAAACTCTCAAGCACCTTGTCTTAACATGTGTCCATTTTGGGTCGAAACGAGCTCTATACCTCACCGATAGATTTGATGTGGATTTAGAAATGTCGAAAAATCTGTTCTGGAGTCGCTGCATGTGGGGTGTTAATATCTCCCTAACTCTCGCTTTGAATTTATTTCTTCAAAATATAACGGAGGAATTGGAAGCCAAAAATAAAGAATTAATTGTGTAGGTACCTATAGGGTAAAAACGGGTAATGATATTAACAAGGCATATAACTTCTATGTAATTTGATTTTAGGGCTGGGAAGGAATCTTTTAAGAATTCTGTAAAATGCTGACGTATTAGATGTTTTAGATGAAATTTCTTTCTCTGTTTCTTTTTTTTGTATGGTATGATAACTTTGTCTCCATCTTATATATCAGTGCATTCTTATATGCTTATGTATTGGTTGTATGAAAGGTATAAATGTGTTTTTCTTTTGTGCTATATGTTGTATAAGGTTTTATGCAAACTAATAATACAACAATAAAAAAAGAAATAGCCTACAAAAGACTAGCTCAAACACAGCTGGATCATGAAAGATGTGAACTCTGGGTGTCAACTGCAGGGTAATTGTTAGCTTCCAAACATATGCACATGAATACAGTATCCAGTTTGTCAACATCCACTTTAACAAACCTGCATAAACTAAATAATTCCCCTGCACAACAGTATTTTTCCTTCTTTTTAAAGACATGTATGCACACAGAGAACACTTCTCTCTGTCTCTTGCTTATGCTGTCACTATTCGCAAGTCACAAGGTCTGACCCTTGACCTCACATTAGTTGACATTGGCAGCAACGTCTTCAAAGGAGGAATGAGTTATGTATCACATTTATGTCTACATTCACTCAATAGCCTATTCTTAATCAATGTTTATGCAACCAATCAATGCAGACATTCCTTGCATCCTAGATTACAACTGGCTGCGTGCACTGTACAAACCACCTCTGAATAAGTACCCTGTAACTCAAAAAAGAAAACCTTTAAAATGGCAACTAGAAAAAACAGAAGCGATAGCAGATCTCCCTGCAATCCCACCCAAAAAGCAAAGAACAACTGCAAGCCCATCAAAGAGGCAAAATACTCTTGTCCATTTCAATTCTGAGAAACAAGTACATTGCTATGCAAATGTAGCAATCAATCTTCTCTTCCAACTGGCACCATCTGTTGAGAACATTTACTTAAACGGATCAGACCAGTCTTGTTTGCAAATGCTCATCCTTCACAGAAACAGCACACATAGGGTCTCATTATACGGTAGGTGGTATGGGTTTACCGGTACCGGTAAGGGCACCGGTACCGGTAAACCCTTGCCGCCTTACTACGAGGTCCCTTTGCGGGACCCGACCTTAACGGCTGGTGTAGGGAAGGGACCTTGGTGGTAATTACGGTACCGCAATTTGCGGTACCGTAATTAGCCTCTTCCCCATTCCCATTGAGCCCCATGGGGCAAAAATGGGGAAGGGCCATGGAGAAAGGGGGAATTACCGCCCCGCCAACCTTGGAATATGGTGGTAATTCCCCTTTTCTCCATGGTGGTACCGGTATGGTACCGGCGGAAACCATGGTGCTAATAGCACCATGGTTTACCGCATAATAATGAGTCCCATAATCCTGACAGCAAATACAGTGGGCCTCATTACGAGGTAGGTGGTAAGTGATTACCGGCACCAGTAAGGACACCGGTGCCGGTAATCCCATACCACCCTATTCCGAGGTCCCTTAGTGGGTCCCTTCCTTAACGCCTGGTATGACCAAGTGTCAAGGACGGGACCCTTTAAGGGACTTCAGAGCTAATAACGGTACCGCAAATTGCGGTACCATTATTAGCTCCATCCCCATTCAAATTGAGCCCTATGGAGGCTCGAATGGGAATGGGGAATGGTTCCCGGAATGGGGACTTACCGGGTCCTCCAAGGTCGGAATGACCCGGTAAGTCCCTATTTCGGGAACCCGGACCCGGAATGCAGTAAGGGGTAGCCATGGTGCTAATGCCACCATGGCTACCTTCTACCTCTTTATGAGGCCCAGTGTGTCAGAATTGGACCCCTGGATACGAATAACTAAATTCACCATACACACACAGGAAGATCCACAGGAATTCCTAATGTACTTACTAAAAGTTCTAGAAAAAAGAACATCCTTATAAATGAAATCTTGCAGATTTCATACACGTGGAAAACTACATGCACTCTTTGCAGCCATGTTTCACAAGAGCCCATCCCTAATCAAAGATTTGTGTATGTATCCATATCAAATTGTGAATGCATTCCATTTCCACAGCTTCTGCAAAATGCAAATCATGGCAAAGTATGTTCTTTTTGCAATTCTGTCAATCGATCCAGTATACAAATAGATTCACTTGGTCAATATGTGATACTAATGCTTTTTAGGTTCAATGAAGATGGTACCAAAAATAACTGTAAGCTCACTAGCTTTACACATGGCCAAGTATCTTTTGGCCAGAAAACCTTCACAACAATAGGCAAAATATACCACACTGCTGCCACAACCACTTCAGGCCACTATACTGCATATTTGAAAAAAGAAGGTTGGTTTGAATGTAACTCAGAAACATGGGTGACCACCAAATCTAACAAATGCCTACTTACAATTGCTTAAACCCAAATTCAGTCATTAAAGTACACTGAAACATTGTATTGACTACAAATAGAATATGGCAATGGGTCTCTAACTACTTCAAACGTACCCCTAATTAAATACACTTAAATATTGGCTTCACACTTAGAATTCATAATACATCCATAGCAGTACAATACAGTTAGAAAACGCCAATGTGTATCTAACTACTTACAAAACACATAGATTATGTAACAGGTAAACTTTAAAACCATGTAAATGCTACAAACTGTAACTGCATACAATGGGTTTTTGCCATCGACCATGGATTTCTTTTCCAATGATTACTACATTTTAATACAACAGTGTTCCACACATAAAATGTTTTACCAAACACAGTACCTACAATGTACACGTATGAGGGTAATAAATTGAAATATATATGTACAACTGTAACCAATTAATTTTCTTAAAGTATATTCTACTACAAATGATACTTTCTTTTCTTTACAAAGAAACAACCACAGATTGCAGCCATCTTAACATATTCAACTAAGTGTCCAGTATCAATTACTGTGGGAATATTACTGTAACCAAAATTGAATGAGGATAATAATAATAATAATTAGGCATTTATATAGCGCTACGAACCCTCAGGTATCTGAGCACGGCTTATTATTACCCAGGCTCTGCACGGATGTCAAAGCGAGCGCTCTACTCGCTGTGCCACTTGACCGGCTAGTGGCACAGCCACTAAATGATTGCGGCCATGTGCAGTGTCCAGATCTTTAGATTGCAGCCTTCTTACCATATTCAACTAAGTTTGCATGGCCAGTATCAATTACTGTGGGCATGTTACTGTAGCCATGATGAATGAGGAGAAATGATTGTGGACATAGCCAATGCATAGCATTATAAACACTGTATACACTTCAATAATACCATTCAACCTGGGCAAATTACTGTTGTCATAATTACTGAGCACAAATTATTGTGGC
Organism: Ambystoma mexicanum; assembly: GCF_040938575.1. Taxonomy (NCBI): domain Eukaryota; kingdom Metazoa; phylum Chordata; class Amphibia; order Caudata; family Ambystomatidae; genus Ambystoma; species Ambystoma mexicanum. The sequence goes on from NC_090928.1 coordinate 564,103,749, forward strand.
CCAAGCCAGTGTCCAGATTCTTGGCGGCATAGCCTGCAGCCATGCCCCCAAGAACTGGATACTGACCATGGCCACAAAAATACCCTTCAACCATGTTATAAATACGGTATACACTTCAATAATACCGTCAACAATGTTTCAAATACTGTAACTCTCCCTATAATAGCCATAATTACTGTGCAAATATTACTGTGGCCATTGCTAATTTCCAAATTCGTGGGGGCAAGAATGTGGAAACTGGCCATAGCGACACCAATACACTTCAACAATGTCACAAACACTGTAGACACTTCAATAGCCACTAAAATATATATTTTGATTCTAAATACATATATTACTCACACTCACTACTTTCATGAAATATATATACATGATACACTGTCCTTTCATTGTGGGATGAAACAACAATGGGTTTTTTTCTGTTGATATTTCAACGCAAAAACTCATTGTTGTTTGTAGGGGGGTTAAAAAAAATATATAGATGAGGTGTGGGTGTTTCGAGGATAGTTAAATAATTAAAGGGGATGGGAGTTTGGGGGGAAATCCCCAAAAAAATAAAAAAAAATATGATGAGTTTTCGCGTTGAAGTATCAACGGAGAAAAACGCATCGTTGTTTCATCCTGTGATTAAATGACATGTAATCGTATACATATACCAAGCAGAACACCTTCCAGTCCAAATGTGGCCCACTGACAAATGTTTGTGTGCGTAGCTCAGAAAATGTGCAGCATACAGTAAAAATGACCACGGGCTCGGTGGAACCCCCACCTATAAACACAGCTCTGTCTTAAATTTTGCCCACTCCCCTACCCTTCACAGACACTCTTTGGTGCACAAAATAACCCCAAATGTATACTTTTTTGCATGGTTTGGTGAGGATTCGTTGAACGTTGCTAAATTTATAAGCCGCCCAAAAACTGTTCTTCCTATTGGTTGAACAACTTCACCTTAACTACATGGACACTACTGCAGACCCTGTAATGATATTGGTGACGTGTTACCTAAAACTAGATCCTTTCCCCCAAATTTGGTTATGTCTCCTGTAAAATGACTAGTTTATGCGGGTGATCTCTTTATTTTTGATGAGACACCTATTGGGCTCCAATGTCAACTTTGTGCCCTAGAATTATACGTTAAAGATAATGAGATAACCCTTAAATCTTTTAAAACTAAAGTGTTAATTATGAGAACATAAACACAAGAAACACAGTTAAATTCAAGTGGAAACTAAATCAGCTGACCTGGAGGTAGTGCCCTCTTTTGTGTATCTAGGTTTTGATATGTGGGTAACAACTTGAAATTATTTACTCTTCTGAAGCAGAATGGTGTGGCACTAGCATCCGAAGCTGGTAGGATTATTTTAGATTGTTTTATCAGTTTTAATATTCTATAAATCATGTGCTGTTGCAAACTTAAACTATGGAGAGGAAATTGTACTAACATATAACAACATTTCATGTTACTTTTTTTTTTTAAAATGTCATACGGTTGCCCAAATGGGTTCCTACACCAACCAACCAATATGGATTAAGCCTAATTTCATTACAGGCTCTTGTGGATTGAAAATTCAGTCCTTATTCAAGAAAATCCTAAGAGCACATGGAGGCTCCCCATTTGGTGTTCTGAAAATGATCTATGAAATAATTAGTGATGCGGTTTTGAATGCATGGATTACGACCTCCTACTTTATTCTGAACTCAATAGAATCAACTATCAACATGTTATTATCCTCCCCTTTAGAACTTATAGTGGTCTTTACATTGCAAACACTGAGAACTGAGTAGTGAGTGAGGTGCATCTTGACACAAATATTGATGCTCAGAGGTGCTTTCCTCTGAAGCTGGTGACTGTGCGCAAGAGTGAATGCTGCAGACGAGCAGGGAGCAAATGGGAGTTTGTGTGTGCTTTCAGCACTTTGGCTCTGGTGATTGATACCAAGAGGAGTTGTGAGGGGGCTACTGGCCATTGCACCCCATAGGTGCGAATGCAGGGTGGAGCTGGTGCCTCTAGCTGCACCAGCTGATGGAGCATGAAGCTCATAGGAGAGTATAGTGGGAGCTCGGCGGCAGCACACAACTGTGAGCTGCAGACTTCTGGTTGTCTCCCTCGTGCTGCTCACCTTGCTTGGAGCTCCTGGAAACACGTCTGCTTCTGTCTGACGTCTGAGCACAAGCCCCATGCTTCTGCTTGCACGCGCATGCGCACGTGTGCCCCACCCAACGTGGCAAGGGTTAAGTAGTTCTTGGACCGGTGTCTGCTGGCAAAGGTAGACTGGATGCTCCTTTTCCTGCAGAAAGGGCATAAAAGGCACCAATAAGTATTGAAGGTTTACTTTGTGTGTCTTCATGCTGGTTGTCAATGGGCCATGTCTGAGACCTACATCCCACCTCCTCCCACACAACCCCAGGTTCTGTACCCTGACAGGTAGAGCTAGAACTTGAGTCGAAAATAACCAAGGAGGATGGCACAACAGGACGGTTTCCCTGAAACCCAATCATTCATAGATAGTGTGAACAAAGAAAGGCAGAGACAGCAGAAGTCTTGAAAGGCACAGAGAATTTGAGATAGCCGGAAACAGCTGACAGCAGGTCAAGAGCCACAACAGTCGGATAGCATTGGTAAAAGCCAACAGCCAACACAAAGGCATGGATGTAATAGATGAAAGACAGGAGGAATGACAGAAAGATGCTGTTGAACATAATTCTACAGAGGCAAACCTAGGCAGTGTAAGAGTATGTGGAAATAACAGCCCACCAGACAGGCGGACAGATCTGCATCAAGGACAGTAGCAGGAAGAAGAACATGGACTAAAGTCACCAGAGTGTGAAAAACAATTTAAAGAGCAGTAGTCCAGTACGAAAACTGCGCCCTCAGGCAGCATCAAAGTCCAAGAGGGAAGACAGACACAACGTGCCATCCAAAGGGAAAAGAGTTTAGTAGTAGTATAGGCGGACATCTCAGGTGAGTACTGGACCCTGACTTGTGCCTCTTGGGTCACATTTCTAATGCATCCTCCTTTGCCACAATCCCCAGGGGCTGAACTCAACATGCACCAACTTGACATTGTCAACATCCGGCCTCCTCCCACCATCAGTGTGACTCTGAAAGGCAAAGGTTGCAGTCTACTGTCTACAGCATGAAGTGCATCAAGCACATATACTGGCAAGAAAATAACATACATCACAATCAACATCAATAAATGGACGTTTCAATAATGTACTCACAAAAATTGATTACAGACATTAGGTGGAGAAAACATCCATAATCCCCACTAGGTGTGTTAACACAAGTAGGACAGCAGCAGACAGGCCACAGATATGACGAAAATCTAATGCCCTTGTGTAAATGGTTGTAAAACCGAACCATCCTTGCGAGCCCATGGACAGGGGAAGCAGGAGTGGCATATGTGAGTCAGGACCCCAAGCTGCAAACACATACACGAGACAAGCTTGAAGGGCCCAGCTGGAACAGATAGTGGATGCTTTCAAAAGCCACAAAGCACCACACCGTCACATGAATGCACAATAGACAAGCAATTTTAAACTATATTAACTAATTAAACTAACTATAAAAATCGAAAAGAATGGCCACATATGACCTGGGGGGGGGGCACCCAGGAGGGGGGAGCCACAGGGTGCACCTCAACACCCACATGCGATAATGTTGAGATAAAAAAAACTCCCTGGGCTCAACGCCTGCATGGCCCGACCTGTGTGGGAGATACGTCGTTGTCCTCCTCACCCTCTGACTCAAAAGGTGACGTGGCACAGTACCCTGACCATGCCTATGTGCAGCTTGCCCCTCACTGGCAGCAAGTCTGTGGGACCGGTGAGCCTGGTTCTGTGCGGCAATGTCACATAGGTCAGCATGCAGAACCTTGAGTGATATGCAAGCTTCCTCTTGCAAGGTAACACGTGTAACCCAGAGTTCTTCCTGCATGGCCAGGCATGACATCTGGAACACCTCCCGGCAAGCACGCAGCTCAGCCGAGATGGTATTCTCAAGATGTTCCAACCTCTCCTCTGTCCGCTGCCTCTGGGACATCAAGAGCACACCCAGAGTAGATTGGAGGGAAGCATTGTTTTCCCTCAGGGCCTCCATGTGTGCCTCTTTGTGAGCAGCAATTGCTTGATGCAGAGACACTATTTCAGCCCAGAGTGCCCTGTCTGAGGCCACCATGCCCAGCCAGAGCGAGCGGGCCGTGTACTGTGCTGCCCGCTGCTGGAGATCCGCCTGCCTAGCAGGGAGGAGCACGGATTGGGCCACACGTTCCATGCTCTGAGCGATATTATCAATTGCTGCCCCCTGTTGTTTGGAATTGGCAACCATGGCTTGCTCCCACTCAGTATACACCGGTGGTGCACGGCAACCGCGTTGCTGGGCTTGACACCCACGGGGCCAAGGAGCCGCAGTCCTTGTTGGGTTGGCACCGCCCGCGGCTGCAGGACTACATTCCTGCATTGACGTGATGCCCCAGGCACATCAGAAACTGGTGTGGAGTGTGACTGTGCATCCGGATCCACCACAGGTGGCGGTCCTACCACCTCAGTCGCGGACAAATGATCGTCCACATCAGAATCACTCACCATTGACGAATGGACATGATTCGCATCCAATTCAACATTGTTGTCAGAGTGATCATCCATGCTAGAATCATTGCAAGCCCTGGACACGATGGTCTGGAGCACAAGTGGGTTCTTGTGGCCTACCACCCCACGACCCCCACTTGTGCTTGGCTGCTGGTGTGATAGCAACCCTGTGTCTGGAATGACATCACCATACTCTTCCTCCATTGCGTCATCATCTGAAAAGTGGAAAAACAAACATGAGTACACATGTCAGAAGCACATAACCCACACACACATAGACATCACATCGACAGCCAACACATGAAGCAGACACACAAATGAGAATCTGGCATGCATCCAGTGGCATTGATATGCAAACACATCCCAAAAGCAGAAATGGATGTGTCTAAATAGCAAAGCCTACACAAGTACAAAATGTAGCATATCACCTCCATCACACACCTCCTCTGTAAGGCACATGTCACAGGCAGAAATGACAGAGAGCAACAAAGAGATGGCACCTACCATAAGCATGTCTGAACTGCTAAATGCCCACACCTGCAAACAAATCCATACACACAATGACACACGTAATATGCATGTACACATGCATCACTAAACCACCATCACCAATATAGCTTCATGCATCTGCAGATCAGCCCGTACCGGGTACCATGTCCTGAGCGCAGGGAGAGCCTGCAACCAGGCATGAGGGACCATAACGCCCAGTACGGTCCGAGCTGCAGGCCATGAAGCCTCCAAAACACCCCTCAGGGCCTGATTGAGCACACTGTGCTATGAATTTGCCCTATTCCATTATTCCGTGTATAAATTCATCACGGCCAGGCCCCACCATATTAGCTAAGTGGGCCTGGGCATATACATACTGCACAACAGTGCACCTTCAGGATTATGCCAGTTGAACATAATGGGCGCAACGCTGAAATCGCACCACATTAACGTCAATCAAATACATATTAGTCAGTCAACCAAAAAAGTTGAGGAAGACACATGTGTAAATGAACACTTTCACACACACATTAGTGCACACATAAGTGAGTAGCCACAATGTTGCACTACACAACGTAGAAGCTACTTGCATATGTACATGTGAAAGTGTGCAAAAACACCCCTTTCCATATACACCTGTATTGTGAACCTGAACAGCATCCAATACAACAAAGCAAGCAGCTACAACGCTGCTTGCTTTGATGTATCTGAAAGTGTACACATACACACGTGAAGGCAGCTCCACAGTCATTACAACCCGATTGGCAGGCTAAAATCAATCTGTGCCCTAAACCTGTTGGTATAGGCCGCAGATTGACCAATCAACTTTGCTAAACACCCGCTAGGCTGTTCCAATAGTGAGTACATGTGTCACAGGATGCACCGGTGCCTGTGGTATTCCTGACAGTAAAGGGATGAAAATCTGACCATACATGCCAGGTCACTTTGACATTGCAGCAGTGAGTAGGCATGTAGAACGGTGTAACACGGCTCAGAAGTGGGTTGATGCAGTGCAGAACATGTGTACGTTACCCACTATCGACCCCACCTGTATGGCACTTGCCGGTAGTGTAATATCGCAGTAAAGACTATGGCATTGGTCTTAGCATAAAACAGAGTACACCAATATGCATTTTTATATGTGAAAATTTATTTTTCAATTAATGATTTTTTAAAACCAGCCTATACGGGCTGCTTTATCTATGTCACCAATATTCAGCTCCTTTTTCAAGGAGAATTACATACAAAAGCCATCATATTGTATCTTCATATGACTCACAATTTGTAGTGCTGATAACCTGTGAGGGTTAGTATCCAAAGTGACTTATGATGTGGTTAAGCTACATAACACATCTGACACTTCTGGTGTTTCTGGCACGGGAGAGGTGGTTGACTGTTCTAGTGCCATCTTCAGGACTTGGCAAGGGAGCCTGGAGGTATCTCTTGCAGACCCTTTTGGTGTGACATCTATGAGAGTAAGTGAAAACTAAAATCAGATATTGGTGTCTGTATGTAGGGATTCAACAAACCTACATGTTGTGCTGCGATATCGTCCTACCTGAGCCAGTTATTGGTAGTGTCACAGGTAAGTAGAAGAAATGTTCTGTTCTTCTATAAAGGAGCCTGTTGTGCGCCTTCTGGGTCTTGATCCTAATCAAGGTGCTCTGGTCAATGGCCGTGTTGTAAAGTTAATGGAGGTTGTTAGTCACCTTTAAATATTGTCAACAGATGGCTAGTTACGTTCTGTTGGAGCTGCATTCATCAATGCGGGTTATTTAGAGTAATATCTAGCTGGGCTTAACATCCTTGCTTATGGATAGCTATCGGGGCTCAAATGGGAATGGGCAATGGTTCCTTCAAGGAGGAATTACCGGGTCCTCCAATGTTGGAATGACCCGGTTATTCCTCATTGAAGGAACCCGGTATTGGAGCCCGGTATAGAAGGAAGCCATGGCGCTAATAGCACCATGGCTACCTCCATACTCATAATGAGGCCCATTGTGTTGTTAGAAGATGTGACCTCAATTGACATCGAACAAATAGAGTTTTTGAACAATGCAGATTTAACGATGGTGAGATTGTGGATCCGTTCGGTAGTGATAAGAAATATCATCTAGCAGGCGAAAATTGAGCTTTTTGCTCTTGGTTTTGTCCTTGCCCAAGATCCGACAATCTTTAATGCGGTCAATAGAAATGAGCACTTTCAAAATACAGAAAGTATGAGGCCCATTAGAAGATATAACATTTACAATCAGAAAAAAGCATTGGAACTCATGTATAAGGGCAATTATTTGCCCTCTAATAATGGGCCAAGAAGACAGACATAACTACGTTCTGAGAACTGTCTCATGGGCCAAGAAGACAGACATAACTACGTTCTGAGAACTGTCTCACCATTACTACACTTGTGAGCTGGAATACATGCAGGTTTTCCCATTTGCTAGGCCCTAGTGGTCAACCAATACATTCTTTTGATATCTTAGCTTTTCAGAAAACATGGTTAGTGGAAAAACCCATATGGAATGACCATTATATTTTCTTACATCCTGCGAAGATAGCTCTGAAAGGACATCCCTCTTCTGGTCTGATGGTTGCAGTGAAGATTAGGTCAGGGTTTAATGTCCACCCTTGGGAAGCTCCAAATGTGTTTCTACAAATGGTGAAAATTACACATCTAGAAGGTGTAATTGCTTTAATTAATGTATACAGAAATCTGGCTGCAATTTCTGACACTAAATTCTTTTGTGACTTGGAATATTTGCTAGATTTAGCCATACAAAACCCTAATGTTACACACACAATTCTTGTTTGTGACTTGAATCTAAAATGCATGCCCTCTAAAAAAGAAAAGAAACAACTTGAGTTCTAAATGATGGAACGTGATAGTGAAAGAAAGATCAACTGATAATGCTGAATGGATTCTTGCCGGGCGATATACCACCGCAAAGCACATGGTGTAGAGGCAAGAGTGAATCGATCATTAATTACATTTTTGTTGATCACCATACATTTATGAAGGTGGTTGATTTCAAGGTGTTCACGCAGTGTCACAGCAATAATGAAATGTTGACAACACAGTGGTCTTGTGAGTAATATGTAGGTGTGGAAACTCGTAGATGTTATAGTGGGCAAGTAGTGGTCAACAATTCAAGAACTCGTTTTCGATGGATTGTGCACTCTCTCAGAATCCTAAATGATAAGCTTTCTCAAGAATATATTTTATCTGGGAAGAATACAATATGTGTAGGGGAAGCATACACGTCTATTTTGCATCTCTTTAAAATCCCTTATGTAATAAGTGGCCACTACCAGTATAGAAACACTTACAACTTTGATCCTGAAATCCAAAGACGAAAAAGTGTCTTGCGGAAGCAAAAGAAAATGGCGTTTATTAATTCCTCTATCAGTAAGATTTAAAACAATAAGGTCACTACAATGCAAATACAGTAACTGGCTAAAAGCCAGAAGAGCACTGTTATTCCAATGTGATGGTGAAGCTATGTGGGCTGGGGGGCTATCGGCAACAAAAGCTCAACTGAAACGTGGGCCTTCTTAACATAGCCAATCATGTTAGACAAAGTGTCCCTTCTGGAAAAGGTTTCCTGGGGGTGGTGTTTCTTCTGGAGGGGGCTGCCTGCAGGGGATTTCACAGGTGTGGGGTGCTGGGGGGTGGTATCCCTTCTGGAGAGGGCTGCCTGCAGGGGTTGTCACAAGTGAGGGTCCTGGGGATGGTGTCCTTTCTGGAGGGGGCTGCCTGGGGGTGGTGCCCCTTCTGGAGGAGGCTGCTTGCAGGCGTTGTCACAGCTGAGGAGACATGGGGTGGTGTCCCTTCTGGAGTGTGCTGCCTGCAGGGTTTGTCACAGGTGAGGGTGCTGGGGGTGGTGTTCCTTCTGGAGGGATCTGCCTGCAGGGGTTGTCACAGGTGAGGGGTGCTGGGCGGTGGTGTCAAGACTGTAGGGGGCTGCCTGTGGGCAGTGTCCCTTCTGTGGGGGGGGGCTGCCTGCAGAGGGTGTCTCAGGTGAGCTATGCTGGGCGGTGGTGTCCAGTCTGTAGGAGACTGCCTGTGGGTGGTGTCCCTTCTGGGGTGGGCTGCTTGCGGGGGTGTCTCAGGTGAGGGTTGCTGGGGGTTTTGTTCCTTCTGGATGGGGCTGCCTGGGGGTGGTGTCCCTTCTGGAGGGGGCTGCCTGCAGGGGGTGTCACAGGTGAGGTGTTCTGGGGGGTGGTGTCCCTTCTGGAGGGGGCTGCCTGGGGGTGGTGACCCTTCTGGAGGGGGCTGCCTGCAGTGGGTGGCACAGGTGAGGGGGCCTGAGGATGGTGTGTGTACTACAGTGGTTCATGTGCAGTAGGGGGGTATGTGGATAGGGTGGGTGCTGAGGGTGTAGGAGGGACTCAGGTTTTTGGAACGGGTGTAACCAACACTTACGAGAAGTCACCTGATTTGGTGGGGTATGGCCTGGGCTTACATGGGAGGGCACGCATTTTCTCTGGTGTGCGGAATGGAATTGCGAGGTGTTGTGGCACGATTTTGCTGGGGTACGGCACGGGCTTGTATTGGAGGGCACGCATTTTAACTGGGGTGCGGCCTGGGAATGTGAGTTGTCGCAAAATTCCGCTGGGGTGCAGGATGCTGGGCCAGGGATGGCATGGAGGCTTGCGCCGTGTTAGTCCTCTCACTTGCTTTTGGGTGTGCGTGGAGGCGTGTTGGTGGAGTTCCTTGCACAGCTTGTTATTACTTGCACGACAGCTAGTAATGCCTCTTGAAATCAATGAATACGTGTGCTGTGCAAGTTTTTATCTGTGCCATGGCTCGTGCAGGGTCCTTCTCAGCCTGTGGCCCATGTTCCATGAATCAGGGCCCCAGTCTTCGAGCCTTTTAAGGAGGACTATACTATAGACTTTAGCAAGGTAATAGATACGTCTGGGTGGATAGCTCAGAGGCAATGTGTTGGTCTTGAAAACACAAATACGTGTAGCAACACAGGTTTGCATATTGGTCTCCGGTATTAAGTGTGCTATAAAAGAACAATTATATTATTATTATTATTATTATTATTATTATTATGGAAATCAAGTGATAATTCTCAGGGTTTTCCTTATCTCCCTTTTTAAAAATTGGAACAATAACAGTCTTTGTCTAAGAGCAAGGTAAAACACATGAACAATTAAAACAATTAAAAAACAAGGTTAAAAAGGGGGCCCAGACCACCATTGTATTCTGAACAATGTTGAGCTGAGCGTGGGAGAGCGGTCGCCGGTAGCCCTGCTGGAGGTTTAGGCCTTGGAAGCCCTGCCTGGCCCCAGCGGGCCTCCGTGAGTTATAAGTGTTTTTTTTTTTTCCATTCGATGCCTTTTGCATCCGCGCTCTGAGCGCGTTGTTGTGCCTGCTCTCCCCTCCCCTCCCACTTCCTGGTCCTCCTCTCCCTCCCGCCTCCCAGACGCCCACCCCCCCCTCTGATTGGCTGTCCGGCTGCCTCCCTTCTGGGCTACTCAACGCCCGCTCCCCCTGCTCGCTTCTTTGTTGAGCTGAGCGTGGGAGAGCAGTCGCCGGTAGCCCTGCTGGAGGTTTAGGCCTTGGAAGCCCTGCCTGGCCCTAGCGGGCCTCCGTGAGTTATAAGTGTTTTTTTTTTCCATTTGATGCCTTTTGCATCCGCGCTCTGAGCGCGTTGTTGTGCCTGCTCTCCCCTCCCCTCCCACTTCCTGGTCCTCCTCTCCCTCCCGCCTCCCTGCCCGCCCCACCCCCCTCCCCTTCCTCTTCATTAACCATTCCCTCCTGGGCAGCCCTCTGCCCGGCAGCCCCCTGCGGCTAAGGGCCCCTAGGCCAAGGGCGACTCCTACAGTTGCGGCTCCCTGTGTGTCTGCAGGTGTCCGCAGGGGACGCCAGGCGCCAGCATCACTTGCTATCTCCACCTTCTCCCGGCCCACCCCACCTACACCGGGTCACTACATTCGCATTGGTGTCTTCACCTCACTGTGTCCAACAGTCGTGGTTAACTGGGGTTTTTCTCCCCTCGCAGGATTCTCAAACTTAGGTGGGCTCTCCACTGTGTACCTAATATGCATTACTGTTGTTGCTTCTGAAATGTGGTAAACTAGGGTTTTAATCCCCTCGCAGGATTCTCAAACTCAGGTGGGCTCTCCACTGTGTACCTAATATGCATTACTGTTGTTGTTTCTGAAGTGTGGTAAACTAGGGTTTTTCTCCCCTCGCAGGATTCTCAAACTTAGGTGGGCTCTCCACTGTGTACCTAATATGCATTACTGTTGTTGTTTCTGAAATGTGGTAAACTAGGGTTTTTCTCCCCTCGCAGGATTCTCAAACTTAGGTGGGCTCTCCACTGTGTACTTAATACGCATTACTGTTGTTGTTTCTGAAATGTGGTAAACTAGGGTTTTTCTCCCCTCGCAGGATTCTCAAACTTAGGTGGGCTCTCCACTGTGTACCTAATACGCATTACTGTTGTTGTTCTGAACTGTGTTAAACCTGTGCCTGCCGCCCTATTCCTGACTGCGGGCTCTCGCATCGTCTGTCTTACCCCCCCACCCCCTCCTACTCCATGGTGCTCTCTATCTCGCCTATCTTCTCTAACTGCTTCTCTATCGACTATCCTGCTCTCCTCACTAAATCTGGTAGGAAAAAGTTTAAAAAGGACATCTTGGTCTCCAACCCAGGCCTCCCTATCGCTGACACCTATACCAGTGCCTGCTCCAAGGAAACTCTTACTGACATCCTCTTTTTTGTGCCTTCGCCTGACCTATGGACCCTTCATATGATCTCTGTGCTCTCTCCTTTCTCCTCTTCTCCCATTAATGGTGGCACCCGTTGGGATGTCCTCCTGGCCCCCTTCCGCTCCTCTAAGGCCATCATTAATGTCTATGCTAATGGGACCGTCTTGGTCCAAGGTCCTCAGGCCAACCTTCACCTCTTTGATAGACGCTTCCCTTGCCTCATCAACTTCCTTTCCTCTCCCGCTGTCCCCCCTCCTCTGTCCTCGGCTACCTTGCCTCTACCCTCCCTCCCTGCCCCCTCTCGTGCTCCTTCTTCACCTCCTTCTTCTACACCTCTGCAGGGCGTACCTCTGATCTGTACCCCCCCCCGGAAGTCCTTCAAGGCTGGCAACCTTCTCCACATTGCCACTCTTAACTCTCGCTCTGCCATCAAGCATTCCTCTGATATCTGTCGCCTTCTTGAGGAACTGGACCTTGACGTCCTCGGTCTCACTGTGACATGGTTCACAGCCAGCTCTGTCACCAGCTTTGACACACTCCTACCTGACGGTTACAAGATCTTCTCCGTGCCCAGGCCCAACCGTGCAGGTGGGGGTGTTGCCCTTATCTTCCCTGAGTGGATTCCTGCCACTGTCACTCCTACGCAGACCTACTCCTCTTTTGAATGTCTTGTCTGCCGACTCTCTCTCTCTCCTAGCCATTCCCTTACTGTGGCTACTATCTATCGGCCACCTGGTCAAATTTCCTCCTTCCTCTCTGAGTGGGCTGACCTCTCCTCCTCACTCCTGTCCTCAACCACTCAACTCCTCTTTCTTGGTGACTTCAACATCCACCTTGATACCTCCTGTCCCCCCACTGGACTCTTTCGTGACCTCTGCGACTCTCTCTCACTCTCTATTCTCCCGTCTGAGCCTACTCATTCTGCAGGGCACACTCTTGATGCTCTGATCTCTTCTGACCTTCCCCTCTCTGTCCCTCTCTCCACTCCTCTCTCCTGGAGTGATCACTTTCTCCTAACCTCCCACCTCACCCTCCCTAACCCACAGGCAAAGCCACCCTCATCATTGCCACCCACCTTCTCGGTCATCCGACCCATGAAGCGCGTGTCAGTTGAGGCTTTCGCTGCCACCTTCTCGCCCCCCCCTCCCCCTTCGGCTGACTCCCACCCTGACACAGCCCTCTCCATGCTCCACTCTGCTATATCTGATACTCTTGATATCCTTGCCCCTGTCATGAGAATCCGCCTGAAGCCTAAAGCCAAATGTAACTCCTGGTATGACTCGGATCTCGTCACCCTAAAACGCAAGGGCAGGGTGGCTAAGAGGAAATGGCGTGCTTCATGTTCATCCTCTGATAAACTGGCCTGCCGCCTGCTCCAAAGGCAATACCGTCTCTCCGTTCTCACCAAAAAGAGAGCCCTTATCCAGGCCCGCATCTCTGCGGCATCCAACAACTCGGCTGAACTCTTTAAAATCTGCAAGGAGCTTGCCAACCCTGCTGCAGTCTCTACCTCTCCTGTCCCCTCCCAGGCCCTCTGCACTGCACTGGCCTCTCACTTCATCTCAAAAACTCAGGACATCCTGTCCTCACTCTCCTCCTATCACCTCCCTCCCTCTCTTCCCGACTCTTCCTCTGGCCCTTCTGCAGCCACCCCTCCTCCCTCCTTCTCTGCCTTTCCACTTTTTTCTGCTGACGAGGTTTCCAGACAAGTCCGATCTATGAAAGTCTCGTCTAAACAGGTTCACCCGTGTTCCTCCAAAACTATCAAGGACCACATCGACTCCCTGGCTCCTGCCCTGGCTGACTTTTGCAACCACTCCTTCGCCTCTGGAGTCTTCCCATCCCCCCTCAAGCACTCCCTTGTGCACCCTCTTCTTAAGAAACCCTCCTCCGACCCCTCCTGCCCGGCTAACTATCGCCCAATCTCCATCACTCCCTTCCTAGGCAAGCTCCTGGAGAAACTGGCCATCTCCCAGCTTAACCTCCATGCTGAAACTGTTGGTAGTCTCCATGACCATCAATCTGGCTTCAGAGCGGCCAGAAGCACGGAAACTGCTCTCCTGAACATCCGTGAGGACCTGCTCTTGAACCTCGACTCCAACACTCCGTGTGTTCTCATTCTGCACGATCTCTCTTCTGCCTTTGACACTGTCAACCATGCCATCCTGCTCAACCGTCTCCGTGATGACCTGGGTATCACTGGTCAGGCTCTGGCGTGGCTGACCTCTTTCCTTTCCAATCGACCCTCCCAGGTCCAACTTGGGTCCTTCCTCTCTGACATCTTTTTCTCCACCTGTGGTGTTCCCCAGGGATCTAATCTCTCTCCCTGGCTGTTCAACCAGTATCTGGCACTCCTTGCCCACCGCATCGCCGCTCTCTGCCCCTACTTTCAGTGCTATGCGGACGACACCCAGCTCATTTTCAGGCTACCCTCAGCCTCCTCCTCTCCTTCCCTCATCTCTGACTGTCTGTCTGCCATCCAGGAATGGTGTGCCGCCAATGACCTCTGCCTTAATGCTAGTAAGACTGAGATTCTACTCATCGGCACACCCACTCCTTCCTTCCCTGTAGCTCTCTGGCCATCCTCGCTTGGCCCTCCTCCTGCTCCTACCTGCAAGGCAAAAAACCTTGGGGTCATCTTCGACTCCACACTCTCCTTCTCTCCTCATATATCTGACGTCTCTAAGAAGTCACACTACCAGCTGCACCTCCTCAGAGGTATTCTTCCCTTCCTCTCCTTCCCCCAGAAGCTCACTGTCTCCCGAGCCCTGGTTCTCTCGAAGCTAGATTACTGTAACAGCCTCTATCTTAATCTGCCTGCCTCCACTCTCCGCCCCCTGCAACTCATCCAGAACAGAACTGCGAGACTTGTCCTTGGCCTCAAGCCCAGGGACCGTATCTCTCCAGGACTGAAATCTCTACACTGGCTCCCAGTGGCTGCGAGGATTAAGTTCAAAACCCTCTGCATTGTCCACAAGGCCTTCTGGGGCCTGGGGCCTAAATACCTTCAACTCGCTCTTGCTAAATATCTTCCTTCCCGAGCCCTTCGCTCATCCATCTCCAACTCCCTCAGGATCAGCCGCTTCTCGAAGCAACGAGTCGGGGGTCGATCTCTCGCCGTGGCAGGGGCCTCCCTCTGGAACAGCCTTCCTGCCTCCCTGAAACTTGAGGAGAACCATCTCCGGTTCCGGAAGCACCTCAAAACCTTCCTCTTTGCTTCTGCTTTCTTTCTCCTTTTCCCCTGCTAAAGTCTCGACTGAATCTGCACCGAATCTGCAACTGGGCCACTCTCACCGACCTCGGTCCTGGTCCCAGCCACTCTCCTCTTGCACTGCCTCCCTGCAACCCCTGCACTGAGGGACTGTCTCTGTATCCCTACAGCCCCCCTTTCCCAGCACTTGTCTGCACTTACCTTGCCACCAGCTGGCCCTATTTATTTACTTATTCTACTTACTTGTACTGAACTTCCCCCCTCCCCTTCCCCTTGCACTTTTCCCTTCCCCCTACCCCTGCACTTGCGCGGTCTGAATGACATCTGGCCTAGTAGGATAGTTGTCTGTCTTCCCCTTGTTCCCCCCTCCCTGCCTCGTCGCGCCTTGAAACACTTGTGTATAGGCGTGTTACAAATGTCATATCATATCATATCAATGCTGTGTAGGACGCCGCTTGACAAGAGAGATAAAACGGATGAGAGAAAAGAATACTTTATGATCAGGACCAATAAAGAAAAGAATAGTCAGATGGGGAATAAGGGCTTTGAGGAGCAACAGCAACCAGGGGGGAAGTTTACATAAGAACAGGAGAGGAGATCTCAAGGAAAATCCATGGTAAATACGGGGTGTAGGGAGCACAGGGACACGAGGTGCTGGTTATTCTGTGTTAGTGTATGCCACCTGGCAAATTCATATACATATCCTGGCATTGACACTAAGTTGAAGTAAACTAGAGAGTGTAGGAAAAGGGGGCATTTTTCCCGCTGTTGTGCCAACTTTGTTAAATTATGGGGGCAGAGCTATCCTATAATCATGAGAAGAGGGGAGCTGATAAGTACAGGAGTGATGAAGGTTGCTGCTTTGTCAGTTGCAGATCAGGTGAGAAGTGTTCTTATTATCCTGCGCAAAGAACTCTCGGAAGAGCTTAAAAACTGGAACTGTAAGGGAAAATTGAGCCTGTGGAGGTCTTGACATGGTATAACCTGTTATTGTGGCATGCAAATCCATCAGCCACATCTATTTGTGTCTATCGTCTTAAGGGCCACGTGTCATTGTGTGGCTGTTAATAGATTTCCACTCCTGGACATTGGTGCGATTGTGGGCCTGATTGGGAGTGCAAAGATTTATGTACCCTAGGCCTAGCTTAGGCTTACCACCATGTCAAACTGGATCCCATCATCATCACCAGTATTGTAGAGTAAGCCACCCCTTTTCAATGCCGAAACACACTGAAGGACTCTGCTGTATGAGAGTCCAAGCTGACATTTATAGTAGGACAGCAAGCCAAAGCATAGGTTCCACTGGACCACAGGAGCAGCTGTGCCACCAGCACTTTCTCTTTGATCCAGCATACTCCTTCTGAACCAATCCACCCTAATGCATGTAGAACCCTGCTTCCACCTGAAGCAAAGGGAAGTGAGACAGATATAGGAAGAGAAAAGGAAAATTAAACAAACAAACTCGTTTTCTTTTGACATACCCCAACATGGACAACAATGCAGGTATAAACAGTTGTGCCTCTTTTATGGTTACCAAATGCAGCCCGATTAAATCGCTACAGGGAATTTGTTCTATTTCTTTTTGTTGCTTTCTTGAACATGGTTTCTTGATCTGTAAGCCTGCCATTTGCTCGTGCTTTTCAAATAAAAATGTGTTTCTGCAACTACTGATTTTGTGCTCAGACTACTACTTTCTTGGATATCCAAAAAGAAAGATTTGCTGAAATACTTACCTCTACAGAAGCACCTTTGATAGTTATTTTAAAGGGATAAGAGGTACGAAGTCAGGACAACAAATGTGCGATTACAATAAATCCCGTTTAAAAAACGAATTTTACATTTTGACATGTATTCAACAGAAAACAGCACGCCACTTGTTCTTCTCGTTGCCATGACACATTGCTATTTCTAATGTCATGCAGTTTTTCCTCTCCTGTAATCCGCATTCTGCTCCATTCTTCAGAAAGCATGTCAAATGAGGAGAATAATGTGCTGGCACTAGGTAGTCCCTAACAAACTGCACTGGTTCTTTTGTTTTTCTACGAAATCTGTTACATGAAACATGACTTTAATAAAAATGAAAGGACAATTAAAACTGCACAAAAAGAGATACGAAACCAAAGATGTAAGGAGGCAATATGAATCTGCTTTCTATTTTTCATATTGTACCTTATTCAAATAATGTGTATACATTAAGACATAATTAATTAAATCATTCTCAAACTATTAACAACAAATGGAAAATCTAACAGTTGTTGAAATAGAGTTCAGATCGAGAATGTGATGATTGCAGTGAAATTCCCATTTTGTTGTTTGCATATTTCTGAAGACTCCTGAATGTGTTTACAACAAAACCGCGTTGACTCATTCTGACAACAGAACGTGAATCATATGGCAAGTACAAAGCCTTTCATGAGGGTGGAACATAAATGAAGATTGCAGGATGAGAGTCAAACAGCACCTCGCATTTTCAAGCCTATTTTACACTATAAATGTATGTTGAAATATGTGATAAACACTGTGCATGCTGATATTGATTAAATAAAGCAGCAACATCACAGAGATTTTAGCAAGAAATACCACAACCTGTGTGTGCATTCTGCTTATTTGACAGACACCTCAAAGACACTGTTAGGCAGAATCATATGCAGTACCCTTTGGGAACACTACACACAATTAAGACTACAAGTGTAAGTACAATTTCACTTTTGGTACAAGCCTGTATTACACAGTAATGTGGTAGCAGTGGCTGAGCAGCCAGACCTATCTCAAGAGGAAAGTGAGCAGTACAACAGGTTACACAAAGGACTAGCAAATACAGTAATTCAAACAAACACTTAATCAAGGTTTCTTGGTAAAAGAATATTATTTACACAGTCATTCGGAAAATATTCCACTAGTAAGACCAGCTCAATATCACAATCGAATATACTACAATGCACAACCAAGCCGTTTCTGAACCAGTTCAGCTCCCTTGAAGTGGGAGCACAATGGCACTTCAGTTACTTTAAAAAGGGGTAGAAAGACAAGGTTATAACAATCAACAGCACAAATACTTTCATAGGCAGGGCAAAGGGTTTCAGTTCACTAAAACCAGCAATTCAATTCAATAGGCCTGGGCCCAAGTCAATGGTTCAGAGTCTTGTATAGGATTGCACAGTTCTGGTAGTAAACAGTTAAGTCTTTGCCATGGATCTTAGAAGAAATTGGTCAGACAAAGAGAGATTGGTTTAGGGAAGGACAAGCATTCAAAGTCAGGAAAGTTTCACAAACTTTCACTGCGGCTGAACGGAGTTCTGCTCCGCACTTGCACAGTACCTTGTAAGTGAAGAAAAGCTGTAGCTGAGGCAGTTGTTTCTGGCAATTCCTGCAGATCTTGCTGTTCTTGACCTTCATTCGTGGGGACAAGAAGGAGGATGTCGGGAGGTTCAAGCACTGCCTAGGGAAGAGGCCACAAGCTTGGCACAAGGTCGGTTTAAGGTGTGAGTGCCTTAAAGACCACAAACTGGTATCCTTCCGACTGGCTATCTGGTTTTCAACTGCACTCTGGAGAAAATTCGACCAGTATGGGCACGGTGTCCAGGCGGTTTACTAGTTGGTTGTTCCCACCAAACTCAAGGGAAGAAGTTAACCTTGAAGGTCTTTTCTGTTGATGGAGTTTCAGGCAATTCGGTCCTGCAGCAGGGCTTCACTGGTGAACCAGGTGTTGCAACAGTCGTCTTCTTTCAGCTTGTCTTCGGTTCTTTCGTTCGAGTTGTCGACTCTGCTTTCCAAGTCCCAGACACCTGCTTTTAAACAGTGTTCCCCCCATTCATTTCAGGCTGCTGTCACTCACACAGCAGGGTGGCTGTCCTTGCCGGATAGCCAGTTGGCCAATCATGCCAGAGTGCATTCCGGTCTCCTAGGAGACTAACCACAGGGAGTTTTGGGCATCTCCCTCACATCTGTCCACCCCAGACACTCAGGCGGCAGAGGAGGGCTTCAGCACTGAAGCCTGTCAAAGGCCAACAAACAAAGGGAACAAACCTGTTTTGGTGCAGAGACAAACACAAGAAGGACCTTTCCAAAAAGAAATGGCGAAAAAAGTTGACCAGAGTCTGTTTTACAGATAGGTCTTGGGCGCCATGTTGGAAAACATGGCTGACCCGATTTTCAGCTACCGGTGTTCGCGGTCGGGAAAAATCATAGTAGTTTGTTTAAAACCACTGCCACCAGCCATT
Organism: Ambystoma mexicanum; assembly: GCF_040938575.1. Classification (NCBI taxonomy): domain Eukaryota; kingdom Metazoa; phylum Chordata; class Amphibia; order Caudata; family Ambystomatidae; genus Ambystoma; species Ambystoma mexicanum. Next base: position 564,122,985 of record NC_090928.1, read on the forward strand.
TCAAGTGGGAAAGGGTAACATTTGACTGTTGCATGAGTGTTTAGACTCAGGGGATGCTAGGCAATCCCTCCAGCACGCTATACTCAATTTCTGGTTGGTTTGTTGAAGGATAATGAGGCAAATGTGTGTCCATCTTCATCAGTCATGACTGTAAAGGCATTTCGTGGTGAGAAAAATACAAAATACAAATATCATGTTCACACAAAATTAATTACACAGTTGTAAAATCATCCATTTTCAATTCATCATAGTAAAATGATCATTCAAATACTCTTTTCTATTGCAATTCATATTACCCTTGTTTTCTAGCTGCCATTATTGTTATTCGCTTTTGTGCAATGTTCCAAACATAATGGCTGCTGAGGTCACAACAATCAAGTCTGCAGAATATATGCTAGACCAAAACTGGTCTGAATTCGTAGTATTTACTGTAGTATTGTCTGTACTGCAGATCTCGTCATAGCCCTTATAATAATGTTGTCTTATTTCGGGGCAGCCAGTCAAAATGTCTTGCTGTTTCAAGTTCCAGGGTGCAAAGTCAGCATAGGAAAATGTTATGTTGAATGCCATGCTGCACGCCCATTCCAGAGTCTGCAGAATATTTAAGCGTAAGTACACTATGAAGCAACGCAGGCGCAACAGCATAATTTAGTTAAATAGGTGCTGCAGACTCTAGAAAGATGGCCTTTTCCGGTACACACCTTACACTGTTTTTTCTTGCCTAGGTTGTCAATGGGCCTCATTATGAGTCTGGCGGTAGCCGTGCTGGTAAAAACAGCACGACTGCCGCCTGCATCATTTTTTTCTGCTGCCCTGCAATGGGGATTTGCCAGGGCATTCCGGAAATATTTTTCTCCCCATTCGAGTGCCATTGGACTCAATAGGAATGGGGAGGTCGGATGCACCGGCACCATTCATGAATGGTGCCGGTACATCCGACAAGGTCTGCGAGCGGGTGCCTTTCCGCTGGAGGGCAAAAAGGCACCTACTCACAGAACTCATAGTTTTCCAGTCCAGAAACAACGGTACCGGTAAGCTTACTGGTAACGTTGTATCCAGACCGGTGTAGGCGCCCTCGCCGTCTTTAGACATGCAAAGAATAAATTAGACTCTCCCCAGACGGGGAATAAGGCTAAGAGGACAGGTTGCGTGAGATCAATAATAGTTTATATATCTGGCATCCAAAGAATTCTGCTGCCCGAGAGCGCTCTAACAAAAATCACAGTTACATCATATTATAAAGGTACATTTCGTCATACATGACGCAATTAGTGTAGTGTGTCAAAGCAGTACAGGATTGGTCAGTAAGTATAGGCACATATAGCGATGACGATACACTTTCATCTGGATTGGTTGCTCTTTTGCCAGGAGGATGGACTTTATGTGATCTGTTGCCAGTGTCCAGGAGGGGTGATGCTCAGGTTACTGTGAGGTGGGGCGATCGCTAACTAAGCGACCATAATACATCTCTGTGAAGCTTGCACTAAATAATGACTTTGACATTCGTTTGAACAAATCACTGTAAACCTATAAACGTCTTATATTTATTTACATCGTCAATAACAGTGACTTATATGGAGCATCAGATTAAAGGGCTTTGACCATCATGATAACATAGATTGAAGCTAGGATCTGGACTCATACAGAATCTAAGGCACGTTGTTATGTGTTAGTATTGGGAAGCGATATATGGTGACAGAGGTGTAATGTTATTTGGGGGTCTGCATGGCAGTTATCATGGTGGGGTCACATATTTGGTACATCAAGTGAATACCTTGCAAGGACACATGGTTACATTGGCAGTCATTTTCCAATGGCGAGGGTGAGGGGGCATGGACAGATTTGCGGAGGTGGATATTTGGCTTAAGCTGGTTCACACGCAGGGCAGTGATCTCTGAGGAAGAGTGGGTTGTTACATTAGTTCTTTGTTGCAATTACCTCCAGCTTCAGCGTGAGAATGGAGCCGCAGAGTTTTCCGGACACAGAGAGAGAAAAGGTGGGGGTCATGTGTGCTGCGTGTGCGGCGCTGCAAAGGGGAGAGAAGCCCTTTCGTATTATCGCACTGAGGTCTGGTTACCAAGATGGTGTCAAGGGGGTACAAAGATGGATGCCTTGTGTCCTGCGCTATTGTCCCATCTACGCAAATGCCAACCAATGTTGACATTGCATAAGGGCGATGGGGGAAACCCCACTATTAGAGGCACATGGTCCAAGTTTGTACTAAGGAAAGGAGGGACGGGGGGTCTACTGGCCCTTCACTCCCACACACCGGCAAACTTGTAGTGAGGCAGAATCTTTTGTATATTATCATAATTCTTAAACTTTTTTCCAAGAGACACCCAGCTCATTCACAGTTGGAATAATAAGACCAAGTTCCTCTAAATGTAACGCTCACCTGGTATCCACGGGGATGTAACTCAGCCTGTTCTGACCTCTTACGACCTCAAACCCTTCCCTGGAGTCTACTCGACTGGAGACTGGGCCTGAAACACAGGATTGGTAGAGTCTAACTCCCTATTGTCCCTGTGTGCTTGAATCTCTTCTTCCCTGAGGTCCAACCCTTCCCTTTGATCCACAGCTCACCTTGTTTTCTTGGAAAGTGTGCTCTCCGTCCTGCTTTCAGCGCATGGGCGCGTTGATTGATGCAGGCTTGTTGCTGCTTAGTTACTTCACTGGCAAGAGTCCGACAGGTAAGTATAATGAGTCTTTTGAACAGTTCTCTAACTTCATTCCTTTACTTCCTTAGGTGATGGCCGGCGTCGGGGGATGGCGACGTGCTGCTGAGATGAGTAGCACTGAAGGTGAGTGAGAGCACGATGCGTGATGCAACACTTTCGTATTTGTATTGAACTGAGTTCTTTTTCTGTGTCTTTTAGGTGCTGCAACATTTTCAGCGTGGATGCCGGTTATGAAGAAGAAATGCGGTGAGTAAGCGGGGTATGCGGCGCCCCTAGATGTTTCCACACTAACCTGGAGTGTCTTTTCCCTCTTGCAGAGTTCCCCAGAACGGCTGGGATTCTGGTAAGCGTTTGAAGCTCGAACAGTCTTTAAAAATAACCAAAGATTTGCTGAATGCTTACTAATGCCTTTTTTCTGTTCTTTTCCCTTTTCCTTAGGAAGCGGCGTGCCGGGATGAGAATGAAAACGCCGAAGATGCCAGCAGAACAGAAGAAGCGATGAATGATGGGCAGAAGCGCCGCAAGGTAAGGCTGTTCCTAACGGTGTTCTTGTACTTGCAGCAGCTGAGCGCAGAAGGAAGATGCAGCCCTACTGGAGACCGATCCGAAATACGGTGAGTGTCACGCTGCAGGTGCAAAAAACACAAAGCATGATTCTCAGCCTGGACGTGGCTTAAATAGTCTCTGGGTATCCTAGGTGTCTCTGGTCTGAACCACACTCAAATGACTAGACTGCACATGCAGTTCTGGGAACCGAAATATGTGGGGGCATCCATCTTGTCCCCATCAATGCACAACAAGTCCAATCCCCAATGTTATCCTATGGGAGTGAGAGAGTCTGGTGCCACAAGTGCCAAGTCTAACTCCAAGTGGGTCTTTGGAGGGATGGAGAGGCCCTTGAGGGCCATGTAGGTGATTGTGGCCTGGCTCCAACCTGACATCTTGGAGGGCTGGGGACATGAGGGGCAGGAATCATGACAGCACTCCCCCCCAAGACCCCTCTCAAGGTGGCTCTTCTGTCTGGTCCTGGTTTGTTTGGATGGTTTTGATGAAATCGTCTAAGCAAGCGAGATGCATGGATGTACTCACAAGGCTCCCATGTCCTGTCTTGTGGACCATACCCCTTCCAGTCTACTAAGTAGTATAATTTGGATCTGACGTACTTTGAATCCAGGATGTCCTTGACTTTGAATTCTGGCTCCCCGGTGACTACTACTGGCTGGGGTGGCGTTGCTACCCGGGTCCCAGGTTGAACAGGTTTAAGGATAGACACGTGGAACACAGGATGAATCTGCATGTTTGACGGCAAAGCTAGCCTGACCGCCACAGGATTTATCACAGAGGTGACGGTGAATGGACCCAGGTATCTTGGACGGAAAGTTTGTGTTCCTTTAATGGACACGTGTTTTTACGCCAGCCAGACTTTGTCTCCCACTTGGTAGTTGGGGGCCTTTGCTCGGTGTTGATCAGCAAACTTCTTTTGGCGATTCTTAGCTTCTTAGTATTCAGCTGCCCTTTTAAAGGTTTGAGAAATGGTTGTGTGCAAGGTTTTGACTGCTGGCATTTCCAGGTTTGGCAGAACATCCAACTCAGAAGTACGTGGGTGCCTTCCGTACATGGAATAAAGGGTGTCTGCCCAGTGCGGGTGTGTAGGGAATTATTATAAGCATATTCAGCTATCCATGATAGGTTGAACCAGCTTCCTTCAGCTTGATGTAACATGCAAAGCAGATACTGCTCGAGCGTCTGATTTGTCCTCTCAGTTTGACCATCCGTTTGGGGATGTTGACTGGTGGATAGCCGGATGTCGATCTGGGCCATAGAGCAGCATTTTCTCCAGAAGTTAGATCCGAATTGAGTACCTGGGTCTGAGACTAAAACTGAAGGAAACCCATGGAGCCGTACAATGCCTTCAAGAAATACATTTGCCAGAGTGGAAGCATTTGGGAGCTCCTTAAAAGGAATGAAATGTGCCATTTTTGAAAATAGGTCCACAACCACAAGAATAGTGTTAAACCCTTGACTGGGTGGTAAGTCAGCAATAAAATAGAGGGACAACGTGTGCCAGGGTGCTGGTGGGATTTCCATTGGTTGTTATAGCCCTGCTGGTTTCTGCTTGGATGACTTGTGTTGAGCACACAATCCACAAGATAGGATGAATTGGATAATGTCTTTACGCCGCGTGGGCCACCAATAATTTCATTTCACCTTGGCTAGGTTTTTAGCGATTCCAGGGTGGCCCTCGATCAAGGAATCATGATAACCGGACATGACATGTTCTCATAGTTCTTGGTTTGGTAAGAATAAATGATTCCTGAAGTAGGGCAACTGATCTTTTATCATGTAATGTTCTCCTTGTGCACTCCACACTTGTAATTGTTCCGGACTCATCAGGTTTTGGATTTCTTCATGTAATTCTTTCTGAGTTATGGTTGCTGTGATTCCTAAGAGCTTGTCACTCGGGATGATTGCTATTGGGTCAGGGGTCTGATACCCTTGCTCTTCCACCCCCATACGGGAAAGGGCATCGGCCTTCCCGTTTTTCACCCCTGGTCGAAACGTAATCACGTAGTCATATTCAGCAAAAAAAAGAGCCCAATGTAGTTGTCATGAGGATTGGGCCTTTGCCGTTTTTAGGTACTGCAGGTTGCGGTGGTCAGTTATTACGGTGATTGTGTGTCTGGCGCCCAAGAGGTAGCGCCGCCATGCCTTAAAGGCTGACTTAATGGCCAGGAGTTCTTTGTCTGTGATAGCGTAATTGAGTTCAGGGGGTGTGAATTTGCACAACCAGAAGGCAACAGGGTGTAACTGGCCCGTTTCAGGGTCCTTTCGTGAGAGGACGCTCCCATAGCCATGCTTGAGGCATCCGTTTCTACCAGGTATGGGAGATCAGGGCGAGGGTGGCGTAAGATTGGGCCAGATGTGAATCTTGCTTTGAGTTCCTGGAAAGCTTCCTCGGCTTCTGTTGTCCACTGGAACTTTTTGTTGCTTTTCCTTAGCAATGACTCGATGGGATGCACGATTTGCGAAAATCCTGGGATGAACCGGCGGTAGAAGTTTGCAAAACCCAGCATACTTTGAACCCCCTTGAATGACTTTGGGGATGGCCAGTTCAGGATAGCATCTACCTTGTGTATATCCATTCGGATTCCATTCGGGCTGAGAATAAAGCCCAGGAATTCCACTTTGCAGACGTGGAATGAGCACTTTTGGAGCTTGGCATAGAGCTTGTGTCGACAGAGTTTCTCCAATACGGATCGGATGTGTTTAACATGGTCTTGCTTTGATGCGGAATATAGTAGAATATCGTCGATGTACACTAGAGCACAGACATCAATCAATTCCCGTAGGACATCGTTCATGAAGTATTGAAATGCTGCAGGTGCGTTGCAAAGGCCAAAGGGCATTACTTGATATTCGTACACGCAGTATTGGGTGCGAAAAGCGGTTTTCCATTCATCCCCCTGTTTTAATGCGAACAAGGTGATGTGCCCCCTTCAGGTCTGGTTTGTGTAGATTTCGACATCTTTGACTTGATCAAGCAATTCAGGGATCAGTGGCAGGGGGTAGCATTTTTTTTTACGGTAATCTGGTTCAGTGCACGATAGTCGATGCACGTTCTCAAGTCCCCCTCCTTTTTCAGTATGAAGAATAGAGGACTGGCTGCTGGAGACTTCGAGGGACAGATGAACCCGTTGGCCAGGTATTGGTCAAGATAGGCCTTCAAGATGGCCCCACCCGAACGATTTACGGGGGATCCCAAGAGGTTTGCAACGTTCATGAACCAGTGCCGCCTGCACTTCCTTTGTAGACCAGGGGCCTTTCCGAATGACCAATCACGGGTCGCTTTTGTGCTATCCTACCTGAGTGGTAGCACCGCGGATGGTCTGTCTCCTTTCTGGCCCAAGACGATCCTTTGCTGCATGACTTCAGGGGCTTTCAGCAGGAGATGGAAAAGCTGTTCGCCCGTTGTACTCATGGGCAGGCATTAGACAATTAACTTCTGTCCCTACGCCAAGGGAATCAAGACCTATTAACATAAATAGCCACGTTCAATAGACTCGTAGTTGAAGCAGAATGACCAGTGGAGAAAAGAACCACATTATTTCATCGGGGATTGCGGGGGGAGCTCAAGGATTTTCTCAAACAAGTAGTGAACCCCCCAAATACTGCTCAGAATTCATTAACCTTGTTGTTCAACTGGATCATAGGTTGCAGGACCGAAGAGCAGATCGAACCAGACTGGACCTTCGCCCTATGTATGTGCGTTCAAAGGACAATATTGCCCACACAACGGAAGGTTCAGGAGAACCAATGCAAATCTGGGGGGTCAGATCCCCCTTGACTAAAGCGGAAAGGGATAAAAGGAGACAGCAGCAGTTATGTCTGTACTCTCGAAGGTCAGGTAATTTCCTTAAAGAGTGCCCTGTGAAGCCACCGAGGAGGACGGTAGGGGCCACGGACAAGGAAGATACCATCAAGGAATCGGAAAACTCCCCAGCCCGGCATGTGTAGGGGTCCACTTGCCGAGCGAATAAAGTGAACTACAGACGTCCCATCTGTGGTCTTGATCAATCACCAACAACCATCTCAGATGCACGCAGTAAGAGCGTACATTGACAGTGGAGCCATTGGGAATTACATCGACCAGGATCTTGCGGCAAAGATGGGGCTTCCATTACGCCCTAAATCAACCACTGACACTGTTACCACTGTCGACGGCACAGAAACATCTTCTGGTCCAGTATCCCAATGCACTGCAGCTTTAACCCTTCTGTGCCAGGATGGACACCGAGAATCTATCGTTTTCGACCTCATTAAGGCACCACAGTTACGGTTGATTTTGGGAATGCCATGGTTGGTAGCTCACAATCCTCAAATTGTTTGGTGAGCAAAAGAATTGGCCTTTCCCAAGACTTGCGCCCACACATGTTATCGCCAAGAGAAACAACCAATAGACACCAGAACCTCCACGCTTGCAACTGTGGTAATCGGCACCCTACCAAGTGAATACCAGAACTTTCAAGATGTCTTTCAGAAAGAACAGGCTAATACCCTGCCACTGCATAGACCATACGATTGCCAAATCGACCTGATACCCGGCGCACAAATCCCTTGTGGGCGGATTTACGTACTCACAGAACCAGAAAACCAGCAATGCACTACATGTCCAATCCCCAATGTTATCCTATGGGAGTGAGTGAGTCTGGTGCCACAAGCGCCAAGTCTGACTCCAAGTGGGACTTTGGAGGGATGGAGAGGCCCTTGAGGGCCATGTAGGTGATCGTGGCCTGGCTCCAGCCTGACATCTTGGAGGGCTGGGGACATGAGGGGCAGGAATCATGACACTAAATTCTTTACAGAGTCTGAGCTAATTTATTATATGTCTGATTCACTCGAGTATCACCAAATCTACTTTCCATTGTTTTATTTAACATGATCATGCATAATAGACATTTAATATTCAGTATGTTCCTCTAGATTCCGAAGATTGCTATTCTATTTACAGCATGAAATTTTCCAGTAGGTAATAAGAGAAGTCAATCCCAATTCCAATGTGAGTGCTTCAACAGTGACTGAGTTTGGCAGTCCCAACAGTGGACGGATTAACTTTCCCTCCAATAATGCCAGTCATGCAATATTCTTAGCTGGAAAAGGTTCCAATTCATACACTATGCAGGGAATTGTACTTTTAATGTATACTTCACCCATGGCTTCCACAGAATCACCACATTTCTGCCTGATGTAATTTTTGGTGACTTGCCAACACGCCATAACTCTTCCATATGTGTAGTCTTTATTATGAGATGTGACCGGATGATTACAAATTGTTCTCCCCAGATAGACATACCATTTTACCACCTCCAATCTGACCCCTTCGATATGCCATTGGTAGGGGAGAGAGTGATGTGTATGTGTTCCTATGGTTATAATCTTTGTTTTATTTCTGTTAATCCTCAACCTGTTTTCTTTTGCATATGCATTTAAAATATCAGTTGATCTTTTCAATCCCACTGTGGTTTGATCAATTAATACAGTGTCATCTGCATAGCAGAGCCACCCTAGGTGCACTCCCGCTAATTTGGGATGGTAGTTGTCACACTTTTCTAATACATTGCTTAAGTCTGCCACATATAGATTGTAAAGGGTGGGGGCAAGTACACAGCCTTGCTTTAGGCCGATGTTAGTGTTAATATATTTAGTTTGTGTTCCATACTGTGAAGCCCTAACAGACACACTAGTATTTAAATACAAGGCCTGAATGAAGTATGACAGATATTTATCGTTCCCCCATATCTCTAGTTTACCCCACAGATGGTCCCTGATGACACAATCGAACGCGCCTGTGTAGTCAATAATCAGAGGTCTTCAATCTGTGGGGCGCGCCCCCCCTGGGGGGCGCGCCACCATGCCTGGGGGGGGGGGCACGTGATGCCTGGCCCAGAAGAAGAGTAACGCTTTTTTTTCCTTGCTGCACTGAACTGAGCATGTGCAATGGGGAGCCACTGCGATGTGCTGGGGGCGTGGCCATGGAACAGGAAATAAATGCAGCCTGGATGCGCACTTTCCTGCATTTGGATCGCACGTCAAGGCTGCGTTGTGGTGTCCTGCCGCCCGTGTGAGGTAAGTGACCCCTTTATTTACAACACGGCTCCCCCATGGGAATCTGCCACGGGGGAGCCGTGTTATTAATACAGTACCGGTCCCACCTTCGCCCCTCTCCCCCTGCGTCCCCCATATTAGAGGGCATGGAGGAGAGGAGGTGAGCGGGGGACCAAAACTGATCTGCCGGTGCTGTATTAATTACGCAGCTCCCCCATGGCAGATTGGAGGGCTCCAGCAATCTGCCATGGTGGAGCCGCGTTGTAAACAACACCGGCAGAGCAGTTTCAGTCCCCTGCTATATATTTAATTCAAATTTATCATATTGTGATGATCGGTACCCTCTCTGCCCTAATGATCCTTTCCTCTTTCGAGAATTTACTCTGAAGAAGTATCCTAGTGTGCAGGGGACGGGAATATCTTTTACTCTTGGAGACCATTTCTTGTGACTTTTTTGTATTTACAAATTTTGTGCCAGGGTTGTTGCTTTCCCCCTTGCACCTTTATACTTCTAAAATGTCTTTACCACGTTAAGCAATACTTTCTTTTTTTCTTAACAAGTGGTGTGCAATTTGGACAACTAATGTTTTGCAGCTTCACTCCCCCACCCCATGCCCCGTGGAGGAGAAGAGGCGACCAGGGGACTGAAACTGCCCTGCCAGTGTTTTTTTACAACGCGGCTCCCCCATGGCAGATTGCTGGAGCCCAGCAATCTGCCATGGGGGAGCCGTGTTATTAATGCAGCACCGGTCCCCCCTGCGCCCCTCTGCAACCCCCACATTAGGGGGCATGGAGGAGAGGAGGCGAGCGGGGGACCAAAACTGCTCTGCCGGTGCTGTATTAATAACGCTGCTCCCCCATGGCAGATTGCTGGAGTCCAGCAATCTGCCATGGGGGAGCTGCGTTATTAATACAGCAACGGTCCTCCCTGCGCCCCTCTCCCTCTGCGACCCCCACATTAGGGGGCATGGAGAAGAGGAGGCAAGCAGTGGAGTACCTTTGCTGAAAATGTTGGGGGGGACATGACATCTGCTGAAAAGTTTCCCCAGCTAAATGAATGGGGATAAAATGGTGTGCCATGAAAGTTGTGGGGGGGGGGACAAACACCCCTGTCCCCTCTAAAATTATGCCCATGGACGCAAGCGGGGGACTAAAAACTGCTCTGCTCTCGCCTCTGCCTGTATTAACTTCGCCACTGCCTGTGTTACCCTTGCCTCTGCCTCGGTTACGTGTTGTATGTGACAGCCATTTAATTTTTAATATGTCGATGGCACGAGCCTACGCTATACACAGGGAACTTTTCAGGTACTGCTCTGAGCGCAATGCTATTCCCAACTGGCCATTGCCCCTCTCTGCACAGCTGTCAATGGAAGCAGCACGCCATCCGATCTTCGTATTTCCCTGGTAGGTGCCAGTGCCGTTTGAGAGTAGATAGGAAGGGCGTCTGGGGGACAGGGGTGGCAGCGCCATGCGGGTCATGTATTTGAATCAGGGATTTCAACCCTATCTATTTCTGGGGCTATACCTATCTCTGATGCATTTTACCCAAGAGCTGGGTTTAGCTCCTGCTCATCTAATCCTAATTTGAAGTCTCATGAAGACCCATATATCCTTGTATATCTGTTCTGTTTTCATTGCTGCAGCATTGCTCCATGTAACCTTGACTAACTGTTCTGTTTTCATTGCAGCAGCATTGCTCCAAGCGTCAGTCTATCTATCAACCAAACCATCTGTGTTCCGGCAAGAAAAACCCATTGAAGCACTTGCCCCAATCACGCAGGTAAGGATTTATTTTCCCTGTGTGCCATTGGATGAGTAAATATGCTGATGTTTTATATCCAACCTGTGCAAGGTTGCACCTGCAACCTAGTCCGGGGCCAGACTACAAAAAGAAATTGGAGCTAGGCATGCATGATCTGAATAGTAATTCTTCTGAGGTTTGTACCAATGTATTTTAATCCAACGAGTGTTTCTGACCCATTTTTTTGTGGGGCTTCCCTCCCCCACTCCCAAGCTTTTCAGACCGTTTTTTGCTGAATTGTTGCTTTTTAAAAATCTCCTGTCCTTTTTTCCCCACCCCATATGTCTGACCCTTTTTTGCATGGGGTGTTTCCCACCAACCCCAACCTTTTCACATGGCTCAGTTTAACTCTTTACATGTGGTGTTTGCCATGTTTACGCTTTTTTTGGGGTGCATTTTTACTTTTTTAAAACCGTTTGCAATGTTTCGACAGGTTCAGGCTCTTTTCTCGATGGATCATTTTCTAGTGCCCAAAGATGGTAGGGATCTGAACATTAAAGCGGAAGGAGAGGAGGGAACAGACAAAAGAAATCCTAAAACACGGAAATATAATCACTCTTATTTGGACTTTGGGTTCACATGCATCACAGTCGCTGGGGAAGTGAAGCCACAATGTGTGATTTGTGGTGCTACATTAGCAAATGACAGCCTGAAGCCAACAAAATTAAGGCGGCATTTGGAAACCAAACATGCCGATTTAGCAAGAAAGACCAGGGATTTCTTTGTACGGCAGCTGCAAGGCATGAAAAAGAAAAAGGAGACTGTTAAAAGTATGGCATCTGTACCTGCAAATGCTTTGAAAGCATCTTACCACATTGCATACTTTCTTGGCAAAAACAAAAAGCCTTTTACAGATGCTGAGAAAGTGATTCTCCCAACCATTCTCGCTGTCAACCGGGTAATGCTTGGTGAAAGTGCAGCAGAGAAATGCAAAAGTATCCCTATGTCAGACACAACAATTTGCCGCCATATTGCTTACCTGTCCTCTGATATCAGTACAGAATTGATATCGCGCTTGAAAGACAGCCAGTTCGCCCTACAGTTGGATGAGGCCACTGACACATCAAAAGAAGCTCATTTGATTGCCTATGTGAGGTACTGCCATGGAAAGGAGATGTTGGAGGACTTCTTGTTTTGTAAGCAAATTAAGGGCAGAGCAACTGCACCTGAACTCTTTGAAATTTTAAACAACTTCCTAAGTTCCAACTGCCTAAAGTGGGAGGCGTGTTTTGGTATTTGCACGGATGGTGCTCCTTCAATGTGTGGTGCTAGAGCTGGGCTAAAAGCAAAAGTATTGGCAGTAGCTCCACATATTGTGTGGACACACCGCATGATACACCGAGAAGCTTTGGCTGTGCGCAATATGGGGCATGAACTGACACAGGTTTTGACTTCAGTTGTAAAGATCGTAAATTTTATTAAGATGCACCCTACAAGAGCCCGTCTGTTTGCCACCTTATGTGCAGAAATGGGAGCTGACCATGATGCTTTGCTGTTTCACACAGAGGTCGGGTGGCTATCCAGGGGAAAGGTTTTAAATCGCATCTATGAACTCAGAAACGAAGTGAGACACTTTCTCCTGGAGTCAGACCAGACAAAAGCAGAGCATTTGTGTGATCCACGCTGGCTTATACTGTTGGCTTACCTTTGCGACATCTTTGAAAAGCTACATTTTCTAAACCTCTCCCTGCAAGGCACAGAAGCCACATCATTTGCCATGAATGCAAAAATATCGGCATTCAAGAAGAAGCTGGTGCTTTGGAGGAGGAGGGTTGATATTGGCATAGCCGATGCGTTCCCATTATTAGAAGATGCTCTTGAGGAGACGGAGTATGATCTTTCATTTGTTTCTGAAGTAATTGGAAACCATTTAAATGCTCTCAGAACCAGTCTCGAAAAGTACTTTCCTGATGAAAATTGCAACATGAATGACTGGGTGGTTCAGCCTTTCCTAGCTGACGTAGGAGCCCATCTCCAAATACAACTCCAGGAGGAACTAATGGAGCTCCAAAGTGACCGCCTACTAGAGAGCCAATTCAGAAAATTGTCTTTGGGTGCATTTTGGCAACATGTGTCTGCAGAGTTTCCAACTTTATCGAAATGTGCAGTCAATGTACTGTTACCTTTCAGCACCTCATACCTGTGCGAAATTGGGTTCTCTGCACTTGCAGCCCTAAAGACAAAATATCGGTCAAAGCTGGAGGTGGAAGAAAGCCTGCGGTTGGCTATTGGAAAAATTGAACCCAATACTGACAGGTTGGCTGGTGAAAGGCAGGCCCACCCTTCACACTAGTTCTCCAGTATGCCACTGCCCAACTTGCAAGTGACAGAATTGACAGTAGGTTGTTGTACTTGAGAAACAAATTGTTACAGCACTTGCATAGCAAATGTTACTATAGGACAGCAATTTTGGGCGTTTTTGTTTTTGTGAAATAAATATCCAACACTATTTTTAGTCGAGTCCTCTGTATTGTAGCAAAATCGGAATGCTTTGCCCACAAATATCTGTCCTCTAATCTGATTTGAATCATTGCAAGCAATGATTTTGAAACAACGTGGTGTTTGGCATTCACTCCTTCGTTAGGGGCACCATTCTACTCCAGCGCGTGATAACCGTTCGCAACCGAGTACAATTTTGGAGTCCATGTTTATGGGGGGGCTTGGGCCGAAGACATTTTTCTTAGGGGGGGTTCGGGGTCAAAAAGTTAATCCGCTGGGGATTAAGCAATTGATTTGCCTCCGTCCACTTACTTAGTTATTTTAGAAATATGGTTGCAAATATTTTGCTACTAGAGTCTAGCATGGCCAGTAATCTGACATTTTTTGGTTCTGAAAAAAAAAACCTCTTTCATGAATAGGAATCAGGATTGAGTGACTCAAGCTAACTGAAATTTGTCTGCTGGTGATAATCTGGCTGAAACAGTTAAACAAGATTTGTGCCCAGATCTATGGATTGTGTTTATATACAACATTTGGCAGATTGTCTGGGCCTGGCACCCTTGAGTGTTTAAGACCTGTAATTATTTGTCTTATATACTCTTCCTCAAATATGATGATATAATTGAATACCATGTCCCAACCTACAGTATAATTGGTGTCTGTTTTTCTTCCCAATATAGGTTTCCAACATGTGCACACCAATTTTCCATCGATACTGAGTTGATTTCTTTCGGTATGTAACCCATGATATGTGTACGATAGATATGCCAAAACATTTTCGAGTCACTGGCTCTTATTTGTCTGTATATCATTTTCCAATTTGCGGAAGACCTATCTATTTTATGCCCTCCTAACCGTTGATGGCAATAAGTTATTTGTATACTCAGTCTCTTTTTCTTCTCTGTGCAACTAAGATCCTGCATAGATTTGATATTACGAATCATCTCACGTTGTATCTTTTTTATATTATGGATCTCAAAATCAGATATAGCAGGACACATCCTTGCTTTTTATTGTAATTGATCTTTCCTTTGAGTAAGAGATGCAGTGATTTTCTTTGTGATTGCAGTCATAGTTGTAAAACAATCCAGGGATGTTAGAGGCACTCTATTCACTAACTGGGTCAACACAATGTTCACCTTGTTCACTGCTGTCACTTTTCTGTGCAACTAAGATCCTGCATTGATTTGATATTACGAATCATCTCACAATGTATCTTTTTTATCTTATGGATCTCAATATCAAATATAGCAGGACACATCCTTGCTTGTTATTCTAATTAATCTTTTCTTTGAGCAAGAGATGCAGATGATTTTCTTTGTGATCATATTCATAGTTGTAATACCATCCATAGATTTTAGAGGCCCTCTATTCACTAACTGGGACAACACAATGTTCACCTTGTCCACCATTACCCCAGACCATCTCAGGCGGTTACCATGTGGGTTACAATGCACCAAGTGTGTCGGCCCTCCCCGATCTACGTTTCTCCCTGAGCTCAAAGTAAGAATCAAAGTAAGAATCAGGGGTGCAAATCAGCCCTATTAGTCAATATATGGGAGCATATTTGGTTTGTAGCAAAGATAAAATCCAAACACAAAGTGCAAGTGCCACTGTGATTGGTTTTAAAGTTTAGCAGTGACGTACTGTCTGTAGGTACCAGTGGTAATAAATTGTTTTTGTCAGAGCCTTTCTTTACGTCCAGGAAATCTCCAGAGTTTAAGATTGCATTATTATCCTCTGCTGTCGCACAGTGTGCGTTAAACTCTCAGGCAATAATCATAGCCCCCAGTGGCTCTGTTTCTTGTAAATGCTGTATAGTGTTCTTTAACCCTTCAATAAGGGTTTGAGGGAAAAGGCCACCAGGGGGATCTTACACAACCACTGCCAGAGTCTTACTTTTCAATCTTGGGAAATCGCTCAAAATTGCACATGCATAATTTCTGCACAGATGTCCTTGTTTATATTTACTAACCTGGATATCTATTCTAGCCCCAAGGCAGAGGCCACCTCTAGGTCGGTCTTCTCTAACTTTAATTGCCTTAGGTATGACTAGATCATATCCATCAATATCTAATTGACCTGTGATCCAGGTTTCCTGCAGGAATAATAAATCTGCACCCTTTATTATTTGTTGGCCGGCAGGATTTTTAACAAATGAATGAAATCCTCTGGTGTTCCAGGAAAGCAAATGTATTTGTAAGGTTCAGCGAAAAGGTAATTACTGCCAACCCTGTGTCGTACTGGGTACCCACCTAATGCCCTAATTTGTTTGTGCTTTAGGCAGTGTGATAATAGGTTTTGTGATTAATGTGTGAATCTGCCCCGTAATTTGAGTGTACTATACATGTTATCAGTTGGATCCTTTGAAATGTTGTGTAACAGTGATGAGATTATTTTGTGTCAGTGGAATATACTCAGGCTCGAGATCTAAAGGCTTTTGTTGGAAAATAATCTTATGCTGTATTGCAAAACCTAATGTTTTTTTTAAAAATTGTTTTAGCTGAATTTCATCAACTTTACAATATAGATTTGAATTTTAAAATTATACAAATCATTATTACAAAAAACAGAATGTAAAATCACAACATTAATACATAAAATCAGCACCTCCTTCATTATATACATATCCCATCCTCACTAATTAATTACAAAAATCCATTTAACAATTTTATAGCTAAAATACACTTTCTCTTCTCTTGTTGCACTTATAATTCTTTAATGTGTCGGTTTCTTGCGATACACCATGGGGTAAGGATATAGGCATTGTCATGATGTTATAGGGAGGTGGTGCACTAGCCTCAGTATGGGCCATCTTTTCTTTATCAACCTCTGACATCCAAGACAAAATCTGTTCTAGTTGTTTCGATTGCAGTGTTATTTTGGTATCTAGAGTTTCAAACAATTTAGCTAAAGATGATATAGTTAAGTTCATAGTAGATAGAGTGATTTCCAAAAGCGGGGTCTGAGTTTTTAGTACACTCGGCAAGAGGAATGGTGTCTGTCGTAAGCAAAAGGTGGACTCTGGCTTACGAGGGGTTGGTTGACTAAACAACAATGATAAATCAGGAGACTCATGCATAGAATTTTCTAAAATGTTCTTAGATTATAATAAATTGTTGTCCAATACTGACACATCTTTGTTTATAGGCGAGAGAGAAGGAATTACTCTAGTGATATCTGCCTCTGTCACCCCCACTATTGCAGGCAGAGACCATATCACAGCATTCAATTGTTCTATCTCTGCACTATTACATATAACAGCACTCGAGTTCTAAAGGCTTTTGTTGGAAAACCATTGTATGCTGTATTTCAAAACCTCATGTTTTTTTTAAAATTGTTTTAGCTGAATTTCATCAACTTTACAATATACATTTGAATTTTAAAATTATACAAATAGTCAAATATCTTTCATTTGAAAGACAACATTTAACACACATTACAACATCACTATTACAAAAAACAGAATGTAAAATCACAACATGAATATATAAAATCAGCACCTTCTTCATTATATACATGTCCTATGATCCTGACTAATTTATTACAAAAATCCATTTAAAAATGTAATACCTAAAATACACTTTCTCTTCACTTGTTGCACTTATACTTCTTTAATCTCTTAGCGTACACATTCTTTAAGTCACTTCTGGTATTTCTCTTCTATATTGGAACTTACAGATCACTTCCCCATTCTCAGTTTAATTTTTTGCATGCAAAAAGCTAATCGCACCAATTCTCACCGAAGTTAGTGTTCCACGGAATATTATTCGCCATAAGAGATCAGGGGTTATTTGATCAAAGTCTCGTAACTTTTTTTTTCAGATATGCTACACAAGTTTGCTGTAATAATTGACAATCGACTAGCAGATGTTGTAAAGTTTCAGTCTGCCCTGATTATTTGCAAAAACAACAGACATTTTCTTGGCAATCAATTAATTTGCATTTTGCCTGAATGTCTTTAGTGGGCCATATATTGAATCTCAGGTGCCAAAAACATATATTGAATCTCAGGTGCCAAAAACTGCTCTATTCAGGCATATTACATTTTATATGTAGAAAATAATTATTTTTATAATTTTTATACTTTTGACATTCATCTCTGGTCTTAATCCAATCCATCTGGAATAGTTTAGTTTTTACTCGTGTGGGATTTTCTATAAGTACCTCAAATGAACTATCAATTTCTGCAATGTTCTAGTGCTCACATTTCATTTGTGAACATAGAATTCAATTTACTTAACAGTTGTGGCATAACCGATTTTACAGCCTTGTCTTCTCACCTGTTATAGGTATTTCCGTGTATCTCACTACGCTGCTGGAGTGTAAGTTTATTTTTTTAATTTTTGACTGGCACTCATTCCTGTGTTGTCTGCATTTGCATTCTGGGAGTGGGAGACCAGAAAAAAAGGGAGAGTCTTTCTTACTTCAATTCTTTCTAAATGTATACACATTGATAATTGAATACATTGTTATTTTAGCCACCCTCACTCTGCCATTAACGAATGGGGAAAGCACACTTTCCTTCAATCTTGTCTGTCCGTTTTCATTTCCCTCAACTGACATTTATTCCAAGGCATTCTGTTATGAGCGTGTTCATATTGTGCATTCATTTTTTTACATGCAACTAATTTATTACAAAAATCCATTCAACAACGTACTAGCTAAACTACACTTTCTCTTCACTTGTTGGACTTATAATTCTTTAATCTCTTAGCATACAAATTCTTTAAGTCACTTCTGGTATTTCACTTCTATTTTGCAATTTATAGATCACTTCCCAGCTCTCAGTTTAATTCTATTGCATGCAAAAAGCTAATGGCACCAATCCTCAATTTCCATCTGTCTCCCTCCATTTAGTAGGGCATTTCAGTTGTTATATTTTGCACATTTCATGGCCTTGGTTGTACATTTTTTGGGATATTCTTCTGGTGTAGCTTGTCTCTAAGAACTTCAGCTTCCCATTTATAGTCTTCTCGATTAGTGCTATTTCTTTTTAATCTCAAGAATTGTCAGAGTGGTAGGTTGTCTCGCGTATGTTTGGGGTGGAAACTTGTGTGATGTGGTTTGTGAAATGGCTTGACCTATAAGTTCTTAGTCTCACAATCTACTTTGATTTTCAAATCTAAGTAATGAGTTTGTAACGGGTTAGGGTGTAGTAAACTTCAGATGTCCAACCTGTTTATTAATCCATTCCAACAGTTGTTCTGCTTCCACTTCACTTGTAGATTCTGTTCCTGCAGCCAACATTTTAGACCAGTACACAATTCACCCACTACACTCCAAAGACACAATTGACGATGAATTAGAAACATATCAAATACATCAAGCCAAAGGATCCCCAATGAGCATATGGGGAAAAATGTATAGAAGTACATCCTTGTCCTCTACACTTTCCTACAGGAAAAGGAGGAAGGTATGGTGAAAGGTCAACACAAATGAGTGCTTCAGAATGTCGCTCTTTAGGAATGTATTCTGAAGACCTTGGATTAAGACAAAATGTTCAATACATTTTCCACCTCCTCTTCGAAAGTGAACTAGCAACTCTATGTTATAGAGTTGCACACAAATTAAAAACAAGCTCTAATTTTTTAAACATATCCGCTACACTACTGATTAAAAAAATAAAAGACAAAGATGAAGTTTTGCCGTCAGGTATCACTAATCTCTAGGCAAGCATGAGTGGTACAAAAGAATACTGGTTCCAACATCAAGCTGATATATGTTGTATGCTGAGGAACCTAGGCCCACCCACATGGTTTGTTACTTTAAGTTGTGCAGAGTACGCATGGGATGACTTGCACAACTTCTTACGCACTGCGAATAAAAATGAATATGGAATAGATTTAAAAAACCAGGAAAACCCTGTTCTCTTAACATTGTCAATGTATCAAGGTACTTTCACTATTGCTTCATTGCCGTGCTGCATTTTATCTTCAATTATAATACCCCTCCGCTCGGAGAAGTGCTTTTGGAGAAAAGAATATCCATCTAGAGGAGCACCACACATCCACATGCTTTTGTGGATAAAAGATGCTCCAAAATGTGTCCATGATAGTAGTGCCACTGTTTTAGTTTATTGAACAATACACTACCTGTGACATCCCTTCAGAATACACAGATAGTGACCTATGCACACAAGAGTAACGCTTCCAAAAACATAAATGTGGCAAATACTAACGATGTAGATATAAAAACAAAGGGAAATACTATACCAAATGTCACTTTGGCTTCCCTAGACCAGTTTGCAAAAAAGGACAAGTAAATAGGTTGATGTCTTCTGTTAGATACAGCATAAAAGGCAAATCCCCTAAAAATACATACAACATTAAAAGGGATGAAGCCTCCAAGTATATCACTACTTACAGTGCAATCATTGCCCTCTTGTGGAATGCAAAAATAGCTATACAATGCATTGCAGACACTGCAGTTGCAAGATATGTCACAGCATATTTCACCAAAGCTGAGAAAACGAAGCTAATCCTTTGGGATTACATATCATCTGACAAAAAACTATGACAGAGATTGAACAGCTTTGATATAAAATGCTCTCCCATAGAGAATATAGGTACTACAAAGCTGCAGACTATTTAACAGTACATCCTTATATGGCAAATTTGAACACATTGTCTGACTGAACCTTGGACCAGCTTCATCCCGAAAAAGAGTACTAAAAACCTACCAAGACATAGAAAACATAGCCACAAATGAACCAACAGCCAGGACATTTTCAAAAACAAATTAATTGACACATATTACCCACATAGAAGTACTGCTTTGGAAAACATATTCCTGTAGGACATTGTCCAAACTACACCTACAAAAACAATGTCACACCAAATGAGACAACAGGCAAATATTAACTCTAAACTTTTGAAGGAAGCCTAGTAAAAATCATCAAACCCAGTTCACTTAATCATATAAAGTTGTCATTTTAATCTCCACAACATAGAGTACTATATTACATGGCCATACTCCAACTTTTTAAATCTTGGAGAAAAGAAGAAGCATATTATGTCACTATGACTCATTTGAAGCTGCAAATGAAAGCAATATTACAAATGTCAATTTCAAACAATACAAACAAATGTTGGACAATAAACGCCAACAAGAGGAAGAAATCGAAGCTCAACTAAACAAAGACACTACTGAGGGCAGACAACCTTCCCTAAAAGTGAGCCAAGAACCACTTCGAGAACCACTCATTCAAAATGAAGCAGAAACAGCCATGACTGAGGTAGAAAATACCATGAATCAATATAAACAATCTGAAGAAGACTTGTCAGTGCTGGAATCACAGTTAAATGATGAACAACTCTACATTCATCTAGAAGTCACTCATGACATTGAACATGCTTGTAAACAAGAACGAAAACCTGGAGCTGTAAAAATATAAACCTCTGCTCCTGTATTTAAGTGGTGAATCTGGTTCTGGTAAAACATTCTTAATTGAAATAATCAGCACATTTCTACAAAACTTAACAAACTTAACAAACAACAACCTTTCAGCTGTAGTAACAGCCCCCACATGTTTAGCTGCCTACAACATAGGAGCTGTAACTTTAGACCGCCTACTACTCCTCCCCATAGAACACCAAAACAAATTAGAATACTACACGCTATCAGCAGAAGCTGCTACTGAAGTAAACAGAATTCTAAAACAAATGAAAGTGCACCTGACAGTAAGCATGATTTCCAAAATCATTATTACTTTAATTCATCTCAGAATGCAAGAAGTCCTTAAAACCAACTACAAATAACTGTTTGGAGGAAACATATTATTGTTTTTTGAGACATCCTACAGTTAACACCAGTGAAAGGTCAACCTATTTTCAAAACATTAGGACACAAACAATACCGTAGTACCCTCTGCAGCATTGGAAATGTAAATCTCTTGCAACATTTTCACTACAGAGAACTAACTGAAAACATGTGTCAGTCTGCAGACCTCACATATGCTAACATTTTAAAAAGCATTCAAACTGGTCTACTTACTACAGATGCAAAATCCATCTTAAATAGTAGACTATTCCATGAGCTATTTGGGGGAAACACATCCACTCTTGATGTCATGGCACAATTAACTGAACAAAATCTTACATTTTTGTCATTAATGCCAACCCTTGCAAGCTGTAGGCAATTCAATAAAACAATATTGAAAAAAGAAATGCAACCCATACTGCATATCAGTTCCAGAGAAAAACTAGAAAAGCACAGCATGATACTTCCTATGTGCCAACAAGCATCAGCACAACTAAATAGCTTAGAAAAATGTATCTCCAACACAGCCATATTGGAGAAAATATTGACCTTGTGTCTAAACTGCAGAGCAATTCTAAATCGTAACCTTGACATAGAACAAGTTTTAGTCAATGGAGGAATTGCTACAGTTGTTGGTTACCAAACATATCGACATGATAAAACAACATTCATTTTGTCAACATCCACTATGACAAACTTGCGGAAGTTAAAATAATTGTCCAAGCAATAGCATGTTTCCTTCTTTTCAAAGACATGTATGTACACAAAGAGCAATTTACACTATCTCTTAAATATGCTGTCAATATTCACAAATCACAAAGTCTAACCCTAGATCAAGCATTCATTGACATTGGCAGCACAGTCCTTAAAGAAGGTATGAGTTATGTAGTACTTTCATATCTGCATACACTCGATGGCCTATTCGTAGTTAACTCTGATGCAACCAAAGTCAATGCTGACATTCCTTGCATCCAAGAATGCAACAGGCTACATGCACTAGACTCCCCCATCTAGATATGTACCTCTTACCTCAAAAACAAAACCTTTAGAAAGGCGTGTAATACAAACAGAATCTATAGCCGATATCCCATCAATAACGCAAAAACCAACAACAAACTCCTTCTGCATCAAACAATATGACCCCAAAACTGTCTACTACAAAGTCAACTGTGCATCCATCATAAAAGAATGACACAAATGTCTCTTCTCCAGAAAGATCTGGAGGCCCATCAAGCGATCCACAAACAAACAGTACCATGTACTGTGCCTTGTAACTTGTACTAAGCACCCTTTTACTCCCGGGTCTGGAGCGCTATAGAAATAAAATAAACAAACAAAACAAACAAACAAACAAACTCTGTGGCCCATTTAAATTCAACAACACAACTGGAGTAAATGGTTATGCTAATGTGACAATGAATCTTCTCTTTCAATTGTCTCCAATTGTTCACAACATTTATTTAAATGTCTCCGACCAGTTATGTTTGCAAATGCTCGTCCTTCACAGAAATGCACAAATAATCCTGACAACACTTACAGTGTCTCAGGTACAAGGCAATAATTGGACTACTGTGCAGGAATGTTAACATTTACCATAAACATACAGGAAGAGCCACAAGAATTCCAAATGTACTTACGTCAAGTACTAGAAACCAAAAACATCCCTATACATGAGATTTTCCAGATTTCATACACGTGGAAACATACATGCACTCTCTGCAACCATGTTTCACAAGACCACATCTCTAATAAACGATTTGTATAAGTATCCATACCATTTCACCAGCTTCTGCAGATTGAAAATTGTGGCATATTATGCCCTTTTTGCAATTCAGACAATCGTTCAACCATATACATAAATTCACATAGCCAATATGTCATACTAATGCTTCTAAGGTACAATGCATTTGGTACCAAAAATAACTGTAAGCTTACAAACTTCGCACACAGCCAAGTATTTCTTGGAAAGAAAACCTTCACAACAGTAGGTATAGTATAGCACACTACTGCCACAACCACTTCAGGGCACTACACTGCATATGTCAAAAAAGTAGTGGCTGGTTTGAATGTAACAATACCTCTGTTACTCCAAAACATAAGTTACCAGCAAATTAAATAAATGCCTACTTAATATTCCTTCAACCTAAATGCACTCACTAAACTATAACAAAATTAACAAATAGAATACACATCTAACTACATCCATAATACAACAGTAGTACTTTTGAAAGTCAATCTAGTTAGAATACACCAACAGGTATCTAACTACTTGAAAAACACACTTCATTGCAAAATACTTAAAATATGCAATCTCAATTCTTATATGACAAACCATCTTTTAACCTCTAAGTGGTTAGAATAGGCCAACAGGTACTTGAAGCATTTCCTTAATCACAACATACTTCAAACAAACATTCTACCACCTTTAGATTCAAGCAACTGTAATCGTGTTTTTTTTTAATCCAGTACAGATTATTTTCCCAATGACCCCATGATTATTTAATCTCAAAACAACAGCAGTGTGTCATATACTAATGTTGTACCAAACATAGTACTTAGAATGTCCTGGTTATGAGGGTCTAACAAAGAAAATGTATATATAAAATTGCATACACCTACAGCTTTAGAACTATCTGCTCAACCAATTGTACTGTTTTTTTTATTTTACTGTATTTTTTTTCACAGAAAATAAACCAGATGTTCCAGCTTCATAACACTATAAAACGAAGTAACCGCAGCAATTATAATCAAATACATATTCTATGAGTACTATCCTCAATTGTACTACAATCATAAGTACCATATACAGTTCAATTACCTCATTTCTCCATATTAAAAAACACTTTATACTCCCATTACATTACCTACAATTATTATACACATATTGGTACTGTGGTGATTCTGGCTATATTCGTAGTATTAACTATAATTATTATACACATATTACTACAGTGGTGGCTGTGCCCAGTGCACATATTCTTTGGGCCATTGCCTATAGCCATGCCCACCAGAATCTGGCCACTGGCCTCAACCACAACGATACAAATAACTATATAACAAGTATGTACCATACACAGTAAACTAATAAAACTCACTCTGACCCCCTGCAATCAAAATGACATCCACCGACACTGAAATTGACTGCGGACACGGCAGCATTTCCAAACCCTTTTTCACCTATAAAACAGCTCCAAACTACTTTCAGTCCTCCTCCCTACCATTTATATGTCCTCTTCAAGCCATCAAATAACCCAAAATGTATTTTCCAAGCTGTCCGATCATGGCGCTGTCTATGGACTACCGCAGTGTCCGAGGACACCTACAACACTGGCCAGCCTTTTTCAACCTACAACAATAGCCCCATATCATTTTTTTTACCTAGTTTTTGGTCATTTTAAAATAAACTACTGGACGATTGTACACCAAATTTACAAAAGCAGGCTTCTGGGACCATGCCATGGTCTATGGGAAAAACCACACATTTGGGACTCCCTATACCCTTTCCTCCCCTTGACAAAACCTCACCAAACTTCACACAATCAATCTGATGTGGCGATATACCTTTTTTGCAAAGTTGTGTGAGGATTCGTCCATGGGGGATGAAGTTATAAGCCGCCCAACAAGTGCTCTTCCTAAGGGTGAACAACTTAACCATAACTACCCGGCCGCTACCACAGGCCCTGTAATATAGATATATCGTACCTGGCCTGCATTAGTTATAACTCCTCCCCCGGGTAAATCCTCCAGACAAATAAGGGGGTGATAACATGTCTGCGGACATTGGATGCGGTCGCTGTTTGGTTGGTGAAAAACTTGAGGTGCGTCTAAACATTTGAAACAGCTACCATGTTGGATTTGTGGACAGTGCATTGAGGAACAAGTCTGGCAAACATATTTTGGGTTATTTGGTGGCCGAAAGGGGTCTGGAAAGGGAGCAGGAGTGGAATGAAGATGATATGGGGCTGTTTTCATGGGTGGAAAAATGCATCCAGGTGCTACGCTGTCCGCAGTCAATTCTGATGTCTATGGACATCATTTCAATGACAGGGGGTTAAGGGTGAGTTTTGTTATGTACTTGCTATATGGTTATATTGTAGTGTTTGAGACCAGTGGCCACATTCTTGGGGGTTATGCCGTAGGCCATAGCCCCATGAATCTGGCTACTGGCCACAACCATTATAGTGATATGTGTATGAAAGTGCTCCTAAAAAGAAATATTTCTAAATGCAAAGCATTGTAAATATTTGCTACTTGATGTGAGGAGGTGCTAAATGCTGCAATGCATGGCAATTTCTAGAGTGGTTAAAAACGAGAATATGCTTATTGAGAAGCTTATGGAAGAGTAAGTACTAGGAACCCTGTATATTACATGGCCTGCGGTAGCGGGCATGTAGTTTTGATTAAGTTGCTCAACTCATAGTAAGAACACTTTTTTGTGTGTGGCTTATAACTTCGATCCCTCTAGACAAATTCTTACCAAACTTAGCAAAGAAGGTATATGGCCAGCTCTGAATTTGTTTGGTAATTTTGGTAAGGTTTCGTCAAGGGGTGGCAAAGGTAAAGGGGGTCCCAAAAATGTGTTTTCTTCCATAAAATTCTGGACATCTTTTGTCACCAGATTTGCTACAGGAGTGGTGGCGTGGACCCAAAAGCATGCTTTTGTAAATTTGGTGAAAATCCATCCAGTATTTTTTTTTTAAAAACAGGCAAAATGTAGGTGCCACAAAATGTATGATATCTGGCTCTCCTCTGCGGACCCATTTCCCTGTTTGCTCCATGAACAGGACTATGATTGCCCTAGAGGATCCTGTGATGTCTGCAGACACCCAATATGCCCGCTGATTGGCTGGACGGAAGCGTGATGTGCGTCACATTTTTCCGATATGCCCACCATGTTGTATCTGTGGATATTCATGGATAGCGCCACAGCGAACAGGGCTGGACATTTTTTTGGGGGGCATCTGGTGTTGGGAAGAGGGGCTGGAAATGGTGGGGGAGTGAAATATGGTGCATATGATGCATTTGTTAGGTGGAAGAAGACTGTGTTGTGTCCAGTGCAGTCCACACACACCTTGGTAGTCTGTGAGTAGGTCCTCAGGTGAGCAGCTTATCTGGTGACTGCAGGCAGGCTTGATTAGGGAAGGGGAGTGGAATGTAGATGATATGAGGATGCTTGTATAGGATATATTATGCTGTGGTGCATGTGGCAAGCCCCTAGACTTGCACCCAAGAGTCTGCCCATTGGTTGCAAGTACTGCAACAGTATGTGTACAGACGTGGACAGGGCCTGAGGCAGCTGGGTGTGGCCAATGGGCAGATTCTTGGGTGCATGGATGTATTATGCTGTGGTGATTGTGGCCAGCTACTAAACCATTGGTTACATGTCCGGGGTCCATGCACCCAAGAGACTGTCCATTGGCAGCAAGTACTGTAATAGTAGGTGCGAGTAATGTAATAGTATGTGAACTGAAGTGGACAGGGTGTGTGGCAGCTAGCTTATTGTACTGCCCTTAGGGTTGTGGCCACTGGGAAGATTCTTGGGTGCATGGCTGTATTATGCTGTGGTGATTGTGGCCATCTAATAGACTCCATGCACCCAAGAGTCTGCCCACTGGCTGGAAGTACTGCAATAGTTTGTATACAGAAGTGGAAACAACATGTGGTAGCTGGCTTATTAGACTGCCCTGAGATTCTTGGGTGTATGAGAGTCTGTGAACGGGGTGCAAGTAGTGTAATAGTATGTGAACTGAAGTGGACAGGGCCTCAATCATCTGTCTTATATGTGTAAATTGTGGCCAGTGGTCAAATTGTTGGGTGCATGGCTGTATTATGCTGCAGTGGTTGTGGCGAGGCCCTAGACTCTTGGGTGCATGGCCAGAGGCTGTAGGCCATACACCTAAGAGTCTAAGGCCTGGCCACAACCACCACAGCATAATACGGCCATGCACCCAAAAATGTGACACTGGCATATTGATTGCAAAAACATGTGTATAGAAATGCAATTTGCTGATTACAAAGAAGCATGACATCAATAAGCGTATACTCACTGTATATATTGTTGAGGCACTGTATACCTTTTTGGAACTCAGTGATAGAATACCATTGAAGCGGCAATAGCACATTTGAATATTGTGGCCCTGTGGGCACATATTTTCTTTGTTGCATGTGGAAATACAGGAGAAATCTTTCATTGTATGTGATAAAAAAAGAAAACATAACATGTTAGGGAAGGTATTTCATAATGTCATAATGTACTCTATATAAGACATTTATGTACTTTGTGGAACCTCATAATTAGTGCCATTACAAGTACTATTCTTCAAACGAGTGTACTGTGCAATGTGCTCAGTTCCTGTGTTTGTTTGCATAATCATTGGTTCTGTGGGAGAAAAAAAAATCCATGCAGGATTTAAAAAAAAACTTCTACATTCATTTGATGTTATGTGGTGCACTGTTTCATTGGTGTGTGCAATACTTACAGGAATGTTGATGGTGCATATCTATTTAATAATAAGTAATATTATTAATAGTAATAAGCACTGTCGCAGTAGGAGGTATTGAAATGGTGTATGTGTTTTGCTTTTTGGAAGTGGTGGTGCTATGGTTGCAGTTAGAGACCAGTTGGCATATTCTAACTGTTTATCTGTTTCCTATTTTTAACAGTATTTGTTTATGCTGTTTGATTGCTGTTGGTGTTTTCTAATAACTGTACTTTTGCAAACTAATATTGCAGTATTGTGGGGCAGTTAGATACCTGTTGGCGTATTGCAACTGTTGGTAGCTTGAAAGTTGTTGAGGGTATATTTTGTAGCACTTTGATTGTTGAAGGTCGATTTTAGCAGTTTGAATGCTGGAAGTAACACTGTAGTACTATGGATGTACTATGATACTAGTTGGTGTATTCAGGTTGTTTATACTTAATAAGTCTTAAAGGGTTTCCTCAGAAGAACTTTCATTTTTGCTGGTGGATTTAAAATTGTGTAGTAATGGGAATTAATATTGTAGTATTATGGTTACAGGGTATGTCTTCAAGCACCTTCATTCTTGTTGGTGGATTTCCATTTTCCACTATTGCCAAGTGCCATTGCAGTTTTATTGGTGTAGTTACATGCAGTTGTGTATTTATTGCAGTGGTATGGGCATAGTTAGACAGCTGTTGCCTTATTCTAACAGTTGGTCATTTTATAGGTCATTGAGGACAGTTTCTAGATTCCCATACTTTTCTTTTTAAGTACTATGGGTGAAACAATATCAGTGTGTGTTTTCCACAGTTGTTGTTTCTGTGACCATAATAATTGGGTCCTTTGGGAAAAAAACTGTGTAGCAGCGCAACTGATGAAGATGAACTCATGGCCCAGTTGGTGTTTGCTAAATTGTTCCAGTTTCATAGGGTAGAAGATTTATTTTTTTTTCGTTTGCAGTTACATATCTGTGTGTGAGTATTGGGCAGTAGGCTATGCTACCTTTGTAGATCAGTGAGTACATTTTGGTTTCAAGAATATTAAGTAGGCATTTGCAAGATTTGCTGGTAATCTCTGCTTCACAGTAATGAAAGTATCATTGCATTCACACCACCCACATTTCTTTTTAATGTATGCAGTATAGTGACCTGCAGTGGTTGTGGCACCCACGTGGTAGATTATGCCTACTGTTGTGAAGGTTTTCATTCCAAGTGATATTTGCCCATGTGTGAAACTAGTAAACTTTTGGTGGAACGATTGTCTCAATTGCAAGTAGTACATAATATGCCATGATTTGCATTTTGTACCAGCTGTTCAAATGGATTCACAGTTAGTTATAGATACATGCACAAAGCGCTCGTTAGGGACGTGTTCCTGTGCCACGTGAATGCAGAGACTGCATGTTTGTTTCCACATGTATGAAATCTTGAAGGTATGTTTTTGCTTTCCAGTACATGCAGTAAGCACATTAGAAATGTTTGCGGATCTTCTTGTGTGTTTCTAGTGAATCTTACCATTCCTGCACAGTATTCTAATTCCTGCCTTATTCCTGAGGCACTGTACGTGTTGTCAGGATTCTTTGTTGCATATGTATAAAGGAGTAGCATTTGCTAACATAACTGGCCTGTGCTGTTTAAGTAAATGTTTTCAACAATTGGTGGCAATTGGAATAGAACAATGATGGCTACATTTGCATAGCAATTTAGACCAGTTGTGCTGGAAAATCTGAATGGACCAGGCAGTTCTGTGTCTGATTCATTTGATGGAAATCCACTTGATTTCTTTGAAGAGGTACCTCTCTTTATTTGTGCAGTTGTGTATGCTTTTTCAGTACATCATTCTGTGGTTGTGGTAAATGATGGAGTTGCAGCTGCTTTCAATTTCTTTGGTGGTACTGTTGGGATATCACTTATAAGTTGTGTTTGCACTAGTTATCTTTTACCTAGTTTTCCTTTTTGAGGAACAGGGTACATTTTGAGATGGGGTGGGTAGAGTGCACGTAGTCTGTTGTACAAGTAATGTCAGCCTTGACTTTGTTTGCATCAGAATTGACTAGAAATAGTCCTTCTAGTGTACGTAAGCTTGACAGTGCAGCATAACTCATGCCTTCTTTAAAGACTGGGCTGCCAATGTCAATCAATGCTTGATCTAGTGTTAGACCTTGTGATTTATGAATACTGACTGCATATTCAAAAGATAGAGAAAACTGTTCTCTGCGTACATACATGTCTTTGAAAAGACGGAAACGTGCTGTTGAGCATCCCATCCTCTTAACTTCTGAAAGTTTGTCAAAGTGGATGTTGACAAACTGAATGCTGTTGTCACGTGGGTATGTCTGGAAACCAACAACTATACCAAAGTCCTCCATTAACTAAACCTTTCTCCATGTCAAGGTTATGCTTTAGAATTACTCTCCAGTTTAAACACAATGTTAATTTTTTTTCCAAATTAGCTGTGTTGGAGATGGAGTTTTCTAAGATATTTAGTCATGCAGTGGCTTGTTGACACATAGGCACTGTCATACCGTGCACGTCCAGATTGACTGTGGAATAAATTTGCACTATTGGTTGCATTTCTTTTTTCAACATTGTTTCATTGAATTGTACACAGCTTGCTAGCGTTGGCATTAAGGACATACAATTTACATTTTTGTGTGCTAATTGTTCGATGACATCAGTAGCAGATGTGTTATGCTCATGTATCTCATGGATGAGTCTGCTATTTTCCTTAGAAAGCACACCAATCTGAATGCTTTTCAAAATGTTAGCATAGGTGAGGTCTGCTGTTTTCAGTTAGTTCTCTGTACTGGAAATGTTGCCATAGATTTACATTTCCTAAGATGCCAAGTATGTCCTAAGGTTTTAAAAATAGGTTCACCTTTCACTAGTGTTAATTGAAGATCTCTGAAAACAATAATTTGTTTTCCTCCAAAGAGTTCTTTGTAGTCTGTTTTAAGGACCGCTTGCAATCTGAGATACATCGGAGCCTACATTAGGTTGGAGAGCATGCTCCCCTCATCTATTAGGAACATATTAATTTGTTTCAAAATTCTGCATAGCTCCATGGCAGCTTCTGCTGAAAGTCTGTATTAGTCTAATTTGTTTTGGTGTTCTACTGGAAGGATTAGCAATCAATGTAAAGTAACACCACCTATGTTGTAGGCAGCTAAACCTGTGGAGGCAGTTACAACAGCTGAAAGCCTGGAGGAACTTGCTGATGATTTTTATTAAGAATGTTTTGACTGAACCAGCTTCAACATTTATATTACAGCAGTGCAGGTTTATAGTTTTGACAGGTTCAAGTTTAGTTTTGTGCTGCACACCATATTCAATTTATTTAGATACTTCTAAATACTTCTTTATGCTGTCCATCATTCAGTTGTGATTTCAGTAGAACAACTTTTTCTTCAGATTCCTCATACTGACAAATGTTGTTATATACTTCAGTCATGGCTAATTCTGCCTCATTTACTATGAGTGGCTCTCTAAGCAGTTCTTGGCTTCCTTTTAGAGAAGGTTGACTGCTCTCAGGAGTGTCTACATTTAGTTGTGCTTGAAGTTCTTCTTCTTGTTGCCGTTCATTGTCCAACATGTTTTTGTACTGTTTGAAGTTTATATCTGTTATAGTGCTTTCACTCGCATTTGTGATGTCATCTTTGATGTCCTGGGTGTTAGTCTTAGTAGTGCACGGTGGTGGCGCAAGCTATGGTTGCTTAGCTTACCATAACTGGCGAATTTCAAGGGTTTTTCGGTTTTACTTGGAACCATAACGTCCCTTTAACCAAGTTTTTTCACTGAATTTCATAAGTTTTTAGTAGCGCAACTTAACCATAACGTCCCTTTAACAAAGTTTTTTTCACTGAATTTCATAGGTTTTTAGTAGCGCAACTTAACCATAACGTCCCTTTAACAAAGTTTTTTCACTGAATTTCATAGTTTTTTAGTAGCAAAACTTAACAATAAAGACTTTGACTTTATATACATGTCATATGGAACTGACTAGATCTCTTCTTATGAACGTGATGTCCGCAAACTTATTTAATGTTCGCTGACATGTTCGGAGAACAGTACCACTACCTAAAAACTGTGTGGGGGTGGTGGGGTATGTTTGATTGTTATATCATAATATAGGAACATTTAACAAATTCAAAAAGCAGCACACAAACACATTATATATAGTAATACATAAGAAATGTAACCCATATATGTAACACACTAACCATTCATTTAAATACAATATGTTCTGAAATGGAATATACCACAAGAACATACATTGGCTTCCAACATAATTACCTCACAGATACAACAGAACTGAGAACAAGACCAGACCCACTGAATACATAGGACTTATCTTACCAGAAATAGTAAGTGTACTTCATGTTACTCATATATTTATAAACTTTCTGTATTAGATTAAAAAATATATTATCTTTTCTTTTTTTTTCTCACAGAAATGTCTAGTACTCTGGAATGGCTAGAGGACAATTTCCCACATGAAGAAATGTCACAAGATAGTGAAACTAATGGTAAACACTTTATAATATAAACCATTTAAATATTATAATTTTGTATACATTTAACATATATATATTTTTTTGTACAGTGCATAACAAAATAGAAACTACCTCTGAAGAAGCTGTTGTGGAAAACACGCTTGACAACATAAAAGAAAAAATTGATTTATTGTTGACCAATTTTAATAATTTGAAAACTTTTATTGAAGATCATTTTAAAACAAAAACGTCATACCATTGCCCCACATGTACTTGTCCCTCCTCACCATATCCCAGTCAATTATCCCCAAACCCTCTCCATAATCCAAAACGTTTTGATGAGATTTCCATCCCTTCTTCAACTAATAACAATCATGTTGAAACCCCAAATTCTCCTGTTTTTGTTTCTGTTTCTGCCTCACCTTCTCTGTCATAAATTATTAATATATGTTAAATAAAGTTTAATTTTTATATTGTATTGTGAATAGTTTCCGTTTTTTTAAAAAAAACAATAAAAGTGTCCGTGGACAGTGCGAGTGTTCTGAAATGTTCGTACATAAACGAAAATGGAGGTGTGCTGAAGAACACCACACCTGTTCGTACTGTTCGCTAGCAAGTTGAAACTGTTCTAAGAACACACGTGGTGTCCTGAAATGTTTGTAAAGAAACAAAAATTAAAGTGTTCTAAAGAACACTATATCTGTCCGTAATGTTCGCTATGAACTTAAAACTGTCCTAAGAACACAATTGCTCTCCTGAAATGTTCGTAAATAAACGAAAATGATGTGTCCTGAACAACAGTACAACTGTTCGTAGTGTTCGCTAGCAACATGAAACTGTACTAAGAACACACACGGTGTCCTGAATTGTTCGTAGACAAACAAAAATTAAAGTGTCGTAAAGAACACTATACCTGTCCGGTACTGTTCGCTAGCAAGTTCAAACTGTTCTAAGAACACTATTGGTGTCCTGAAATGTTCGTACGTAAACGAAAATGGAGGTGTCCTGAAGAACACTATACCTGTGCGTAGTGTTCGCTACCCAATTGAAACTGTTCTAAGAACACAATTGGTGTCATGAAATGTTCGTACATAAACTAAATTACACATGTCCTGAAGAACACTATATCTGTCCTTATTGTTCGCTACCAAGTTTAAACTGTTCTAAGGACACAGGCGGTGTCCTGAAATGTTCGTTTCATGTGTGACGCACTTTTAATTACTTCAGAACCCGAACAGTGTCTGTAGGACATCAATGTGCATGCGCTAACCAATCTCCGTGCACTTGGTGTCCTGCGGACAGGCGCTTCCTTCGCAGACTAGTTCGCAAACAGATCATATGACCGCGCCCACGCTCATCGTGTGTCCTGAAATGCGGACACTGTTCGTGTCCCCGAACAATTTAAAAGTACATTTTCAGTTAATCCATAATATTTTTCAATAAAGGCACAATTCCCACATAGCAATCTTGAGTTTCTATATACCTTTTGAAACTTTCGAATCCTTTTTTTGTGTTCGATCTGTCCGCGCACAGTGCACATGTCCACGGGCCGCGCACAAGCACCCCTATAAAAGACCACGCCCAAGAGCTTATTCCCATTGTGTTTCTGGCTATTCTTCAGAACACAGTGATTTTTGCTGCCTCCTGCAGTCTACACCATCACCGAGATGGCATCCTTGGCTGCTGAACTGCCACTTGGTGCTGTACCTGCTTCAGCACCACCACCACCCCCTCCACCACCACCACCTCCCCAAGGGCCTGAAGAGGGGAACAGGACTGAGGATGCGGAGGAGGAAGAAGAGGATGATGAGAATGAGGTAGAGGAAATCCCTACTACCCGCACTAGGCGTGAGACTTGGGTGTGGCGGTTATTTACCATTCATGGGAATGGTCCTAAGGCTCGTGCGAACCATGTTACCTGCAATGAGTGCAAAATGATACTCAGTCGCGGGAAGAACGGTAACTACAGCTTTGGGACCACTACTATGAAGCGACACCTGAGGTCATTTCACTCTGGGGCTATTGGCATGGTTGTACCTTGCGAAGAACGTAGCAGGTTGATTTCCTCTACTTCATCCTCTGTTTCTGATCCTGTCACCACAAGGACACCTCTGTGGGACAGCGTCTTTCTCAAGCTGCCTCACAGGCCATACAGAATGCTGATGACCCTTACCTTTCGAGGGTCACAGTTGTATGTATGTACTGTGACACAGTACTCTGCAGGGGGGAGCGACTTCAGAGTTCTTTTGAGACTATTGTTTCAGAGCACGAGAAGACCTGCTCACTACCCAAATAAAACACACTCTACATCTTCCTCTCTCAGCTCGCCCTTTCTTATCCCTGTGGTTGGTGTCCCCCCCTTTACCCTCCTTTACCCTCCTCTCCTAGTGTGTCGTGTCTGAAAAACCAAAAAAAATGCAAAATATCAAAAATAAAAAAAAAATAAGGCTCTTTTCAGAGCCGCCTTTCCCAGTGAAAAAATAGAAGTGAAAATAAACGAAGCAGGGCTATTTGTATTTTTTAGAAGTCCGCAGACAGTTCGCGAACATTAAAAAAATTAGGTTGCTACCCCATCACAAACATTGTAATTTTCTCTGGAAAGAAGTGGTGGCTCTGAAAAGAGCCTTTGGGTGGTGTTTGTAAGTCAAAAATTGTAAATGCTTAACATCTACTTCAAAATCGTTGTTGTAATTCCAAAAAAGGTCGCAATGCATTTTGTACATTTCTAAGAAAAATCTGATTGCCAGCATAAGTAAGATGGACTCGATTTCTGCGAAAAATGTATGTACTACAAAACATAATATTTTCATTGTGAAAAGAAGACATGCCAAAATCTCTTAGAAAGCCACAAACAGCCTTATTAACATTGCGCCTTGCTTTTTCCATTTGTGGACCAAATGAAGAAGAACGAAGCCACATTTGTCTCTGTGCAATCCGTGAAAATATCACTTGAGAATTAGGAAACATGTCCATAACCTTCCTAAGTCCTTCTTTCATAGCAAATTGCAAAACAATTCCAGTCACATGTCCTAAACTGTTCCCTCCACATTGAATTACAATTATGTCTGGATGTTGCTCTGTCTCCAAAGTAGCACAGAGAGGTAGCAAGTCCAACCACTTCATTCCATGCCAGTGTACTTCCACATGTGGGAATCCAAGATCTACAGCTATTCCACAGCTTTCTGCATGCACCTTCAACCAATGTATCCACAAATCTCCTAAAATCCAAACAATCTTTTTTCTGAAACACACAGCCATAGCTATCTTTTGTTCTCTCAGCAAAAAGAGTATCTGGAAAATCTCTCCTGGCACAACACACCCACCAAACTTTCCTGACCAATCCCTTTCAGTGCTTATTCTCATTTGCATGACTTCCGAACCCAAAAATCCCCGGATGTAACTCCTGATGTCCGCAATCTACCGCCATGTCCGCGGACATATCGTAACATGAACAGCCCTTCTACCATTTCCACTACACTCTCTCTGCCATTCCCTCATTGGATGTACCTCAAAAATCACATGACCATGCACCAATCACATTCAAGACCTCTACATCTAACTGCATCATCATAGATCAGCACTGCAAATGTACTCTGAATCTCTCTCAGTACAAGTGTCATATCATTGGCAAGCAGCATCTACCAGAAATACTGTACAAGTCTTCAAGATTTCTACTTGCAACTCCATGCATATCCATATGCATGAACACAAACTTCAGGTATGCATATTTTCTGTATAGTAGATGACATAGCTCTCAACCATTTTTGTTTTACAGGCGGGTGAAATCACCCAATTTTGTTTTTGGCGGGTGAGACGCCCATTGGAATGAATGGGCGTGCAGGAGGCTGCCCTTTACAAGGCGTGTGACACCTGCCAAAAGCGTGTGAGTTGAGAGCTATGAGATGAACACATTTTCAAACAGACTTTTACCTTGTAAAATCTGTAAAATGAATTTACTGCACTTTTTTCAATTTCCTAAAATCAACTATCACTTATAAACCTTTATACTTTTTACTTTCTTTATACACACACACTCAAATCATGTTAAACTAACATTTTTTAAAAGAAATATATAGACTACATATATTCAAACAAAATTGCATGCAAACACAATCTATGTTTAAACCTTTATAAAAACACTTATACAATTTCATATTTTTTTGTTTTTATTTATTTATTTACTTAATTACTTTAAATTAGACATGACATTGAGGTGCTATTACCTAGATCAGTTTACTTACAGAAATAGTGGTATTCACTAATATATTATAAATTTCACAAGACATAGTAAAGATATATTTTTTTTGCTACAGTTAGTCATTCAATACAATTTGTTCATTAAGAACATATCATATGTACTGAACTGATGCAATGTATCTTATGTAAATAAATTAGTTTAATGGTTTTACAGAAGGCACTGAGGATTTCAATTAAAAAATCAATATCTAAATTAAAAACAGTGCTATATACAAACAAAGTTACTAATTTGAAGCTTTTACAATTGCAGTGAAGACCAGTTTCCTGAAAAGAAGCAGCCGAATTCAAAGAAGAAAGAAAAACTAAGAAGTTACCTGTTAATTTAAAAAAAAAGTAAGTAAAATATCACCATAATATTTGTATTATTAATCAAATATACTATAACATTAATACGAGCTATTTTGGTTTCTTAAAATAGAGATTTTGTACCATTTTGTCCAAAAATGTCCATGTCTTAAACAGCGAATTACAGCCAGAATGGCCCACAAATTTCTATTTTTGGACACACAAATTAGCCAACTGAACCACTACAATTTTCATATTATAGAACAAACAACTGTTTTAATTGTATACATTAGATTTACTATTTGTACTTTTCCACACCACTAGCTTACTTTTTTTTTGTCATCTGAACCCCAGTTTAGTAACACATAAATTCAAGAATACCTATCCCTACTAGTTTTAGTTCTTAATGCACAATCACACAACATTACATACATCTTTATCATCTTACTCAAACACTCATGCACACAGCACACATACATTCCAGAACACCCCAACCCATATCTTCCTTATTTTTTTCAACAGACCCTAAAGAATGCCTACCAAAAGACAAGTCCGTAGAAAGCAACGCAAAAGTAGAGCAAATGAAAATAAAGGTGTCCAAAATAAGCATCCATCTCTAGCAGAATTTGTAAAAAAAGTTGAAACAAAACAGCTAATACAATCATTTAGTGAAACACAAGAATTTTCAAGTACAACAACTTCGCTTCCTCTATCAAAATGTAAAACAAACCAAAAAACAATTAACAGAAAATAAGCTTTCAGTACAGATAAAACTACTTCTTCAAATTTTAATATAGTGCAAAGTAAGCATACCAAGAAAAGTATTTTAGCCAAAATATACCGTCCTTCAAAATCTTATAAAAACAGGAGAGAAATCAGGTTCAAAGCTTAAAACCTATCGTAGGAAATTAATCTTAGAAGCATTGATGGACAGTGCAATTCTTCTCAAAAGAAATGTATTTATTTTACTGTTAAACAAAATGAAACCACTAACAAAACTAATAACTAAATTACAAAAAAAACTTCTCAATAAGCAAAATGTCAACAGAAAGAACTTCTTAAGTATCTGTGGAGGTGAATGGAATCACACTACGAGCACAGAACCATATTTTAATGAAGAAGCGTACAAACAAAAGCAAACAAATACAATTGCCATAAATAGCAGTGGTCGAGGTTATGAAAAAGTGAATAATACCATAATGGAATAAGACGTACTCCTTACAAAAATATGCCCTGAAAACTTAGAATTACCCCTCCATTCAACTGAATCAGAACGTCTAGTGTACAAATGGCCATGCACGTCAATGTGTAACATTCCCAAACAATGTTTCAAATCTTTACACCAATTCCTCAATAAATATGTAAAAAGCAAAGACAAAATCAAAATTAAATTACTGCAAAATATAGATACCTGTCCAGTGCACAAGTACACAGGACTACAAGGACATTCATTGGCCTGCATTACAGGACCTACTTGTAAAACCACTTTCCATGATATCAAAAGGATATCAACACATCATTCAACTATAAGAAATCTAGCCTTTAAACTGTACTATGCTAAAAGTCCTGCTTTAGCACTAGCAAAGTTAAATAACATCCTTCTACATGGTACAGCAAAAGACCTACTTGAAGAAATTCACTATATACATAAAAAATATTTTGGAAGTGAAAGCCATTTACAGAATGAAATAGCTTTAAACCTATTACGCAACAATTCTACACATGGCAACCTTTTGCTAAACACATACAAAAAAGAAATACTAAAATTTAAAAGTACATCAGCTGAAGTACCAAACCATGTGTGAGGTGGTCAAAGAGGCAACAGAATCAAGGGAGGATCCTATTCTAGTAATGAGACCCAGCCAACAAAAGGTTTACACAGCAAATCAAAAGAAAACTACATGTCCCAGAAACCACCACGATAAACGAAACCAAGGAGGGGGCAGAGACAGAATTAAAAAGGGAAAACGGCATAGGTACAACCCAATCATACAGCATGGAAATAGGTGTACCAGAGATTGGCACTGGTATAAAGCAGTCAGCCCGCATGTAGATCGGTGGCCCCAGAGACATACAGGGTGGGGTCAAACAGTGCATGAAACTGGGTGGACTGAGGAAAGAAAACGCCCTGCAGGTGTGGGGAATGGGAGGGAAAACTGGCTGGAGACTGAAGGGAGGGGAGGAGCAGAGAGGGGCTTAAATGCAGCAACAGAGAGCTCACCAGGTGTTTCTGATTACAGCTGCAAGCCGAGCCGGAGACCAGAGAGGAATGGAAAGGTGATTGTGACTGGGCGTACTAGAAGGCTCACTGAGAGGCACAGGGGAGATCCCTATCAGAGGCGGACTCGCTGAGGAGAAGCGCCAGCCATCAACCATTAATCAAGGACTGTGCCTTCCATGTGGATTTTTGTTTTTTTTGTTTTCTTAACCCAGTGAACAGAGGGTGAGTCAGTCCGTGGAGAAAAAGAATTAAGTTGACTTTATTTTCACTTTTAAAGATGCGAGAAGCCAAGAGGAGCTTCTTTTTGAACTCTGGACTGCATTAACCCTTTCACGGAAACCAACCCTCATGAAAACTAATACCGTTTGATGTGTACAAGGAGAGCTGTTGTTTAAGTTAACACCGCAATAAATCTTAAAATTGCTAAACCTACATCCGACTACAGCCTACTATTTTACACCATGTATGTGTATAATGCCGTAGAATTTTTTATAAAAGTAACACAAAAACTGTGGACCTATCATACAAAATAGAAGACAATGAATATTCTAAATGGTTTGAATTAGCTCTCTACCTTCTAGCAGAAAACAAATATGAAATAACTGAGCCCTTAATACTTTGCAGTTATTGCACTACAAAACTTGACAACAACCAAACTCCTTCACGTTCTATCACAAATAATTTGGAATTATACCCAGTACCAAAACCTCTACAACAACTTAATATATATGAGAGCATCATAATTCAAACAGTACACCCATTTCAAGCAATAATACGCCTTCAACCAAAAACAGCAAAATTACCTCCCTCTGAATTGATAAAAGGCATTTGTGGAAAAGTAGTTTATTTACCATTAAATCTAAAAGAAAAAGTGCATACTCTAGGAGTGCAACGTCCAATTCAGCAATCTTTAATTATCTTAGTAAATGGAGTACCTACAAAAGACAAAGAAATATGGCAACAGCTGGTAGATTTATATAAAGTTAGACAAGCCTTCCAATATCTTAAAGAGAATAATGAATATTACAAAGAAATTAATATTGAAGAAAACTTGAAAGATACAACTGAAATAATTCAAGAAACACAAGAAGCTGGTCAATTTGAGCTACTAGATCCTGCTACAATATCAAATACTTTAGACCATTATACAATTCATCCTTTGCACTGTAATGACACCGTACAAGATGTACTAGAAACTTACCAAATGCGTCAAACAAAAGGATCGCCAATCAGTATATGGGAAAAAAGTATAGAAGCACGTGCTTTTCCTCTACTCTTTCCGACTGGCAAAGGAGGAAGGTATGATGATAGACCTATTCAAATATCAGCTTCAGAATACCGCTAATTACGGATGTATTCTGAAGATCCCAGCTTTAGACAAAATGTGGAATACATATTCCACCTACTCTTTGAAAGTGAACTAGCAACTTTATGTTACGGAGTTGCACACATATTAAAATCAGGATCACACTTTCAAAATATGACAGCTACACAATTATTAGAGAAAGTGCAACAAAAGGATGAGGTTTTACAATCAAATATTACAAATCTATTAGCAAATATGCGTGGTACTAAAGAGTACTGGTTTCGACATCATGGAGATGTACGTTGTATGATCAGAAACCTTGGCCCACCCACTTGGTTTGTTACATTAAGTTGTGCAGAATATGCATGGGAAGATTTACATGATTTCCTACGCATATCAAATAAAATAAAACAAACATAGATATTCTAACACCTGGAGAACTTTGTTCTTTGGATCCTGTTAATGTTTCAAGATATTTTCAACATCGCTTCTTTGCTATGCTACATTTTATTTGTAATAAAACTGTTCCTCCCCTTGGAGAAGTGCAACACTTCTTTTGGAGAAAAGAATACCAAGCCAGAGGAGCACCACATATCCACATGCTTTTATGGATTAAAGATGCTCCTAAATTTGGTCAAGACAGTGATGCCACTGTTTAACAGTTTATTGAAAAATATGTCACTTGTGAAATTCCATCAGAAGCCACAAATAGTGATCTTCGTGCACAAATTTTACAATTTCAAAG
The DNA here is from genome assembly GCF_040938575.1 of Ambystoma mexicanum. NCBI lineage: Eukaryota > Metazoa > Chordata > Amphibia > Caudata > Ambystomatidae > Ambystoma > Ambystoma mexicanum. The sequence continues at coordinate 564,164,034 of NC_090928.1, forward strand.
ACACAAATGTGGAAAATATTGTCGTTGCAAATATAAAAACAAAGGCAAATACTACACCAAATGCCGATTTGGTTTCCCTAGACCAATTACAAATACAGGTCAAGTAAACAACCTTATGTCTTCAGTTAGACATAGTGTTAAAGGTAAGTCACCTAAAAATACATATTACATAAATAGAAAAGAAGAAGAAAAATATATCAATGATTATAATGCAATCATTGCCCACTTATGGAATGCAAACATAGATGTGCAGTACATTGCAGACAATTCTACTGCAGTTGCACGATATGTCACAGCACACTTAACTAAAGCAGAAAAGACAGAGCTCCAAGACCTCTGGAATGACCTGTCATCAGATAAAACAGTATCTCAGAAATTATACAGATTGGGCATAAAAATGCTCACCCATAGAGAATGTGGATCTTATGAAGCAGCTGATCATTTAACTGGTACTTCATTGTATGGTAAATCTGAAAATATAGTATGGCTAAGTCCTGGTCCAGCTAAATCTAGAAAAAGAGTTCTAAAATCATATGAAGATATAGAAACAATAGCCAAACATGATCCCAACAGCCAAGACATTTGAAAAAAACAATGTATTGGACACATACTACCCAAACAGAAGTAATACTTTGGAAAACATGTGTCTATACCAAATAGCCCAAAACTACACATACAAAAATAATATGAAACCTGATGAGAAAAAAGGTAAATATAGAGTGACAGACTGTGAAGGCAGCTTAGTTAAACTCACTAAACCAAATTTAATTAATCATATCAAATTGTCATTGAAGACTCCTCAACATAAAGAAGTATATTACATGTCCCTGCTACAACTCTTCAAACCATGGAGAAAAGAAGAACAATTACTAGATAACTATGACTCATATGAGGGTGCTTTCAAAGCAAATGAAAGCACTATAACTGATGTAAACTTTACACAGTACAAAACAATGTTGCACAATGAACAGGAACATGAAGAAGAACTCCAAGCCCAACTAGATAAGGATACTCCTGACAGTAGTCAACCTTCTGTAACAGGAAGCCAAGAACCACTGGGAGAACCACTAATAACATATGAGGCAGAATTCGCTATGATAGAAGTAGAAAACACCATGTGTCAGTATGAAGATAAGGAAGACTTAACTATACTACAATCAAAACTAAACAATGAGCAAAGTAGCAATTTTCAAGAAGTAACAAAACAAATTGCACATGGTGTAAAACATGAAAATAAAGAATGTTCCTGCCATAATTATAAACCTATACTACTGTTCGTCAGTGGTGAAGCTGGTTCTGGCAAAACATTCCTAATCAAAATCATTAGTAAGTTCCTTCAACAATTGACAAACAACAAACTGTCAGCTGTTGTCACTGCCCCCACAGGTTTAGCTGCCTACAGCATAGGTGGTGTTACATTACACCGATTACTACTATTACCAGTAGAAAACCAGAACAAATTAGACTATTACAAACTTTCTGCAGAAGCTGCAATGGAATTACGCAGAGTATTGAAACAAATGAAAATGCTACTAATAGATGAAGTGAGCATGGTCTCCAACCTGATGTTAGCTTTGATTCACCTCAGATTACAAGAAGTACTCAAAACAGACTATGAAGAGCTCTTTGCAGGAAAACACATTATTGTTTTTGGAGATCTGCTTCAATTAACACCAGTAAAAGGTGAACCTATTTTTAAAACATTAGGGCACACACTCTGCCGTAAAACAGTTGGGAGCATTGGAAATGTCACCCTTGGGCAACATTTCCAATACAGAGAATTAACAGAAAACATACGCCAATCTGCAGATCTAACTTATGCCAACATTTTAAAAAGTTTGAGAGTTGGTATACTTTCTAAAGAAACAGAAGCAACATTGAAAACCCGGCACATTAATGCACTTTATGGCGATAATGCATGTGCTACAGATGTTATGGAACAATTTGCCCACAAAAATGTCAATTGTATGGCCTTAATGCCAACTCTTGCAAGCTGTCTCAAATTCAATGAAATAATGTTAAGTAAAGAAATGCAACCAATAATGGAAATTAGCGCCACACACAAACTAGATGTACATGGTATGACACTACCCATGTGTGACCAAGCCACAACAAGACTAAATAATTTAGAAAAATCAATCTCAAACACAGCAGGCTTAGAAAAGATGTTAAAATTATCCTTAAATTGCAGAGTAATGCTTAAACGTAACCTTGACGTGGACCAAGGACTAGTCAATGGAGCACTGGGTACAGTTGTTGGATTTCAAACATACCCACGTGACAACAAAATTCAGTTTGTCAATATACTCTTTGACAAACTTTCAGAAGTAAAACGGATAGGACGCTCAACAGCTAGATTCCTTCTCTTCAAAGATATGTATGTACGCAGAGAACAATTTTCTCTAACTCTTGCACACGCAGTGACGATTCATAAATCACAAGGTCTTACCCTAGACAAAGCAATGATAGATATTGGTAACACAGTCTTTAAAGAAGGCATGAGCTACGTAGCACTATCACGCTTACGTACACTTGACGGTCTATTTCTAATCAACTTTGATGCAAGTAAAGTAAACGCTGATATTCCTTGCATTTTAGAATATAATAGACTTCGCTCACTATACACTCCCCATCTAAACACATATTCTGTTCCACAAAAACTAAAACGTTGTAAAAGAAAACTAAATCAAACAGAAATGCAACAGGACGTCACTGCAAATCCTCCAAAGAGAGTAAAAGAAACTAATACTTCATCAAGTACCACAAACAAAAAAGAATCAATTAGAGAAAGTAAACCAGGTACTTCTTTAAAGAAGGAAGACAAACTCCAAAAAAAGCAGTTAGATACAGAACTACCTGGACCATTTAAATTCTCAAATATAGTTGGTGTAAGTTGCTATGCAAATGTAGCAATGGATATTCTATTTCAATTACCACCAATTGTTGACAACATTTACTTACACAGTACAGACCCATTGTGTTTGCAAATGTTAGTACTTCACAGAAATGCAGCAAACAATCCTGACAACACATATAGGGTTTTTGGAATAAGACGACAATTGGACTACTGTGCTGGAATGGTGAAATTCACTATAAACTCACAGGAAGATCCACAAGAATTTCTAATGTACTTACTACACGTACTGGAAAACAAAAACATACCTATAAATGAAATCTTTCAGATTTCATACATGTGGAAACATACATGCACTCTCTGCAACAATGTGACACAAGAAGAAATCCCCAATGAACGCTTCATATATATATCAATACCAAATTGTGAATCCATTCCATTTCAGCAACTTGTACAAAATGCAAACCATGGTAGATTATGCTCTACCTGCAATTCAGATTATCGCTCCACGTTAGTAATACCAACACATAGGGCCTCATTACGACCCTTGCGGAAATGGAAAAATGATGGCGGAAATGCAATACCGCCATCGAACACCGCTCGTTGCGATCATGACCCGTCACCGTAAAGTACGATGCCATTAGCGACACCGCAGTGAACGGCAACGCTAACTGCACCAAGTACGCGCACGCGCGCCTTGCAAAACCGGAATCACCGCCATGGCGCAACGGTACGCGAATTCTGACCCTAGCGGACATGTACTGAACGCCATCAAGCACGTCGTAAAGTACCATTCCGCCATGGCGAGAAATACGGCAACGCGAACCAACCGTAAATGGCCCACTGAGTGCCTGTACTCCACTCCCTGGCCTCATTGCACAACTCCTGGCAGGCGCAATGTACTCACACTATGCAACCAGTGAAATCCACAATTCACCCATGCATGCCAACGTAGAAAAGCATGCAGGGGCTCAAAGCGCCCCGTGAGTGGGCATCCATGTACGGCATGTCACCATAGCCGTACTGACGCAGCACAGGCATGTGAAGGTACAATACATCAAAATGAAAATCAAGAACACATGACACAAAACAACAGTAGTCCCCCATCGCTTGCCACCAGCGCAAGGCAACATCCAAAACAGCATCCTGAGGGGGATTGCACCAGCCCTGTACTCATGCCAGTAAACAAACCAACCATCAGCAGAAGCATGTACCACACAAGTCGGCAGAGTGACTGAGCAGCCAGGCACATCCCAAGAGGGGCCGATGGGAGCTGCAGGGCACAGATGGCATCAATACAGAAGCTATTCCAATGGACATGACCCCAGTCCCCCTCCAACAAACGCACGCAAACACAGTCACCTGTGACCAGCCACATTCTGAACAACCCATCATTCCACCAATCGACCTGGCTGACAGGCACCAGTCGGCCAAAAGCCAATCCCCCGCCCCTGAACAGCACATCATGTAAACAGTCACAATGGCAGCCCCTATCCGTGACCATACTGTGCTACGTAGGCAAACGCGGCCAGTACTGTACCACGCAACTCAACTCAGAAGGCGGAACACAATGCAGATCATCACGCAATACATACCGCCACAAAGCGAAATTCGCCACATCACCTGCAAAGAACAACGCAACACGACAAATATCGGAATACAATTTAAATGCACATCCAAATGACAAAGGCCCCACAGCAATTTGCAAAATACCACCAAAACAACCATCATCACCGAGGGCTGCATCTGCAATAATTGACCGGCTTCCACTTGTGTGACGCCCTGTACCATCATGGCACACAGGGCCTACATCAACGTTCCAAAAGGCACCATGGAAGCGGCAAGAACCGCAGGTCCGTCCCATGAGGCAGGCACTAGTCGAGCTGAAAGGCCGAAATGTTGCACCTAGCCACCAGTACAGCGTAAGGGCATGTGGCCCATTGGCGATCGTCCCATAAGATCGAAATGGTGCTCCACTGATTCACCCGAAGCTGCAGGAGTCGAGAGTAAAAACCATCTGGAGGAGTGGCGTAGAGATGGCATCTGCAATAGGGCAGGAGATACCTGTCACCCAAAAGAAACACAAATCAACCGATTGCATTACGGGACTCATGATGCATTACAATCTTCATTCAACACACCAAATCCACACCCATATGCATGCTAGCCCACTCCAAAGGAATATACACACCCCTAAATCAGTATCGAATCATAACGAAACCAATCGAGCTAAATACACCATTGTCAACGTCGGTTACTGTGCATGCGTCCGTCAAGATAGAACCCATGACATGGGATTAGTAACGTGCCTAGACACAAGTGTATGAAGGCGCGTCGAGACAGGGAGGATCCGACAAGGGCAGATAGACGTATGTCCCACTATGGCAGCCTTGCATCACATAACGCAGGGGAAGGGGAGTGAATCAAAAAACCCATGTACATGGCAGACCCTAAACGGAATCATCAGTCCATGCATCCACACATCATTCCCTCATCCCGCAATGAAAACGCATGAATATTCACTCACATAATATGTGAAACTTCCATCGCGTCTGTGCGTAATGCAGTCCGCAAAAACCACTGTGCCCCTGGCCGGATCTGTAGTGTTGTGAGGCAAGATGGATTTGGGAACGTCCTGCCTTATCGTCCACTACGCTGTTGCGCATCCCATTCAATTCATATCATTCATTGCCTGCTCGTTATGGGCCATGTCCCAAGGACATACTACAATAGAACGTTACATTTCCAGCCAGACCTGTGGGCGTATCCTCGCCGCTACTTCAAAACCCAAAATGCTGGCCTTCGAATTCCTCACTTGCAACATTACGTCGAAAAGGCTTCTGTGAACGCTTGCATTCACAATTACATCAATGTAGTGCGGCTGTGTGTCATGATGCTAACTGGCTGCAATCACAAATGGCACGCCACGCCCGTCGGTGAAGTACGTTACTGTGCTGCATGAGGGTCGGCCATCGATCGAGCCCTACATACCACTGACTCTTCACAGGTATGGAAGCGGCTGCAATCATAGCATGTGTAACAATGGGAGCATAGCATGAAAATCAGTCAAAGTACATCACACTGCCATCGGGATTTGATACATGCTTCTAGCAACCACGCATGGTGCCTATTACACGGAAAGGGGACCTGTGGCACTGTGTGTGTGTAGTACAGGCACATTGAGGACTGTACGCCTATGAAGGCCTCGTACGCAAATATCAATGTCCACACATGTCATTGGATGATAATGAGGTGCTGTATTGTTGATGTGATTTGATTTATACACCCTATGGACCCGCCACCCAGTGAAGCCCAACACACCCACTCCACCCTACTACCTCCCCCCCCAACACCAGTGTCCAAATATGCATGCTGTCCGTGGGTAGACGCTATTGCAAGCCCCCTCTACGGGTATCAGGGGCACCCCTGCCCGTGGAGCGCAGGTTCCTGCCAGATCTGCGTTGGGGGCTGCCCTGGACGGAACTTGCCACGGATGATGTCTCTGCCTGCTCGCGTCCATGCATGTCTCTGAGGGTTTGTGAGAGCTCCGAGAGCACACGGCGCACAGCAGCAAGTTCAGCACAAACGTCTTTGGACGTCGCATGCAGTTCCCCCCTCAGGCTCTCGGTGCTTTTCTCCATTTGTGCTCTCAGGCTCTCGGTGCTTCTCTCCATTTCTCCCCTGAGGCTCTCACTACTTTTCTCTATCTGTGCCCTGAGTGTCTCGGTGGATGTTTCCATGGCTGCCCTGGAACCCCCGCATTCATTTGCATGGTCCTTGAGTAGCGTGGACGCTTCCTGCTGTTGCTCGATCAGCAGGTCGAGGGACTGTTGCCTCTGCTGGGCCCTGGACATTTGCGGTGGTGTGACAGGGGGGCTGCTCAACACATGTTGCCTTGGCACAGGACTTGTGGGGGTTGGCCAGTCGTCGTCTTCAGGGTGCCCCTGCGTGGTTTCGTCATGGTGTAGGGGATGGAACATGCAGGGGGATTGGGAAAGGTCATGGATGGTACCTACGTCGCCAGCACTGTTTTCCGTGTCGGAGCATGCTGGCATGACAGCTGTGTCACCTATGGTGCTGCTACCACCAGAGGCAGTGCCATCAGATACGTTCTTTGGGGGGACCTGTGGTGCTGGGGTTGTGGACTTGCTGGCTGCTGGGGTGCCTGTTGCAGTCCCCTCCAGTGTGCTGCCACTTGATTCCTGCTGCTGCCGTGTCTTGATCCTTGCACCTGAGGTGGAGGCTCTTGGGACGTTGGTCCTGGCCCTCTTTGCAGGCGTGCTGGTAGGGGTGTCCTGCAGCTCGTCGTTGGTATCGGACCCTGTGGTGGAGTAAAGAGGGGCGAGCGTTAGTTATGGGTCTGTCGGATTTGGAATGGCAACGTATCAAATGCATTGGGGTGGTACATGTGGCTGATTTGGGACTGGGCCTTGGAGGTGGTCTCATTTTCGTGTGGATTGAGGATGCATTCATTTGGCTGCCTGCAGTTAGGGGGTGCATGCTGCACATGTAGGGGTTGTTTATGGCTTCTTGATTGATTTGTTTGTTCATTCTGACTTTTAGAGGGCGCTGTCAGGGCAAAGTATGTATTGCACTATGGGGTCACATGGTACTGCACATGTTCGTGGTTTGTGGATTTCGCATTGTTTCTCTTGGCCAACCTACCTGATTCTCCGGATGTCGGCACTCCTTTCTCCATCCCTCCGACTCCCTCTATGCTCTCCATTCCTATGGTGGAGGCGCAGATTTCCTCCCAGGGGGTCAACTTGATGGGCGACTCTGAACCCCCCCCGGTAGCTGTGGCGATGTTCCTGTTCGCAGAAAGTATGCTGCGTACGCGGATCCGCAGGTCGTCCCACCGCTTGCGACATTGCTGTGGCGTGCGGGGTGTTGTCCCCACCGCACTTACGCGCTGTGCCACCAGGGCCCATATGGCCTTCTTGTTGGCAAGGGCCGTCCTGGTCATTTGACTGGAGAAGACGACGGCGGAATTTTCCTGGAGGGTCTCGGTGAGCACGGTCAGTTCCTCTCGGGAGAAGTGTACCTGCCGCTTGCGGTCACACGCTTTCTTGGCTACCTTTCCCATATTTATTTTTTTAGCTGGGGTTGCTAACGGGTTGGGATGTGTGTCAGGGTCGGATTTTTTATGGTTGTGTTGGGATTCGGATTTTATAGTTGTGCGGCGTGCTGTTTCCCGTTCCGGCCACATGCTTTTACTTCCGTTTCCGTATATTTACGGTGGCCGTAATTTGCGGTGCACGCTCGTTACGGTTACCGCTCATTACGGTGACCGCTAAGATGGGTGGCGGTATTGCACCTGGTGCAGCGTACGGCGGCGGTAAGGGCCGTTTTGGGGTCATTTCCGCCATCGCAGCCTTTCGGATTCCGCCATGGCGTAATGCTCGTGCCCGATGGGTCGTGATTGGCCGCACTTTGCTCCTTCGTGCAATGGCGGAAACGCTATTTACGCTGTTGCGGTCCGGTCAGTCACTTTCCGCCAGGGTCGTAATGAGGCCCATAGTAAATACGTAATACCAATGCTTCTACGTTACAATGCAGATGGTACCAAAAACAACTGCAAGCTGACTGGATTCACACATGGTCAAATATCACTTGGTAAGAAAACCTTCACAACAATAGGTATAATCTACCACGCAGGAGCCACAACCAATACAGGGCACTACACTGCATATATAAAAAAGAAATGTGGATGGTTTGAATGTAATGATAGTACCATTACTCTAAAGCAGAGATTACCAGCAAATCTTACAAACGCTTATTTGATGTTCCTAAAACCAAAATTTGATAAATAAACTGTATTTAAACCTTTAAATAAATTTGTGTTAAAAAAATATAAACTGTTAGAATACTCCAAAAGCTATCTAACTGCTCAAAGATTCTACAACAACTAATCAGATAAATGAAAACCACTAAATTAGACCAAAAAATACACAGTTAGAATACGCCAATTGGTATCTAACTGTCCCAAAATTTAACAATATCCAAATAGATAAATCAAAACCACTAAAATATATTAAAAAAATAGACAGTTAGAATACGCCAATTGGTATCTAACTGTCCCAAAATTATAAATCTGTGTTAAAATAATATAAACTGTTAGAATACTCCAAACGCTATCTAACAGCTCAAAGATTCTACAACAACTAATCAGATAAATGAATACCACTAAATTAGGCCAAAAAATACACAGTTAGAATACGCCAATTGGTATCTAACTGTCCCAAAATTTAACAATATCCAAATAGATAAATCAAAACCACTAAAATATATTAAAAAAATAGACAGTTAGAATATGCCAATTGGTATCTAACTGCTCCAAAATTTTATAATATCAAAACAAATGAAGAATCTGTTACTGCTCCAAAAAAAATACAACAAAGCAAAGTATAAAGCATTAGCCAGAAACAACAAGTGAACACTGAAAACATACAAACTGTAGCATAACAGAAAAAGTTTTTTTTTTTAATCCAACATGGATTTTTTTTTCACCCACAGACCCAATGATTTTAGCAACAAATACAGAAACTGAGCAAATTGCACAGTACTCTGATTTGTACTCTACTAAATATGAGGGTCGAAAAAAAATAAAAGTATATTGCTTATACAATGTAATAAGTCATTACAAAATACTAATACTAACATGCTATTTTCTTTTATCACAGAAATGAAGAAGAAAAACATGGACTCCCATTACTAGACCAAACAGTAAGTATACAATAATAAGGACAATCATAGCAGCATATTACATCCATAGTATCTAATACCTTTGTTCCTTATACATTTGTTTTTCACCCAAAGTTATAAGCAAATATGAATGTGATATGCTGCGGTGGTGTTTGCCAGGGCAGAGAGTCTTGGGTGCATGGCCAAATGGCCATGCACCCAAGACTCTCTGCCCTGGCAACCACCACCGCAACATATCATATCCATAGATTCAAACATTTCAACTATGATCTATGGGAAACTTTTAATGTCCACAAACAATGTGAGTGTTCTTAGAACACTTTGAACTTGCCAGCGAACAATACGGACACTATTTCCAGGACACCCCCTACGAACATTTCAGAACAACGCGATAGTTCTTTGACCACTTTCAACTTAACAACGAACAAAACGGACATCGTCCTAAGGACACCCCCTACGAACATTCCAGGACACCAGGAGTATTCTCAAAAACGTCTTCAGAACACCCCCATCTTGTTTATTGAACATTTCAGGACACTGCGAGTGTTCTTAGGACACATTCAACTTGACAGAGAACAATAGAGACAGCGTCCTCAGGACACCCCCTACGAACATTCCAGGACACCGGGAGTGTTCTTAGAAGCGTCTTCAGAACACCACCATCTTGTTTATTTGCGAACATTTCAGGACACCGCGAGTGTTCTTAGGGCACATTCAACTTGACAGAGAACAATACGGACAGCGTCCTCAGGACACCCCCTACGAACACTCCCCAGACAGCGAGTGTTCTTAGAAGCGTCTTCAGAACACCCCATTTTGTTTATTTGCGAACATTTCAGGACACCGCGCGTATTCTTAGAACACATTCAACTTGACAGAGAACAATACGGACAGCGTCCTCAGGACACCCCCTACGAACACTCCCCGGACCCCGCGAGTGTTCTTAGAACAGTTTCACTTTGCTTGCGAACAAAACGGACACATATTGACTCCTTAGAACACCCCCTAGTCAGTTTATTTAGAACATTTCAGAACACCCGTGATGTCTGCAAACAAATCGAACACAAAAAGAACGTCTAACACATAAAAAACACAACTTTCATCCTATCTCATACATTCCCACCCTCCCGAAACACTCCTACACACCAACACACTCTACAAAATACACATTTTGAACAAAGTTTCACCGCGCTGTCTGGGGACGTCCGCGAATCCACGATGGCGGGCGCTACCGAAAAATCTGACGTGCTTCACGCTTCACGCCGTCCAATCAGCGAACACGTTGCATGTCCGCGAACATCACGCAAGACGATTGGCCAATCAGGACACTGTCTGCGGAGCGAACACGGAAGTGTGTCCGCGAACCGAACACAGATATCACAAATTTTTTTTTACCTACTTTTTGGTCATTTTAAAAAAAAAACTACTGGACGGATTTTCACCAAATTTGCAAAAGCACGCTTTCGGGACCAAGCCGCTGCTCCTGGTCCAAATTTGGTGGAAATCCGTCCAGCGGTTTGGGCTGTAGGCGCAAGCACATTTTTTTTCCCATTCACTCTATGGAGAGTGAGTATAATGTATACAAATATGAGCATATAGAGGGAAGGTAGAGTAATAAAAATAAAACTATGAGAAAGTGCTCATAACCATAATGATTATCTTCATGCACAGAAAGGATTGCTCTCTTTCAAGCCTGTATCTTCCGCTATGTATATGTTTCATATGATGTGACTGGACCCTAAGTCTACAAATATAGTACCTTTTCAATTTTTACTTCCTGACTGTTACTGAAGAAAACTATGTGGCTTTGATATGTCAGTAAAGGATAAAAAGGGAGAGCAAGCCATGTGATGTCATCAGTGATGTCATCAATGACATTTGTGATGTCATCTTTGATGTCCTGGGTGTTAGTGTTAGCAGTGCACTGTGGCACGAGTTATGGTTGCTTATGTTACCATAACTGCCGAATTTCAGGGGTTTTTCGGTTTTACTTTGAGCCATAACGTCCCTTTAACAAAGTTTTTTCACTGAATTTCATAGGTTTTTAGTAGCGCAACTTAACCATAATGTCCCTTTAAGAAAGTTTTTTTTACTGAATTTCATAGGTTTTTAGTAGCGCAACTTAACCATAAAGTCCCTTTAACAAAGTTTTTTCACTGAATTTCATAGGTTTTTAGTAGCACAACTTAACCATAATATCCCTGACTTCATATACATGTAACATAGAACATACTAACCCCCTCGTAGTGATTGTCATGTCCGCGGACTACCGCCATGTCCGCAGACACATCGAAAATCTGAGCGTGGTGAATGTAAATTTAAATAGTGTGCCCCATTTCCCCTTTGAAGTTGGCTCTGAAAAGAGCCGTTTTTTTTTTTACAGATGCTTGACAGACACCTGTTATTTTGTATTTTTTTTCTTGTTTTTTTTTCTTACTTTACTCCTAAAATCTTCACATAACCTTCTCCAAAGCAACCCTTACATTCCAAAATAGAAAGGCATTTCCCGTAAAAGATAAAGAAATGCCATCTTCTTTAAAATTAACAGCATTACTGGCATCAATATTCTCATTGTTACAGAAGAACATACCAGCTCTAAGCATGAAGGCACACATGCCTCGGTTCATGACACACATAGCAATATTTTGCTGAGGACAAAAAACTGAACTATTGTCCCATATTGCCCTAGGTAGTAATCCAGAAAAAATTACTTTTGCATTTGGAAGGATCTTCATTACTGCTTGAACCAAGCGTTCCAAATCAGCCAACAAAGTAGGGGCACTGACGTTGCCCAAATGGAAAGCACCATAGTGCAAAACTACCACATGCGGACTGTTCATCGTGGCCATATCCTCAAAAACTTGCACAATTCCCTGTACATTGCAATCAGACACACTGCTCCACACCACCTCCACTCCTTTCACATCAAAGTTCTTTGCAACATGCCTGCATTCAGCGTACTGCTGTAAACCATGCACAAACATATCTCCGAGCACCAACACCCTGACTTTCTCCACTTCTGCCATCTTCACCACACACAGTCTCTTTCAACACAAATCCACAACCTCGACATCTGATTGGCTGATCCGTACAGTCTTCTTTCCATTTTGGATTTCCTGGAAAAACCCGGATGTAGCACGCCCTGTCCACGAACAGCTGCGGTGTCCGCAGACGGCGTCCACTTTACTCTCTGTGCCATTCCCTCATTGCTTACAGCTAAGCAATCACACAATACGAATAACGTCCTCAGAACAATCCCATTTTGTGAATTTTCGAGCATTTCAGGACAATTATTATTTCATTATTCAACATATTAACATTATAAATATTATGCTTTCATCTTGTACTCTGCACACAATGCTATGTTTCTCCATTAGTAGCTCAGTATACTAGATAGAATCCCATAATACAATGCTATTTATATCAATGCATCGTTCAAAGCACTAATAACGGTATATTTATTGCAATATCCTTGACACTTTTTTCGCAACATTATAATAAAAATCCCTAGTACACAAATTCCATGAAAACTACATACACATGTGATGTCATCAGTGATTTCATCAATGACATTTGCGATGTCATCTTTGATGTCCTGGGTGTTAGTCTTAGCAGTGCACGGTGGTGGCGCCAGTTATTTTTCATAGCTTACCATAACTTGCGATTTTCAGGGGTCTTTCGGCTGTACTTAGAACCATAACGTCCTTTAAACAAACTTTTTTTAATATCACGCAAACAATATACAAACATGGCGTGCAAAAACCAACTTCTACAGATGGCTTTACACAGAATGTTGCAAAGTAAGAATTTATGCTCGTTCACAGTGAAGGTCAGCTGCTTCCACAACTTCTACAGATGGCTTTATACAGAATGTTGCAAAGTAAGAATTTATGCTCGTTCACAGTGAAGGTCAGCAGCTTCCATTTTTTTCTCGGGCCCCGGAGAGGCTCACGGAGAGCTCAACGGAGAGGTTGTATTGTGTTTTGACCTTGACAGACAGAGATTGTGATGAAAGACTTCTCTTGAAGGAGTGTTGCTAAAACGTAAGAGAAGATAAAGATGAAATTTCTGAAACGAAACCACTTTTATATATTATATCACTATGCGAAAGATCGTTGGCACACGCAGAGTCGTATTTTGGGACTGCACCACTTGTAGACAATGGAAATTGCAATTGTACTGTAAGTAACCCTTTAGATTATTTTATACCAAATATAATTACAATAGCGTAGCATTACAGACCGCTCAAGTTGAACTTGTTCGTTGAAAGTGGCATAATGTTTTCTACCGCGCACTATCACCGCCAAATTGATCCCCTGTCGTTTAGAGGGCTCTGAAAAAGGCAGACTACACAGGGTGGGTTAATAGAAATAATTTAACCGGTCTATAGGCGGTCAAGCGCTCTACTCGCTGTGCCACTTCACTGTAGCCTGTCAAGTGGCACAGCGAGTACAGCGCTCACTTTGACATCCGTGCACAGCTTGCTAACGCAAGTTTGAATCCCGGCAAGGCCAAACTCAGCCTTTCATCATTCCGTGGTCGATAAATGAGCACCACACACCGTGGTTAATAATAAGCACCGCTTAGATACCTCACGGTTCTTAGCGCTATATGAATGGGAAAATATTATTATTTTATTATTAACATACTCTGTTGCACTATCTTCGATAGCAAATAGTTTCACGCCCTAATAAATAAAATGATGATTTTTAATGAATCGGCTGGTGAGACTAATTTATGTTTTTTAAAACAGGTATGTGGCTCCATTTTGCCTATGTCACGATTTACAGACTCCAGCGGATGGGGTCTTCAACTGGCAGGTGCAGGTCCAAATATGCAACTTCATGACCCTCACCATTTTATGGGACAATCGCCAAGGACCAATATGCCCTTACGCAGTACTAGCGGCTACAAACAACATACCAACCAATAGGGTGGTCTAATGGCTCGTTGTTGGAGCAACCTTCCGATTATCAGAGCGAGCATTTACTGCTTTTATCATAAACCAACAGCCTATCTACCGCAAAGGAACAACGCGTGGCTCCAAATAAACTTTTGCTGTTCGACAGCAGAGACAATAGCAAATCGCTGAATATTCACTAAACATTTCATGTGAAACAAATGTACTTTACCAAATGTACAATCCTGCTGTTTACTTTTAAACCACAGTTTCATATTCCGAATTGTGGCGCACTGAGTTGTAAGCTGATCTAACACCCTCTGTACCGCAAAGGAACATTGCGTGCCTCAACATGAACTTTTGCGGATCGACAACAAAGACAAATGCAAATTGCTGAATATTCTCTAAACATTTGATGTCAAATAAATGTACTTTACAAAATTTACAATCTTGCTGTTTGCTTTTAAATCACTGTTTCATATTCCGAATTGTGGCGCGCTGTGTTGTGACATAATATGTGTTGTCTTCCGGGTTCTGTGTAAAGTCACTTAGGACTGGAGAGGACTGCGCGCGTTTGATGACGCACCCTGTAACGTCACGGATAGAGGCGGGGAATATGAATGCTTTGATAATATCAGGCTTAGGGGCGGGAGATATGATTTAGTGTCGCAAAAGCAAGTCAGCCAGGTCAATAGCTCCAGTCATAGGATTATCACATAATGTCGGCGCACACCACCCGGATTTATCGTTTCTTTAGTGGACAAAAAGTCAGTTGACGCCCCTAGGAAATTGTACTATTAGCGAACAAAAGGAGTGGTCTTCAAACACTTTCACCATGACAACGAACAATACAAACAACGTTCTCAGAACACCCCCATTTTGTGTAATTGCAACCATTTCGGGACACTGCAAGTGTTCTTAGAACACATTCAACTAGACAGATTACAATACGGACAGCGTCCTGAGGACACCCCCAGTTTGTGTATTTACGAACAATTAAGTACGCCGCGAGTGTTCATAGCTCATTTTTACCTTCCTTGCGAACAAAAATGACACATACTCCGTCCTCTAAACACCCCACCATTTAGTTTATTTACAAAATCTCAGAACAGCCGTGTTCTCCGCGGACAAATCGAACGCAACAAAAACGTCTAGCACATAAAAAAACAAAACATTGAACCTATCTCATACTCCCCCACCCTCCCCAAACACTCTTACACACCAACACACGGCACTAAATACAATTTTTTATCCACGTTTCACTGCGCTGTACGCGGTCGACTGCGAATACAAGATGGCGAGCATCACAGAAATTCTGACGCGCTCCACGCCCCTCGCCGTCCAATCAGCGAACACGTCGCATGACCGCGGACACGACGCAAGGCCATGGGCCAATCGGGGTGCTGTCCGCGGAGCGAACAGTGAAGTCCGTCCGCGAAGCGAACACAGATATCACTAATTTTTTTGCCTTATATTTTGGTCATTTTAAAAAAAAACTACTAGACAGATTTACACCAAATTTACAAAAGCATGCTTTTGGGACCAGGCCACCGCTCCTGCCGCAAATTTGGTGTAAATCCGTCCAGCGGTTCGGGCTGTAGCTGTGCGCAAAGTTTTTTCCCATTCAGTCTATGGGGAAAAAAAAAGTTTTGGGACCCCCCTATAACTTTCCCCCCCCTGGACGAATCCTCACCAAACTTTGCAAAACATTTCAGAGTGACCCAACTACTTTTTTTGCAAAGTTTGGTGAGGATCCGTCCAGGGAGAGCGAAGTTATAAGCCGCCCAAAAAGTGCTCTTCCTATGGAAACAGCAACTTAACCATAACTGCTGCATGGCCACTACCGTGGCCATGTAATATATATATATATATATATATATATACATATATATATTACATGGCCACGGTAGTGGCCATGTAGTTATGGTTAAGTTGCTCGGCTCCCCCTGGGCGAATCCTTACCAAAGTTTGCAAAAAAAAGTATATGGGCCACTCTGAATTGTTTCCAATGTTTGGTAAGGATTCGTCCAGGGGGGGCCAAAGTTATAGGGGGGGTCTCAAAACATCTTTTTTTTCCATAGACTGAATGGGGCAAAAACTTTGTGCACGGCTACAGGCCAAACCACTGGACGGATTGTCATCATTTTTGTGTCAGGGGCAGGGGCTTGTTCCCCAAGGCATGCTTTTGTAAATTTTGTGAGAAATCCTACTGCAGTTTCCTTTAAAACGATCAAAAAGTAGCACTCTAAGAATTAGTGATATCTATGTCCGCTCCGCGGTCCCACTTCCCTGTTCGTTCAGTGGAGCATATTTCTATTGGCTAATCTATGGCATGCTGTACGGCAAGATGTTGCGCTTTCACCGATTGGTTCTGCCGCAGCGTCAAGTGCGTAGCATTATTTTTGATACGGCCACCATGGTCATTTAGTTTTTGTGTTGTACGCCAAAATCCCCGCAAACAAACCCTTATGGAACACTGTGTCGAAATGTAAGCATTAGTTATATGTGGCAGTAGAAAGTGAAACAGTGCTTTATTCTTGTTACCACTATCGTACCGTGCAGTGAAACTTGGTCGGCAATGTACGACAAGTTCTTACTGAGTCTATGTAAGAAGCCACCACCAGAAGTACTGCGGTTAGACTGGCGTCCTATATTTTGGAATCTGAGGCAGCCAACTGCACGGTTTCGTAAACACAGCGCATCTGCACGTGGTCGGGAGTAACGGTTCTCATGATTGACTGCTAATATGGTGTTGCAAAATGAGAATGTATTTGTGCTCGGAGTGAAGGTCAGCTCATTTTATTTCATTTTTTCAGTAGGCGCTCAGTATGGTCGCACATGTACCAAACCTCATAAGGGTCAATTGTTTTTTGACCTTGACGTACAGGGAACAGAGACAGAAAGAATGTAGGGAGTCACAGTTTGTGAAACATTCCCTTTGATAAGTTAGGCTTCAAAAAGGTTTGTGAAGCACATGAAATATCAGTTCCTGAGGACGTCTCCTTTCAAACAACTACTGTGTGACTTCGGAGGCCGAAATGGAGGCGGTGCATATCATGTAAACTTATTTTTCAGGCCTGTACACCAAACTGCCATTATTTACTTAGTCTGAAAAAAAAATGATTACTAGTAATGCATTTGGAAGTTTGTGTGCCGTTGAAATTTCAGATTCCCCATTAGCGCCATCTGTACGATGACACTACAATTTCCACTATTACCTACGAAATTTATGTGGCATTGATATTTCTTTACCTATTATGCAGATTTTACATTGTCGCCGTTTGTAGGGAGTTAGTACATTTCCCCATATAACATTACTTGTTTATAGAAATGTTATGTGTTACACCTTACATTTCCGCAAAGGCTTCCTATTGATAGATCTTTTTTGTCATTTTCCCCTCAGCTACTTCCTTCTGTATTGCAAATGTCATGGATTGCAGCGTCCGAGTGATGTTTTTCTTAATCGTCAAGTGCAGCTATTCGTCACTGGTTGTATGTGCATCATCATTGAATGGGATGACCGCATCGGACCTCTATGTCCATACGCAGTTGTAGCAGTAAGAAGCAAAATAGCATCCTTTCTGGTGTCATAGTTCGCAGCCATTCACGATGCCTTGTAAATCACTGTGACAGGAATACGCCTACTGTGTCAACAACGCATAATTTCAGTGTGGTTAAACAACAACGTCACCATTGCCACTAACATTATAAGTAACATACCATACTTTCTGATGGACTACATCACAGCGATTGATGCCATCTTGTCAATGAATGTGAGAGGAAACCGACTACAGTGTCGCCACTGCATACTGTGTGTGTGATAAAAACTGTGGCGCCAACGCATGGTGACTGTGTGGGAAAACATCAAGGCGACCGTCAAAATTAATATTTTCATTGTGCAGCAGAGACACAAACTTCCAATTTCTTTTCAACTGAGAAAAGAGTGATGATTTAGTGCTGTGCATTGTGAAATTAAAGTACCTTACTACATTTACATGCCTTCACAATGTGCCATGCTACGTTGCAGGTTGTAGTATGTTCTTTAATAGGTGCCGTATCACGGTACGTAAATCTTCATGGAATCATTTGTTTGTGCTGCCAAGGTATGTTATCCAGAACGCTATTGCATACCACTTGCTTTGGCAACGTAAGGCTCAGGGCCATCTATTATGCTTTTGTGCCGTTAGGGTACTTTCTGTTACCCAGATGCCCCAATTACCAAGAGCAGTTCTGCATGAAGACGCTATCTTGTCATATTTGGTATCTTTCTAAAAGTGGAAAAATGAGATCAGGTGCAGTGAAAGTATTTGCTGTACAGAAACGTTTCACAAGCAATGCTTCTTTTACCTTCTCACTACACATTTCTTCACCCATTTCACCTTGTGACACTTACACAAAAATGTGTGCACAGGTCAGTGGTAATGGTGTTGCTTGCAATATTTCTGTCATTAGCGCACTTCACTTCATAGGGTTTGTTGTGATTTTGCCCATACATTAGAAGACTACTTTTTTGCCTTCTGTACGCACATTTTTGCCAAACATATTCCCTGTATTTTCCACACATTTATGGAAAGGTCATTGCGCACGAACAAACACCTTTGTGTTTTACATGTGGTAGTGTTTTCATACTTCACAAGTGTTGTCACGTACATAAGAAATCAACTGTATGCCTTTCGTCTCTGATGGGTACGCTGTAGGTATGTTTACTGGCCACAATGTCAGGGAGGTAAATACTGCCATTTACTGTTTGGGACAAAACATAGCATTGCAGTCGCCATGTCCACCAGGCACTGGCTTTCTGTTAAAGGTGTTGCTGATAACCACACATTTTAGAACAGATACAAATCTTCTTCGCCCACTACGGTCATACGTTTTCCATTTTTACTTTCTGGCAGCTGTAATGGGAAGCAGCAAAAGACTTTCTATGCAACGGCCGCCTTCCCTTTCAATGGTGGCCATCTTGGAAAAGGATTTCTTTTCTTAAAACGGGAATGCCGGAGGCGTTCCGGTTGTAGATAAAAAATCCTTTTTTTTGGTGCAACGGGTTAGTGCCGTAAAATCTGTATTGGTAATGGCATTCAGCCCCCATTCTCTTAGGGTGCAATTGGGTTTACTGATTCAAAGACCTCGGTATGCACTCTTGCTTCTATTGTGGTGCAAACTTGCCCTGTTGAGTTGTGAACGGGAATTGTTTCAGTTACAAGTTCGTACAACAATATACAATGTCCTTCCGCACTATCATCGAAGTGTGTATGAGTTCTGCACCATGTGGCCATGCTGTGCTACAGGATATGCTACTGTGCAATTCGTAGAAAGATGGGCAGTGAAGTCAAATGTTGCTTTACAGTATGCTTATGTGTTACTATTGGAATCCTTCTAAATACTCAATAAAAATGTTGGTCAACTTATGTTATGAATCACTTCCAGTACTGCTGACCTATGCAAATCATTCAAAAACGTTTCTCAAAGGGACATTATGGTTACGTTGCCCTACTAAAAATGTCCAAAATTCACTACAAAATACACTTTGCGAAAGGGACGTTATGGTTAAGTTGCCCTATTAAAAACCTATGCCATTCTGTACAAAAACTTTGTAAAAAAGACGTTATGATTACAAGTAAAATCTAAAAACCCCTGAAATTCGGGAGTTATGGTAGGCTAATAACCCATTTTTCCCATCAGCACTCTCCACTGCTACCACTACCACCCCGAACATAAAAGATGCCACCACACATTTCATTGATGCCATCACTGATGCTATCACATCTTTAGCCCCTTTCTTTTATGTCAGCTAAGCAACCATAACTCGCGCCACCACCGTGCACTGCTAAGACTAACACCCAGGACCGCAGATCAGGCCTGCCGGGAGTTCCGCAACCCTACCGGCAAACCCATAGTAAGGGCACCACTTTATTACTACCAGCAACCTTATTTCTGGACTGCCAAAATCGTAATGAGGTACTCGGGCTGTTGCTGGCAGCACCTTTAATGGGTGGAGCTTGATACATAATTAATTGACATAGTTACAGGGCTGAACAAAGTGAGGGCCTTAACAAAGACCCTGGGGCATTACCTATTGCAGTAATGCCCCCCCTGCTCAGGGCTTATTGTTAAATAATAATTTTCTCCATCACAGATGTGCAATATATTACACACTTAGACTGGAAAGACCCTTAGTCCCCAAAACCTCTGTATAAATTGATTTCTTTACATGTTTTACTTTTTTTATTGAAAAAATATATGCGTAGAAACAAGTTAAAAATATAGATTTTCTTAAATATGCAAATAGATATCTGTAAAATGTTAAACAATAGTTTATCATAAAACAAGCTAAATAAATCAACAAATGTGCTCACAGAGTTTCCATTGAAAATAAAGCTGTAAATATTTACTGACACTTTCTATCTACCTATCCAAAAGATCCACACGTGTTAACCTCAACAACAAAGTAAGCTTGTGCTCAGTGTGACTTCACCAATCATAGGCTACATTGTTATTAAGAAATTCAAAGTTTTTGTAAGTGAACTTATAAATAGCACTATGTCTAACGTCATAAGTGATTCAATTACGTACATAAAATCTTTTTTCTTTTTCTAAAGAAGGTGGGAAAAAATGTCCACTTTAAAAAATAACTAAAGAACAATCTGGTATTCAGTTGTTAACTTGTCCTAATCCGTACTTGCAGCACCTCCCATAGCTACCCGTTGGTGGCATAGATCACAGATGACTCTCATAACTGAGACATTGGGAGCCAGTAAAATTGGAACATGTGAGGTTGATACTGATTCCAAAGTCAAGGGCTCATTCAGTATCGGTTGCGTCGCACTGTAGGAATGAGGTGCTGAACGTAGTGCCAATGTCGATGCACATAATACATGAGCGCCATACATTTTTATTTTGTGGTTCTCGTCCAATTTCCAATACACATCATCCACATCATCCCAGTAGACTTGTACCAGACGATTTATCATCATTGATGGTCCCAGGCTTTTTGACCAAACATTAGAAGGGCCACATCTTAATGTTTTCTTGCACAATATTAGACATGTGCAAATTTCCAACTTGTGAGGAAAACATAAAATAACAAAAATGACAACTTGAAAAAGACAATACCACAAAAAATGAAGTCTCATCTCTGAACCCCTCTAGCATTTCAAATGACTCTTCTAGTAGAGTGTTCTGCTGCTGCAGATGTTGGAAGATTCTGGCTGTTTCTGGCAGCACCTTTAATGGGTAGAGGTTGATTCTGCACAACCACCGCTCACAGCTACAGTCAAGATATAACACCACATATAAGACAAAAAAGGCTGCGCCCAGTGTGGGCCACACCATCTTGTGCAATTTCCCATATACATCATACACATCATCCCAGGAGACTATGCTAGACATATTCAAATGTCCAACTGGTGAAGAAAAAAAATATAAAATAACAAAAATGACAACTCTGAAAAGACAATGCAACAGGAAATGAAGCAGCATCTCTGAATCTCTCTAGCATTTCTAATAACTCTTCAAATAAAGTGTTCCAATGTTGCAGGTGTTTGAAACCTTTGGCTGTTGCTAGCAGACCCTGCAATGGATTGATGTTGATTCTGCACAACCACCGGTCACAGCTACAGTCAAGATATAACACCACATAAAAGCCAAAAAAGGCTGCAGCCCAGAATGTTCCAGATCAACTCATGCAATTTCCAATACACATCATCCACATCATCCCAGGAAACTCGGACCACATGATTTATCATGATTAATGTTCCAAAGCTTTCTGACAGAACATTAGAAGGACCATGGCATAGGCTTTCCTTGCACAATGTTAGACATGTTCAAATGTCGAACTAGTGAGGAAAACATACAATTAAAGCTCCTTTAATGGGTGGAGGTTAATTCTGCACACTACAGCGAAGATATGAGACTACATATAAGTAAAAAAAGGGTGCAGCCCAAGTAAAATCATTATTGAAGTATTAACTTGCCTAAATCCTTAAATAAACCCCCTCCCACAGCTATTCATTGGTGGCATTGATCACAGACAACTATCATGACTTGGACATTGTCAGAAAGTAAAACTGGAACATGTTGAGTTGACACTACTGCCAAAGTCGAGGGTTCATTAACTGTTGGTGGCGTCGCACTGGTGGAATCACCTAATGGATGTGGTGCCAATTTCCATGCATGTAACACATCAGCACCAAGCATTTTTATTTCGGGTGCACATACAATTTCCAATACGCATCATCCACATCATCCCAGAGGACTTGCACAACATGAGTTATCATGATTCTTGTTCCCAATGTTTGTGACAAAACATTCCAACGCCTATGTCTTAATGTTTTCTTGCACAATGTACAGTGAACATCCTGTGCCTCCCTTTTAAAGCATAGCCTATAATCTGCACAACGGAATCTACTGTAATAAAGCATCACTACTGCTGATGTTCTTCAACCAAATAAATACACAATTACTACTTCAGTATAATTAACCCCAGTCCTAATAGCAATAAGCCCAGAGCCAACGGGGGCATTCCTGCATCAGATAATGCCCCACGGTATTTATTAAAGCCCTCACGTTTATCGAACCTGTAACTATGGGCATGCTAAATATTCACCTTAACTCCATGGAAGAACCTGGGTGCCCAGTAAACTGCCATTCACAGCTGCCACTGTGCCTGTATCAAGTAGCAGTAGAGAAACAAGAACATACAAAAATCAGTGTGTTTCCTATTATACACTGTTGCAAATGGAAACTTCCAATAAACCATCCCACATTTTACAACCTCTAATTTGTGTACTAAAATTGTATTTCTAAGCACATAATGCACCTCCATTTATTAGGGCAATTTGCACCAACAAATCCATTCCATTTGCATTTTACATGATAGCAGTTTGCACAACTAATATCCATATATGCTTTATGAATGCATATTTAAAAATAAAACCAATCAAACATATTTGTCATGAAATTAAACACTAGGTTTCACAGAACAATAAACAAATTAAGACAATGCATTTTCTCTTATAGATAACAACATAGTAACACACTTCAGTAAACCAAATATTTTTTAAAGCACACACATTTTTAAATCACCCCACACCAGCATAGACATATATTTTTAAAACACACACATGCTCCTATCACCCAAAAAACGCACTTTAACACAAACCATAAGTTATTGTAAAAGCATTGTACATAAAATTACATGTCTACTGCTCTCTGATCATTCATTCATTTTGAGTGCTGGAAGTGTGAGTCTAGAAATTACCCACCCATAGTATAGGCAATATATTTTGTTGGTGTTGGCCGAAAACCAACCACATCATATGTTCAGCATAATTGGTACAGACTCATGAGCATAACCAGAGAGCATGCATTTTGTAGGAATAGAATTCGCCATTTTGAGTAGCTTTCGCTTTCTTGCTTTTCTGTTCAAACTACTTTGCTGTAAGTGAATTCTATTTCATTTTTGCTCATGCATAAGAGCAAGGCCACAAGTAACATGTTGAAATGAGCCCAGACAACCCAGACAGCAATGCCCCAGTCGCATCCCTCACAAGTCCTTGGAAGTAAGCAACACGGCAGTTAATCACTGCGCAGGTGCCGGCTAGTCTCGCTGGTGCGGCAGAAACAGGAGAAATTAACAATTAATGGCTTGAATTATGCTCTCTTTTGCAGCCCCCCTTCACTGAGCCCCTGTAGATCGAGCTGACCTCTAGCACACAAATAGAAACTAGAAGATAGTGAGGCCTCGAATGTGTCTCTCCCCTGCACGCAGCTTGCTTGAAAGAACATGAGCATTACGTTCCCTAAAACAAAGAATGGTGTCTGCACCTCCGCAAATTGCAAACTGTTGCTGAATAGATGTCTGAAGGGTGTCATATTCGTCATAATTGTCAATCATCAAAACCATTGCAAAGAAAGATACATTATGGGCAGTTTTGAATGTGTCAGTACTGATTATAAGATGATCCTTTTGTATATATGTAACTGATGTAGAATGCTCGCTCTCTTGCGCCCCACAAGGTCTGGGTGACACACGTTGCGGGATGTGAGACCCAGTCGGCCGACTGAGACTATTTGCTTTGCAATAAACCCTAGATTTTGGGAATTGAACCTTGTGTCTGGTGTATCAATTTATGTGTGGTGATTGTGCCTTGTTTCCATATGCGAGGGTCCCCTAGGGGCCCCAACAAAATGGCACCTGAATAGGGATCCTCCCCCACTAGCTCCATCGTATACGTTGTAATTTAAGGAAGGCGAGAGGAGAAAAGGAAGCGAGGTCGAGACGGGATCGAGAGGTGTTCAGGGTGCCCCTGTGAAAGTGATGAGAGACTCCTTTGCAGATCTGTACCCAACTGATCCGTGATCGACGTGTCCGGCCAGAGACCAAGGAGGCGAGGGTCCTGAAACGAGGCAGAGTAAGCCAAGATACGCAGACACAACGATTCTTGGTTGCGTCAGTATACGGATGAATTGCATCTTGAAAGACGACTTGGTTGATCAGGTGAGTCGTGCCCCAATTTTAAATAACACTGATATTGGTTGAGTGTTGCTCTTGCAAGATCAAACGCCCAGGGTAAGGTTAAAACATTCCTGGGATATTGTCTTCCTGTTTAGTGCGATTTTTCCACTGCGGTAGACAATCTTTGGAAACTGGCCAGGCTGCGCCACCTTTACGGTCGCCAGCATATGAGATGTATGTGAAGTATGGTGTAGGGGCAATAATGTTTTGTGAAATTTGGCATAGGCAAACCAGACACGAAGAAGATTTACAATGGACAAAACATGGGAGTTATGAGATGGCGAGGATAGATTATTTGGAATCAATACTGTTGAAAAAGAAAGTGCGCCCTGCGACGTTTGACGTCATTAGAGACTGGAGGAGGGAAGCTATGCTCCGCTTGAGAAGCAGAGAGAAAAATGCGCGCAGGCACAAGTCAAGAATAGAGAGAGTGAAAGAACAGGATGAAAAGGAGTGGGATGAGAATATAAGAAAGACAGACAGATGTGTCCAGATGGGGTAGACAAAATATACCCTCAACAAGAATTGCATTCATCAAATGAACTCATCAATAAGATATTAACCGAGATGAGACAAGAGTGCCCTAAGAGTAGGGTTGATAAAATTGCATTAACACCCATTGCCCAACCTATCCCTGTTGCCCAGTCATCATTACAGTTGCAGACCGTACAGCCGCAGCAGCCACTCCCCCTTCCAGTTGTTCCATCTGCATCGGCCCCTCCCCTCCAAGACACCCCCGTTTCCCGTCCGCCTATTGAACTTGAATTCTCTGTAACAAGCGAAGATGTTATGAGAAGAGAGGGGAACGGCACAAAGTGAGTACTAGAATAACCTCCAGTGCGGTCAGCAGAGAGAGAAGGAAGGAGTTAAAAGAACAGGCAGAAATTTATATAGATGGAAACAATGAGACATCTACGCTGGATTCGATGTATGATTTCAGGAAGACTAGTGAAAAGCAGGTATTGTTGGAATGCATGGGAGAATATTTAATGGAGAGATGGAAGCAGTTGATTGGTATTGTACCGCCGCAGAAGTTGCGGGATTTGAATGCTTTTGCATGGATGAGAGAAAGAGATGTAGAAATAAAAGAACATGTGAACAGGCTTTTTGAGTTTAAAAATGAACTTGATGAAGCATATGCTGAAATGTTTTCTATGCCAGGGTATACGAATAAAGACATAAGAAGGGAAAGGCAAGAGGCAATACCATATGTGCAGCGGCGATTTCTTCTGCCATCAAGACAGGCTAGTGAGAAAATGAAAATATGTACACAGGAGGCGCTAAAATGGATTACAGATGCTGGTATTCCCACGATGGAAGTGCAAGAAATATTGGATCAATATACATTACCTATGAAGAGAACAAGCACCACAGGTGATGGTTGAATATTTGCAGGATAGAGATATAGAAAATAAGCAACTTAGCCCCCCCGAATTAATGGCAGTGTATAAGAGAGCTATTTAACGCGATACAGGAGAAACAGCCTTAACCCTTGATTTAGCAATAGTGTTGCATATGAGGGAGGGGTGAGAAAAAGCAAGTGCGATATTTCCCATGAGGGAAGTTCCACCTACTTTTGTGCCGAAAGTAGAAATTCCTGGTGTTAATGGAGGCGCAGGTAAAGGAAGCACATTATACAGCAGAGTACGTACATGTTCCTTTCTCCAGACAAGAGGTGAATAACATAAAACAGACAATCCCTGATTTGAGAAAAAATCCAGCGGGATTCTATAAAGAAATAGAGCCCTATTTGAGATCGTCCATTTTTACTTTGAACGATATTGACCTAATCTTCCCAGTAATTTTACCAGCAGACATATGGAAGCAAATAAGAAAAGTAGACAATCAGGATAGTTTTGGTGACACATGGGAGCATCTAGCAACAGAGAATGCGGACAGCGAAGCAGTCGAGAAACCATCGCCAAATATGGCAGCATTACCAGCATGCATAATACAAAAGTTGAAGGAGATAGTTCCAGAAAAAAGAATTGAATGGGACAAATTAATTGCATGTGTTCAAGGCAAAGATGAGTTAGCAACAGACTATTTCAATAGATTTGAGGAAGTGTTTACAGATTTCAGTGGGCAGGATGTAAGCACTCAGGCAGGGAAAAGACTATTTGTTGATAAATATGTGAGGTGATTTATACCTCCAATTCAAAACCTGATAATGACATCTGAAAGTGCATGGCAATCAAAAACATTGAGGGGGTAATTCATAGAATTCAGCGCACAAGTGGCGCACGCGGCAGGCGCACAGTGTGCGCGTGCGAATCCCTGCGCCAGCCGCGTGCGCCAAAATCCATTTCTGCGCACAGCGTATTCATGGATTCCAGCCACCAAAACCAGCCGTGGCGCACAGTGGCGCAGCGACCCTGCAGCAGCGCCAGTTACGCCCCCAAGAACGCCTCTCGCGCAGGGAAAAGCTATCAATATACCCAATCCAGCGCAAAGGGCTGCGCTAACCCTGTACCAGCATGGCAAGCGGGCTACGTGTATCACTGGGGTGCGCGGGAAGTACCTCACGCGATTGGCCCTGTGCGAGCAGGGTACGCATATTTCAGGGGTGCGCGGGAAGTTCCACATGCGATTTCCGCAGGGTGCGTGTATTTCAGGGGTGCGCGAGAAGTTCCACACGCGATTTCAGCAGGGTACGTGTAATTCTGGGTGCGGGGGACGTTCCACACGTGATTTCAGCATGGTACGTGCATTTCAGGGGTGCGCGGGAATTTCCACACGCGATTGGGCCCGTGTGAGCAGGGTACGCGTATCTCAGGGGTGCGCGGGAATTTCCACACGCGATTTGTCTGGGTACGTGGATCTCACGGGTGCGCGGGAAGTTTCACACGCGATTTGGCAGGGTACGTGGATTTCAGGGGTGCACCGGAAGTTCCACACGGGATTTGGCCGGGTACCTGCGCGGGAATTTCCACACGCGATTTGTCTGGGTACGTGGATCTCAGGGGTGCGCGGGAAGTTCCACACGCGATTTCAGCAGGGTACGTGTATTTCGGGTGCGGGGGACGTTCCACACGCGATTTCAGCATGGTACGTGCATTTCAGGGGTGCGCGGGAAGGTCCACACCCGATTTCAGCAGGGTACGTGTATTTCTGGGTGCGGGGACGTTCCACACGCGATTTCAGCATGGTACGTGCATTTCAGGGGTGCGCGGGAATTTCCACACGCGATTGGCCCGTGCGAGCAGGGTACGCGTATCTCAGGGGTGCGCGGGAAGTTTCACACGCGATTTGGCAGGGTACGTGGATTTCAGGGGTGCGCGGGAAGTTCCACACGCGATTTCAGCAGGGTACGTGTATTTCTGGGTGCGGGGGACGTTCCACACGCGATTTCAGCATGGTACGTGCATTTCAGGGGTGCGCTGGAAGTTCCACACGCGATTTCAGCAGGGTACGTGTATTTCTGGGTGCAGGGGACGTTCCACACGCAATTTCAGCATGGTACGTACATTTCAGGGGTGCGCGGGTATTTCCACACGCGATTGGGCCCGTGCGAGCAGGGTACGCGTATCTCAGGGGTGCGCGGGAAGTCTCACACGCGATTTGGCAGGGTACGTGGATTTCAGGGGTGCGCGGGAAGTTCCACACGCGATTTCAGCAGGGTACGTGTATTTCTGGGTGCAGGGGACGTTCCACACTCAATTTCAGCATGGTACGTGCATTTCAGGGGTGCACGGGAAGTTCCACACGCGATTTCAGCAGGGTACGTGTATTTCTGGGTGCGGGGCAAGTTTCACACGCGATTTCAGCAGGGTACGTGTATTTCAGGGGTGCGCGGGAAGTTCCACACGCGATTTGGCTGTGTGCTCCCAGGTATTCCCTGTACACCCACCACGGCCCCTGCAGGCAGTCGACACCACAGGGGACTACCCTGCACACCTGCTCATGTCACCCAGCACCCCCACCTCCTATCCACCATGGGCAGCCCCCACCAGGCCCCCACTCATGTCTCCCACCACCCCCACCCCCCAGCAGTGCAGGGGCAGCCTCCACCAGGCCCCCACTCATGTCTCCCACCACCCCCACCCCCCAGCCACCAGGGGCAGCCTCCACCAGGCCCCCACTCATGTCTCCCACCACCCCCACCCCCCAGCCACCAGGGGCAGCCCCCACCAGGCCCCCACACATGTCCAACTCATGTCTCCCACCACCCCCACCCCCCAGCAGTGCAGGGGCAGCCTCCACCAGGCCCCCACTAATGTCTCCCATCACCCCCACCCCCCAGCCACCAGGGGCAGCCTCCACCAGGCCCACACTCATGTCTCCCACTACCCCCACCCCCCAGCCACCAGGGGCACCCTCCACCAGGCCCCCACTCATGTCTCCCACCACCCCCCAGCATCCAGGGGCAGCCCCCACCAGGCCCCCACACATGTCCAACTCATGTCTCCCACCACCCCCACCTCCCAGCCACCAGGGGCAGCCTCCACCAGGCCCCCACTCATGTCCCCCTGCACCCAAGTCCTCACAATCCCCAATCATGTGCGTTATGGTCAGCCTCCACAGCCAAAAGGCCCTACCAAGTAACCCATTCACCCACATGGAAATGGAAATTACATGTTACACCCCCAATGTTCATAAAGCAAATGAACCCATGTCCGTCACACACAATGGTTGCAAATGAATGGGAAAACACCCAACATGACATGCATGAAACCAATGAGATGATACCACACAGTGAAGTATGAAAACAAAATTGTATTAAAAAAAATCGAATGCAAATGAAATGAAACAAACTACAATGGCAATGAAAAAAAGATAAGCTGCATGTCCGTCCAAAAAAATCAAAACTACAAATCCAAATCCAAAAAAAAAATGTTGTTCAAAATCACATTAAAAATAAAATCAATCCGAGAGATAAAAATAAATGCAAAGACCATTGCTCCATGGAAAATAAATCAAAAATAAAAAAATAAAACAATCCAATGAAGAACTATGTACAAAACATCCAAGGGTCCATGAGCCCAACTGAACAAAGGAAACCTACAAAAAACCCTAACTAAAATGCAACTATGTACAAAAAGTGGAGCTGTGTCCGTCGACTCCAAATCATAAGAAGAAACAAATGAAACCTAAAACTAAAGAACTATATACAAAGGCGGCGGGCAAGTCCAGCGGCTCACTCCGTGGTGTTCCGGGCCAGGGCATCATCAAACTCCTCGTCTATGTCCCGGAGGCGGTCCTGTTCCATGGCCCCGAGGGTCCGCAGGGACGACGCCATCTGCTCCTCCAACCTCCTGCAGATTGCCTCGAAGCACTCGGCCCGCCTCAGAACCCTCTGCATGGAGTTCTCCGCCCTGACCATCGTGAGCCGCGCCGCTTCCGCCCGCCGCCGCTCCGCACCTATCTGCTGGCCCAACCGCAGCCACACGGAAGACACTTCCTGTCCTGGGTCCTCCTGCCCTCCGGCCGATGCCTGATGGCCCCGAGCCATGATGCCTCCCACGTTGACTCTGCTGCTGCCTCCGATGCAACTGCCTCTGCCAGCACAACGGCATCCAGGCTGATGGAATCCACCAACGCCGTTGTGCACGTGCCCTGCCTGATGATGCCGGCACATCCTCCATCTTCTGGGGTACAGTTGCTGTGGTGTCCACCCCTGCTGGACCTCCGACTCCCGACTGTGGCAGGGATGGGATCCCCACCGAGCTGGCTGCATTGGTCAGGGCAGGTCCACAGGGGGCCCTGGTGGCATCTGGGCCGGAATACGGCAAGGAGAATGACTGGCGTATAGTCTCCACAGAGGAGGAGAGGGCCGCCAGATTGGCCGACACATGCAGGAAACCCCCGAACATGGACGATCCCAATTGGGCCACATCGGCACGGTGCTCTTCGTGATGACGTGCGTGCTCCTCCTGGGAAGCACGCACGGCATCACGAATCACAGCCGTGCGCATCGCGACCCCAATCAGGACCTTCTCCATACGACCAGGGGTCCCCTCGTCCGCAGGTGGAGGGGAGTCAGATGACATGGACATCCCCTCTACCTGCGGACGGGCCTGGGACGGTGACCTGTGCTGCCTCCTGCCCCTGCCCCTGGACTGCACCACTTGCACCAGCAGGGATGCCCCCACCAGGCCCCATGTGCGCCTCAGTGGCGGCCTCCTCCTCCTCTGTGGAAACCACCAACCTGGATGGCTCCTCACCGTCTTCCGCCGTAGCAGGCCCCTGTGGGGGCTCACCCACCCCCTCTGCTGCAGCCGTAGGGGCATCCCCGCCGCCTTGCTCCACAGCACCATCTCCGCCCTCTTCTTCACTAGCCGCTGCATAGAGGGAGACATAGAACACAAGCTTCAGGGTACTGTACAATGGTCCCCTAGACAGGAAGCAATAGCAGATGAGTGCCACTGTCAAAGTACACTTCCATCATGTCCCTCCACAACACATGTGTCAGTCCAGGCAAAACACACACAGTGACAGTCATGGTGCATGCCATGGACATTTCCATACATGTCCAATGGACTCTCGAAACATACAATGTAATGGAACTCACATGCATCATGGGTCATGCCTATCACATGCACACACTTCACCTGAGTCACATCCATCTGGCCCCGTACACCCCAATCACAGTGGATACAAGGATGACTAGGCTGCATCAGTGAATCTGTACATTGTCACAGACATGTGTCATGCATCCATGGCATTCACAAGTCACAGACACGCAGGTCAGGCACACAGACATGCATACCATATATGTACCTGGCATCAGCACCCATCCCTCACCCCCACCCATGTCCAGGAACATTGACTGCCATGCTCTCATGTGTACAATCTGCATAGGCTCCTCATGTCACATTTAAACACATGCAACAACCGTGCGGTTCACACATTACTGGTCGCACATGCATTACCATGATGTCCCTGCACACATACATGCGTACATGGCCTATGTCACACATACAGGCAAGTATCAGACAACCAGCACACTGCAACATGCCCTGTCTCACACAGCAATGCTTGGCCACTTACCGCTCAACTCCAGACGGGTCTCCCTCTCAAGGACCTCGGCGTGGAGCGCTAGATGTACGCGTTCCAGGACCCTCATCTGGATGGAACTCATGCGGCCCCGGCCCCCCTCCACGAGGCACCGGGCCTTTGTGAGAGTCCTGGACCTCAAGTCCTCCCAGCGCTTCTTGACCTTCTGGATGGTGCGGGTTGCCACCCCCTCCGCGTTGATGACAACCACACAGTCGGCCCAGATCCTCTCCCGTCCTTCCTTGTTGGCGCGGGACGATCCGAAGAGGGCATCATACTGCCCCAGGACTTGCTGCCAGTGGCAGTGGCAGTGAAGCTGGTGCCCCTCTGCCCCTCTGGCCGGGGGTTGCCACTGGTGCCAGATGTTGATGTGCCCGACATGGCAACCCCAGGGGCAGGAGTGGGTGGGCAACTGGGTCCTGGGGCTGGGCTGTGGAGCGATGTTATCCGAGTCGGGAGTCTTCTGTTCCAGCAGGGGTGGACACAGCAGCTGGACCCCTGCAGATGGCTGATGTGCAGGCACCAAATGGCAGGGCACGGTGGCAGCAGGCAGGCAGGCAGGCAGGCAGCAGCAGATGGCACGTGGGAGGCTGCTCGGGGCACTGGGGGGCAGTAATTCGGCCTTCTGGGCAGGAGCGTGGTCTTCCGTGTGTTTTCGCGTGGCCAGCTTGATACGGAATGATTTGGCACGTGAAAATCCTGCACGTTAGCGTGATATTCGAGGAGCGGCCCTTAGCGCGTAAGCGCGTCAGCACGCGTACGCGATTTCATTGGACCAAAGGCCCTTACAGTGTAAGCGCGTCTGTGACGTTTCGCGCATGGGCGTTGCCCTGGCAGGGCTTGGAGATCCCGCGTGCCTTTGAACTGCTCTGTACGTGCTTTTCGTGCGGTGCGTATTTTCTATCCGTTGGGGTTCACACGCTATTACTTCACAGCGGGTGTTGGCTACGCGTTCTTCTACACGCAAGGCAGACGGTGAGTGGTACCCCGCTCCCCCCCGGCCCGATCGCGTGAAAAAGTTCACGCGAACCCCTGAAATACACGTAGCCCGCTCCCCCAGGCCCGATCGCGTGAAAAAGTTCACGCGAACCCCTGAAATACATGTAGCCCGCTCCCCTAGGCCCGATCGCGTGAAAAACTTCACGTGAACCCCCGACATACACGTAGCCCACTCCCCAGGCCTGATCGCGTGAGAAACTTCACGCGAACCCCTGAAATACACGTAGCCTGCTCCCCCAGGCCCGATCGCGTGAGAAACTTCGCGTGAACCCCTGAAATACACGTAGCCCGCTCCCCCAGGCCCGATCGCGTGAAAGACTTCACGCGAACCCCTGAAATACACGTAGCCCGCTCGCACAGGCCCAATTGCTGTATGTTGCCACTTTTGTAATGCGCAGGGACGCTACCACCTGCCTTCGTGTGGCGGACGTGTTTCAGCTTGTGCGTGGCTTTGCCCTATTCGATTCCATGAATACGTGTGGTTCGAATGCGTGTGGGCGTTCCGTCTGCTTCCCTGCAGTACATCCCCAGTTACGCCCTTATTTTCGCGCGTTGTTCCCCATTCCGCGCGTTACGCCCCGTGTCCCGCCCACTTTCTGGTGTATGCGCCGAGGTTGTGCGCTTTCACTGTGCGCGTCGCGGACGCCTTTCGGGATGTTGCAGTGACTTGTGCGCCATGCACGGGTTTGGCGCACATCCCCGGGTGTACACGCACAGGGACTTCCATGAATCGCACGCGTGCGCGTGCGCCTGTTTTTTTCCGCTTGCGCCTGCTTGCGCGAAGATTTTCAGCGCACGTTTGTTCCATGAATCGGCCCCTGAGTGAGGTATTACATATGGCCCAGTACTATGAGGAGAGAGTGAATACAGAGAAAGAGAAAGAGGTGAAAGACAGGGTAAATTTGAAAACGAGGGTGTTACTCCAGCAGGTAGCGGGTCACAATAGAGGAAGAGGAAATGCGCAAGGGAGAGGAAGTAATTCCAACATGCATGGAGGTCCTTTGGGATTAAATCAGTGTGCATATTGTAAGGAAGAGGGTCACTGGCGAGCGCAATGGCCACACTTACAAAATAGAAATGGGTATGGTCAGAGAAGACAGCACAGAGGTCACCCGGGAACAAATGGACAGAATAGGAATAATAATATGCAGCAAAACCAGAATAATCAAGGAAATGGCAATCAGAATCAGAACCAAGATCAGAGTCAGACTCCTTACTTCAAAGTCAAAGTGAGCGCAATAGAGGTAGGGGCGGAAATATTTTTGATACACAGCCAAATACATACTATTCTGGTGACTACACATCGGATGATCTATTGTTTCCCCAATAGGATTGCCCGAGACTGGGGTCAGAACCAGTGTCCATTCCCGTAAATCAAAAAGGACCCTACGTAGAAATGAAAGTCGGGAATAGAGAGCACAGCTTTCTCATAGACACAGGTGCACAAAAGTGCTCAATAGACCACCACTTGGTTCCGGAAATACCACTGTCAGGGCAGAAGAATGTTTCAGTAGGGTTTGCAGGCACCCCAGTAATTAATCCCGTATCCCAATCAGTACCAGTAACAATAGGGCCATTTACCGAATATTGTCCATTTTTATTGACACAGAATTGTGGTGAGAATCTGTTAGTGTGATTATCCATTGCACTCCTGATGGAGTGTTTCTGACAATATCACTGCAGAATATACCAGTTTCTGAGTTCTTGTCCAAACCTCTGCCAGGAGAGTTAAGTGAAGTACCGACTTGTATATGGGCACTGAATGACAATGATGTGGGATGTTTGAAGATAGAACCAGTGAAAATTATTTTGAAAGAAGGAGTAACATTGCCACGTATTCCTCAGTATAAGATTTCGATGGAGGGCGAGAAAGCATTGAAAAGTATTGTCTCAGATTTGGTAAAAAGAAATGTAATTGAAGAGATTACAGGTAGCACTTGTAACAGCCCTATTCTTCCGGTGTATAAGAAAGGAGGTAATGAGATACTGTACTGTTTCATAATTGATTTACGTGCATTGAACAAAGTGGTTAATCCTCAGTTGCCATTGGTCCCCGACGTCACCACAATTATGACAATGATACCTGCCTCGGCATCATATTTTAGCGTGATTGACCTTAAGAATTCATTTTTTAGCATTCCAGTTCACTAGGATATCAGATATTTGTTTGCTTTCACGTTAGGGGGACGGTCATTTACGTTTACACAAATTCCACAAGGCTATACAGAGAGTCCAAATATTTATAGCAGAGCATTGAAAGAACAGTTAGATATACTAGAATTACCGGCGGGTTGTGTATTATTACAGTACATAGACGATTTGTTAATTGCTGCTGTTACAGAGGAGATTTTTTTTAAAAAGTACAGTTTTGTTATTGTCACAATAAGCAGTATATGGCCATAAAGCTAGTTTGAAAAAATTCCAATATTGTCGAAAGGAGGTGGCTTATTTGGGCTACCTACTTTCGAGAGAGGGGGGAAAACTGACACCAGAAAGGATAGAAAGTATCTCTGGTATGCCTATTCCAAAAACGCAGAAAGGAGTCTGAGACTTAATATGCATGGCTTCCTATTGCCGTCAATGGATAGCGAACTTCGCGATGATTGTAAAACCGATGGTGGCATTGACGAAGAAGGAAGAATGCCAGAGAGCATTTGATCTGCTCAAAACTGCATTGTTCTCCGCCCCAGTTTTGGGTACACCAAACTATGAAAACATTTTCAGATTATTTGTGCATGAGAATGAAGGCTGCGTGTTGGCTGTTGTAACGCAGGAACAAGGTGGAAGAAATAGACCATGTGGTTATTTTTCTTCCGTGCTGATCCCTGTAGCATGTGCATTGCCGTGTTGTTTGCGAGCTGTTGCAGCAGCTGCTGCGTCAGTGAAACAAACTGAAGCAATGGTGTTGGGGCACACCTTAATTTTAATGGTGCCACATGCCATAGTCGTGCTATTAAATAGAAAGCAGACGCAACACCTCATGTCCGCTAGATTGACTAGATATGAAATTGTCCTATTTGCACCACACCTTCAAATTATGAGGTGCAGTGCTTTGAATCCTGCAGAATTAATGCCACTGCCCAGTGGAGAAATAAGGGAGAATGAATCACCTGCCCATGATTGTTTAATGGTTACTGAAGAAGAAACGAAAGAAAGAGTTGATTTAAGAGACACCCCACAGAAAGAGCCAGATGGAGAACTGTTTTGTGACGGCTCCTGCTTTAAATTACCTGATGGCACATCAACTGCTGCCTATGCCATTTCGACACAAAAAAGTATTGTAGAAAGTAAAAGAATCCCCTACAACTCTGCATAAGCCACGGAGATAATAGCGTTAACCAGAGCATGTGAAATTACTGAAAATCTGAGTGTAAATATACATACTGGCAGTCAATATGCCTTCGGGGTGGTACATAATTTTGGCTGACTCTGGGCTGAGAGGGGTTTCTTGACATCACATGGAACCAGAATTCAACATGGCCCTTTGATAGTACGATTGCTGTCTACACTTACGTGTCTGAAGCGCCTAGCAATAGTAAAATGCGAGGCGCATATAAAAGTAACATGCAAAGTGGGAGAGGGAAACGCATTTGCAGACATAATTGCAAAACAAACTGCCACTTATTTGAGCACCAAAATGTTAACAGTACAGTCAGAGGAAGTGCCCTGCATGATAGAGAATGGGATTGCTACCGTCAAAGAGATGCAGGTGGAAGCAACTGCTGATGAAATACAAGAGTGGGCTGAGGGCTCCGCAGAACTAGATCTGGAAGGTTGCTGGGTGGACAAGAAGAGTAGAAATTGGATGCTGCCCAACTCCTATGTAACTCCAATGGTCACAATGGCCCACAGCCCCACGCACATTTGTGCAAGGAAGATAATTCAACATTTGGCCACAGTGTGGCAGAACACGCACATAAAAAATATGCGGAAAGGCTAGTATAACATTGCATAACATGCTTACAACACAATGTTGGAAAAGGAACAGCTACTCCAACAGGTAGTTTTGACCCCCCCTCTATGCCATTTGAGGTGATCCATTTTGATTTTATCGAGATGGAAAGGTGTCAGAACTTAAATATGTACTGGTAGTAGTGTGTGCGTTAGTAAATGGGTGGAAGCATATCCTCTGAAGGATTGCACCGCCATGAGCACTGCTAAGGTGATGTTAAAGGAGTACTTTTCACGGTTTGGCTTGCCCCGAGTCATATGGTCAGACAATGGCCCGCACTTTGTTGGCGCAGTAATATTACAGATTTGGCAGGTCTCCAGATTGATAAAAGATTCCATTGCGCCAGGCATCCGATGAGTGCCGGGCTTGTTGAACGTCAGAATGGCATATTAAAGGCCAAGATTAGTCAAATTTGTGCAGGGAACAAGTTATGCTGGACGGATGCATTGCTGCTGGCTTTATTGTGCATGCGCACATCTGTGCAAGTCAGGACTGGGCTCTCCCCCTATGAAATAGTGATGGGGAGGCCCGCTAATGTTTGGTGTGTGCCGCAGCCAAGGTGGTTAAATGAAGTAGAATACCCTGTGCTTAGTACATATTGTAACCTTTTAATGCAGAAATTGCGTTTGATTCATCCGCAGGTGCAGGAGGCTCTCCCCATCAGATACACTGGTCCGGGGCATTCTCTGCAATCAGGGAACTGGATCCTGGTGAAGAATTTCGGGAGGAAGTCATCGCTTGCACCCAGATGGCGTGGGCCCTACCAAGTCCTTCTTGCGACACAGACAGCAGTCCATCTGGACGGTAGGAAGGCGTGGATACATGCCATGCATACGAAGAGAGTTCCACCGCCATTGAAAGAACTGCCTGATCCAGACGACAAGAGAGAGACAGCTGCCTCTGAAACTAAGGAAATGATTGCCAGTTCTCTGCCACAAAATCTGTCTGATCCTGAAACAAAGCCTGGAAAGATTGCTATAAAGGGGAAAGGGCTAAGAGTGCCCCAACGTTGCCCAGCAGAATCTGCATCGCTGCTGGATGACACGAAGCCTGCATCATCATTTTGGCGCCCACCACTTCTTGTTGCGCTGCAGGCTGACTCTGAGCCTGAATCTGGAAGTGCGCCCGCACTATTCACTGATCACACAGTACCTGGAGCAATACGGTACAATCTACAGTCTCGAGATAAGAAGTGATCAGATTTTCATTCTATTTTCTTTGTTGCCTCTATTTCCCATCATGGATGAAGTGAGAAATGGAGGCCTAGAGGAGAGAGGCGTGGGAGTTGTGCAAATCCGACAGCTCAGGAACGTGGCTCTGAAAACGAAAAAATCCATGTGTTGATCACCCCACACGGACAAGTGGGACTCATATCGTAAAAAGGCAATTGATGACTGCTCCAGAGTTCTTTGAGCAATGTGCAGAAGCACGATAATCTTGCCCAACGTATAGCAATCCAGGCTGTGGAAAACTGGCTAAAACACTTTGTTGACACTACAGAATTTACTGAAATTCGGACAAATGCAGTGGGAAGAGCCTCTCACAACGAACATTGCTGGAGAAGAAGAATCAAGAAAAATGCCTGCACCAGCTTCTGCACCCTCCTGCACCGATGCTGACCATGAAGTAAATATAGAGACTGTAAGATTGCGAGAAAAAAAGTGCCCAAAAAAATTGTATGCTCATCTTAACAATAGTCATGTGTGTGATGAGTATACCAGCACCGATAATGGCAGTCCTGGTATTATGGTATCTAGAAGAGATACATCCATTAGAAGTGTTTTTGCTTATTAGAAATATTTCCACCACTGAAAGCTCGGTTCATGTAATTTCCTATACTTTGTTCCCAATGGAAGAGAGGCACAGGGAAGGATATGGAAACAATACACTACTCTTGTTAATGAATATGACACACTCAATTCTGAGAAAAAAACAATTGTTGGGTGTGTACCCATATACTGCAAAACATGGTGGAAAGGAAATAGGTTGGTATGTACAGCCATTGCCATTGAGTTCTGCATGCGTCCTTAAGTGCACTATATTATGGGAAATGGAATAAGAGTGAAACCGGTGAATTAGATAGAATAAACATGGACGAATTTGAGGAGGTAATAATGAAACCTGTAGGTTGCTCTATATTTGGCAAAGCAAGACTAATAAGACCAGCAGTAATGCCACAAGATAGATTATATGTGCCATATAAATCATCTGTAATCACGTTTCACATGAACCTAGAAGGGAATAAAAATACAGTGCCCCCCTCCTATACAATAAATGACAGTCCTCGCTCTGTTCCATTTTTCTTAAGTAAGAAAGGCTCCTATTCGGTAGGGACATTCACCAGATGTATGAACATAGCATTCCTCGATAGAGAGAGGAAGAACCTGTATACATAGGTGATCCTGTCTATTTCAGATGTGGAGAAAAAGGTTATCCCTGGTTGCTGAGAAATTGGGGAGGTACTTCTTACTTAGGGATTCTGTTTCCATGGGAGTTTCTTTCAAAAACGGCAGATATAGCCAAATTGTCTAGATCAATGTCTTGGCGAAATGAGGAAAGAGTATTGATTGCAGAAGATATGGCAAAATCATTTATACCATTTTGGGGCCAAGCAATAAACTCCTATAATATAAGACAACTGTCCAGAATATTAGAAACAACGAAAATGGGACTACGGATATATTATACAACATGACTTTGGAAGAAAAAGGGATTAGATTGATGAAACTTCAAAATAGGATGGCTCTTGACATAGTTTTGGCTGATCGTGGGGGAGTTTGCAAAATCGTGGGATCATCATATTGTGTATTTTTAAGTGACTCCTCCCGTATGATTTTTGAAGCGATAAAACAGTTGCACGTTCTGAGCCCCGACCTCCATCCCCAGGAAGGTAGTTGGGAATTAAACATAAGCTCCTGGTTTTGGGAGGTATTATGCTCATGGGGATGGAAATTGGTTGCAATTCTAGTACCAGTGCTCGGAATATTCATGACATGCTGTTGTTGCATACAGTGTTTACCAATAGTTTGCACTGAATTAAGTGATGAATGCGTACACATGGTAACGCAGAAAAGAACACCCAGATTGGATACAAAGATGGATCATGAAATGAAGACAGTGAAAGAATTTATGTCAATCAATATCGATGACAATGATGACGATTATAGTGGTATGCAAAGCTCGGAATCAGATACATGGTCAGAGGAAGATGCGATGTTCGGATGATGCGTTTGGCTTACGGCCAAGAGGAGGGTTTGTGAGTCTAGAAATTACCCACCTATAGCATAGGTGATATATTTAGTTGGCCGAAAACCAACCACATCATATGTTCAGCATCATTGGTACAGACTCATGAGCATAACCCGAGAGCGTCCATTTTGTAGGAAGAGAATTCGCCATTTTGAGTAACTTTCGCTTTCTTGCCTTTCTGTTCAAACTGCTTTGCTGTAAGTGAATTCTATTTTGTTTTTGCTCATGTATAAGAGCAATGCCACAAGTTACATGTTGAAACAGAGCCCAGACAACCCAGACAGCAATGCCCCGGTCGCCTCCCTCACAAGTCCTTGGAAGTAAGCAACAAGTCATTTAATCACTACGTAGGTGCAAGCTAGTCTCGCTGGTGCGGCAGAAATGGGAGAAATGAACAATGAATGGCTTGAATTATGCTCTCTTTTGCGGCCCCCCTTCACTGAGCCCCTGTAGATCGAGCTGAACTCTAGCACACGAATAGAAACTAGAAGATAGTGAGGCCTGGAAAGTGTCTCTCCCCTGCACGCAGCTTGCTTGAAAGAACAAGAGCATTATGTTCCCTAAAACAAAGAATGGTGTCTGCACCTTCACAAATTGCAAACTGTTGCTGAATAGATGTCTGAAGGGTGTCATATAATCGTCATAATTGTCAATCATCGAAACCATTGTAAAGAAAGATACATTATGGGTGGTTTTGAATGTGTCACTACTGATTATAAGATGTTCCTTTTGTATAT
The DNA here is from genome assembly GCF_040938575.1 of Ambystoma mexicanum. NCBI lineage: Eukaryota > Metazoa > Chordata > Amphibia > Caudata > Ambystomatidae > Ambystoma > Ambystoma mexicanum. Next base: position 564,204,942 of record NC_090928.1, read on the forward strand.
ATGTAACTGATGTAGAATGGTCGCTCTCTTGCGTCCCACGAGGTCTGGGTGACACACGCTGCGGGACGTGAGACCCAGTCGGCAGACTGAGACTATTTGCTTTGCAATAAACCCTAGATTTTGGGAATTGAACCTTGTGTCTGGCATTTGTGTGTGGTGATTGTGCCTTGTTTCCATATGCGAGGGTATCATGCACCTCAATTAAATTTGTCTTTCCTAATAAACAACTTCCAACATTTATTCCCACAATTTTTTTTACATATACAGTAGAACCACTTCATTGCTAACAAATACAATAAAAAACAAATGCCCAGCATCACTAGTAGGCGTGGATATTCATTCTTAATGATATTCAAACTTAATTGTAGCCGCGGCTACATGTACATTATCTACAAACTAAAAACCAAACTAAGCCATCCTTCAAAACTTCAAATAAGACAAGAGAACATCCTAAGCGCACAAAATAACACACACAGATAACATTCTGTGATGTATCATCAACATAACAATATGGTTATTGCACAGAAAAAGTATGTTTATATACGTGGCTATAAATATAACCGTGCCTATGGACACAACCAATAAAAAGATGTAAAGCATTGGCTTATCCCAATCCCCTAAAACACTCAATGCATCTACGATGCTACTCCACCCAAAATGTCAGAAAGCAGCAGCTACCACACGTCCACAAACACATGATGTTCCATTTTACAGCCACAAAATATACTACCATAAGTGAGAATAACATGCTAAAATACAGTGTGTGGGCATCTAAAACTAGACTTGGGCAGAATTTAAACAGAGGGAAAGCTGTTTGAGGATGAATGTTAATAATACGGTATCTATGAGCTCTGTTGGAACACAGGTGGACAAAAAGGTTGGGGCTATGAACCCACTATTAATGTAGATGATCCCCTACTGTAATGTGGATGCTTCTGTGGGTTGTATTTGCAAATGAGTGGAGATTGCCAGAATTGTTAGTAGTGTTGAGCAGGTTAAAACTGCTCTACATATGGTAAGAAAAGAGGTGAACGCACTTACAATTCTGTTAGAAGAAACCCCGACAGGACTAAGGGTTTGGGTACAGTTTTCTATACAACAAGGAGGCTGTCATGAATTGGGTTGGGGTTGGGGTTGGTGTGGCTATCAAGAGGCCCTATTGTACCAATGGTGTCTCTAAAAGTCGCCCCTCCCCTGTTTGTTTGAATCATGGGGAGGGGTCACAAAGGGGGAACTGACAGTAAATAAATATCCCCTAGAGCAGGCCTCCACTGCCCACCACTGTAACCCCTACTTTTTCTTGACCAATGTACCCAGACCACTTAGTCAATATTGGGAGTCTGGGGAAGGCTTGATAAATAAGGTCTGCCATTGGCTCAGAATTAAGAGGGGTTGCCTGTCGATAATTAGGAGCGACCTAGTTAAATGTGTATGAATCCCTTATCCCCCATCAATGGATTACATTAGAGTGGATGTAAAATCCAACCTATTCGTGGAGTGGCTGTTTACCCTGGAACCACATTCAATGCCCCATTGTTCAGTGGAAATAGCACTTGACTTGAACTTGGGAAGGATACATACCTGATTGGAGGAAGGTTACATACCTGGAACCTCTTCCAAGGCTATTTAAACCCCACCCGAACAGCCACACGTGCTTCGCGTTGTTCTGCATCTAGCAGCTGGACGCTCACCGTGTCTGCTCCTGCATCCTGACTTCTGCCATGCCTGCCAGCATCCTGGATCACCTGCAAAGGAAGAGAAGAAGAGAACAGAAGAAGGAAAAGTCCTTACCTGCTAAAACCCGCATCCCGGAGACATCTCGCCGACAATCCTGAAAAGGAAGACTTTTATTTAAAAGCTCATCGCGTCGATCACTGCAGCGCCGCATTCCACTCACCTTTACAGGGCATCTCCATGTTCAGCAGCGATCATCCGGATTCGCAGTCACGCCCCAGCGCCTAGGGAGAAAAAGACCAGAACAAAAGGTGAGAGAGAGAAGGGAATAAGGAAAGCTAAATCTCCATGTTAAGACTTACCTGTTGATTCATTCCCTCTTCATTTCGGGTCCACGCCGCATCCTGGCATCTCCGGACCCCGGCCCCTAAGGGGAAAAAGAGACATCAGAGTTAATGAGCGAATGAAAAGACATTACCAAAAAACGCTCATTAAAGACTTACCTGATTTCTACAAGGATTTCACCTCTCATCTCGGGTCAGTGCCTGTTCCCCGGCATTCCGTACCCCGGCCCCTATGGGGAAAAAGACACTAGCATTAGTACATTAATGCATGGACACAAGGGGAACCTCTTATCAAAAAACTTACCTGGAAGCCAAGCAAGTTTGGTTCTCACCAATCCGAAAATCCAGTGAAGTAACTGGATACCAACGCGCCCCTGCATCAGAAGCAGGATGGAGAGCTCGTCCTTCCAGACCCTAAGGTGAGACGCTACGAGGAATCACAGAATAGCTTCGAGGAGGGTGAGAGGGGAAAGTGGGAGGCCGATTGCATTACCCAGCAGACAGTTAATCCCCTATTTTCGCCTACAGAAGGATACTTCTGTGAGCCAGGCAAGCCAGATTTGGGGGCCCGGTCCAGTCCGTCTTCCGAACCCTGCGCATCACCTTAGAAGAGGTCACAGCAGCGCGAACCAGGCAAGCGCCTCTGTGGGAGTCAGGTGAGCGTTACATGAACCCCCCATGTTACCTCACTCCCTTATGATTAACAAATCAAGGTCGAATGTGTATTTGACACAATGTTTGTGTCTCCAGTTCAAGAGCATGTGTCCAACATCACATATGAGCCCAGCTACTCCCTCAGTCTGTACACAGATCACAACCAGATGGAATTGATAAAGGGACCTAAGGCCCTGTCGAAACTAGCCATTGGGGACAGATTGAGTGACCTAGTGGCAGGTCGTTCCTCCTGAAGCCAACTACAAAGATGGGGAAAGGGATGAATGTACATGGTTCTTATAGTTGAGGATGTGCTAAACCTATCAGTGAGCGGAAAAATCAATTGACATACAATTACTCCTGGATTGGACTGCCTACCCCTTACTATCAATAAGGCTCACATTTCTCCAAAGGAGACTGACCCTGTTGTCTGTGCAAGTTCCCTAACCTGCCCTATGCATTTGATGTCCTGGAACATTGCTGGACTACAGAACTATATGGACGATCCAGCTTGGCTGGATTTTCAACATGCACATGAAATAGTGGCTCTGCAAGAAACATGGGGCATGATTCATGTAATGTTTTCCTGTGGGATTGCACCATTATAAACACTTCCATGAACAGGGCCATGGTCTTTAGTGTCCTGTGACATGTAGGGCTACTCTACCATGTTTGTTCCAGTGGCCAAGGGAAGGGGTGGCCGCTTTGTGGCAGGCTTATTTCCTGGGTCAATGTCAAATTATTTACATTAAGCATGTATCCAATTGACTACAGGGACTATATGTCCCAACGGGAATAATCTCCTATTTGTTAATGAATATAATCGCAGGGATAAATCTGCTGCTAACGCAACACAACTTTTGTTGGAGTGAAGGATCGCCCATTGGAGGGAAAAAAGCAAAGGTGCAGTAAAGATAATTATAATGGGTGATCTGAACGTTCAACATAAACCTTTAGAAAGTATGTTGGGTTTAACCGAATAGGTTGCTGCCAAGAGGAAATGCAGGTATGCCCAGATGGTAGCAAGCCTGTTTTTGTCTCAAAACATGTAACTGAAGATTTTTGGGGAATCATTCTGCTAGAACTACCTTTGGCACGGACCTTAGAAATAGTCTAATTGACTATATCCTGGTTAATGTTGAATCCTGAAAATATCTTCAGGACTTCATACCTGAAGATCCGAAAGCGACCATAACCCTGTTGTCCTTGTTGCCTTTCTGTACATTTTTGGCCAAAGGGAGTCTACCATCGAGCTTCCAGCAGTCCCAATTGGGACTGTTATTCAAGGCTTTTCGTGACACCAACATTCATTATGTGAGATCTGTTACTTATCCATGAAGCCCTGGTAAAAGTACTGGGCAATTGTTTGAGCAAAACTAGAATTACTGCTAGACCAACGACGGTGCAAAAAAATCTGTGTTATGATGCCATTTGTCACGCGGCAAAGAAAGTGCTTAGTGAACATGCAAAGGGGGTACATGGTGATGGAGGCCTGTCCGTGGATAGATCTACTTACCACAAGTTGCTGAATTAAAAAAAAGATCATTTGGGGCAGCTGTGGAATAATCTTCTTTTGGCTTCAATGAATGTTGATTTCAGGGGCTTCTGGTTATGTGTTGGGTCTGGCAAAAGCAGGGACTATAATTGTATAATGGATGGCATATCTGAAGTTGTCTGGATGACTCACTTTGTAAAACCTTTATTAGAATGTTAACATGCCTCCAATCATGACATATGGCCTTTCTTTGGTAGGGATGAGGTATGAAAGCTTTGTTCCTTTGGTGTAATCCACCAGTGACATGAAGGAGGCCATTATGTTGCAGACATTGGGGAAGGAGCCTGGGCCTGACATGGTTCTTATTGATTGGTACAGGCAAGAGTTAAACATATGGCTTCCTGTAAAGACTGAAGGGGGGTTATCTGTACTCCTGCCCTCTATTTGGCAGAGCAGCCCAGCCAAGATTCTCTATTATGGTAGCAAAGGACGAGCAAACAAGGCTTAGCTCTCATGGGGTGATGCAGGCTGGTTCTTAAGTACAGTGTAGTCCCCAAGCCACCACAATGGAATGTCCACACACTATGTTATGTGATAACACAGTTCTTTATATAAATAAGGTTCATAATATATACACAATCAATAACACACTGTGGACTCTGGCAATTCTAATATGGTAAATATATACAATGTCTTTGTTTGGCGTCAGTGATCGTGACTCAACCATGGCTGGCTTTTGGATCTTCATCAGTGTCTTTGTGGACTTCAGGTGGCGGGAAACCCACTGGTGGATTCTCCTTGGCCCTTGACAACCTCGACTTTCGAGCGGGACAAAGTGGTTGACGGTGATGGCGAGAGATTCCTTGATTCAAAAGTGTCGTAGGCAAGGGGGCGGGGGGTGTTGCAGCTCCAGTCATCAAGCGCCATGGCATCAAGCTGTCACCACTTCTGGGCAACATGACTCATCAGATCCTATGAGCCCTGGTCAACAACAATGGACTTCACTGTCCAGTTGCTTCACTTCAGGTTCTTGGTGGACCCTGTATCCGGTCGGGAGACTTTCGAGGACTAACTTCCAGGGCGCCTAGAAGAAGATTAGCTTTTGCATGATGTTCCCTTGTAGCTCGGGAAGAGGTCTCCTTGCCAGGTCCTCTCTTGGATCAGTCCTTGACACACACAGCAGCTTTCAGATTGGTGAAGGAAAGCATCAGCAATTCTTCTTCTTCCAGCGGGCTTCAAGGATAAGCATCTTCAAGTTTCAACTTCAGCTTCTGAACAATTCTGGAAAGTGACAGGTCCCCAGAAATACTTTTCGGTCTCTCATTCACATTCCTGAACCAAGTTGAGGCAGCCAATTATTCAGAAGGGCATTCATGCAGGCAGGCAGCCAATCAGGTTCACAGTGCATTCAGGACATTCTCTTTCACCCAGACACCCATAACAAGGAATGTAGATTGCGGCAAGCACCCAGTCTTTCAGCACACCACACTGCATTCATGTCAGTTTCGGGCAGGGCTGTCTCATTCTTTGTGTCACACACACAGATACCAGACACCCATAACATGAAATTTATGTTGGACACACCCTTCATTCACCCAGGTCCCACACCAAGGGTGTAACCACAACATACAGTTATTGGGAAGGCTCCAACCAGTCTAGTCTGGACTTTCTCACAATACCATATATGGAACTTCCACCCAACAGCCAGTCAGGAGATGGGACAGAGTCAGGGCTTCCCAGGTCTTTGGGAAAACAATGTAACAGGCAATAGAAAGCAAGAGGCCACAGGGGCCATCTTGTCTCCTATCAGGAATCAACTGCTTCCAATGGCAGGGCCTGGGTATCCCAACATGCAGGATACTCAGAGCACCTGTCAAATTCAGCATGGAGCTGCCACCAGCCCATACCCTGCTCTGCTGGCCACCCACAGGTGCCCACAATCATACACTAGTGGTACAGGGTTGTACCCCCACCAATGGGTACCATAAGGGTTTTCCAAGGGTCTGTTCACCACAAACAAAAAGAGGAAGCGCTGCACTGCCAGGAGTCCCGCTTGGACTCCTGTGCAGAACACACATGATAAGGGAGTACAGGACAAGGACATGGAGGACCTGTCCCTCCAATGCATTTCCTGCATCACACTTCCCTACTTGTTAAAATTCATCAATGTTTAGTAGCAGCCAATATAGTCCGACACTCATGGACCCAAGCAGTTCTTGTCCCCATATTCAAGAAGGAAGATAGGGGATACTCTTCCAATTACAGAGCCATATCCCTTCTTGATGCAGGAGGGAAGCTTTTTGCAAAGGTGGCACTAGGCCACTTGGATGCATGGATTCTCGAGATGGGGGCATTGCATCACTTTTCGGCTGGGTTCCAGCATAATGTCAGTACCATCAATCAAGTTTTGAAGTTGTATCTGATTTTGGAAAAATTGTGCCATTAAGAAAAATGAAAGTTTATATAGTTTTCGTCAACCTCATTACTGCATTAGAAAATGTGCTCAGGGCAAGATTGTGTCATTTATTGAAGAATTTGAATGTATCATCTGGCATTCTGGAGGCGATACAATCCTTATATACCAACAATGAGACAGTAATCAGGTACAGGCTGAATGGTGATACAACTGGGAAAAAAAATGGATGTGGGAGTCAGACAAGTCTATGTGCTTGCCCCCAGCCTGTTTTGCCTGTTTATCAATGGGGTAACAAATGTAATTCTCATGGAGCCAACCAACGCACCATAGCTACCGAATGATTCCAATCCTCCTATTTGCAGATGATGCTGTCCTGCTTTCTCTTACTCCCGAGGGTCTCTGCAGGAATTTGACCATCTTGGAGGGCTTCTGTAAGGATAATGGTTTAACCATTGCCAGGAAAACTGGTTTGATGGTATTTACCAAAAGCAAGTTCAAGAGCAAGCCATGTCTTAGATTCAGTCTCAGTGATGGTGGCTTTACAGAGGTTAGCCAATATGACTACCTGGGAATACGTATGAAGGCCAATTGTTCGTGGAATGACCAGGTCAACAGGGCAGCACTTAACTTTTTGTGAACTTTTTGGGGCTGTGCTGAAATATATTTATGACCGTGGGGTAGGCCTGATGGGAGAGTGAGACCTGCATCACATTGGTAAATACAACTAGTCTGAATCAATATGTGTTATGGAAGCCACACCCTGGTTTGGACCCATATTGGACCCATATTCAGACAGAATGCAGCCTTCTTTTTGCATTGGCATTTTGCTGTTAGCTGGCTTGCAGCACAAATGGAACTCTAGTAATCCAGCAGCTTGTCCATTCGGTCCGGAGGCTGTGGAAAGCACAGTGTATTTTATTTTTTGTGCCAGGAATACCCTTCATCCATAAGAAATATCTATTACCTTTGTATCAGAAGGGTGAGTGATGCTCTACAATTTTGTTTGGCGGGGGGAATAAGTTGACGACCTATTGCAAGGGCGATTTTATATATTGGGAATGGTGCAAGAGATAAAAAAAAATGTTTGGTTTTATGATGCACTGTATATTCGACTTTTATTGAATTTTGGACCGAAATAAAGTTATATGAAATTAAATGAAATGTATTGTAATGGTAGTTTTTATACCTTTATTGTTAGTTTGTTGTGTGTTTTATTGTAATTGTATGTTATGCACATCTTGTACAGGTCTATGTAGTTTATCCATGTGTGCACACGTTTTCATTCATGTAGCTCTTTTATGTGGTGGTGGTAAGGATTGGGAACCTCCACTAATTTGTGATCACTCCTGCCAGTAGGGTAACACAGAGCATTTCGCACTTGTTTCCTGTGCACTGTACCCTAATCCTCTGTGCCGCTGTGCATTATAATGTCATTCATTGTGTCCAACGAACACCCAACCCATCCTTTTCCTGTTTTTGAACTTCAGCCACCCTAGTCCTATTTTGAATGCTGCACCCAGCGTTGACAATTGTCCTGCTGTTCTGAAATAGCCTTGTCCAATTCATCTTGGGTGGCATCTCTCACCTTGATTCAGCTGTGACAGGTTTTACACAGTATCAAACAATTTGACAGATTGGGGGCAGGTAGGGTGGGATGAGGTTGGGTGTTGGTTGGGTGGAAAATAAGTAGTAATAGTATTTGAACACTATGGTGCAGATGATAAATACTGGCTTGCAGACTTTGTTCCATGCACTTTGACTTAATGTTTCATATTTGATTCTTTCACTTTACTCGAATGTACGCAGACAATGAATGAACATTGAGGTTCCCGAACTTTGCGACAATTTGTTTTAAGTGTCCTGCTGTAAAACGATTGCACGGTATTTGCACATCACTTGCTCAATCTCCGTTTTACTTTGATGGTCCTTCACCTGGTAATATTGCCAACTGTCAGTAATTGTTTTCTGTGCACATTGCGTTTTTATGGAGGTAAAGCTGAAGCCACTCACAGCAGCTCAGTTTTATTTCGTGTTGATGTACTGTCAACTGTCTGTGGTGGTCTTCATTCTACTATTATTGTCAGAAAAGTTTAAATGTCTAACAGAGGAGGAAAATATAAAACCACAGAGCTGAGACAATGTTACACAACATTTTAAAATAATTTTTAAAAAGTACTGGTGTTTCTATCTGTGTGTTTGTTTTCTATCCCATGTTGTCCAAGTTTACTTATCCCACGCTATATTCTCTTGCTCTCCAAATTTACTTACCCTACCACATCTGTTCTAATCTAACTACCTAGAATAATCTCCCATGTTTATTCTTACTCAGTTTCTATATTGGTATTCATTCATTACAGTGGATATACTTTTTTATATTATTGTATTTTTAAATCCCTGTTGGATTTTTTTCTCCCAATTACCCAATCATTAGTATGCGCAAAGAGAGCAATAGTGTACTGTGCACAAATGTTGTATCTTATATTGTGTATATATTGCGCTATAAATGAGGTTCAAAAAATGAATTTAATTGTTATTCATGTAGTGTGATCTTTAAGTAATAGTGTTTTTTTTGCAGGTAGAAGGACAGTAATGTATATGAACGTGCCTGCATGCATACTGTGCTTTCCTTATCATCCACTTTATGTAACTCCATGAGCAGTTAGACTGTAGTGACTCCATTACTACCATTGTATGACTACTGACTTTTTCGTCATTCCTATTTCATACTCAGATTTTTTTTAAAAATCTTATAAACATGGCTATGCAAAAAACGGTGTAATTGGCGTATTGAGGCTCACAACCAGCCACAGCAATGGCTGGGGTGTTTACCCGCGGTTATGCAATACCCACCTGGTGCATTGCTACCGGCGGGTAAAAGTGGTACCCTGGGGAGCTGTTGCTACATACCAGTAATTGGCATGTTGCGTGTTTGTGGACGTGTGGTAGCTACAACTTTTAATAGCTGAACAGGTGAGGCGTCTCTATAATTGTGACTATAACAAACACATGCTTAGGCGCATCAATGATTTTCACCATTTCATTGGTTGTTGTGGTTGGTGCAGCTATTACTGAAGCTGAGTCTATTGGACCATACATTTTCTGTGCAATAATCATATTGTTATATAGATGATAGAGCTCAGCATGTTATCTGTGTTTGTTTTGTTATGTGCTTTGGTGTTTTCATCTTATTTGAAGTTTTGAAGGTTGGCTTCATTTGAGTTTGAGTTTGCAGAAAATGTACGCGTAGTTGTGGCTACAAGGCAGACTTTGAAGCCGCGTTGAATAGACACAGCTATGAGAAATGCTGTTATTTCATTTTATTTGTGTATTTATGTGATAAGTAGTCCTAAAAAGGACTGTTTTCAGACACAGTGTAATATTTAGAAGGGTTTTCTTTATCATCATGTAACATACATAACTGCTTTTAACTACCATTGTATAGCCACTGTCTCTTCTGTCATTCATATTCCATACTCATTTTAAAAAATAAACATGAAATAAAATAAAATTGAAAAAAAGAATCCTATATCTGTGGTTACATTGAAAAGATGTGTACTTGGTCTATTGGGGATCCTGCGTAGGAACAGCAATGACTGTGCGTTGTTTATCCATGGCTATCCCACACCCACCCTTTGCGTGGCGTGTTTACCTGTGGGTATACGTGGTACCCTCTGCAGCCACAGCTAATAAGCAGTCATCACATGGCATGCATTGAGTAGTCACAGCTATGTGCATTTCTTTAAAAAATTACTACATATATGTGTGGGCAGTGTCTGGTAAAGATTCTTTAAGGTATATTGGGTGTAGTTTTTGAAAACAGTTATTGTTACATTTTTTACTGTACATATTTGAAAAAGTGAAAAAGTATCTAAACAAAGTTAATTAAAAACTGGTTTATTTGGGGGGAATGTGGCCGTAGGTTTTCTTTTTATTTTACTTTGAACACATGATACATCTTCTTCCAATTATGTGGTTTATTACTGTCCATGATTTGTCTTAACTTTACAATGACCTTTTTTATTGATTGTACTTCTTTTTGAACATTAATGAATAGTTGTTTTATTTCTTTTAATGTATCCAGGATCATTCTCATGATTAGTTCTTGAGGTGCTTCTTGTTTAATTCTCTGTGATACTTGAATGACTTCTTCATCTGTTTGAAAATATTTTTAAACAATTGAAGATATAATACACTTAAAAGTACTGTTGGTTGCATAGACATTTAAAAGTAATTAGATAAACTATATTTGTTTGGTGACAGATATATGTTCCTTAAAATAGTATTGTTAATCTCATTTTACATAAATATAAAGAATGGACTTAATAAATCTGGAATGTTGCGTATTTCCTTCTGGATCCTTCTATTGAGCAGAAGATTACATGAGGAGAGAAGGTGGCATTCATTATATTTACTTTGTGATTGTTTGTTTATTGTTTGTGTGGTGGGCAGCTGCCAATAGGATGTCAAGTACGCACATGCTGTTCTACTGTTGAATGTACTTTTTTGAGTACTTTTTTGAGTGATTTTTATATGTGCTAACTATAGATTATATTGCATCATAATATTCACAATAGTTTTTTAATATAGTTCATTTTTATTGTTTAAGAGTGAGGTGGGGTTTTTAGTATATTGTGCTATTTTTGAGGCTATTTTTGTTTCATTCAATATTTGAAAAATGGAGCCAATTTCTGAAGGTGAGGAATCTAATTTTTCAGAAGACTGTGGAGATTTTGATAATTTTGATAATTTTGAGAATGGGACAAATAGTCCCATACCAAAATCACTGGCTCTGAAAGTTTTCTTGTTCGATCATATTATTTTAGATTAAGCTTTTTAAAGTTAGAGGTTTATGCTCAAATTGTGGAGAAATATTTTTTACAGGGAGCGCATTTTGTTCTCTTTGGGAAAAGATAATTAATTACTCATTTTAGGAAAGAGCACAGAGACATTTTTCAAGATGTTTTGAACTGTAGAGGTGAAGAGTATTTTTATGATTGATTTTTAAAATATATATTGTTGAAAGAGCACAAACACTCTTTTAAGAGACACCCAGAGATGTTTCTAAGTGTATTGGAGAATGAAAAGATGTTTGATGCCTTTTCTTTTAATAGCCATGGCTATGGTAGCAGCAAATTAAATGTTGTACCCTTTCAGGCCTGATTATAACCACTGCGGGTACGCGGGTAGCACTAACCCAATGGGACATTGTGTGATTTTTGGCAGCTGCAGCCTGGCTATGACTGCTACCTAGTTACCACAGTTATTACAATGTTAATTTGTGTGCATTGATCATGATATTTTCAAGGATTTTACACTACACAATTTTACATGTGTTTCTGATTCTATGCTCATTGTATTGTTTACATTTTTAAACCTTGTTAATATGTCTTTTTGAATCTTCAAAATTGTTATGGATAGCCGCAGCTACTCGTGGTTGCCAGACACACAATATCAACACTCCTATTGGATGGTGTAATTTGTGGAAGGTTTTTGTAGCCGTAGGTATGGACCCGCTGGTTGTATCCGTGGTTACAGCTGTTTGTATTTTGGTGCAGTGATAATATTATTTTATGGATGTTTTAGCAGAGATTATTACATGTCTTTCTGTTTGTATATGCTCACCTCCAGGCATGTGTGATTGAAATTTAAAAGCTTTAAGTGTTTTTTAGTGTATGGGAAACATGTGCGTGTGCCCGCGGTTATGCAATGCCTCCCAGTGTATCCTGGGTTATAGCCGCGATTGTGTAATTTGTCAAATAACAAAAAAATATTTGGTTTATTTAATTATGTTTCTACATGTTTTACAAAGTAGTCTTTAGAAGGATTGTTTTGAGATGTATGGATTGTTATAGGTTGTAATAAAAATGTGTTGGCCATTTTAGTTATTTGCTTGCTACAGTGCTATTGATTTCTGAAACCTATGAAAGTAAACTTTTTGTGAACTTTTCTCACTCTGATTCAAAAAGTGTGCAGATGGTCTGTGTTTGGCTATTGCAAAGATCTATACGATCTATTCATTCTTTGGAGCAGCTAAAAGTAACTGATTGTGTTTATTATATTTGTAATGTATAGTACTTGTTGTTTATATAAAATGTATTAATTATGATTAGGTTTGTAATTTAGTACAGTTTACAGGTATTACTTGGAAAGCAGGGTTTTCTATATTTTATTTCAGTCCTTTCTGAAGAGTGTTCAAGCAGTAGTACATGGTTTGCTATGGTTATGTGTGAGAAAAATATATTTCCCATATCATGGGGCCGATTCATGGAACAAAAGTGCGCGTGTCTTCCTCGGGATGTGCGCCAAACCCGTGCATGGCGCACACGTCACTGCAACATCCCGAAAGACGTGCGTGACGCGCACAGTGAAAGCGCACAACCTCTGCGCATACACTAGAAAGTGGGCGGAACACGGGGCGTAACGCGCGGAATGGGGAACAACTCGCGAAAACAAGGGTGTAACTGGGGATGTACTGCAGGGAAGCAGACAGAACGCCCACACCCACCCGAACCACACGTATTCATGGAATCGAATAGGGCAAAGCCACGCACAGCGAAAGACACGCACAAGCCCAAACACGTCCGCCACACGAAGGCAGGCGGTAGCGTCCCTGCGCATTACAAAAGTGGCAACATACAGCAATAGTGCCTGTGCGAGCGGGGCACGTGTATTTCGGGGTTGCGCGGGAAGTTACACACGCGATTGAGTGGGGTACGTGTATTTCAGGGGTTCGCGTGAAGTTTCTCACGCGATCGGGCCTGGGGGAGCGGGCTACGTGTATTTCAGGGGTTCGCGTGAAGTTTCTCACGCGATCGGGCCTGGGGGAGCGGGCTACGTGTATTTCAGGGGTTCGCGTGAAGTTTCTCACGCGATCGGGCCTGGGGGAGCGGGCTACGTGTATTTCAGGGGTTCGCTTGAAGTTCCTCACGCGATCGGGCCTGGGGGAGCGGGCTACGTGTATTTCAGGGGTTCGCGTGAAGTTCCTCACGCGATCGGGCCTGGGGGAGCGGGCTACGTGTATTTCAGGGGTTCGCGTGAAGTTTCTCATGCGATCCGGCCTGGGGGAGCGGGCTACGTGTATTTCAGGGGTTCGCGTGAAGTTCCTCACGCGATCGGGCCTGGGGGAGCGGGCTACGTGTATTTCAGGGGTTCGCGTGAAGTTTCTCACGCGATCGGGCCTGGGGGAGCGGGCTACGTGTATTTCAGGGGTTCGCGTGAAGTTTCTCACACGATCGGGCCTGGGGGAGCAGGGTACCACTCACCGTCTGCCTTGCGTGTAGTAGAATGCGTAGCCAACACCCGCTGTGAAGTAATAGCGTGTGAACCCCAACGGATGGAAAACACACGCACCGCACGAAAAGCATGTACAGAACATAAAGGCACGCGGGATCTCCAAGCCCTGCCAGGGCAACGCCCGTGCGCAAAACGTCACAGACGCGCTTACGCTGTAAGGGCCTTTGGTCCAATGAAATCGCGTACGCGTGCTGACGCGCTTACGCGCTAAGGGCCTTTCCTCGAATTACACGCTGACGTGCAGATTTTTCACGTGCCAAATCACTCCGTATCAAGCTGGCCACGCGAAAACACACGGAAGATCATGCTCCTGCCCAGAAGGCCGAATCACTGCCCCCCAGTGCCCCGAGCAGCCTCCCACGTGCCATCTGCTGCTGCCTGCCTGCCTGCTGCCACCGTGCCCTGCCTTTTGGTGCCTGCACATCAGCCATCTGCAGGGGTCCAGTTGCTGTGTCCACCCCTGCTGGTACAGAAGACTCCCGACTCGAATAACATCGCTCCACAGCCCAGCCCCAGGACCCAGTTGCCCACCCACTCCTGCCCCTGGGGTTGCCATGTCGGGCACATCCACATCTGACCCCAGTGGCAACCCCCGGCCAGAGGGGCAGAGGGGCACCAGCTTCACTGCCACCGAAGTTGGTGTCCTGGTGGAGCAAGTCCTGGGGCAGTATGATGCCCTCTTCGGATCGTCCCGCGCCAACAGGGAAGGACGGGATAGGATCTGGGCCGACTGTGTGGTTGCCATCAATGCAGAGGGGGTGGCAACCCGCACCATCCAGAAGGTCAAGAAGCGCTGGGAGGACTTGAGGTCCAGGACCCTCATGAAGGCCCGGCGCCTCGTGGAGGGGGGCCGGGGCCGCATGAGTTCCATCCAGTTGAGGGTCCTGGAACGCGCACACCCAGCGCTCCACGCCCAGGTCCTTAAAGGGGGGGACCCGTCTGGAGTTGAGCGGTAAGTGGCCAAGCATTGCTGTGTGAGACAGGGCATGTTGCAGTGTGCTGGTTGTCTAATACTTGCCTGCATGTGTGATATAGGCCATGTACGCATGTATGTGTGCAGGGACATCATGGGAATGCATGTGCGACCTGTAATCTGTGAACCGCACGGTTGTTGCATGTGTTTGAATGCGACATGGGGAGCCCTGTGTAGATTGCACACATGAGAGCATGGCAGTCTCTGTTCCTGGACATGGGTGGGGGCGAGGGATGGGTGCTGATGCCAGATACATATGTGGTATCCATGTCTGTGTGCCTGACCTGCATGTCTGTGACTTGTGAGTGCCATGGATGCATGACACATGTCTGTGACAATGTACAGATTCACTGATGCAGCCTAGTCATCCTTGTATGCACTGTGATTGGGGTGTACGGGGCCAGATGGATGTGACTGAGGTGAAGTGTGTGCATGTGATAGGCATGACCCATGATGCATGTGAGTCCCATTACATTGTATGATTCGAGAGTCCATTGGACATGCATTGAAATGTCCATGGCACGCACCATGACTGTCACTGTGTGTGTTTTGCCTGGACTGACACATGTGTTGTGGTGTGACATGATGGAAGTGTACTTTGACAGTGGCACTCATCTGCTATTGCTTCCTGTCTAGGGGACCATTGTACAGTACCCTGATGCTTGTGTTCTATGTCTCCCTCTACGCAGCGGCTAGTGAAGGAGAGGGCGGAGACGGCGCTGTGGAGCAAGGCGGCGGGGATGCCCCCACGGCTGCAGCGGAAGGGGTGGGTGAGCCCCCACAGGGGCCTGCTACGGCGGTAGACGGCGAGGAGCCATCCAGGTTGGTGGTTTCCACAGAGGAGGAGGAGGCCGCCACTGAGGCGCACATGGGGCCTGGTGGGGGCATCCCTGCTGGTGCAAGTGGTGCAGTCCAGGGGCAGGGGCAGGAGACAGCACAGGTCACCGTGGAGGGGCCTGTGCATGTCACTGTCCCTGAACCTGTGGGTGCACCACCTTGCACCAGCAGGGATGCCCCGTCCCAGGCCCGTCCGCAGGTAGAGGGGATGTCCATGTCATCTGACTCCCCTCCACCTGCGGACGAGGGGACCCCTGGCCGTGTGGAGAAGGTCCTGATTGGGGTCGCGATGCGCACGGCTGTGATTCGTGATGCCGTGCGTGCTTCCCAGGAGGAGCATGCACGTCATCACGAAGAGCACCGTGCCAACGTGGCCCAATTGGGATCGGCCATGTTCGGGGGTTTCCTGCATGTGTCGGCCAATCTGGCGGCCCTCTCCTCCTCTGTGGAGACTATACGCCAGTCGTTCTCCTTGCCGTCTTCCGGCCCAGATGCCACCAGGGCCCCCTGTGGACCTGCCCTGACCAATGCAGCCAGCTCGGTGGGGATCCCATCCCTGCCACAGTCGGGAGTCAGAGGTCCAGCAGGGGTGGACAACACAGCAACTGGACCCCAGCAGATGGAGGATTTGACGGCATCATCGGGCAGGGCACGTGCACGACGGCGTCAGTGGTTTCCATCATCCTGGATGCCGTCGTGCTGGCAGAGGCAGTGGCATCGGAGGCAGCAGCAGGCTCGACGTGGGAGGCATCATGGCTCGGGGCCATCAAGATCAGAGGGGCAGGCATCGGCCGGAGGGCAGGAGAACCCTGGGATGGTAGTGTCTTCCGTGTGGGAGCAGTTGGTCCAGCGGATAGGTGCGGAGCGGCAGCGGGCGGAAGAGGAGCGGCTCACCATGGTCAGGGCGGAGTTCTTCATGCGTCGGGCGTTGAGGCGGGCTGAGTGCCTCGAGGAAGCTCGCAGGGAGTTTGAGGTGAACATGGGGTTATCCCTGCGAGACCTCGGGGCCAGGACAGAGTCCCGCCTCCAGGACATCGACATGGAGTTTGATGATGCCCTGGCCGGCAACATCAAAGAGTGAGCCGCAGGACTTGCCCGCTGCCATTGTATATAGTTATATAGTTAGTGGTAGGTTTCCTTTAAATTATTTTTTTTTTATTTGGTTGCGATTGGACAATGCGCCACTTTTTTGTATATAGTTCAGTTTTTAGTTAGTTGACATAGTTAGGTTTCATTTGGTTGGGCTCATGGACCCGGGATTGTCTTGTATATAGTTCTTCTATGGATTTTTTGATTTTTTGGATTTTTTCATGGACATTCATCTTCTTTTTGTTGTTTTGCTTTGTGGTTTTTCTAATTTCATTTCCATTCTAGTTGATTTTCAATACATTTTTATTTTCATCCTTCAAAATGTCGTATCATCTCA
This sequence comes from Ambystoma mexicanum, assembly GCF_040938575.1. NCBI lineage: Eukaryota > Metazoa > Chordata > Amphibia > Caudata > Ambystomatidae > Ambystoma > Ambystoma mexicanum. Next base: position 564,222,054 of record NC_090928.1, read on the forward strand.
TTACTTTCATGCATGTCATGTTGGGTGTTTTAACATTCACTTGCAGCCATTGTGTGTGACAGACATGTGTTCATTTGCATTATTTACATTGGGTGTGTAACATGTAATTCTTTGATATGTGGGTGGATGTGATAGTTGGTTGGGCCTTTTGGCAGGGGAGGATGGCCATTACGGACATGATTGGGGATTGTTGGGACCCAGGTGCAGGGGGGCATGGATGGGACATGGGCGAGGGCCTGGTGGAGGGTGCCCCGCAATGCTGGGGGGTGGGGGTGGTGGGGGACATGAGTTGGACATGGGTGGGGGCCTGCTGGCAGGTGCCCCACAGTGCTGGGAGGTGGGGGTGGTGGGGGACATGAGTTGGACATGGGTGGGGGCCTGCTGGCAGGTGCCCCACAGTGCTGGGGGGTGGGGGTGGTGGGGGACATGAGTTGGACATGGGTGGGGGCCTGCTGGCAGGTGCCCCACAGTGCTGGGGGATGGGGGTGGTGGGGGACATGAGTTGGTGTTCATTAGTTCAAGGAGACATGTGCCTTTGCTGGGGGGCATGCCCATGTTGGGTGGGCTGCCTGCGGGACATGACCAGGGATGCAGGGTAGTCCCCTGTGGTGTGGGCTGCCTGCAGGGGCCGAGGAGGGTGTACAGGGAACACCTGGTAGGACCCACACTTTCAAATCACATGTAGGACTCCCCGGCACCCCTGAAATACACGTACCCTGCTGAAATCGCCTGTAAAACTTCCCGCGCACCCCTGAAATACACGCGCCCAGGCTATTCGCGTGTGGAACTTCCCGCGCACCCCTGGAATACACGCGCCCAGGCTATTCGCGTGTGGAAATTCCCGCGCATCCCTGGAATACACGCGCCCAGGCTATTCGCGTGTGGAACTTCCCGCGCACCCCTGAAATACGCGTACCCTGCTCGCACGGGGCCAATCGCGTGAGGTACTTTCCGCGCACCCCAGTGATACACGTAGCCCGCTTGCTGTGCTGGTACAGGGTTAGCGCAGCCCTTTGTGCTGGATTGGGTATGTTGATGGCTTTTCCCTGCGCGGGAGGCGTTCTTGGGGGCGTAACTGGCGCTGCTGCAGGGTCGCTGCGCCACTGTGCGCCACGGCTGGTTTTGGTGGCTGGAATCCATGAATACGCTGTGCGCGGAAATGGATTTCAGCGCACGCGGCTGGCGCAGGGATTCGCACGCGCACACTGTGCGCCAGCCGCGTGCGCCACTTGTGCGCTGAATTCTATGAATTACCCCCTAAATGTCATTGCATCTTTTTCTATATGAAGACAAGCTAAAAGCAGCATGCATTCCCAGATAGACAAGTTAATGCAACTTAGCAAAGGAAATGGCGAGGAAATGTTCCAGATGGAGATGGGGCGCAAGTGCATATTAGATTCTATTGACCATGATTATGATGATACATGATGTACACAATAGTTTTTTTGATATGAGTACAAGCTGGGTATTATACACAAAGACCAAGAAAGCATTTCTGATTTGTTTATTATAGCATTACTGAATCATTGGGTGTATAAACCAGACTATTGGAACGTTGTATTTAAACTATTGCCTTAGCTATACTATAGTTAAACCAAAGGTAATTAAAATGGAATGACAATGAACAAGGTTTAGGTGAGCAGAATGTCTTTGGAGGACAACAGTAAACAGTTGAGTTACATCATACAGCATGAACCCTATTGGGTATTTCTGAAACCACTCACAATGGCTGATTGTGAATGTTAGATTATTCTGATAATTCAGACACTCTATTGTTTCAGTTATAGGGATTATCCCAGTAACATATCACTCCATAAGAACATGCATGGCAACGTCTGAGACACTTATCCTATCAACACTCAGGGTAAGTCACACCCATCTACGTAGTATTACATGCAAAATCAACTTTGCACTATTGTGACTGAAGCAATTGTATGTTTGTAGTGATACACTCTTCTTCAAAAACTTGCAAATTTTTATCCAAGAACTCTAAGTAATAATATGTCTGTAAAAGAGTGGATGTTGAAACTGCACTAGTACTAGCTGTGGAGGCTGACATTTTCTCTGATGTGCAGGATATTATTTGAAAATGTAACAATAACTCGTGGTTCAGTGACTTGGAATACATTTAATGCAGTGTGCTAACATGTCAATATGGTTGAAAATTAACTCATTGATATGACACACTACTACTACACAAATGTTCTTTTCTTTCTGTTTGTGACATTGTCCTTCTTTAGCAACCCTAAATAGTCCTACCATACCCAACCCTCTTTTCTCTGTCTCCATTCACCCAATATACACATTGGATTATTTGATGTTGGATTTGACAATATTTTATTATTTTATTGCTTTACCTATCATTTTATATATTTGGTTTTTGATTTATCTGCCTTTTTTGCACATATTTGTCATTATACACAGTCAATACCCAGGTTTGCAAAAGGCCAGGGGCCGAAACATGAGTAACATAAGGACTTCTTACAAATAAAATTATTCTAACCTAAGGATTTCTGACAAATAAAATGATTCTATTCGAAGAACTATTTGAAAAATAAACTTATTTTACCTACCTGGTGCGACTTTGTGTGGTGGCACACCAATGTTTTGATATAAGTAGATGTAAGTGTCAGCTTCATCATATATGGATGTTGGCTGCACATCATACTTAAATGAGATACCTTTAAGTAAAACTATGAGTGCAAAACACCATGTATGTCCCTTGCAATTTTAAATCAAACACATTTGACTGGAACTGTAGAAAGTTTAATTTCTACTCAACAAATTATAAATTTAATGAACTTAAACGATTATGTGTACGTAGATAAAACACTTACAGGAAGTGGAACTAATGATCCTATGCTATCAAAGGATCTGATTTTTCAACAGTATAAAAAAAGGATTGCAATCTTTGACCTCTCTTCTACTGAAGGACCTGACATTTTTTGTGCATCTTGTCAATGCACTTTTTATAAGTCTCAAGTGCAACTAGTGTACACTGAGGAGAAAATTAAACACAGTGTAGAAAATGTTTGGAAACAACTTTATCTGTAGTTGTTTGTAGAAGAACAATTTGACAGAAGTAAGGTACTTTATGCTTTAGACACTGTGTTGGGTTTCATAATCAAACAAATATTCCTTCAAGAAGTATCTCGAATGACATGGTACAGCCTGATATCCCTGTTGTGCATCGATAATTGAACATGTTTGAAGTTATTGCCTTGTTCATCTTTTCCAATTTATTGTTATATTGTAAACAAATATGTCAAACCTGCCTATAAAGTATTAGTGTAAGGTGTGAGAGGCAAAGTTGTGCATTTACCACTCAATTTGCAAAAACATGTCAACACTCTAGGAGAGAAGTGTGACATTGCAGATTCTTTGTTTGTTTTAATAAATGGTGTTGCCACAAAAGATAAGAACATTTAGCAAAAGCTTATAGATATTGGAAAGGTGAAAAATGCATTGGGATTTCTATTGGCGCACAATGATTTATTCATAGGCAGTGTGACCGTAGCAGACTTGTCTATGCTTGATGTTGAGTCAACAAACAAATGCAGTGAAGGTCAGTTCCAACGTCTATCTGCTGCAGAAGAGAATAGTTTGTATGAACATTACACTATTCATCCTCTACACTCACGTCAAGTCATGGGCGACAGTTTAGAATTTTATCAAATGAAAGCAACGAAAGCTGCACCAATCCGTGTTTGGGAAAAGACGTTAGAAGCTTGTTGTTTCCCTATGCTTTTTTCTGACTAGAACAAGAGGCAAATTGAATGATCAGAAGGTTTCAATTTCTTCTTCAGAATGTCATTGTACAAGAATGTATTCTGAAAATTCCCGATTCCACACCATTTGAATGACATTTTATTTTCAACATTATGTTATTCGGTTGCTCAAACACTTCAGACCGGAACTAGATTTCAAAATATATCTGTATGTGAGATGCTGCAACAGGTGAAAGAAAAGGACATTTTAGAAAGTATACCTACCAATATTCTTGCCACAATAACAGGAAACATGTATTATTGGTACAGGAGCCAATCAGAGGTTAGATGATGATCAGAAACTTGGGCCTTCCAACTTGGTTTGTGACTTTAATTTGTACTGAGTACGGTTGGGAATGTCTTGCAGAGTGAATTTGTGAAGGTAATCCACAGAAAGAAGATACAGAACATATGACTCCAGGAGAATTGTGTTTTATGGACCCTGTAAGTGTGTCATGGTTCTTCCATCACAGATTTTGAGCCATCTTACACTTTATATGTAATAAAGAAAATGGTACACTAAGCACTGTGGAACATTTCTTTTGGAGGAAAGAATACTAGGCCTGTGGGGCTCCACGTATACATGTGCTGCTGTGGATTAAAGATGTTCCTCAGTTTGGTAAAGAACGTGATGGCTCTGTGATGGAGATTAGAGAAAAATATGTTACTTGTTCCATTCCTGCTCAGAATGTGATGCTAATCTATGGAACAAGGTGGAAAGATTTCAAAGGCACTCATGTGGCAAGTACTGTCAGAGAAAATACAAAAGTAAGGACAAGTACTATACTCAGTGTAGATGTGCCATTCCAAGGCCCGTGACACCAGATGGTCGAGTGAACAGTTTGTCATCTGTTCAACACCATATTACTGTTAAATCACAGACCACTACCTATCATTTAAAAAGAGATACTGAATGCCAAGTCATTGATAATTGCAATCCTGTCATTGCTCAGCTTTGTAATGCAAATACCGATGTACATTGATGATGACAGTTGAGCTGTTGCCCGTTATGTTATAGCATACATGCCAAAAGCTTAACAGAGAAATGCAGCTGAGGTTTGGGCAGACTTATCAGCAGAAACAAGTCTTAGAAACCTCTAAGCTTTTGTCAGAAGATGCTCTCACATAGAGAGTGAGGTATCTACAATGGTGCAGATCAACTAACTAGTTTGCCTCTGTATGGATGTAGCACTAATGTACTTTGATTAGTCTTGACACAGCTAGTACTAGAAATCAGGGAATGAAGCCTTTCAGTGAAATTCAGCAGTTAGCTGAGACAGTGCTTGCCAGTACAGAGATTTTGAAGACCAACTTGATTGATAAATATTATCCCGACTGATCTCTAGAGTTGGAGAATCTTTCTTTATATGAAGTAGCACAACACTACTCATATTGAAATATTGAAGCACACAGTGACAGAGGATGGTTAAAAGTAACTTGGATGTGTTGGTTGTCTAGTGGGACATGAGAAGGCAAGTCTTATCAAACACATGAAACTGTCTTGCCAAACTGCACAGAGTACGGGTATATGGCAGTCATTTTAAGAGCACCCAACAAAATGTGTATTGATGACAGTGTTTTCAATGGATGCAACAAAATGGGTGTAAATGCTGATGACAGTGTTTTCAATAGAAGCAGGTGACAAAACACGTGCAGATAGTCATTTTAAAATGCAAATGGGTGCAAGTGGGGGCAGCAGATTAGGGATACAGGCCAGCAATTTTAGTAGGTTTGGTCTACATGCAGAGAAGAGATAGGAAATTATATGAAGCAGGTTAGATGCCTCATTGGTTCATTATAACAGTGTTTAGGCCTTCCATGACAAAGCAGAATGCAGAAAAAAACAGTGATTTCAAAGTGCTTTGTGTATATGGATTATGAGAATTCTCATCTGTGTAAATTGCATGGTGAAAATGACCTATGCTAACTAACTAATTTCCCTATTAACAACACCCCACTAATTCATTATTATGAACACGGATGGGAATTCTGTTTTAATGTTTTTCCATGGAAGAGAAATATGCACGGTAGAAAAAAAAAAGAAATTAACTGTCTTTTGTGCATTCTGAAATCTCTTCAGTGTGCAGGAAATAAGTTGATGCATGCTCTCGTGGGTGAATGGACAGTGGAGTCAGGAGTTTAGGAGGTGTGCAGACACGTCAAGGGGCAGGCCACTGTGCTCTTGATTGACAGGCAAATTAAATAAATAGGAGTGTTGAAAAAAGGAGAGCTTTTTCTTTCAGGCGCTTCAACCAGAGTTCGGTAGAGGTGATTGTCCTGGCATTGAAGCTGCTGGAATCTCAAAGTTGTCTCTGGGGGCGCGGGCAGCTGTGTGGGGACTGCAACAGTTCAGCACAGATAAACCACAGTGGAAAGAGATTGTCCCAGACGAGGTGCAGAAGTCTGATAACTCATTGTAAGTGAAGTCAGAACTTGAGGAGCGTGGATGGTTGAATGTGTTTTATTATCAGTTAGCACTGGAGTCTATGTTCAAAACAAAGTGTTCAATGTTTTCTTTTTGCATGTGCTAAATGACAAAAGGACGAAATGCCACATTTATAAACATTATTCATGTATTGCAATGCCTGTTTTATTTCCTCTCTTAGGTAACTACAGCAGTATTGATGTGGGCAAGATTTGGGAAAGCATTGTTGTTAATTGGATTATGCTTTTGTTGTAAATCACATACAGGCCGATTCATGGAATTAATGTGCGCCGAAAAAACGGCGCACGCGTGCGAAAACGTGCGATTCGCAGAGAAATAGCGAAAATCGCAGTGCAAGTGCGATTATCGCACAGAAAACATCGCACATCTATTCATGGAAGTCCGTGCACGCGCAAAATGTGGGATGTGCGCTGAAAAAGTGTGCGGCGCACGCTGGCGCACAGGTCATCGAACGCCGTGCGATAAGGCCACAGCGAATTCGCACATAGCGCGGCGCACATAACAAAAGTAGGCGTAACACGGGGCGTTACACGCAGAATGGGGAACAACTCGTGAAAATGTGGGCATCACGGGGGAAGTGCAGGAGGCAAGTGCGCAGAACGCCCACACGCTCGCCTACAACACATATTCATGGAATCGAATAGGGAAAAACAGCGCACGGCCAAAGACGCGCACAGGCCCATACATGTCCGCCACACGAAAGCCGGCGGTAGCGTCCCTGCGCAGGAAAAAAATGTGCGCCAAAGTTCTACAGGCGCGAGAAGTTCCACACGCGATCAGTCCTGGGGGAGCGTGTGCGTGTATTTCAGAGGTGTGCAAGAAGTTTCACACGCGATCGGGCCTGGGGGAGCGTGTGCGTGTATTTCAGAGGTGCGCGAGAAGTTTCACACGCGATCGGGCCTGGGGGAGCGTGTGCGTGTATTTCAGAGGTGCGCGAGAAGTTTCACACGCGATCGGGCCTGGGGGAGCGTGTGCGTGTATTTCAGAGGTGCGCGAGAAGTTTCACATGCGATCGGGCCTGGGGGAGCGTGTGCGTGTATTTCAGAGGTGTGCGAGAAGTTTCACATGCGATCGGGCCTGGGGGAGCGTGTGCGTGTATTCCAGAGGTGCGCGAGAAGTTTCTCACACGCGATTGGCCTGGGCGCGTGTATTTCAGGGGTGCGCGAGAAGTTCCACACGCCATTGGCCTGGGTGTGTGTATTTCAGGGGTGCGCGAGAAGTTCCACACGCGATCGGGCCTGGGGGAGCGGGGTACGTGTATTTCAGGGGCTTACGGGTGTTTTTACACGCGATCGGGCCTGGGGGAGCGGGCTACGTGTATTTCAGGGGCTCGCGGGTGGTTTTACACGCGATCGGGCCTGGGGGAGCGGGGTACGTGTATTTCAGGGGCTCGCGGGTGGTTTTACATGTGATCGGGCCTGGGGGAGCGGGGTACGTGTATTTGAGGGTCTTGCGGGTGTTTATACACGCGATCGGGCCTGGGGGAGCGGGGTACGTGTATTCCAGGGGCTCGCAGGTGGTTTTACATGTGAGCGGGCCTGGTGGAGCGGGGTACGTGTATTTCAGGGGCTCGTGGGTGGTTTTACACGCGATTGGGCCTGGGGGAACAGGGTACCACTCACCGTCTGCCTTGCGTGTAGAAGAATGCGTAGCCAACACCCACCCGCTGTGAAGTAATAGCGTGTGAACCCCAACGCCTGCAAAACACACGCATCGCACCCCACGAAAAGCAACGCCCGTGCGCGATACGTCACAGACCGCATACGCGCTAAGGGCCTTTGGTCCAATGGAATCGCGTATGCGTGCTGACGCGCTTACGCGCTAAGGGCCTTTCCTCGATTCACATGCTGACATGCAGAATTTTCACGTGCCAAATCACTCCGTATCAAGCTGGCCACGCATAAGCACACGGAAGACCACGCTCCTGCCCAAAAGGCCGAATTACTGCCCCCCAGATCCCCGAGCAGCCTCCCACGAGCCATCTGCTGCCTGCCTGCCTGCTGCCACCGTGTCCTGCCATTTGGTGCCTGCACATCAGCCATCTGCAGGGGTCCAGTTGCTGTGTCCACCCCTGCTGGAACAGAACACTCCCGACTGGGATACCATTGCTCCACAGCCCAGCCCCAGGACCCAGTTGCCCACCCACGCTTGCCTCGGGGGTCGCCATGTCGGGGCAAACACCATCCGAGACCACTGTCGACCCCCAGCCAGAGGGGCAGCGGGCCACCAGCTTCAGTCAGAAGGAAGATGGTGTCCTGGTGGAGCTTGTCCTGGGGCATTATGATGCCCTCTTCGGATCACCACGCGCCGACAAGGAAGGATGGGACAGGATCTGGGACGACTTTGTGGTTGCCAACAACGCGGAGGGGGTGGCAACCCGCAACATCAAGCAAGTCAAGAAGCGCTGGGAGGACTTCAGGTCCAGGACCCTCATAAAGGCCCGGCGCCTCGTGGAGGGGGGCTGGGGCAGCATGAGTACCATCCAGCAGAGGGTCCTGGAACGCGTATGTCCAGCGCTCCATGCCCAGATCCTTGAGAGGCAGACCCGTCTGGAGTCGAGCGGTAAGTGGCCAAGCATTGCTGTGTGAGACAGGGCATGTTGCAGCGTGCTGGTTGTCTGATACTTGCCTGTATGTGTGACATAGGCCATGTACACGTGTGTGTGTGCAGGGACATCATGGTCATGCATGTGAGACCAGTAATGTGTGAAGCACACGGTTGGTGTATGTGTTTAAATGTAACATGGGGAGCCCTATGCGGAATGGACACATGAGAGCATGCCAGTCTCTGTTCCTGGATATGGGTGTGGGTGAGGGATGGGTGCTGATGCCATGTACATGTATGGTGTCCATGTCTGTGTTTCTGACCTGCGTGTCTGTGACTTGTGAATGCTATGGATGCATGACACATGTCTGTGACAATGTTCAGATTCACTGATGCAGCCTAGTTATCCTTGCATCCACTGTGTCTGGGGTGTACAAGTCCAGATGGATGAAAGTATGTTGAAGTGTGTGCATGTGGTAGGCATGACCCATGATGCATGTGAGTCCAAAAACAACATTGTATGCTTCAAGAGTCACTTGGACATGTTTGCTTATGTCCATAGCATGCGCCATGCGATGTTACTGCATGTGTTTTGCCTGCACTGACCCATGTGTTGTGGAGGGACATGATGGAAGTGATTTTTGACAGTGCCACTCATCTGCTATTGCTTCCTGTCTAGGGGACATTGTACAGTACCCTGATGCTTGTGTTCTATGTCTCCCTCTACACAGCGCAAAGTGAAGAAGAGGGCGGAGACGGCGCTGTGGAGCTAAGCGGCGGGGATGCCCACACGGCTGCAGCAGAAGGGGTGGGTGAGCCCCCACAGGGGCTTGCAACGGCGGAAGACGGTGTGGAGCCATCCAGGTTGGTGGTTTCCACAGAGGAGGAGGAGGCCGCTACTGAGCCGCACATGGGGCTTGGTGGGGGCATCCCTGCTGGTGCAAGTGGTGCAGTCAGGGGCAGGGGCAGGAGGCAGCACAGGTCGCCGTGGAGGTGCCTGTGCATGTCACTGTCCCTGACACTGTGACTGCACCACCATGCACCAGCAGGGATGCCCCATCCCAGGCCCGTCCGCAGGTAGGGGGGATGTCCATGTCATCTGACTCTCCTCCACCTGTGGACGAGGGGACCCCTGGCCGTATGGAGAAGGTCCTGATTGGTGTCGCGTTGCGCACGGCTGTCATTCATGATGAGGTGCGTGCTTCCCGGGGGGAGCATGCACGTCATCACGAAGAGCACCGTGCCAACGTGGCCCAGTTGGGAGCGGTCATGGTCGGGGGTCTCGTACATGTGTCGGGCACTCTGACGACCCTCTCCTCCTCAGTGGAGGCTATGCGCCAGTCGTACTCCATGCCGTCTTCCGGCCCAGATGCCACAAGGGGCCCCTGTGGACCTGCCCCGACCAATGCAGCCACCTCAGTGGGGATCCCATCCCTGCCACAGTCGGGAGTCAGAGGTCCAGCAGGGGTGGACACACCAGCAACTGGACCCCAGCAGATGGAGGATGTGACTGCATCATCGGGCAGGGCACGTGCACGACGGCATCAGTGGTTTCCATCAGCCTGGATTCCGTCGTGCTGGCACAGGCAGTTTGCGTCGGAGGCAGCGGTAGGCTCGACGTGGGAGGCATCATGGCTCCGGGCCATCAACATCAGGGGTGCAGGCATCGGCCGGAGGGTAGGAGAACCCTGGAATGGGAGTGGCTTCCGTGTGGGAGCGGTTGCACCAGCAGATAGGTGCGGAGCGGCAGCGGGCAGAGGAGGAACGGCTCACAATGGTCAGGGCGGAGAACTCCATGCGGAGGGCGCTGAGGCGGGCTGAGTGCCTCGAGGGTCTTCGCAGGGAGTTGGAGCTGGACACTGCATTATCCCTGCGGGACCTCGGTGCCAGGGAACATGCCCGCCTCCAAGCCATTGAACAGGAGTTCGATGATACCCTGGCCCATGACAACAACCAGTGAGCCGTCGGACTAGCCCGCTGCCCTTGTAAATAGTTATGTAGTTAGTGTTAGGTTTCCTTTGCTTTTTTATTTATTTTGGACCTTTTGGACAATGGGCCACATTTTTGTATATAGTTTTATTTTATTAGGTAGTATTTTTATGTAGGTTTCATTTCTTCAGTTGGGATCATGGACCCTGGTTTGTTTATCTGTACATAGTTGACTGTTGGATTTTTTTTTTTTTTTGGATTTACCCATAGAGCAATGGTTTTCGGTTTTGTTTTTACCTTGGATTTACTTTCTTGAACTGTGACTTTGGACACCTTTCCTTTGGATTATGATTTGTCGTTTTTCATTATTTTACGGACATGCTGCTTTTGGTTTTTGATTCCCATTGTCATTTGTTTATTTTTAATTCCATTTATGCTGTTTTTAATACATTTTTTTCATCAAACTTCAATGTGTAGTATCATCTCATTGGTATCATGCATATCATGATATGGGTTTTGAGATTCACTGACACCCATTGGGTGTATGTGAGGGCCATGTGTTAATTTCCAAACTTGCTATTGGGGTTCTATCATGTCATTGCCATTTCTAAGTGGGTGGATGCAATACTCGAGTGGGTGTTTGGCATTTGGAGGTTAACCATAAGGGCCAGGGATCTAGATTGTGATGACATGTTGGCTGGGGGACATGTGTGGGGGCCTGCTGGCAGGTGCCCCGCAATGCTGGGGGGTGGGGGTGCAGGGGGACATGAGTGGGACATGAGTGGGGGCCTGCTGGCAGGTGCCCCGCAATGCTGGGTGGTGGGGGTGCAAGGGGACATGAGTGGGACATGAATGGGGGCCTGCTGGCAGGTGCCCCGCAATGCTGGGGGGTGGGGGTGCAGGGGGACATGAGTGGGACATGAGTGGGGGCCTGCTGGCAGGTGCCCCGCAATGCTGGGGGGTGGGGATGCAGGGGGACATCAGTGGGACATGAGTGGGGGCCTGCTGGCAGGTGCCCCGCAATGCTGGGGGTGGGGGTACAAGGGGACATGAGTGGGACATGAGTGGGGCACTGCTGGCAGGTGCCCCGCAATGCTGGGGGTGGGGGTGCAAGGGGACATGAGTTGGTGATCAGTAGTGCAAGGAGACATGTGCCTTTGCTGGGGGGCATGCCCATGTTGGGTGGGCTGCCTGCGGGACATGACCAGGGATTCAGGGTAGTCCCCTGTGGTGTGGGCTGCCTGCATGGGCCGTGGAGGGTGTACAGGGGACACCTGGGAGGACCCACACTCCCAAATCACATGTAGGACTCCCCGGCACCCCTGAAATACACGTACCCTGCTGAAATCGCGTGTGAAAATTCTCACGCACCCCTGAAATACACGTACCCTGCTGAAATCGCGTGTGAAAATTCTCGCGCACCCCTGAAATACACGTACCCTGCTGAAATCGCGTGTGAAAATTCTTGCGCACCCCTGAAATACACGTACCCTGCTGAAATCGCGTGTGGAACTTCTCGCGCACCACTGAAATACACGCGCCCAGGCCAATCGCGTGTGGAACTTCCCGCGCACCTCTGAAATACACGCACACGCTCCCATAGGCCCGATCGCGTGTGGAACTTCTCGTGCACCCCTGAAATACACACGCACAGGCCATTCGCGTGTGAAACTTCTCGCGCACCTCTGAAATACACGCGCACAGGCCAATCGCGTGTGGAACTTCTCGCGCACCTCTGAAATACACACACACGCTCCCCCAGGCCCGATCACGTGTGGAACTTCTCGCGCACCCCTGAAATACACGCGCACAGGCCAATCGCGTGTGAAACTTCTCGCGCACCTCTGGAATACACGCACCCAGGCCAATCGCGTGTGGAACTTCTCGCGCACCCCTGAAATACACGCACACGCTCCCCCAGGCCCGATCACGTGTGGAACTTTTCGCGCACCTTTGGAATACACGTGCCCAGGCCAATCGCGTGTGGAACTTCTCGCGCACCCCTGAAATACACGCACCCAGGCCATTCGCGTGTAATACTTCTCGCGCACCCCTGAAATACACGCACATGCTCCCCCAGACCCGATCGCGTGTGGAACTTCTCGCGCACCCCTGAAATACACGCACCCAGGCCATTCGCGTGTAATACTTCTCGCGCACCCCTGAAATACACGCACACGCTCCCCCAGGCCCGATCGCGCGTGGAACTTCTCGCGCACCTCTGAAATACACGCGCCCAGGCCAATCGCGTGTGGTACTTCTCGCGCACCCCTGAAATACACGCACCCAGCCCGTTCGCGTGTGTAACTTCTCGTGCACCTCTGAAATACACGCACACGCTCCCCCAGGCCAGATCGCGTGTGAGACTTCTCACGCACACGTGTTCCCGAAACCCGTAATACACGTTCCCCGCTTTGCCAGTCCGGTAAACTGGTACAGGGTTGGCGCAGCCCTTTGCGATGGTTTTGCGATCTTGATGGCTTTTCATTGCGCGAGGGCGTTCTTGGGGGCGTAACTGGCGCTGCTGCAGGGTCGCTGCGCCACGTCTGCTTTTGGAGGTGAGAATCCATGAATACGCTGTGCGCGGAAATTGATTTTATCGCACGCGGCTGGCGCAGACATTCTCACGGGCACGCTGTGTGCCAGCCGCGTGCGACACTTTTGTGAGGAATTACATGAATCGGGCTGATAGTGTTTAACAGATGTATAAAAGGTATGAAAACTGGTTTGGTGAAAGGATTTTTGTATGTCTCCAAAGCTTTATATTTCAGCAGAGGGAAGTAAATAGGAGGCACTGTGGTGTCCACACCACAGTGGTAAAAATAAAAATACAGCTGGAGGTAAAATCAGACAACGGGGAAAAAGTATATACAAGCTAGAAAGCTGGTGTTTTGTACGAATGTTGTTCTACCATGCATGCTAATGGGGAACAGAGCCCTCCAAGGGCATAGGCCTCTGGCGTAGATAAGCCATTGGCACAACCTATATGCGATAATTGACATTATTTGTGATCTTACTGGCTTCCCTCATAAATGTGCTAAGCCTGGGTGGATGTTTACAGTCAGCCCAAAGTGTATCATAGTTATAAAAGGGAGAAGGTTTGTCTTATCATATGGGGTATTTTAAACCATTTGCTCACCACTAAATTACCACCAAAATGAGGTAATGCCAATTTACTTCCCAAAATACTACAATAGTAAATTACTGCCAACTTAGGTAATAGTCCCAAAGAAAAAACCTCTTACAAGAAGAAAAGCAATTATTTTATCTTTTGCAGTTGTTTTTCCCATGGCATGCAGAGAGTGATTTGCTTGGAAGCTGAAGAATCATTTTTTGCTAGCCTAATTTATGTATTTATTTATTTGTATTATGCTTACAGCTTGGCATAGCTTTGTATATAAATACAGTACAATAAAAAACATTGTTATATGATACAACTTTTCACAGAAAAGACATACATCATTCCAAGATATAAGACATTAATATATCCCATCAGATAATTTGGTTAAAATGTCAATACTTGTAGCAAAAAAGGTCATCATAAAATACATCAAATTGATGTAATTTTCTTAAACAAACGGCTCCATCATATTTTGATATCGTCCTCCCAATTTTTGTTATTATACTTATTCATACATTCATTACGCAGGGCATTAAAGCTGTTGCAGTAGCTCATCATGTGTTCAGTCGATTCAATTGTTTCCTCACCACACAGTCTGCATAAAAGCTCCCTTTACGGAATGCCACATCTTGGTCCAATAATTGCCAGTACTCTTGAAACATTAAACTTAAAGAGAAGATATTCTATGATAGTGACATTATTTGGGAAGGCAGATATGTAACCAGGGGTAATATTATTGGATTGCAGGGCTTGTATGAAAGGACCACTGTTGTTATTGGTGGATAACTGGACTAGATCACATTCTGTGTAATAAGGGTGACTTGCCAATGTAAGCTTATATTTCCATGTTAAAGGGGATAGTCCTTCACACTGAGGTTCTATCACATGAGTCCATCTGCAGTGTTTGGCTCTCATAATCCCCAAGTGCATTGATGGTTATATATGCTTGCATTACTTCAACCATGATAGTGTCATTGCCTAATGTTAGCAGAGATTCATGGCTGGTTGTAAGTTTATATTCTGTTCTAGCAGCTATGCTCATAAGATTAAATTCAAGGGGTAGGTATTCAAATGACAAGATTTGGGACATTCTAAATAATATTCACAATATTTGGGCCTCTAGTTTGGATAATCCTCCGCCTTCAATTCCATAGAGCATGCAAGGAACTATCTTGGCCGTGTACAACAATAGTATTGTCTTTAGGGAGCGAACTCCTTGATTGCTAACAAAAAGCTAATAGCATGGCACATATTCATACATGTGATTTTCACTTCATCCCATTGTACCTCTGCTTTCAATTTGTTGTCAAAGATTTCTAGCAGGGCTAATTTCTCTTGCAGGCCTGCTTGGGTATAATCAAGCAACAGCAGGTCGTCAACATATCCGAACCGGTCTATTTGGAGAGAACCTATTTTTCTGGACAGGCTCTTACCTAGTTGAAGTTCACATCCATGTCAGCTAAATGTAGGTTAAACAATGTAGCTGCCAGGATGCATCCTTGTGTAACGTTGTCCATCATCTGTAAGTGATCACCTAGTCGCCCTTCACCATCTAATCTTATGCGCATAGATGTGTCAGAGTATAGCAGCCTAATCATAGACAACAGGCCAGCTGGAATCTACCAGGAAGTACATTTATTCCATAGCCGATTCTGCAGAATTGTTTTGAAAGCAGCGCTGAAGTCTATGAAAGCTCCATACACTGGCAACTGGCGACGACCTGTGGAGTTCTTAATGGCACTTGTTACAGTCAACAGATTGTGGATCATACTGCATCCTGCTCTGACCCTGTTTGAAATGGTGGGAGCATCTTTTTAGCATTAATCACAATGTTTAAAACCTTAAGTAAGATGTTCGCAAGCATTTTGGAAATGATGTCTAGCATTGGCTAGCATGCGATAGTTCAACGGGTCATGATGAAATCCCTTTTTGTGTATAGGTAGTATTATGCTTTCTTTCCAACTCGTAGGGACAAAACCACTTTCACCAATGTAGCAAAAAAGGGTATACAGTGCTTCTGCCCAAAACCCAGAGGATAGGCGTAATGGTTCATTACATTACATGTGCCATCCGGGCCGGCGGCTCTAGATGTTGATAGCTGCATAATCTGCTTAGAGCATTCAGCGACTATGGATTTACAAGGTATGAATGTCATGTCTAGAATTTCATCGGCAAGTATAGAACAGCCAAGAGTATTTAGGATTTGGGTCTGCCAGCTACTTTCACTTACACTATTAATCGGTAAACTACATTTAGCAGCACCTTTCATAACAGCACCTTTCATAACAGACCAGATGTTTCTATTGTTATCAGTTCTGGCTAAGGTTCGCTATACGCAGCCACAGATCATTTTTATTGCTAGCCTTATGATTTCTGAACCAGAAGTGATATGCTCTTTTCTAGTTGTACAGATAGGTCTTCAGCACCATTGTGTTTACTATTGTTATTCAATGCAGCTGCCATATCTTTCTAAAGTTCCTTTTTTTATCTGTATTAGCCGATCATATTTTGTGCCATTCTAGGCTACCCAGTTCTAGCATTCACTGGTACTCTTGTAATTTATTTTTTAGCCACTGCCTCTTTGATGGTCATGACATCATCAGAAAATTCAGATAGGATAAAATGGGCGGAAAGTTCTTCTGAGCTGTGCCATTTCACCACTAAGGGGGGAAGGTTTTGGCTTTGTCTAGCTTTGTGGGATTCCACATAATGCAGTTGCCATTGGGATTGATATGTATGTCACTATTTAAGTCAATTTTAGTTTTGATTAATATGCATAACGGCAGTTGATTACTCTCGTTTCGAGTGACAACTGCCATGTTAATTATTATTTCCAGGGCCTTGGCATTAACAAATACATAATCAATGGACGTGCAAGATTTGCCACTTATACGGATCAACACATGAGATGCATCCCCGGAGTCCATTGATCATCGACATATTGTGTTTGCTTAGAAGAGTTCCCCAACCTTTGCCTTGGGTATTAGACTCATAATGAGTCAAGGGCTTGGATTACTTATCCTCAGCTTGCCATGCACTAGGGAGCCCCATTCTGGCATTAAGGTTTCTGACTATCATTGTCGGCAGGTCATTTGGATAGTGCCCCAATATTTTGGCCACAGTATCAATATTGGTTTTATAGTCTACTAGATTTGGAGGTCGTATACATTAATAAATAGATGTTGCTTAGTTGTCTATCATCGTCGACTGGACCATAGATGGTGTCCACTGGGTATCAGATAGTATAAAAGGATGACATACAGAGACTAACAGCCCACCCTTTGGCCTATCTTTGGGGATCTTTACTGCTTTGACTTGCAGTGTTGCGTCCATCAACGTCATACTGATCAAACATCCATTTTTCTTGAAGTGCAACATACTAAATAGATCAATATATGCAAGGAGGCCTTCTTCGGCATTGATGTGATTGAAACCCCTAGTTTTCCAAGAACAGATGAAGCTGCTGTCATCGAGAGGGTGTGGCAAATTGTGCCTCAAAAGATTTTGGTAGTTATTCCCAGTACCCTTCATTCTCATCAATTGCACATTAGTGGTGACCTGTTTGGTCACCTGAGCTCAACTTATCAGGTGCAATTGTGGATCAGCAGTAATTTAGTGGCATACTGCTTTCTTTCCGGTTCATACCCGGCATGCTTTTGTTGCATGTCTCTTTGGTGGTGCTTAAATCACCATATTTTGTTGTGGACATCCACACCTCAGTGCAGAAATATCCAAGCTAAAATATCTAATTTTCAAAGCATAGAATGTATTGACAAATGGCCTTGGTGTGACACCAAACGTTCGATGTCACATTTGTTGTATCCTCAAGTAGGTTAACTATTAATATGTCTTCATTTTGGATGACTCGAAGGGGGACAATATCATGTAAAATCTGCAATACAGCTACTTGATTAAGGGGGGGTGCTGGTCTATTCCAAATATCGATTTTTACTGCAGTTCTTGTATTGAATCATGATGTTCAGATCTTTCATTGCGCGGAGTAAGATTACAATCATTTGTAGATTTCATAGAGCTTTTAACAGGCACTTTGATACTAGCACTCTTACTTGGAGCAGCTGGCAGCAAGACAGCCAAGGGAACATTTGACACTTCAGCTTCACTCTCTTTCACAGAAATGCATTTCACAGCTTCTAGAACATTATCACATATGCCAATATTCATCTTACTTTTTACTTTCTGTATTTTGCCTCTTTTTTTAGCTTTAGAACATACGAGTAGTGTTCAGATATCAATTTGGTTTTCGTTTAAAACACTTGGATCACTCAAATACATCTGGATGTCATTATCCCTTTTTCTTGCTTTTTTGCCTTTAGTTTCAGGGGGAATTACGGATTGGTGGACCATTACTGTGTGACTTTGTGTGTCAATGGGAGGTAGGGGAACAGGGGCATTTTTCTCTCTACATTATTACATCGCATGTCTCTACTGTTCATTTACACAGTTCTCTCTTCAACACATTCATTCTGCAAACTGGACTCGAGGTATATAACACAGCAATTGCTGGTAACAGGCGCTGTCTTCTCACCATACATTATTGTGCGTGATATTTTCCTTTTCTGTTGTTTACCATGAGTATGCTTTCTGTGTGTTTTTTTCCTATGGTAGCAGTTAGATATGGTCACCAAAGTATACAGGTCATTAACCTGTTTGTCATTTATCAGTTCTACGTTTACTGCAGCATCTGCAGTGCTCTCCTTAATATTGGAAGACTTATTACATGTATTAGTATTACTGTCATCGGCAGAGCATCTTCACATCTCGACTCAAGCACTGGCAGTAACTTTTCTAGTATTTTGAACATAGCATCAGAAGAGATGCTTTGGATACTATCATTGCAATTCTCATCACTGAGATTACCTTCAGTGTATGAATTCAATGGGTTTGTGATTATGTCACATTCAAGTCTCTGGTTCATGGGCACTGTAGTGTCCACAACACCAGATGACTCTTTAATGGTATTTGTAGCTTGGTCTGCCGGTATTAACAGGGCATTGGGATTAATTAATTCATCATGGCTATCACTGAGTGATTTAATGGGGAGAGCCTCAGTCATATTTACAGTGTGTGTGTTAGTAACACACACAATGCCACTAGATTCCTTTGACCCAGCTTGTATTTTATCCACATCTACTCCTTCAGTATTATTGGTTGTGCCCAAGTTTAGGATAAGGGGTGTGCTAGTCTTATGTTGCTCATTAAGGCTATGAGATAAGATTCAGGCACGAGGTTCAGGATCGCAATTACTGCCTGATTATCACTTGCATTATCTGAAGTATCTTTCTTATCTGCAATGTTGTTACTCCTGCTGGACGTTTCATTATTTTCATCAGTAGATGTAACCATGTTTTCAGCTAACTGTATTGTATGGTCATGGATAAAGTTAGAAGCAACAGGTGTTCTTATGGCAGTATATTCCACTATTTGTGTTCTATTTCCTTGTGTGAAAGTATGTTTTCAATTCATTTGGAACTCAAGCAAGGGAGTGAGTTGGTTAGGTCAGTAGTGAGTTCTAGCACAGCCTGTAGCTCTTCTATAGTATTATGGGGTAGCTGGTTCTTGGAAAACACACATCCTTTTTGTGTACACGCTCTCCTAGGGTGATGGCAAGCAGAGCATGTTAATTCAGATGTGAGTACAGAGACTACCATATCGGTATTGTTTGCTTGTGGTTGGATGAAAGGTGCAGCGTTAGGATTTAAAGCAACCTCATTTGCTGCTACTTATAAACTGCTGATTTCCTTTTCTCTCATATCCGTTACAGCAGCTATAATGTACTAGGGATGATCTACTTATTATTTGTGTTATACAATCCAAGGTGTACAGCTATCTATATTATTTGGGACTGTATGTTGTATTTGAGTTGGTTGAAAGCAGGATGATTGATAAACAATCACAATAGATTACACAACTTTTCAACTCAGAGCTTAACAGCCAAAACAGTACTTGCTCAAAGCACTTCCCTCAAATGCGTGTGTGCAAATGTGTGCCGCCTGTACAGATATAGGTGCTTTCTGGGCCAGTGGGCCACAATAATTTTAAATAAATAGCAAAAAGTCCGTCAGAGCATCTGCACAGTAGTTTCACTGTAAAACACTTAGCATGGAGTGCTTCTCAATGCGTTTAGAACAGTTAGTGACAGACTGAACTTATAGATAATGACTTGCCATCTGGCCACCAGACCATTTTTGCAGAGCTAGCTTAATAGCTACTGCAGGGCACCGACTTCAAACACTTAAAACAACAAAAAAGCTACTTCTCGCCATTTTCTTTGTGTGTTCTGCTTTGAATTCCCCACTACCTGACAGCTGGGTGTCTTCTTTCTGATTCCACAGTAAGCCTGGAAGCCTGCCTGCATGTTTTCCTCACTGCTAATTTGGCCCAAACATTGTTCTACAATTTACAGAGATTCCCCAAAAGGCTACACACCTGCTCCTACCAAATAACCATGATGGTGACGTCTCTACTAATCTGCGGAAGAATGCGCTGACAGCTGGCCTGAGGGCAGTCAAGATTCTGCAGCAGGAAGTCAAAATATCCTTGGTGAACAAAATATTCAAATGGATGTTGAGTTGCAATAGAAGAAGTAGAAAGTGCAATGCAACAAACTAAAGTTGCAGATGTGAATTGTGATGACATAGTTAGTAAACTTAATGTAGAACAAAATAAATGATAGTGTACAATTAAAGATAGGTTCTTACAAGGTTTTTGGAGACTTGTTATAATTAACTCCTGTGAAAGGTCAACCAGTTTTCAAGATGCTGCAATCTAAGGATAGTCAAACAAGTATAGGGAGTATTGGTAATTTTAACCTTTGGAATTGTTTTGAATTTCCAGGAAATTACCATTAACATGAGGCAATCTGCTGACTTAAAGTATGCAGACATGCTAAATTAGATTTGTATAGCTTTTCTGCAGGAGAATGTGAAATCAATCTTACAGGGAAGACTGATTGCTAACATGTTTCAAGCATATTGCACTGCGTCTTATGTCATGTTGACACTTGAGGAAAGAAACATTGCTTGCATTGCTTTGATGTGTACACTTGCAGAGTATAACAGGTTCACATCTTCAATGCTGCTATCAGATGAGTGATTGTATTTCACACTTGTCCTCAAAGTACAAATACTGAACATGTTGAAGTTAAATTTTATTGTGTAGAAGAAACTCATTTGATTTCTCTGACCTATGCATGTTTAGTGCTTTTTAAGGATACCTTTGTGAAAAGAGACGGATTCCCATTGTGCTTTGCATATGCAATTAATATTCATGTATCACAAGGCTTGACTTTAGAATCAGCACTTATTGACATTGGTAATACAGTGTTCAAGGAAGGAATGTCAAATGTAGCTCTGTCACATGTAACAAATATTGAAGGTGTATTTTTAATAAACTTTAATGAAAGAAAGTGACTGCTGACATTTCTTATATTGAAGAATATAATAGGTTATGTGTACTGTATGCTCCTTACCTGAACCATATATCTGTAGCTGCTAAGGATTTAACAAGGAAACATAAGGATTCAGTGAAACTACATTCAAATACAATTATTCCTCTAAAGGCTAAAAAACAAGACAATCTACCGTAGTTGGAAAGTCATTCAAGTATGAAATGCTCCCATTGTCTATTTAGTAATGAAACAGGAGTAGAATGATATTCTAAAGCAGCTTTATGTATGTTGTTTCAAATGACACCATTGATGCAAGAGATAGCTTCTATAGCAGACAAGCAGCTATGTGTGGAACTTTCATTTCTTAAGATATATGTAGCTACAAAAACAAACAGTACACATGTTCAGTGTCAATCCTAAATGCAGTAGCTGTAGCAAGTGGAAATCAACAATTTTCTCAAAATACGCAGCAAGATAGTCTTTGATTTATTATTGTTGGAAACTGTAAGTGTAGATAGATATGTAGGAATTAGTTAAAAGTGAAATCATATGTGCCCCAATGTAAGAAAGATTAAAGTACTCCGGATATTTCTGAAACATGTTTATATGTACCTAATTAAGAACGAAAAATGCAAATGTTTCTGATCGTCTAACTAAAGCATTCCATGACATGCAATGCAGTGACTGTGGTTGTAATTTACAATCTATGCTGCAAATTCTAGTTTTTAATACGTATTTATTTATTATGTTTCAATGATACAGTATAGAGGGTAGCAACATTAACACATCAGTATATCTATTGTGGGTTACTTATTGGTGGCGAGAAAAAGGATGCAGGCATTGTTTTTAAACAGTATTCCAATTCAATAAAACAATGAAAATAGCGTAGTTTAAGTGTTAGTTTATTTAATGTTTAAAGACGTGTTATTGCAATGTGGACATTTTCAGAAAAGTTGTGTATTGTATTGTGTTATTACACCATAGATATTTTTTGTTTTTGTATATTAGTTTATACAACATTGTCCAAAAAAAAAGAAAGGTTGTGTATGGTGTTGTGTTATTACAACATGGGCATGTTTTGTTTGTTATAGTGGTTTATACAACATTGTCATTATTTTCTTAAGTGTGTAGGTGGTGAAAAAAGGAGACACACCAATTTGAAAAAGAAGTATTCTAATAACAATTTTGAGATTATTATTATATTTTAAACATAACTTGGATGTAATAAAAAAGTATTCTTCTCTGCACACAATTGTTGTGCAAATAAACCATTCCCATTTTTTTAAAAAAATTCAAAGATGATGTGCAGATTTTCAGATGTCATTATTAACTTCATATGTGTTTATGTGGCCAAACAAAGGATGCACACAGATTTCACAAGAAGTATGGAAATGACATGTGTTAGGATTTTAGTGTAGCTTGTGTTAAGTGTTAATCATAACTTGGATGTAATAAAAAAGTATTCTTCTCTGCACACAATTGTTGTGCAAATAAACCATTCCCATTTTTTAAAAAAATTCAAAGATGATGTGCAGATTTTCAGATGTCATTATTAACTTCATATGTGTTTATGTGGCCAAACAAAGGATGCACACAGATTTCACAAGAAGTATGGAAATGACATGTGTTAGGATTTTAGTGTAGCTTGTGTTAAGTGTTAATATATTCACACAAACACAAGTTTTTATTGTCTACCTATTATTTGAAATATTGGTATGACCAGATTTAAACATATGTATACTCAAAATAATTATACAATGTTGATATGTCTTCATACAATTATTTGTAAAACTGAAGACATATTATATGTTTTGGTTTCCTGTTTAAGGTTGCATATGTTATTCTGCACATTTGTCATCTTTATAATAATGTTTGTACATAATTGAAACGCAGCTTCATTGTAGTAACATTACTGCACACATTATTGAAATTGTGGGCAATTCTACTTATAATGTGTTGATGCATATGTGGTTAGTGTAGTTGAGATAATCATACAGCATTTCATTTCTCTGTAGTATACTCTAGATACTGCTTCTCTATGAACCTGTTATTCATTTAAGTTATCATTTAGTGGTACTTATATAAAGTGAGATAATTTGAATTATAGGGTGGTAATAGAAACCGTATAGTTAAGGTGAGTCGGCCTCCCAAAGTTCTATCATTATTAACTTTTGATTTGAGTAATGTGTTGGCCAAAAAAACCTGCCCCCCCACCACTGAACTGCAAAGTTTTGTAAAGATTTATTAAAAAATAAAAAAAGTTAGTAAGCATCAAAAAGTTTTTTCTCCAAAAGTGCAGCCTACTTCTGATTTATTTTACCATAGACAAACAAGGTGAATTTTTGGCAAAGTGCACAGCCCAAACTGCTGGAAGGATTTGGACCAGGTCTGAAACAACTTGGGCACGAAGCATTGACTCGCAATTCATGCATGGTTTGGGGTTATTCCATGCAGCAGTTATTTAAATATTTGATGGAGAAGGGGTTGCCCCTTCCTAAAAATAGATAGATATATCTCAGGGATTTACCCCAAACCCGGGGCTTTTAGAAATAAAATTACTGCATTCTTGTTTTTCTCTCCATGAAAGAGATATCTGCATTTATAGCCGAGGATATGGGTGAATGAAAGGAAGAAAAAAAGCAATTTGCAGATCAAAAACATGCACATGCCACCTGGGTAGGGGTGGGGGTGTGGATAGAGGGCTCCAAGTGAAATGTGGGAGTTGGAGGGGGTCTAAGGACTGAGTTGGCAAAACAAAGCATTCTGTAGCCTCGGCTATAGCCTCAAACAGCCGACATGTCAAAGCAAACTTTGTCACAGAAACAGCGTGTGTTGTGAGGGTCAAGGCAGAGGGCACAGGAGGTGAGGAAGCCATCTGGGAGTGGGGGGAGCTGACACAAATGAAGGGGGCAGATGTTGAGGGCATGGGGGCAGGAACACATTTTTAGCTAGTTTGTCGATATTCACAGCTATATCCAAGGTTATGGAGGACTACAGGCCCGTGGTTAAGAGGCTATTTTCTGGTGTCAGGGTTTCATTTTTTTTTAAAGTCATTTTTATAGGTATAGTGATGTTGGGGGGAGAAAAATCACTGGCCGTAGCCAAAGGCCATGGTCAGTGACACAGAAGGTATTTGGGAGCTTTATCTAATTTGGTTGTGTGTTTTCATACTTTTGTACATGTGAGAGTGTGGAGAAAAACAGTAGAAAATAGTTTAAACAAAATAATACAAAAAGGAGCCACCTTACTCTAGTTCTAGATGCTCCATACACTGTATGCTAGTCTGTCTATTATCACTTATTCTATTATATCTTGTGCCTATTATTTTTTTTCATACCTAGTTTACTGTCATGTACTATTCTCTTCTTTCTTTCTCTTCCACTACCTTGCATAACTGCATGATCAGTGTTGTACTGTATTGATCTTTTAAGTTCTATTGTATTATAAAACCTGTAACCGACAATGTGTAACCATGGTTATAATAAAAGTCAATGAACTGTAACTGTGGGTATGATAAAACATTTCTGGGGTTATTATAGGCCTCAATGTGCAAAAAAGTATGCTGCTTGTACTGGGACGAGTCCTTTCTAAGGATGATTGATTATGTATATATGTATGAAAATCTATGTGACCTACTTCCCTAAAGTTTCATATTGTAAACGCTGCTAGCAAAAATTAAATTAACTCTATGAGTGATGAGTCATTTTAGGAAACGTTGAAAAAGTAGTTTGATGTAATTTCATTGTTTTGTGTATTTATATGTGATGGATGTAATTTCATTGTATTTGTATATTCATATGTGATAAGTTGTCTTTTAAAGCCCTCTGTTGCAGTACACAGTGTGTAGTATTTTAGCATATTTGCTTTGCTCTCTTTATTATCATGCATTTTACATAACACATTTTAACTACCATTGTATTACTACTGTATCGTTTGTCATTTATAGTAGCTATTTTTTCCCAAAAAGAAATCTAATAACTGCAACTACACAGCACCCACCCGTTGCGAGGGTTGCTACCTGTGTTTAAAAGTGGCACCATGTGCAGCCGTGGCTACAAACCAACAAATGGGATGTCAATTGTTTGTGGACGTGTCACAGTCGCAGGTAATAACAGCCAAACTGGCAAACCTTCGCTATAACAAGCATGTGCATATGCACATCAATGCTTTTTCATCTTTTGTTTGGTTGTACTGATAGATGTGGCGACTGTTATAGCCGCGTCCATTGGACCATAAATTTCTGTGCAGTAATCATATTTCTTCGTGGATGATGCAGGTCAGTATTTTTTCTGTGTGTGTCATTTTGTGTGCTTAGGATGTTCTCTTATCTTATTTGAAGTTTTGAAGGTAGACCTAGTTTGGTTTTCGATCTGTAGAAATTGTACTTGTAGCCATGGCTACAAGAAAGATGTGCAGCCATGTTGTATAGCCACGGCTACTAAAGCTGTGGGACAGGGTTTTGTGTGTGTTTCAGTGTTTCTAATTGGCTGGTATTAATGTTGTAAATGTGTACTTGTTTGTAATAGGTTGCAGTGAGTATGTGTCGGCTATTTAATTTGTTTTCTTAGAATATAGTCGCTGACGTGCTTGCAGTCTACGGCAGTCTCCTGTTCCTTTCAGTCTGCTTTCCATTGCTGTGGTGGGGGGAGTGACTCCCCCCATCTTTCCTTATTAGAACATCATAAACCGGGTCCCGCTCCTCCGGAAAACCAGGAGCCCCAGCTAACAAAGGACCCACCTGCATTGGGGGTCCACCAGCTAGTCGCTACCCCCCTAAAAGTGTCAATTCTGCCCACACCTTCGGTTATTACCATCTTTTCAGCTAAATTAGCTGATCTTCGAAATAAAGAAGAAATCAAAGTGGAAATCCACCAAATACACAAAAATGAGGACCTCTCCAGTCTCCCAAAAAATAGTGCTATTGGCAAGAGTACTGAGGACTGCTCGTACTCTACAATTGATTACTCTGATGATGATTTGGATGTATCAGGGCATGCTACTAAACCTCCGACCATCCCCCAAAGACTCAACTTTTCAGAGCCACACTCTACGCCGACAGAAACAGTTATCACAAGCCACCGCAATCCCACGGCAGCCAGTAACACTAAGCATCAGTTACAACATAGTACAACGTCTTTCTCCAAGTGTACTAAGCAGCAATCATGCAAAAAACTATTGATGAAAGACAAAACAGCATAGCGTTTCTTTAAGGCCCAAAAAACACCAGCGATGGGATCCATAGTCGACTTCTTTGCAACGAAAACAAAACACCCCCTGGAGGATGACAAAGCTAAGATATCAGACGCCGAACTTATGGAAGGTACCCATCAAGATCTGATTCAGGAAAGTGAAAAAGATTCTTTGCGCAAACTTGCGTTTTTGAAAAGATGGCAACTAAAAGCGGAGAGGCCCGGACTTGGAACCACCTTTAAGGCATTGGAACCTAAACCGACACCAAAGGTGACAACATTTTTCACTGACCAAGTCCAAACCAATTGTGTCCCTGTGGCAAATAAGCGTGTTGAAGACTATGTGCCAAGAGTTTCCATAACCCCAAAGAAGACACAACATCTGACTGAACTCCCGGACCAAGATCTAACAAACTTGCACGGCCAGGAACTGAGGAAAAGAGATGCACTTCCTGGTTGTCCCACCTATGGGAACTCCGCAAGTGAGTGGCCCAATAATTTATGTCGATCCCCAATGGGAAGAAGCAAGCCTGATTCTATGCTCGACTCCAGGCTCACCCATCACACCATTAAAAAGAAAAACAGACCTTCTTGCCATTATGTCATCTTTGACTATAGCACTAGCTTCCTTTCATTAAGCTGTATGAAGCGCTTAATGACACAGCAAAAGATCAAGTAACTCTCTTGGCCTTCATCCAAACGCGACTTTCCTTCATTGAAGGTTATATTACAGCAAAAGAAATTAACAAACCTCCTACGGGAGAAGCCTTTTTGCAATCTGGAAACTCAGCGGTCTCTACAAAGTGCTCGAAGTCAATTCAAACGGAAGAGCAACCCATCAAAACCTTCCAATTTACAGGAAACTCGGCAAAAAAATCCACAATAGCCCTTAACAGCCAAACAAAAAGTGAGCCTCCTGGCCAGACCGCAGTGAAAATAGCTGATGTTCCTCCTTTGAGCTTGATTTCACTGAAATAAAAAGAAAAAACAAAACACTTGAACAGTAAGACTATGTTGTCGCCCTCAGAAACTTAACCTGAAAAACGCGACCAAACCCCAATTGAAAAATGGATGTGCAACCTGGTCCTCTGACCAATCCATCCAAAAAGACTGTGTTAAACTGAGCTGGCCATCTAAGACGACGACGAGCAGGTCCTCAGCCAGACTTAACATCAATGAAGATAGTCTGGCATCCTCACTAAAACAATCCTGCCTACCTTTTGAGCCTAAATCCAATGATCCTACTCTTCTTCCTCAACCAAAGACTTCACAAACTCTCAATAAGGGAAAGCAGGATATGAACGACACTACCTTGTCAATTACGGAACGTGAGTTGATGGAGGCGGCCTTAAATGAGACAGAAACTTGGGAGGCCGGGGACGAGGTCGACCGGAATCCACCACAAAAAAGGAAAAGAAATGCAAACAGTCAATCTCCTGCCCCAAGTGCTGTGGATCGGGATCATAAACAAAAAACAAGAAAAAAAGACGCTCTTAGCAGAGCAAACAAGTCCAATCTTCCTAACACTGGAGGAGAAGAAACAAAACCTCCTGGCAAAAAATAAAGGTACGCAAATGTTCCAATATCCACCGGCCAAGAAAACGGATAAGTTCCCTGTGCGGTCTACGTCCAGGCCCCGTCCATCTAATAGGAAGCCATCAACAAGAGGAGACCCTCAAAAACTAAAATATGAATGACCGACAGAAAACTCAATTCATTGGCGCACCAGAGTTCATAGAAGTCGCCACAGGGAAGAGAGTTCTATCACAAGAGATTGGACCACGAAAAGGCAACCTAAATTAGACCCTTCTGCCAGACCCTCGGTTACACCAAGGATACAACGGAATTCAAACTCCAGAGGGCCCAGAAACTTGACCCCACCAAGAAAAAAAAGCAATGAACGCTGAGCCAAAAGAGAACTTCTAAGACATTCTGCTAGGTCTACCAAGACCCGCACCTTTACCCTGAAAAGCATCTGGAAAGAAGACGCATCTTTCATTCTGAACAGAAAAACCATTTAAAAAATGTTGCACTTGGTCCCAGCACTCAAATCTCTATCAACAAAAGAGCTTACATTCGTGGAGTTTCAAGACAAAAAGCGAGTTGACAGTGTTTATCTACATATACAGTCAGAAACAACAAAGTCACTCTTAACTAAGGCAAAAAACAAATGAAGAGCTTTGGGATATGACCTCATAGACTATGAGAGCAACGAAGGTCACGAACACAAAGAGCGTTCAACAGACCATTTGGATAGACGCTCACGAGCCAGAAAGATGAACGACCAATGTACCTATAGGATCTCATACTCGCATGAGCGTGCCCCATCACTTTCAAATGGGTGTAATGTAAGGTTCGCCCAGCCGAACCAAAATGAGGGCCACTGTCTAAGCTCTTTGGAATTGGAAAGAGTCCCGCCGGGACCCCAGAAAAACTGGAACATTACTATCGAACAAGACATTTCAACCAAAGGAAAAGACAAGTTAAACGGCGAACAGAACCAAATTAGTCTCAAATAAGACACAGATCGATGGGCCGGACTGCCTAAAGCCCTGTCAACAAAGCAAAGATACTAGCAATCAAATAAAGGACAAACAAACAAGGATTCCTCTAGTCAGCCTTCTAACACGGGATCTATTACCGGCCTGACCTTGGGTTCCTGGAATACCCGAGGTTTTACTCACCTACTACACTCCTCAGATGTAAACCTCGGATCATATGATATCTGGTGTTTCCAAGAAACATGGATTCAATACAAACCAACGATAGAGGGCTACGTAACCATCTTTTCTCCAGCCCTGAGAGGAGCTATAGGTCGACCAAGGGCCGGACTATTGATCGCCCTGCGCATTGGAGCCAACCTCCAGTTTCTTAAAGTCATAACGGACGAGCCGCATATTTTGGCAGCCCTGATTCAATGAGGCACCAGCCTGCAAGACCCAAGTCAACGAAAGAAAATAACTTACCCACTGGTAAACTTGTACTGGAACCCGAAAGAATGCGTAACCAAGCACTTTCTACTGAAAATCGAAAACATCCTGAAAGACGCCATATCAAATGATTCAATCGACAGTATAATCATTTGTGGTGACTTAAACGCCAAGATATTGCAAAAAAGAGCTGAAAACTCACAAATAAAAGCTAATATCACAACATTGCCAGAAAACTCCCTACAAAGAGGAAAGAAATGGGCAAACTTGATGGATACTTTTGATGTTCACAATGCCCACTTTTTGGGTAAAGCATTTTACCCGGTCCTTCCAACCTGGGAGTTATCCGGAAGACGCACAACTCTAGACTATGTCTATCTCTCTAGAGACCTTCTGATGCAGGATACATGTTTGAGGTTATCAGAACACTCAACAGCGACCACAACCTTCTGAAAACGACATGGACAGTTTCCCGGCTACATACCCACAAGAGTTTGTGCGCTCTGAGAACGGCCAAAATCGAGACTCATGCTAATTCTACACGTTTGAGATTGAAAGGCTCAGCCATCACGACACTAACCACAAATTATTGTCAAGCAAAAGCACGGGACAACTCAAAAGAGTCAACCAGCCTCACGGACTACTGCCCATTACTACAGCCATACCAGGTTCAAAAAATTGGCAGCCTCATTAAAGTGAAGACCCACCATCACAACTTGATACTTAAAGAGAAAAGGCTTATGATGAGACGAGCCATAAGAAAGGCCAGATGTTTTCCTTCTACTACTAACAGAGAAGCAGCTCGGATTTCAACCAATGTTTACAAGAACGGGTTAAAAGGTTTCAAACTCCAGCTCTATCAAGACGATTCAGAGCAAATGCTGAGAGTTCTCACTGGCAAGCAAACAAAGGCTTTCTGGTCATTGATTGCTTCAAAAAGCTTATCAAGTGAGGACTCTCTAACATCAAGCGTCCCAGAGGAAAACTGGATCACCCATTTTTCAGCCCTCTTCGATTTACCCGAAAAAGGGACGCAGCCTTTGAAACACCGAAGTACCCACTGGGATATCGAACTTGATCCAGCCTGCATCGAATCTAAAATCAAAAAACTTAAATCATCATGAGCTCCTGGCCCCGATGGTCTGTCAAATATGGATTTAAAATCTAACCAGGCAAGCTGGTCCATCCTGATAGCGGAAATCTTTGAATCATGCATGGCAACCAGATCTATTCCGACGTCCTGGAAGACAGCAAATGTAGTGCCAATTTACAAATCAGGAGACAGAGGCGACCTGAACAACTACCGCCCTATTGTACTCCTGATTGCATCAGAAAACTCTTTGGGTCTTTCCTACTCGATAGCTTCAAGGCCTAGGTGTCTTCTTCAGAAGGGTGGGACAACTTCCAAACTGGCTTTAGGAAAAATCTAAGCACCATGGTAAACATATTTACTATCAACATTCTCAAAGCCATAGTTCAGGAAGGGGGACTCAACGGCACATGTCTACTCTCCTCATCAATTTGCACACGCTGCTGAGTAAAGCAAGGATGTCCCTTGGCACCGGCACTTTACAATGCCTACACCAGCGATTACCAACATGTTGAAAGAAATGTTAAAGCTTTCCCTCCCTCTCTGGGCTCTGAAAAGATCAGCAGGCTGCTTTACGTAGTTAATATCATTCTCATTGTCCAAACGATGATAGGGCTACAGAGAAAACTGGACAATTTGAATGAATATTTGAAAACTAACGATTTGGAAAGCAATGCCTCGAAAACTAAAGTGATGTGTCTAATTAAAGCGGCCAAACGAAAAACATCAGAGGCATGGTTCCTCAATGACGTCCGCCTCGAAGAAGTGGAATCTTTCAGATACTTGGGTACCATCTTCAGCAACAAGATGAATGAGCAACCAATGCAAGATTTTTTGATCCATAAAAACAAAACCTTAACTAATCAATTGATCATTATGGACAAAAAATGGGGTTGCTTCTCAGTTAAGGCTGCAACTAACTTCTACAGGATGAAAGTGGTTCCAGTGCTTACCTACGGAGTGGCAGCCATCCCAAGTATTCCAGACTCAATCTGGCCCAAACTGGAAGGCTTTCTTTGGAAAAAGGTTCTCCGACTGCCTACCTGTACACCAATAACTCTTATAAGAAGAGAACTCGGCCTTATCTCACTTGAAGGCACAGTATCCCTTAACAGCTTGATGTTCTACAGGGAAGTGAGATTATCTAACAAGAAAATCTATGCACTAATCCAAGAAGAAATCGAGAAAGGCACAAAGAAAATGCTCAGAACCTGGATAAATAAAAATCAAACTCTCCTAAAAGCGATAGGAAGTTCAGAGGACGAGCTCGCAGCCAATCCAACAAAGACAGCAAAAAAATTGAAAGAAACCGATTGGTGCGACACACAGCTGAAAGCACTAAAGTACAAATTTGCGGACCATCTTCCGCCATTTGCCCAAAAAATAAACAAGCCTATTAGCTACTTATTGAAGTTTCCACACAAGACCTTCCGCTCGACGTTCCTGAGAGCAAGACTGAACATTTTAAAAACAAACAAGGTTTTGAGAAGCCGAGGCAAATCTGAGACCGACTCTTGTCGTTTTTGTTTGAACCAAGACTCAAAGGAAAGTCTAAAGCATTTGATTCCCCATTGTCCTGGTACCAGTGGCAACAGGGAAGTCCACCCAGGTCATCTCTATTCTAAATTTTCAAGACTGGACGAGGACTACTGGTGGACTTTCTTGATGAATGGGCTAAGTCAAAGACCAGTCATCGCTTTGGTAAACTTTTTGCACAGTCTGAACTTGGACACCACCCGTTAATGAATGGAAAAAACCCTAAAGGATTTAGCCCAACTTGTCAATCAACTTGAAGAACCAAAATGGAAAAAATGGAAAACACATTAAAAACATTCAATGAAACAGGATTTTTCTTTATGTAAAAACTGTTAATTCAGTTAACACAATAAAAAAAGAAAAAGATATATAGTCATCTTTTTCTGCTTTTGATTTTGGAAAGTATGAAACCCACCATTGTGTCCACTTTTCTCATTTTGACTGCAGAACTCACACTGTGCAGTTCATGTTACCTGTGAATATGATTGCCATTAATCAGTTGTTTGTCATTGGTTTGTTGAAAGTTTTATTTGATGATATGTTGATAATGGGGCTGTGTGATGTTTTTTTGTATCTTAAAGAATTTGTTAACAATGAAGTAGTCCTGCTGGTGATGTAGAAAATGGGTGGGAACAATTGTTGGTAGTTGTTTATTGGGATAGAAAATGAATTTCAGTGTGAGGTGCATGATATAGAATCATTAAGTATACTTGCTGCACTGAAAATAAAAGAATGATCACAGAGCAGTAGAAATTTGATTGTATTTACAATGCTTTTATAATTACATGTTGTGTGTATTAAAGTCCTTTCTGGGGTGATTTGAAAATGTGTGTGTTTTAAAAGTTTGTTTTGCTGGAGTGGTGTGATCTGAAAATGTGTGTGCTTTAAAACGATGGGTTTGCTGAAGTGTGTTTCTGTGTAGTTATCTATATATTCATGTGTTTATTGTTTTGGGAAACTTAGTGTTTAATTTCATGAAGATATGTTTGATTGGTATTATATTTAAATATCCATTCATAAAGAATATAGGGATGGTATTAGTTGTGCAAACTCCTATTATGTAAAAAACTAATGAAATGGATTTTTCAGTGCAAATTGCCCAATTAAATGCATGCGCAGTATGGGTTCAGCAATGCAATTTTAGTACACAAATTACAGGAGGTAACATTTTGGGATGGTTCTTTGGAAGTGTCCAAGTGCAACAGTTTAAAATAGGAAACACACTGATTGTTCTTGTTACTCTACTGCTACTTGATACAGAAATACTGGCAGCTGTCAATGGCAGTTTAATGGGCAGGCTGGAACTTCCATTTAGTTAAGGCTAATATTTAGCATTTATATGATGAAGGGGGTGGAATTGCACTAAACACCATTAAGATAGGAAACTACAATCAAGATACAGTATTTTAATGGAATAAGATGAAGAACAACCGGCACGTGTTTCGACACTCGGGTCGTCTTCAAGGCTGAATGGTTAAACTACATTCAAGTAACATAAAAGGCATGTTAAGTGAATAACAATAAATAATAACATTGTGCATCAATATGTATAGCAATGTAAAGTACAAAATTGAATAACATATGTATGAGACAATTGCAAGAAACATATTTTTGGAAAAAAGAGAAAATATGACATAATCCAGCATGAAAAAATGAGAAAATGAAAATAAATAAAGGACATACCATATCAGGTAAGGAGGGTAGGATAGCAGTTACGGAATAATATAGGAACACAGCATGAAGAACAAGAGTGGGGAAAATATACATAAGCATAGTTATAATTAATACCATGTCATCTTCAAGTATCGTTGATGCCACAAACACTGTTGCAAAACCCCCATGCAGATCACGCACCAGCACAGTGCAGTAAGTAAAGAGTAGTAGTGTAAATGCAGGAAAGTAGTCCAATTGACAGTGATGCCGGTGGCCATCAAGAAAAAATATATAGATGGCACCCGTAACAGAAATTGCAAAATCAATAAATATGGTGCTAAAGAAGATGGATAGATCCAAGCACAGCGTCCATTGAGGAATCACCAATTCTAATGGAGAACCCGGTACAAGAAAACCCATAAGCACGGTATCAAAAGGACCATATGGGTCAGTGAGGAATAGTGTAACCAATAAAGATACGCTTACCATAAGGAATTAGGAATGGCCAATAAGTATATGTCAATTCACAAAGAGTGTAAGTTGTAGATTGGGCACACAGAGGTACTAAACCATACCCGCTCACCTTGGCGATAGAAGACTCCAATTGGAAGACCCAAAGCAGATAGGAAGATTTCCCGGAACAAATCCTGACACCTCCGCCCGAGGTAAAGTAACCCGGGTGAGGAGACAGGACTCCCAGGGAAACCCTCAAATGGGAAGAAAACCCTGGACGACTTCCACTCGAGATGGTCCGGTAGAAGACAGTGGAATGGATGGCTCCGGCAGGAACCCTCAAAAAAAACCCCGGGAATCTGGTCTGCAGAGTTGAACAAGGGGAAAAAACAGGGGAGAAGATTTAGAGGAGAGAGCCAGGTAAGAAGAGAAATTAGGAGGTAATGGTAAGCTTCTCACCATCCGAAGATGGATCGGGAGTGATTATCCGGAGCTTCGTGGAGTAGAAGAGCTTCGGGAGAATCTAGATATGGATAGACGGGAATAAGAAACTAGGGTAGAGGCACGAGAACCCTTAAAGATTGGGAAACTTACTCAGCTGGAGGGAAGGCAGAGACGGGAATCAATGGAGAGAGATCCGTGGAACCGGCTGCGAGCGGGATTAGCGGGAATAGCGAAACCGGAGAGACGGCTCTGCAGAGGATCGTAAATACAGGTAAGTCAGAACTGTTAGTTTGATAGAAAAATTAGTTTTAGGAGAGAGAGAGAAATCCAGAAGCGAACTCACGGAGCGCCAAAGGCAGAAGTGACGCAAAGTGCCGGTCGCTTGGTTTACGTATAAAGGGTCACATGATCTCCATGCCGCACGTGATTGCCTGTTCGCACGGCAAGGGAGCGTGCAACAACTAGACAGCTACTAGCCGGATGAGGAGAACAGGAAACTTCCCGCACAGCGGGATGTGTAGTCAAGGCACCGCACAAGCGGGTCCGAGCCCATAGGGACCACTTGCGGCGATGTGTAACAGTATAAGAATCCTGTTGGAACATGACCAAAAGTAAATTAGTGATGGAATCCAGGAAATACCTGGAATCAAATAATGAAAAGAAAACGAAAGTTATCGAAACTCACGAAATTGGAGATTGGTAGGTACGTTCCCGTTAAAGGGCGTATTTAAACTGATGAAGTCAATAGGAAACGCCAATTGGCTAGGATGAATATATTGCTTGCAAAAATAGCACAATGAATGAGAGATTGGAAAATGGAATCATCAGTTGACGGCCACGGGCAAAAGGAGAAAATACTTACTCAGTAAATCGAGTATGGAACAAATAGAATGAAACAAATCCAGCGAATGCTTACCTGGGTCGCTCTGAAATACTAATGGCCGCCGTGTACGTCACGGAAGTGACGACGATGGAGGCGTTGACGAATTACGTTGCGTGAGTGACGTACAATGTCAACACAGTGACGTCGGCAGAAGTAAAATTCAATTGAGTCGTATAGATGACGTATTATGTCAACAAGGGACCAGGGTACTGTGTGCGTGACCGTGATCGCCGCGTACATGTGTTGAGTGACTTGAAATTCGATACTATTCATTATTCGCACAGATATTTAATAACTAATACAAAAGTTAAGTCTTTGAACGCAATGGAGTTAAATGGAGATCAATGTCACTAAATAGTGCACAAAAGAAAATTCAATTAAGTCGCAAGGATAACGAATTATGTCAACAAGGGTTCGGGGTGCTACGTGCAGGACCGCAATCGCCGCGTACATGTCATGAGTGACTTAAAATTGGATGCTGTACATTATTCGCACAGATATTCAGTAACTAATACTAAAGTTCTTTCTTAGAATCTACCTTCTTCTTCTCGATGACCCCTTCAGCTAATCAAGAAAAGGGCAGCAAGATTTATCCTTGTGATCAAGCCCAGGGATTGCATCTCTCCTGCCCTAAAATCTCTACACTGGCTCCCGGTTGCTACAAGGATCAAATTAAAATCCCTCTGCATCATCCACAAGGCTGTCTGGGGCCAGGGACCATGCTATCTGCCTCCGTCTACAAACAACATTTGCCTTGGCACTTACCGGCCTTAGCCACCGTAGACCTAAACTTACCCATTAATGTGCATTTTTTTACAGATGATAGTTCCCTATAACCTTCTACTCTGGGTGCTTACACATGCTGTTCACTCACGAGCACAGGGACCTCAGCACTTACCCCCTCTCCCTTGTTCCCCTCCTCTTTCTGCACTTGCACGCTCTGAGTTGTTCACAAGGCCTGGTAGGTTTGTCTTTATCTTCCAGTGTATTATTGTCTTCTATCCCATGTTCCCTCCATGTTGCCCGTGGCACTTTGAAAACCAATTTATTTGTTGTATAGGTGCCTAACAAATGCCCAATAAATATATAAACAAAATTTGAAAAAAGACTTGACGTTGGTCATTTTTTTACCTTTTCATTGCTGCTTAAATGTCATGTTTTTATTTTTTATTGATTTGGTTAAATTCATGAACCTTTCATTTTTTTAGTACATATTTAAAAATTATCAAATAATATTTCATGATACTAAATTTTAAAAAAAGAGAAATAATACATACATTATGTTAAAATACATATATTATGTTACAATTCATTTTAAAACTAAAACATCATACTCACAACAATCAAAAGAAAACATTCATAACAGTTTCTGAAAATAATAAAAACACTATTGCTTTATGTTTGTACAATGCATACATTATTTGTCAGATTAAGATTATTGTACAAGGCAACTATACAGCTGATGTTTTTTTTAACATTTCCACATTACAGACTTTGAAAACGGAGTATTTTTGTACATCATGACTTGAAGTAATACCTTAGACTTACAACATTTCATTTCTATATACAGCTGAACTACCATATGAGAATACATTTTGAGTATTTGCACTGTATTCTTCATGTTACCAAAGCATACATTCTTAAATGTTTTAGTTATGGATCATTTCCATTAAGCCTCAATGTCACACAAATTCAGGTCAACCAATCATCTAATCATTGCTAGTTTAATCGAATTACTCTCGGATGT
This sequence comes from Ambystoma mexicanum, assembly GCF_040938575.1. NCBI lineage: Eukaryota > Metazoa > Chordata > Amphibia > Caudata > Ambystomatidae > Ambystoma > Ambystoma mexicanum. Next base: position 564,259,194 of record NC_090928.1, read on the forward strand.
GAAAATCAGGTGCCAGAATTTCAAAGCATCTAAGATGTCCAGTTTCGGTAACGCAGCATTTTAAGTACAAAATATGCATGTTAGTAGGTTGAGGGCATTTTGTGAGTAATTAGCATATTGTCTCTGGCTGGTTTGTCTCTTTACAAAATCTGCAGTAATTATCACTTTTGTTGATCATGCCACTTTTTGCCATTATGTCTTTGCATGGCCATAGATTGAATCGAAATCTTATGAAAGTATTCCTTAACTTAACTAATGGACTTTGGACAAGGCAGCTAGCTACAGTATGCAGCTTTTTGTTGATAAAATGATTGGATCTGAAATCTTGATACATGCCACACTTCTCCTGCATGCTTATCCAATCATACTCATACATTTTTGTCTTGGTCTAGATGGATTATTTACTAAAAGATCTAATGATACATAGGGCCTTCATAGCAGCTGTTCACCATGGAGCAACATTTTCAGAGGATTTTAGTGTACGGCCAGCTAATAACATAGATTTGTGTGGTTTGGTGAAGAAAGTAGGCATTTTCTTTAGAGATTGCATATTTTCCACAGATAGATTGTATTCATCAAAACTAGCCAACACTCAAAGTGAATCATTGCTACTGGAATACAGTCTGGGAGGTTAAGGACCTGTCACCAATACCGCCCTTCAAATTTGTCCCAGTATGATTTTTGTATAACCTTCTGACATTCTTGTTAGGAAAGATTTCATATTGTAGATAATTTTCCTTCCATGTGGCAACCCCCAAACTTTTTGCTGTTGTTTTACACCCTGATCTAGACTTTGCCAGAGAAGCACGGCCTCCTGCCGCACTCCTCTGGGCTTTCGCTCCATTCTTACGGGGAAACTGACATGCCCTTAAAACAGTCCGTACCGGGAAACGTTGTTTTCTGTAGTTCTTTTCTCATGTTGCAGCTTTCGCGCAACATGGCACAAGAGTGCACCGTAACTTACATTACCGCGCTCTTGGGTCTCTAGTCATTCTACAGGCCCTAGTAACTCTCAATGGATTCATAACGAACTGTGCAAGTATGTCACGGACGGGACTGGTGGCAGCGATCGTTTCTTTGTGTTTTGCACTCCCTTTTGCCCTGTTAACCGCACTTCTCGTGTTTGGCCAAAATGGGTGGCCTGGCTTCCAAAATGGCCATGCCACGAGGTTCTTTATCCTGTCCGCTGACCGTCTTGCCCCTTCACCTTCCCCAGGTCGAGCCGACCCGGGGCCATCCTTATTTGGGCATGTACTTTCCCGCGAAACTACAGGCCTTGTGTGTGCCTCCAGGATGTGGGCTGGGATGTCTGGTCCCAATACACATCCTGGGTGCCAGAGAGTCTAGTGTGTCTTGAATGCCTGGGACCACCGTGGTCCGTTATAGGTCCATGTATGGTGTGAGTGTTTTGTGAGCAGATCTCCCATTGGGTCCTCTCCGTTTTGGCGCGAAGGGAACTCTGGATAAGAGGAGGCTGGAAAAACCACTGCCATGTCGATCTCCTGAGTTCTCACGAACGACGGATACAGGAGCCAAGTATCCTGCAACTAAGAGGCTGAACCAAGGAATCGCTGGTGACCCGCTGAAGGACTTCTCCTCTGCACTGCTGTCGCTATGTGAGACCATTCTGCCTCTGATCGAACGAGAAGGCCTGTACTGGTACTACGACCATTTGGTATAGTGGGAACAACTATTCTCGGCATCTTCATCATCTCCTGCACGTAAACCTTCAGAAGCGTCTCTGGGCCATCCAGTGGACTGACCAGTTTACCCAGGAGTCTTGCTCTGTCACCGCCGTCAGGTTGCTGCTGTATTCCGAGTCCTTGACACTCTCACACGATTCGTACACTTGGCATTCCCAGGTCTGAAGTGAGAAGTGTGCATTGGGCTGAAATACACACAGCCGCTTCGTTGCCCTGCTGTGGTAACAATCTGTGCGGGTTCACTGTGTTCGGGACATCCTCAACTCTAACTTCTGCTGCCGTGGAATCTACACGACACCGAGACATCCCCTGCTCGTTTTTGAACCTGCCAGCACTGAAACTGACGCGGAGAAGCCTGGGTCTGCCTGCATCGGGGACCGGTGAGTAGCAACGCTAGGAACCGGTCACCCTCCTGCAGTAGCCTGTAGCTTTTCCTTGCTGTGTTAAACAGCATGCCTTTTACGCACTCACGCTCTGCTTCTGCCCGCAAGTGGAGGCCGCGCTTGAGTAGCGGAGATCTGTTCGTCCTCATTTGTTCACTGCTCTGAACTGCCTGATTTCCTTGAAGAGACTCCCCTTGGCCCGTTGGCACCAGCGTGTGCAGGTACTTTTGAGCACAAGGCTCCACTCTTCGCAGGGCTCGGACTTCCTTCTAGTTAGGTGACCTCTGAAGGCGAACTGGGTCTAACGATTACTTGCACTGCCTGTTTTCCTCCCCATCTAGGTGGTCTGCATATTTCGTGCTTCGAACTCTTTAGACCCTTCGGTAATTGTATATATTGTATTTAATTGTGATGTGTTGGTTTACTTGGGTTTTACTGTGATTCTTTACTATGGTCAATGTTACAGAGGCCTTGTAATAAATGTGTCTATGTTTTTAATATAACACCTGCCTGGAGTAATTTGTAAGTGTCATTGCTTTGTGTGCTCATTGCGGGCTTTCCGTCACCCTCCCCCCTCTTGAGACCTAGTCTTGACCGCCGCCATTGCTACCCTGATTGGTCTGGCTTGTCCAGAAGTTACCCTGTTCCAAGAAACTAGGCTGGCCTTCTGAACCTCTGCCCCTCCAGGACAGAGTTCAGAAATCCATCTTAACAATTCTGAACCATATAATACAATTGGGGTGGCTTTTTGCTTATAGTAAATTATTGCTCAGAGGCAAGACAATTTGCCTTATTTGTATAAAATATGCTTAGTTTGTGCAATTACCATATTTAACTTTGTGTTAACATCTTCAAAGTATTGTGCGTCATTGATGTGATCATTTATACTTACTCCAAGATAGATGTATTGATTAACTTAATCTTGAGTTTGCAAAGTCCATTTAAAGATTTTTGGAGTAGCTCGTAGTTTTACACACTGCATTACTTTTGTTTTTGTAAAGGTGATTTGTAGTTGGTTTAAGTGTGCATATGCTCCCAATTCATCAAGCAGACACTCAAGATCTTTAGGCGTTCGAGATAGAAGAATAATATCATCTGCATATAATAACCTTGGGGCCTGTTTAGCTCCTATTTTGGGAGCATTTGCAATTACACAGTCAAATCTTTCTTTTAAATCCAAGATAAAGAAATTAAACAAGGCTGCTGCCAAAATGCAGCCCTGTTTGAGTCATGCAAACGTGGGGATGTTTGCTGACAGTAGACCCTCTAAGGTAAGGTGAACTTGCATAGACATTGATGAATGCAGTAAATCTATCAGATTGATGATGGTTCGCAGGCATTTGGCTTGCATCAATTTGTGTATCAATAACAGCCTTGATACAGAGTCGAATGCTGCACGGAAGTCTATAAATGTCAAATACAGTGCTTGGTTTGTTTTTTTGCAATGTGCTTTGATGACTGCTAAGGTTAATAGGTTAATACTTGTACTGAGTCAGGCCACAAAGTCTGTTTGAAATGGGTCTCGATGCAAGCTTTTTATAGACCATTCATTAAACTCCATAAATAGTAATCTGGCAAAAATGTTGCAATGCACATCGAGGAGAGCTATTGGTCGATAGTTCGAGGGTAATTGCCTATCGTCTTTTTTGAAAAGAGGTATTATTATTGAGTGGCTCCAAAATATTGGTAAGGACTTAGTTTGTATAGCATATTTAAAGATCTTCATAAGGATTTTGCCCCATATTATTGGCTATTTTTTCAGCATCACATTTGACAGACCGCCTGGTCCCAGGGCTCTTGATTGACTAAGATTGTGAATAAAATATAGTATATCTTCTTCAGAGATAGTCAAAGAAAAATGATCGCCAAGATGCTGTGCAGAATCAAGAGACATGGGAGTGGGATTAGCATAGAGAGTTTTGTAATGTTTTATCCACTCGGATTATGTGACCCCATTAATTTGAAGAATGCCTTGGGTACTGGCAATCATTTGATTAAAGTATGACCATACTTGAGATGTTTTCTTTAGAAATTGCTTCAAGCATTAATTCACTGTCCTGTTGATATAGGATGGATTTTCTAACATGCAGTTTTTGTATCTAGTTTTGATTTTTTTTAATGCCTCTATCGAGAGGGATCACACTTCTCGCATATCCCTTTCATACTGTCTTTTCCTTTCTATCACTTGGGGATCTGAAACATTAATATTTTTGTAGTTATCTTGCCTTAAGATATTTGGTTGGATTGCATACAACTGCGTTATTACAGAATACTGCCTCTTGTCATGCAATATTCCGTCACACTCATTTGTGCACTCATGCATTAAGCATCCAGTCAGATCATTTAGGGAGGCTTCGGTCCGTCGAAATCAATTACAACCCTTATTAATAAGGAGATTGCCTGTATATTTTTTCCTACAAATTTCATTTTTAGAGTTGGAATGTATCCACTTTAAAGTTAACATTTCGTGATCGCTATTAGTTTGTTTTATGATTTCAAATTAGACAGCTTCTGCAAAAGATTACCATCTGTATAAATGTAGTCTATAACAGCTTCAGAATCCCCTCTTCTCCAGGTGGCATGCGGGGGAATGTCACCCAGGAGTGAACCATATACCATAATCATGATTTCACTTTCATGAATGAAATCCATTTATGTTTCAGGGCTATCTGATGGTAGCTTTTGATCAGAGAAGTAGTGTAAATTAAGATCGCCCACTAGAATCACATTAGAGATTGATACAGACTGATCAATTAGTGGAAATAATTTAGCTAGATCATAAAAGAATGGATCAACTTTAATGCTCGCCGGGTTCCAATATACGTTGATTAAGGCAATACATCCTGATGGTGGTTGGATTTTAACTAGCTGCATATAGTTATTAGGTGTAGCCCACAAGGTTATTGATAGCTGTCTTTCACTGCTGTCATTAGACCAGATGCCGGTCAGCCATGGTGTGCTCATAGAGCTGGCAGCAATATAATATCATGGTCATCCTAGGATGGGGACTCAGATAACCAATTCTCTTGCAAGGCTACTATATCGAAAGAATTGAGTTGATTATTATTGTCAGACAGAAGATTTAAAAAGCCTTGAGTATTCCAGCTCGCACAAGTTATAATTGGTAAATCCACTTGTTGTTGATACTATAGAACACATTTGTTGCAATTACAAGATGCTGTAGCAGTAGGTTGATTTATTCTAGTTCCAATTGTGTTAGATTTTGACACTGGATAGTGCTTTGAAAGAAAATGTCTTTCTTTTAAAATGTTTTAATTTAGATTCACTTCCTGTTGTTTACGTCAAATTAGGTAAAATCGAGAGTGTATCTTGGGCAATGATAAATCCTAGAGCCATAAGATCTGCTATCGTGTTAAGCACTATACCGTATCAAATGCATAATCTAATTACAGACAAGTTTGTATTATCAAGAAATTCGACCTGTTCCATATCCAATGTTTCCAAGTCTTCCAAGCATTGTACTTCAGCAAATATGGGCAGAGCAGATGTTTGATTAAGGTCATACATTGGAAATGGGTCTGCTCTACAACTCATAATTAAACAATGATATAGTTTACAGTCAGAAGTGTTAGATAAATTGTTTTGTTTGGACAAGGTAGCTAGATTCAAGTGATTAAAAGTATCGACAGATAAATTGGTTGGCTGTTGGCCCACTGTCAATGGCTTCTGAAAGATCATATATTGATCAATCTCTTTGCGTATTTCTGCACGACAGTCATTCCTCTGATTAGGAGTGTCAGTAGGCATATTCAAATTGGAAGATTGTGAGCCTAATGTCAATGATTTCTGCGAGGCCATATAATGATCTATCTCTTTACGTATTTCCACACGTCGGTCAATCTCATTCAGAGGAGCCATTAATAGTGGTGCCAAGATTGTATTTTGTTTGTTGGTTCCATTAGCCATTGGGTATATTTTAGTTTTATTAGAAGTTTTAACTGATGTTGTTTAAATGGAACCTTGTGGACCTAATATTGATGGTTTATATGATATCATATATTGGTCAATCTCTTTGCATATTTTGGCATGTCGATTATCTACATTAGAAAAGGCTGCTGATGGGGGTGCCAAGATTGTATCTACAAAAATTGTAATTTTTACCATATGTACTGGAGATTTTACAAAGGGTTCACTTTTCTGCTGATCTACAGCTGCTATCAAGTAATCCAAAGGCGCATAAGATTTGACAGAGTTATCTGAGTCTTTCGTAGCCTTTTTGTTTTGGGAACGTTTTAAATATGTTTTAACCACTGCTGCTGAGGCTTTAGACATCGCCTTCTTGGCTAGTGTGATGTTTTTAATGAATTGTTTCGTTTTTGACTGCGGATATTGTGAATTTACACTTTTGTTTTTCTCACCTATGAGATTTGTTCATCTGTATTAACACCATTAGGATTTCCTTTCCTTTATTTTTTTTTTTATTAGTGGTGGTACAAATCGTATAGGTACATATTTTCAGTTCAGTCGTAATTTTCGGATATTCTTCAATAGCCTGTTGTGAGGAGGGAGGCACAAGGGGACGTTCAGAGTCTTTGATAGGACAAATTATATGACCAAATGAAGGAAGCATAGGGGTGGTTTGGGACAGATTACCCATATTTTCCACTTTCTGCAATATCAGTTTAGGTTGTACAGATATTGCAGGGTTTTTATTATGGGCATCCGGAATTGGGTTTGATTTGACACTCTTTTCTGATAAGGTGACCAAAATGGCTAGATCTTGTTTTAGTAATTTAGTAATAAGAGCCGATTGTTTACTTATTTTTGCATCCATTGTTTCAAATAGTTTTGCAAGGGATAATAAGGCAGTGTTCATTGCACTCAAAATAATGTCAATCAAGGAATTAGACATGTGGTCAATCTGTCTATTAGCCTAATGACAAAGATTTGTCAACTAATGTCAGATTGAGGAATTGTATCCAATTTACGAGGAGTTGGACGGGTGAAAAATAAGGAAAGGTCTGATGTGTTTGGCGCTGTATAACCAAACACCAATGGCGATTGAGATAGATCATGTTTCTCCTCCAACAGTAAATCTAAGTTCAAGGGGTTTCCCACTAACATGGAATAGTTTGAAGAGTCAATGTTGGAATTAACATGGGGCGTCGAAGATTCCAGGATTGCTAAAGGATTAGAATATATAAAGGTAATTTTGTCTATGTGGATAGCCGTATCAGCCAAAGTTAAAGGGGCTAAGTCTGCGTGCTTGATTGATAATGGTTTGGTAGCAATGATTGTAACAAGCGTGTCATTTGCACTAGATGTCAGATCGATCTGAACGTCCAGAACTGATCTTACATGAGAAGTTACAGCAACAGGAATATTCACAGACAGCAATAAACCATTAATTTCAACTGGCTCTGGAGTGCCCACAAACCCCACTTCTACCAACAGTCAGGAAGCTCATGTGCCGTTATATCTTTTATGGATTGACGGCAAGTGTTTGCGATTCGTACAATAGGTAAAGCAGTTTTATTATTATTACTCACCACAGGTTGGTTGAACTATTCTCTAATGTCTGTGTATTGGGCATGCATTCTTCTTTTCCTGGAAGGAGAACATGGTAACACAGATTTATTTGTTGAAAGGAGTATAGGTGCCTTGTTATGCCGCAAATGTTTTGTTTCCGAGATAACTTTTGTTTTTCCCGGAACTGATGGCATGCCTGCCTTTAACGTGTAGGTAGTTCTCCACATGCCAAAGGTATTAGAAGCAAAATTCTAGTAAACTACTAGTTCTCAAAGGATTCTTACCAAAATATCAAGTCTTTCGTCACAGTTTGTTTGGAAGGGGCAGAAAGTTACATGCAGAGAATATTTACACACGCTTACCGCTCGGCCGCCTCGCTGCCAAGCTGTAAGTGGTACTTCACCAGTACTTCTGCTCGGTGTGGCCAGCTATTCTTATGCTGTTGTGGGTAAAAGGGGCGGGTTTTGTCTCTCAAGATGTAAAAGGTACAATTTAACACTCTGCAATACAAAAAAATACAGACTATAATGAGTATAAAGTCCAATACTTTCAGCACTTATATATGGAAGGTTCCAAAAGGACTTGGCTGAATTAAACATACTTCACAACAATAGGAGAAAGGAAGAGCAAGCTGTCCTTGTCGGTAACCGGTACTTCAGCTTGGTGTGGGCACGCTGGTACGCGTGGCCAGCTATTTTTATGGTGTTGTGGGTAAAAGGGGCGGGGGTTGTCTCTCAAGATGTAAACAGTGCAACAATGTAAACTTTCACAACAATAGGAGGAGGAAGGAAGAGCAAGGAAGAGCAAGCGGTCCTGGTCACTGAGCGGTACTTCACTGGAACTTCAGCTCGGTGGGCGCGTAATTGTTATTAGTTGAATTTGTACAGTGTAGCACAACAGTCACCAAGAGATGGTCATAAAACAAGGGGCTTGTAGCATGATGTTCAACCAGGGCGAGTGATTGTCAGGAAATAATGTAATCTCACTGTGCATTTCTTAAAAACATTTTGAGTTCTCAAAGTCTGTAATATTTTATATATAACAATACCACTGTCAAAATAGGTCAACATGATATGCACACTGACCATGGCTGTAGGTCATCTTTAATGCTGGTTATTGTTGTAATTAGTGCTATTACTAGTGATGTGATCCGTGATGTCATCATTGTGGTCATAGGCTGCTCAACAGGATGTGCAACATTAAGTTGGCTTTAGCTGAAAATATAGGAACATGTACAACTCTTGAGTTTTTTCAAATCTTTGGAGAAGTATGAAAGTAAAATTCAGATATGTTGTAAAGCGTTTTTGGGAAATAAAAACGTAGAAGTAATAATTAAAAAAGCTTTTCATAAGAAAAGAACATTGTTTATTTTCTTGTGGAACAAACTTAAGAAATTACCAGGTGACTATACCATTCCATAGAAATACAGAAACAGTTCATTTACTTACACAACTTTTGTGACGTGATTGGCAGAGAGTGAAAACCACTTCTCATACGAAAATATGTTTTAAAAATCTGCTTCTTGCTATTGATGAGAGTGGGCATAGCTTTGAAGTCCAAAAATATTGTGATTTCTAAAAAAAAAGAAATGGTAAGGTCTGATAATAAAAAAAATTGAAAGTGTAGGTCAGTCTATCATAAAACCTAAAAAGCAAAGTGAGGTATGGACGTGCAAGTTTTTGTGCAATATTGATAGGTTTTCTTGTAAAGTCTTAAAGAGATTTTTGCAAAATAATAATAATGTTCAAAGACAGATAAAGATGCTACAGAGAATAGATAGCTGTGAAGTTTGTGAAAAAAACAACTGTATCTGTATTTGTTTGTAGAAGAACTATTTGACACAAGTGAGGTACTTTATGTTTATAGACACTACATTGGGTTTTGTAATCAAACAATTATTCCTGCAAGAAGTGTTTTGAACGACATGGTAGTGCCTGATATCTCTGTTGTGCTTTGAAAATTGAACATGTTTGAAGTGATTGTATTGTAAACTGTTTATCCTTTTTGAGGTAATTGTTAGATTGTAAACAAAAACATCAAACCTTTCTAAAATATCATTGGTACAAGGTCTTAGAGGCAAAGTTGTGAATGTACCTCTCAATTTGGAAGAAAATATCAACACTCTAGTAGTGAAGCATCAAATTGCAGATTATTTGTTTGTTTTAGTAAATGGTGCTGCCAAACAAGAAAAGAACATATGGGAACAGCATATAGATATATGAAAGGTGAAAAATGCATTGGTGTTTCTATTAGAGCACAATGACTTATACAAAGGCAGTGTGAGTGCACCAGACTTGTGTGTGTTTGATGTTGAGCTAACAAACAAAAAATATTTCTGTTGGTGGCTTCCATTATGATGACCAGGGATGAATGAGCATGTCTGGGTACATTTTCCTTCGGATAGCATCTTTGTAATTAGTCCCAACACATGTGGTAGCAATGTACCAGTACCCTTTCCGGACTGCCAAACAATTGCCGGTAGAGGCACGGAACTCCCAGCAGGCCTGATCTGCCTAGATTTCAGGTCCCCAATGGCAGTGTTTTCACTGAAGCACTGCACCATTAGCAACGGTGCTGGTGATTTAGTGACTCCATTCCTGTGGAGTCCCATAGGATCTACGGGAATGGGGATTTAATGTTTCCACTGCTTGCCATAATATCCCGGTGGCACCAGGAAGTCACGCAGTGGAAACAGTGTTATGGGGTTGCTGGTAACTCACCGCCTACTGGCAGGTTTTACCGCCAGCCCCGTAATGAGGCCTAGAGTCTTCAAACAACTGTAGCACTGGCTCATTCCATGCGAAGAGTTTTCAGAAATGCTACAGAGTTTCAGAGAGGATGCTTTTTTTAAAGAAGTGTCTACGGATGTGCTGCTCCTAGATCCAGCAGGACCACTTGGGTGAGTGAGAGGCCTCCCAGGATCTTTTCTTTTTGATGCAATGCATCTGCGAGAAGTCTTCATCCTCTTCATCCTGGGGTACTAATAGTGTCTTTATTCGGTTGAAATACACAATGGCATTTCGCAACTGAAAAAAGTTTTTTAAAAAAGATGTCCGCCATGGAAAGGGATATGAAGTCTGTTCACCCTTTTGATAGCGGCAATTAAAACAGTTAAACAACTATCCAAAGAAGATGGTCACCATGGAACAGGAGAATGGTCTACATATAGTCTCTTCTCCCATGGTGGCCATTAAAAATATACAAGAAAAAAAATTAAGAAAATATCTGTCATTGAAAGGAAGAAGGGAGGGGAATGCAGTTGTACAATTTCTTTTTATTTTACTTTCCACACATGATACAACGTTTTTATTAACGTAATTGTCTGTATTATACATGTCAATTATGTATGGAATCAAGGAACAATCTTTAGTTGCATAGATGTTAAGATGAGGAATATAATTGTCTGTATTATAAATGTTAATTATGTATGGAATCAAGGAAAATCTTTAGTTGCAGAGATGTTAAGATGAGGAAATCATGGTAACAAAACCTTTGAAATTCTTAGGAAAAAACATTGGTGCAGGGACGTTAAGGTGAGAACTTAACGCAACAAAACCCATGAAATTAAGCTAAAGCCACCTTAGCATTGTGCCCCCTCTTGCACAGCCTATGACCACAATGATGACATCACAGATCACATCACTGATAACATCACTGATTACATGTATATTCCTTGAATATGTATATATGTATATTTATTTAACAGCTTTTTTATAATGTGCCTAATACCGTACCTGAGTTTTGTTTCTAAGCATGGATCTGGGATTCGGACCTATGTTGCTCTTTGTGGTCTTGCTTCCAAGACCAGCACGTTGCTCCTCTGCTATCCTCCGTTAATTTATTTTAAAATATTTTAGCTACGTCAAATAGGATTTATTCTCTCCAACGAGAAGTCTTTTTTCCTCTGTAGCATAATTAATTAATACAATCTTCATTGGTTGTGTACCAGGAATGCTTTCAGTATTCACTTAGTACCATTATGATGGAAAAAAAAAACATGAATAGTCTTCCTTTTAATGTATTATAAAATACACCTCATTCTGTTTCAGAATTACTATTGTAAGTATAATATACATGTACAATCCACATATGTATACACAAAGATTTGTATTGATTTTTATATAAATATATATAGCCATGGCTACAACACCAGCCAATGAGATGCAAGTATGTGTAGGCTCGGTTAAGGCAAGCAGCAACTGGAGGGATTCTATTTGCGTATATCGGCGCACCCGGCAGTATTGTAACCACATTCACAATTAACATGTGGTGTATTTTAGTTACTCAAACTGCATAATATAAATCACCATAGATATCGTAATATATTTTTGCAGTCTGTGTTTAATTTGATATACATCTGTAACTTAGAGTGTGGCCATATAAATGGCGGTTTTGGTGGAAGGAAACAGAAGGGTTGAACAGGGAAGGAAAACATAAAGATGAAACATACAACAAAGGTAATTAAAATAAAAAGGAAAATATATTTATTGGGTTATTCTTTTTCTTTTTTTATGAAAAAGGGTACAAAAGCACTGCCGCTTAAAACAATGAAGGATGACAATTGATCTGGAGTTCAGCCATTAACTTGTCCCAATCCTTAGTTGCAGCACGCCCATGGCTACCCATCGGTGTCATAGATCACACATGACTCTCATAACTGAGACATTGGGAGCCGGTAAAATTGGAACATGTGGAGATGACACTGCTGCCGAAGTCGAGGGTTCATTTAGTGTCAGTGGTGTTACTGGTGGTGCCATTTTCCATGTACATAATGCATGACCTCCATGTGTTTTTGTTTTGTGGTGTTCATTAGATTCATAACGTGTCCACAACATCCCAATACACTCTCACCAGATGATTGATGATCACAGATGTTCGAAGGCTTTATGACGGCACATTTGATGGTCCACGTCTAAGTGTCTTCATGCACAATGTGCACTGTACATCCTCTGCCTCATTTATAGAGTTGTGCTCTTTAACCTCGAAATATCTCCAACTGTCTGCAGGGATTTTTATTCCTGTGGCTTTCTTCCTGGGTGGTGATGGATTGGAGACACATATGTCATTATCATCACTGCTGCTGTTGTCATGACTTGTTGAAATGTCCAACTGTGGAGGAAAATATAAAATAAAAAAATGACAACACTAAAATGACAATGACACAAAAATGAAAAAGTTTAAAAAAAGAAAACAAAAGGAAGGGAAAAGGTGATTAGGTGATAAATCGGTAAAAAAAGTGGAACAATTAAAGTGCCTAAAGTTCTTATAGTTACTTGGTAAACCTTTCACTAAAAAGCACTAGTAGCAATGATCAATATAAACTTTTTCTTTCTGGTTGGGGTGTTATTCGTGGAGATAAACTGCGGCGCATTCTGATTGGTCACTTTCATACGTGCACATTTCATCATATGGCGTGGTCATGGCCACGTAAATACACTGAAACATGTGATTGGTTTGTTTGTTGATATGGATAGGAATCATGTGTAGACCCGCAGGCGCAGTGCATGATATGATTGATCAGGTGCATAGATGCATAGCCGCATTGAAGGAGCTTTGAAGGAGCTCAATGTCCTATCAGATATTTGGCACGTGTGGATTTTGTCACACGTCATGGGCATATCCACGTCAATACACTGCAACTTGCGATTGGTAAGTTCCTTGACGTAGATAGGAATAATGTGTAGACACTATGAGAAACCAACTGGTGTCTCACTCACTAGTCCCCAGGGATCTCTCTGTCAGGCAGCCGATTCACGGCCATCGCCTTTGGATCCAGACCCTGGTGTTGACCAGTGTGGGAGGATCACCTGCGTGAGGGGTTTTCGGTGAGTGGGGGTGAGGAGACCAATCGTGAGATGCAGTATTCCCCCTTTCCCGAAACCTTGACCCCTCCTATTTCATAGGATTCTCTGATGTCCCAACTCCCCCCCTTTTCTACACAAACATTGGGCCAAGGAAAAGGGCGACTGAGAATAACAAGGCTGACCATTACATATCTCATTGGACATGTCCCGCTAATCGGGTCATTCAAAGTGAGGCACTTTACTTTAATCACATACATCTGATACCCATTAGCTCTCCCCACATGGATAAAATGTGGAACATAGAGACACATTCTGAACAAGGTAGAAAACGAGAAGCAGCAGAACTTCTCGGATGAAGCTGCTGGAGCAGAGCGACACATAGAGGGACAAGAACATAGGGTAAAGGAACCGAGGCGTTCCCGGCAGGATCTCGTTGCCTCCAAAGAACTGTAAGAAATATGTGGAGAAGGCCAAATCCCAGACAAGAAGACTGCATTGTGTTTCAAAGGCACCAGCGACCTTCCCAGATGAATTACAGAGTTGGGGAGGCAAGGCTAAGCCTATGTTATTAACCTTGACTAGTGAATTAAAATGGCAATGACAAGAAAGGAATACACACAGGCGATGAGTTGGTGAATGAGATCAAAGACCAGGGTTTGTTCAAGAAAACGTGGCAACAATATATCTTAGAATTGAAGGCTGCACACGTGTGGATGAGATGCGAACAAAGACAGACCTGTGGTGAACTTTAAATTACCAATAACTGTGAAGCCAGTGACCGAGAGTAGCCTAGTGGTCCAGCGAAAGGAAGTAGCCCACTAGAAAGGTGAAATATTATTTTATAAAGCAACAAAGAGAATGAACTTTAAAAAGTGTAATGATCAAGACCCCGACAGAAGGGTAACTGGAAAGTTAATATTGAAATCTTGTGCTTATGATTTTGAACTACATAGACCAAGAAATACTGGGACAACTAACACAAGAATTTGCGTTGAAGGGAAAGTCAATGTGGTCCTGTGGAGGTCTATAGTTAAAGCCTCGCACATTCAAAAGTCTTCGACATCAGGTAAAGGTCTGAGCCCGATTGAGGGAGACCGAAGTGTGATAAGTTAGGGGAAGGGAACCCCTAACAAATGTGAATTAGGCTTGGAGAAGTGCTATGATTGAGAGGTCAGAGACCGACAGAGAGAGTCCTATGTGAACTTTGTGTTTATACTTTAAGAGGTCCAAGCCCGCCAGAGGGAGACCTATGTGAACCTTTTACTTTGAGAGGTCTGAGCCTGATCGAGGGAGACCTGCATGAACTTATGGTTAAACTGCGAACCCTTTTGTTGAACAGGAAAAGAACTTTTGGAATGCTGGAAAGGTGACTTTAATGCGGAAGGCCAGGCGGACCTCGATCCATGCTTGGAACTGCTTTGTTTTGAGAACCTGAGCCAGAGTATGCCATCCTGTCTATGGGGACCACCTTACTCCGTGCTGTCCAACATGGGAAGGAGATCTGACTAAGCCACGTTGATTCTTTATGATTTAACGATGATTTTCTTTGCATACATATTCCCCTTGGCACACGTTTTCTATAAGCTATAGGGCAGGCATTATGGTTTATTAGTATAGGCCATTTTGATTTGACAGAGACTGACTATGACTGTGTTTTCTTTATTATTTGATGGTAGAGACTACTCCCATTTTAGCTATAGGGCAACATAGGAGTTTTTCCAAACCCCAAGAAATGAATAAAGGTTTTACAAATTGTACCTTTTGTGTCAGTGTCATACTTGTGATACAATGCCTCCATTACAACACACAGTCACAGCATGTGATGTGATTGGCTGGCTCATCAGATGCAAAGATCCATAGCCACTTTGAAGAAGCTTGACGTCCTATTGGGTGATGTTGCACACCCAGATTCCGTCTCATGGCATTGGCATACCCATGTCGATACGCTGCAGCATGCCATTAGGTCATTTAGTGATGCAGCTAGGCAGAGAAGTGCAGCCCGTGATACAACTGGCTGCTGAAAAAACAGGCGCAGAGCTGCAGAGCTGCATCAATGCAGCCTTCAATGTGATTGGGCCTTCCTTCTATGTGGCTACATCAATGTGCAGGCGCATCTCCTCATTCACTCAGGCGAATGGTCAATAATTTAGGCAAAAGCATGTCATGGCTTTGTGGCGTACCTGCGTGTATGGAAAACACATCCCAGTTGGCTATATCGCATAACAGAGGTTATACCCCTCTCCCAAGCACCTCTTTTCTGTATTCTGTCATTTCTGTTTGCCTCTTGGTTAGTGAACTTCATTGTGAGCTTTCAGGAACTTTTCAAAAGCAGTATTTACTTTAATCCATTCCTTTTGTGCCTTTCTTCTTCCTATACCCTTGCACTTTGTTTTGTGCTTTGTAGTTTGTCCATTTTTGTTGTTTTAGCTTGTTATTTTTTTAATGTTTTTTATATTAAGTGGCAAAGCCCTTTCGTGTTATGTATTTTTACAGTTTTAATGTTTTCCTCGATGGTCCTTAATTTCAAAATGACTAAAACCAGCAGTGATGAAGAGGTGGTCTGGGTGGTTTCAGCTTTAGCACCACGGAAAAAGCAACGAGGAACAAAAAAACATAGCTGACATTTGACAACATTTCTGCGTACAGGATCATCAAAGCAAAAAGGAGATCGAATAGGTCATGTGCTATTTCTGTGGAAAGGTTTTGCGGAGCGGACCGTCTCACAAGCCGTCACAAAGCTTGGGGATATCCATGTTAATTCAACATTGTGTCGTCTTTATTTGGATGAAATGGATGAATCATATAGGAAGGCTCACGTGAAATATAAGGTCAAAGTGCATGGAGCAAGATCAGCCAAGCAGTATTTATCATCTATACAGAGGACATGACCAAAAGATGTACAAACTACTCAGGATCAAAGGCCATGGCTAGTGGCCCATTTATATGTTAGAAATTATAGTGGACACAGACAAAGGTTGTGGCACTAGCTAGTATTGTGGTGAAGCCCAGGGCTAGTGCCTGATCAGTGTTTATAATATACAGTGGACTTGGTTGAAAGCTGTAGCCACAGTTGAAGGCCAAAATATATGGTTGGTAGCCTGTTAGTGTTTTAAAATATTCAGTGCACATGGGTGAAAGTTGTGACCACTGTTCCTAACTGAATGCCATGATTATTACCCATTCATGTATTAAAATATATTTGACCATGCACATTGACCATGGCTGAAGGCCATGTTTAATGACAGTCACTGTTCTAATGTAATTAGTGATATCTTCAGTGATGTCATTTGATGAGTTAACTTCTCATCATAACTTCCCTGCAACTAACATTTTTCCTTGAACATGTGTTTAGTCAGAACAGCCTGTAATGAAATGGGAATGGACCGCACTGTAGTGACCGCAATATGAAAACAGAGCACAAAGGAGGTGAACAAATAGGCAAAATTTTATTACAAGCCATAAACCTGAGGGAGGCAGGATAAAAACTGCAAGGCGTTTCACAGCACTTGGTGCTTGATCACACGGCTGGTGCTGGGCATATTCTGCTAACATAATTTAGAAAGTCCCTCATCAGTTTCACAATTACATACAACCAGCCCATACAATACTGCAAATCTGTTGGCCATATTGGATTTTGCAATACGATAAAGATATGGTTACCAAAAACCAAATTTCACCAATATGCATAACATACTAAAGAACCAAACAATTGGATTATGCATACAATAAATTCAGAATTGAACGCACACGGAATATATTGCACTATGAACCAAACAGAAAAAAGTGAACCTGAACTTTGCAAAGCACTAACATTCATGAACACGCTATACATAGACAATGACAAATGTAATGCAAATGATACAGCAGTGAATACTCAATAAATAAATTGCAATACAAAAGTGCCAAGCTCATATATATCAAAGCCTTGCCATTCACAACCTCCATTAATTGTTGTTGCTAATGTGGATGGTAACTTACTTCAGTGTCAAACATATCTAGGGGCAACAGCTACGGGTGTACTGCAATTTGGCTTAAAGTAAGTATTAAAATATATAAAAGAGATATTCGGCTTTGGCCAAAAACGTAATTATTTTGTCGCTCAAGAGCGCATTTCAGTACATTTGGCTGATTGACTGCTGATGGGACTGTTTACTTGATCAACAGATTGCCTGTCTTTTTGGCTGCTCCAGGGATTGTGTCAGTGTCTTTTTCTGATTGATTTCCTCCTCCAGCGATTGCCTCCTCTGGAAATGCTGCATCCTGGGTTGGGCACTTAAAGCCAACTCATAGATGTGTGAGCAGAAGAGGAAAGTATTGACACACCGTGAAACTGGTTGGCTGCAGCCCGTCCAGATATCATGTTAATGTAGATGCCTTCCTATACAAGCTGTGTATTTGTAGTATCTGTTATGATGGAAAGGAGAATCAGGGCATCCTTTCTATTTTTCCCAGGCCCTTAAAATGTTTTGCTCTTTGCAAAGATATGTTACAGGAATAAAGGTTATAAGGAAGATTGAACATATTTCTAGCTGTATTATGCTGAAGAATCTGAAGTTTATGGATGAGGGATTTGGGAAACCAGGCATATAATGAATTACAGTAGTCCTGCTTTGATCTAATTATTGCTGAAGCAATAATGTGGAAATGGTCAAAAGTGAAATTTGGTCGAATATGAATTGTCTCAAATAGTAGAAGGTATTCCTTGTAATAAAATGTATTGCAGTAGAACATTGTCATAGAGGATCAAGGTACATTCTTAATGGCTCAAATGCATTTAACATCATAATGAAACAAGAGTCTAGCTGAAAGGAGTGTTCAGAGGTCAGATTATGGAAATGACTGCCGGGGTGTACAAACATTGGCTCAATTTTGGTGGTGTTGAGACTCAGTCAATTACTCTGCATCCAGGTATGATCTTGCATGAGTGTGTCAGACAACAGCTTATTATCTGGCAAAGACGGCCTCTGGTTTTGAAACAGAGTTTACTGCCATCGGTGCAGCAG
This sequence comes from Ambystoma mexicanum, assembly GCF_040938575.1. Classification (NCBI taxonomy): domain Eukaryota; kingdom Metazoa; phylum Chordata; class Amphibia; order Caudata; family Ambystomatidae; genus Ambystoma; species Ambystoma mexicanum. The sequence goes on from NC_090928.1 coordinate 564,277,577, forward strand.
TATATTTTAAAATCAATTTTGGTGAATAAATCATGAAAAGGTGGGCATAGATATTGACCGGCAGCAGAGGAAAACCAGATCCCTGAGGGACACCATATTTGGAGTCAATGGCATCTGTGGTCACACCATCCAAGATGAGATAGAAACTGTGGCCCATGATAAAACAGACAAACCAAATAAGTGAAGGGTCATATAATCTTCAAAAGAGGACTGCCTCTGTAGGAGAAATTGGTTTGTTTGTTTGTTTGTTTTATTACTTGTATTGCGCACCAGACCCGAGGCTATTAGGGCGCATTGCATAAGATCACTCACAACTTAGTTACACATAAGAAATACAATTACATAATGCAATATGGTTAAACATAAGCAGAATATATATATATATATATATATATATATATTATATATATATATATTACGTGGACGCAGTAGCGTCCATATAGTTATGGTTAAGTTGGTGTTTCCATAGGAAGAGCATTTTTTGGGTGGCTTATAACTTCGCTCCCTCTAGACAAATCCTCACCAAACTTTGTAAAAAAAAGTATATGGCCCATTCTGAATTTTTTTGCAAAGTTTGGAGAGGTTTGGTCCAGGGGGGGCAAAGTTATAAGGGGGTCCCAAAACGTTTGTTTTTTCCCATAGACATAATGGGAAAAAACTTTGCGCACGCCTACAGCCCAAACCGCTGGACGGATTTACACCAAATTTACAGCAGGACCGGGGGATTGGTCCCGAAAGCGTGCATTTGCAAATTTGGTGTAAATCCGTCCAGCAGTTTTTTTAATATGACCAAAATGTAAAGCAAAAAAATTAGTGATATCTCCGTTCGCTCCGCGGACGGACTTCCCGGTTCGCTCCGCGGACAGTGCCCTGATTGACTGAGCAGCTTGCGTGATGTCCGCGGACATCCGACGTGTTCGCTGATTGGACGGCGTGGGGCGTGGAGTGCATCCGATTTTTGGTGGCGCCCAACATTTTGCATTCGCGGACGACCGCGGACAGCGAGGTGAAACTTGGTTTAAAAATTGTATTTAGTGGAGTGTGTTGGTGTGTAAGAGTGTTTGGGGAGGTTGGGGGAGTATGAGCTAGGTGCAATGTTGTATTTTTTTATGTGCTAGACGCTTTTGTTGCGTTCGATTTGTCTGCGGACAACACGGCTGTTCTGAAATGTTCATAAATAAACAGAATGGATTCGGTGTCAAGTTGAAAGTGTTCTAAGAACACTCGTGGGGTCCTGGAATGTTCGCAGGGGGTGTCCTGGAGACGTAGTCTGTATTGTTCGTTGGCAAGCTGAAAGTGTTCTAAGAACACTCGCGGTGTCCTGAAATGTTCGTACATAAAGAAAATGGGGGTGTCCTGAGGACGCTGTCTGTATCGTCCTCTGGCAAGTTGAATGTGCTCTAGGAACTTCCTTGTGTCCGCGGACATTAAAATGGTTGCAATGCTTGAATCTATGGGTGTGATATGCTTCAGTGGTTGTGGCCAGGGTATAGAATGTTGGGTGCATGGCCATTTGGCCAGGCACCGAAGACTCTATGCCCTGGCCACAACCACCGCAGCATATCACACTCATATGCATGCACCCAAGAGTCTATGCCGTGGCCACAAGCACCGCAGCATATCACACTCATAGTGGCTTATAACTTTGGGTCAAAAACAAATTTATAAGGAACAATGTTATAAGCTAGTATGGGTGTGATATGCTGCGATGGTTGTATTTATCATGTTATACTTACTATTTGGTTTAGTAACAGGAGTCCATGTTTTTCTTGTTCATTTCTGTGATAAAAGAAAATAGCATGTTAGTATTAGTATTTTATAAAGACGTATTACATTGTACAATCAACATTTTGTTGCTAAAATCATTGGGTCTGTGGGAGAAAAAACATCCATGGTGGATTAAAAAAAAACTCTTTTTCTGTTATGCTACAGTTTATTTGTTTGTTTGTTTTCAGTGTTTACTTGTTGTTTCTGGCTAATGCTTTATACATTGGATTGTTCTAGTTTTTGGGAGCAGTAAGATATTAGGTATTTGTTTGGATATTGTAAAATTTTGGAGCAGTTAGATACCAGTAGGCGTATTCTAACTGTTTATTTTTTTATATCATTTTGTGCTATTTATTTATCTGTTTGTATATTTCTAAATTTTGGGACAGTTAGATACCAATTGGCGTATTCTAACTGTCTATTTTTTTCTCTATTTGAGTGGTATTAATTTATGTGATTAGTTGTTGTAGCATCTTTGGGCAGTTAGATAGCTTTTGGAATATTGTGACAGTTTAATTTTTTTTACTACACGTGTACTTAAGGTTTAAGTACAGTTTGGTTATCAAATTTTGGTTTTAAGAACATTAAATAAGCGTTTGTAAGATTGGCTGGTAATCTCTGCTTTAGAGTAATGGTACTATCATTACATTCAAACCATCCACATTTCTTTTTTATATATGCAGTGTAGTGCACTGAATTGGTTGTGGCTCCTGCGTGGTAGATTATACCTATTGTTGTGAAGGTTTTCCTACCAAGTGATATTTGACCATGTGTGAATCCAGTCAGCTTGCAGTTGTTTTTGGTACCATCTGCATTGTAACGTAGAAGCATTAGTATTACGTATTTACTATGTGTTTGTATTACTAACGTGGAGCGAGTATCTGAATTATAACATAATCTACCATGGTTTGCATTTTGTACAAGTTGCTGAAATGGAACAGATTAACAATTAGGTATTGATATATACACAAAGCGTTCATTGGGGATTTGTTCTTGTGTCACATTGTTGCAGAGAGTGCATGTATGTTTCCACATGTATGAAATCTGGAAGATTTCATTTATAGGTATGTTTTTGTTTTCCAGTACTAATAGTAAGTACATTAGACATTCTTGTGGATCTTCCTGTGAGTTTATAGTGAATTTCACCATTCCAGCACAGTAGTCCAATTGTTGTCTTATTCCATAAACACTATACGTATTGTCAGGATTGTTTGCTGCATTTCTGTGAAGTACTAACATTTGCAAACACAATGGGTCTGTACTGTGTAAGTAAATGTTCTCAACAATTGGTGGTAATTGAAATAGAATATTCATTGCTACATTTGCGTAGCAATTTACACCAACTATATTTGAGAGTTTAAATGGACCAGGTAGTTCTGTATCTGACTGCTTTTTTGGGAGTTTGTCTTCCTTCTTTGAAGAAGTACCTGGTTTACTTTCCCTAATTGATTCTTTTTTGCTTGTGGCACTTGATGAAGTATTACTTTCTTTTACTCTCTTTGGAGGATTTGCAGTGACATCCTGTTGCTTTTCTGTTTGATTTATTTTTCTTTTATAATGTTTTACTTTTCGTGGAACAGAATATGTGTTTAGATGGGGAGTGTATAGTGAACGCAGTCTATTGTATTCTAAAATGCAAGGAATATCAGTGTTTATTTTACTTGCATCAAAGTTGATTAGAAATAGACTGTCAAGTGTACGTAAGTGTGATAGTGCTACGTAGCTCATGCCTTCTTTAAAGACTGTGTTACCAATGTCTATCATTGCTTTGTCTAGGGTAAGACCTTGTGATCTTTGAATGGTGACTGCGTATGCAAGAGTTAGAGAAAATTGTTCTCTGCGTACATACATGTCTGTGAAGAGAAGGAATTGAGCTGTTGAGCGTCCTATTCTTTTTTTTCTTTTTACTTCTGAAAGTTTGTCAAAGAGAATATTGACAAACTGAATTTTGTTGTCACATGGGTATGTTTGAAAGCCAACAACTGTACCCAGTGCTCCATTAACTAGTCCTTGGTCCACGTCAAGGGTACTTTTCAGCATTACTGTGCAATTTGTACTTTTCAGCATTACTGTGCAATTTAAGGATAATTTTAATATCTTTTCCAAGCCTGCTGTGTTTGAGATTGATTTTTCTAAACTATTTAGTCTTGTTGTGGCTTGGTCACACATGGGTAGTGTCATTCCATGTACATCTAGTTTGTCTGTGGCGCTAATTTCCATTATTGGTTGCATTTCTTTACTTAACATTATTTCATTGCATTTGAAACAGCTTGCAAGAGTTGGCATTAAGGCCATACAATTGACATTTTTGTGGGCTAATTGTTCCATAACATCTGTAGCACATGCATTATCACCATAAAGTGCATTAATATGCCAGCTTTTCAATATTGCCTCTGCTTCTTTAGAAAGTATACCACTCTGATACTTTTTAAGATGTTGGCATAAGTGAGATCTGCAGATTGGCGCATGTTTTCTGTTAATTCTCTGTATTGGACTATTTGGAAAAATAGGCTAACCTTTTACTGGTGTCAATTGAAGAAGATCTCCGAAAACAATAATGTGTTTTCCTGCAAAGAACTCTTCATAGTTTGTTTTGAGTACTTCTTGTAATCTGAGGTGAATGAAAACCAACATTTGGTTGGACACCATGCTCACTTCATCTATTAGTAGCATTTTCATTTGTTTCAATACTCTGCGTAGTTCTATTGCAGCTTCTGCTGAAAGTTTGTAATAATCTAATTTGTTTTGGTGTTCTACTGGCAGGAGGAGTAATCGGTGTAAAGTGACACCACCTATGTTGTAGGCAGCTAAACCTGTGGGGGCAGTGACAAAAGCTGACAGTTTGTTGTTTGTCAATTGTTGAAGGAACTTACTGATGATTTTGATTAGGAATGTTTTGCCAGAACCAGCTTCACCACTGACATACAATAGTATAGGTTTGTAATTTTGACAGGTGCATTCTTTCTTTTCATGTTGTACACCATGTGCAATTTCTTTTGCTACTTCTTGAAAAATGCTACGTTGCTCATTGTTTAGCTTTGATTTTAGTATAGTTAAGTCTTCTTTATCTTCATACTGACACATGGTGTTTTCTACTTCTATCATAGCTAATTCTGCCGCATTTGTTATAAGTGGGTCCCCCAGTGGTTCTTGGCTTCCTGTGACAGAAGGTTGACTACTGTCAGGAGTGTCCTTATCTAGTTAGGCCTGGAGTTCTTCTTCGTGTTGCTGTTCATTGTGCAACATTGTTTTGTACTGTGCAAAGTTTACATCAGTTATACTGCTTTCATTTGCTTTGAAAGCGTCTTCATATGAGTCATAGTTATCTAGTATTTCTTTTTCTTTTCTACATGGTTTAAAGAGTTGTAGCAGGGACATGTAATATACTTCTTTATGTTGAGGAGTCTTTAATGACAATTTGATATGATTAATTAAATTTGGTTTGGTGAGTTTTACTAAGCTTCCTTCACAGTTTGTCACTTTGTATTTACGGTTTTGTTCATCAGGTTTTATATTATTTTTGTATGTGTAGTTTTGGGCTATGTGGTATAGACACATGGTTTCCAAAGTGGTACTCCTGTTTGGGTAGTTTGTGTCCAATAAATTGTTTTTTAAAATGTCTTGGCTGTTGGGATCATGTTTGGCTATTGTTTCTATATCTTTGTATGATTTTAGAACTCTTTTTCTAGATTTAGCTGGACCAAGACTTAGCCATACTATATTTTCAGATTTACCATACAATGCAGTACCAGTTAATCGATCAGCTGGTTCATAGGATCCACATTCTCTATGGGACAGCATTTTTATGCCCAAGCTGTATAATTTCTGAGACACTGTTTTATCTGATTACAGGTCATTCCAGAGGTCTTGGAGCTCTGTCTTTTCTGATTTGCTGTGACATATCGTGCAACTGCAGTAGAATTGTCTATTGTTGCATTCCATAAGTGGGCAATGATTGCATTGTAATCATTGATGTATTTTTCTTCTTCTTTTCTTTTTATGCAATATGTATTTTTAGGTGACTTTCCTTTAACACTATGTCTAACTGAAGACATGAGGTTGTTCACTTGACCTGCATTTGTAACTGGTCTAGGGAAACCAAATTAGCATTTGGTGTAGTATTTCCCTTTGTTTTTGAATTTCGATGACAGTATTTGCCACATTTGTGTCTTTGGAATTGTAAAATTTTTGCATGAAGATCACTATTTGTGGATTCTGATGGAAGTTCACAAGTGACATATTTTTCAATAAACTGTAAAACAGTAGCATCACTGTCTTCACCAAATTTAGGAGCATCTTTAATCCATAAAAGCATGTGGACATGTGGTGCTCCTCTGGCTTGGTATTCTTTTCCCCAAAAGAAGTGTGGCACTTCTCCAAAGGGAGGAACAGTTTTATTACAAATAAAATGTAGCATAGCAATGAAGCGATGGTGAAAATATCTTGAAACATTAAAAGGATCCTGAGAACAAAGTTCTCCAGATGTTAGTATATCTATGTTTGTTTTGTTTTCGTTTGATATGCGTAGGAAAGCATGTAAATCTTCCCATGCATGTTCTGCACAACTTAATGTAACAAACCAAGTGGGTGGGTCAAGGTTTCTGATTATACAACGTACATCTCCATGACGTCGAAACCAGTACTCTTTAGTACCACGCATATTTGCTAATAGATTTGTAAGATTTGCTTGTAAAACCTCATCTTTTTGTTGAACTTTTTGTAATAATTGTGTAGCTGTCATATTTTGAAAGTGTGATCCTGATTTTAATATGTGTGCAACTCCGTAACATAAAGTTGCTAGTTCACTTTCAAAGAGTAGGTGGAATATGTATTCCACATTTTGTCGAAATCTGGGATCTTCAGAATACATTCGTAATGAGCGATATTGTGATGCTGATATTTGAATAAGTCTATCATCGTATCTTCCTCCTTTGCCAGTAGGAAAGAGTAGATGGAAAGCACATGCTTCTATACTTTTTTCCCATATGCTGATTGTTGATCCTTTTGTTTGACGCATTTGGTATGTTTCCAGTGCATCTTCTAAGGTGTCATTAGAGTGCAATGGATGAATTGTATAATGGTCTAAAGTGTTGTATAATGGTCTAAAGTGTGTGGGTGAAGAAAAGGAGACCTTGGGGGTGTTTCTTTCTTAAAGCCTCCAGGCATCCTTTTCAGCTGGGATGTTTCAGCTTTTACTGCCTGTCCGGGGCTGCTTACACTGAGCATGTGCAGCTGGGATGGCTCATTGGTGCGCTCCCCTCTGCACATTCAGCGCAGCCCCACCAAGTCCATGAGTAAAAAGATTTTGCTGTTACTCATTGACATGGTGGGGGAATGTCATTGTTGGTGGGGCACCTCCCCACCAGCCCCATGGGCCAGCCGCACCTGCCAAATCTGACAAGTACGAGAAAATAATCGTTCCCAGCTTGGCTTGGCTTGTATATGCAACAGAGTTCACTTCCTGAACAGGGGCGTAGGCATTGACCAGCTTCTTGTGTCTCTTGACTTATTTCAGTTGTATCTTTCAAGTTTTCTTCAATATTAATTTCTTTGTAATATTCATTATTCTCTTTAAGATATTGCAGGGCTTCTCTAACTTTATGTAAATCTACCAGTTGTTGCCAAATTGATTTGTCTTTTGTAGGTACTCCATTTACCAAGATAAATAAAGATTGTTGCATTGGACATTGCCCTCCTAGAGTGTGCACATTTTCTTTAAGATCTAATGGTAAATACACTACTTTTCCACGAATACCTTTGACTAATTCAGAGGGAGGTAATTTTGCAGTTTTTGGTTGAAGGTGTATTATTGCTTGAAATGGGTGCACTGTTTGAATTATGATGCTCTCATATAAATTAAGTTGTTGACACGGTTTTGGTAGTGGATATAATTCCAAGTTATTTGTGATAGCACGTGAAGGAGTTTGGTTGTTGTCAAGTTTTGTAGTGCAGTAACTGCAAAGTATTATGGGGTCAGTTATTTCGTATTTGTTTTCTGCTATAAGGTTGAGAGCTAATTCAAACCATTTAGAATATTCATTGTCTTCTATTTTGTATGATAGGTCTACAGTTTTTGTGTTACTTTTATAAAAAGTTCTGCGGCAACATACACATACGTGGTTTGGTACTTCAGCTGAAGTACTTTCAAATTTTAGTATTTCTTTTTTGTATGTGTGTAGTGAAAGGTTGCCATGTGCAGAATTGTTACGAAGTTGGTTTACAGCTAATTCATCTTGTAAGTGGGTTTCACTTCCAAAATATTTTGTCTGAATATAGTCGATTTCTTCTAGTAGGTCTTTTGCTGTACCATGTAGAAGAATGTTATTTAAATTGGCTAGTGCTAAAGCAGGACTTTTAGCATAGTACAGTTTATAAACTAGATTTCTTATACTTGCATGATGTGTTGATATCCTTTTTATATCATGGAAGTTTGTTTTGCAAGTAGGTCCTGTAATGCATGCCAATGAATGTCCTTATAGTCCTGTGTACTTGCGTACTGGACAAGCATCCATATTTTGAAGTAGTTTAATTTTTATTTTGTCTTTGCTTTTCACATATTGATTGAGGAATTGGCGTAAAGACGTGAACATTTTTTTGGGAATGTTGCACATTGACGTGCATGGCCATTTGTACACTAGATGATCTGATTCAGTTGAATGGAGGGGTAAATCAATGTTTTCAGGGCATATTTTTGTAAGGAGTACTTCTTGTTCCATTATGGTATTATTAACTTTTTCATAACCTCGACCACTGCTATGTATGGCAATTGTATTTGTTTGCTTTTGTTTGTACGCTTCTTCATTAAAGTATGGTTCTGTGCTTGTAGTGTGACTCCATTCACCTCCACAGATATTTAAGAGGTTATTTCTGTTGACATTTTGTTTATTTAGAGGTCTTTTTTGTAATGTGGTTATTAGTTTTGTTAGTGGTTTCATTCTGTTTAACACTAAAATAAATAACTTTCTTTTGGGAAGAATTGCACTGTCTATAAACGCTTCTAAGATTACTTTCCTACGATAGGTTTGAAGTGTTGAACCTAGTTTCTGTCCTTTTTTATAAGATTTTGAAGGACTTTGTGACGGAACATTTTGGCTAAAATACTTTTCTTGGTATGCTTACTTTGTACTATATCAAGATTTATAGAAGAAGTTTTATAGTTAATTGTTTTTTGGGTTGTTTTACTTTTTGATAGAGGAGGCGAAGATGTTGTACTTGAAACGTCTTCTTTTTCACTACATGACTGTATTAGCTGTTGTGTTTCAACTTTTTTTTACAAATTCTGCTATAGATGGATGTTTATGTTGGAGACTTTTCTTTTCATTTGCTCTACTTCTGCGTTCCTTTCTATGGAGTTGCTTTTTGGTAGTCATTCTTTAGGGTCTGTTGAAAAAAATACAGAAGGTATGGGTTGGGGTGTTCTGCAATGCATGTGTGTTGTGTGCATGAGTGTTTGAGTAAGATGATAAAGATGTATGTAATGGTGTGTGATTGTGCATTGGGAAGTACAACTACTAGGGATGGGTATTCTTGAATTCATGTGTTACTAAACTGGGGTTCAGATGACAGAAAAAAGTAAGCCAGTGGTGTGGAGAAGTATAAATAGAATATCTAAAGCTATACAAATAAAACAGTCATTTGTTCTACATCTAAATTCTAGCGGCTGAGTTGGGTAATTTGTGTATCGAAAAATAGGAATTTGTGGGCCATTCTACCATTAAATCACTGTTGAAGACGGGGGGATTTTTGGTCAGAATGGTGCAGAATCTCTATTTGTAGGCACAGAAATAGCATGAATTAACCTTACAGTGTGTTTGAGTAATAATTCAAATATTATGGTAGCATTCGACTTACTTTTTTTCTAAAATGAGCAGTTTGCTTCTTAGTTGTTCTTTGTACTTCAAATTCGGCAGCTTCTTTTCAGGAGAATGGTCTTCACTGCCATTGTAAAAGAAAGAAATTAGTACTTTGGTTTGTATATAGCACTGTTTTTAATTTAGACATAGATTTTTTAAATTGAAATGCTCAGCGCCTTCCTCAAAACCATTAAAACTATTTTATGACTAACTGTAGGAAAGAAAATATCTTTACTATGGCTTGTGAAATTCATAACGTACCACTGTATACCACTATTCCTGTAACTAAGCTTTTCCATGTAATAGTGAGTCAATGTCATAGCCTTCTTTTCCACGTAATAGTGAGTCAATGTCATAGCCTGCTTGTCCTATATAAATGTAAGTAATTACATAAATTAAAAAAATTAAAACCAATTATGTGTTTGTACAAATATTATTGTTTGAGATTTGATCATAGAGTGTGCATGTAATTTTGTTTGATTATATGTAGTCTATATATTTTATTTAAAAAATGTTAGTTTAACATTATTTGCGTGTGTGTGTGTATGAAGAAATTAAACGGTATAAAGGTTTGTAAGTCACAGTTCATTTTAGGTCAATGAAAAAATTATCGTGGATTCATTTTACAGATTATACAAGGTAAAAGTCGGTTAGAAAATGTCTTCATGTACTGTATAGAAAATATGCATACCTGTAGTTTGTGTTCATGCATTTGGATATGGACGAAGCTGCAAGTAGAAATCTTGGAGACTTGTATAGTTTTTCTCGTAGATCGTGCTTGCCAATGGTATGAGACTTGTACTCCGAGAGATTCACCGTACATTTGCAGTGATGATCTATGATGATGTAGTTACATGTAGAGGTCTTGGATTTGATTGGTGGATGGGCATGTGATTTCTTAGCTACATCCAATGAGGGAATGGCACAGAGAGTGAAGTGGAAATGGTAGAAGGACTGTCCATGTTACGATATGTTCGCGGACATGGCGGTAGTTCTAGGACACCACGTATTACATATGGGGAATTTGGGGTGGGGAGGCAATCAAATGAGATTGAATGTAGCAAGGGATTGGTCAGTAAAGTTTAGTGAGTGTGTTGTGGTAGGAGAGGTTTTCTCAGATATTCTTTTTGCTGAGAGAAGAACAGATAGCTATGGCTGAGTGTTTCAAAAAACAGATTGTGTGGATTTTGGGAGACTCGTGGATACATTGGTTGAAGGTGCATGCAGAAAGCTGTGGAGTATCTATAGATCTTGGATTCGCACATGTGGAAGTGCACTGGCATGGAGTGCGTGGAATGAAGTGGTTGGACTTGCTACCTCTCTGTGCAACTTTGAAGATAGAGGAACATCCAGACATAATTGTAATTTATTGTGGAGGGAACAGTTTAGGATGTGTCTGGAATTTATTTGCAATTTGCAATGAAAGAAGGACTTCAGAAGATCATGGACATGTTTCCAAACTCGAAAGTAATTTTTTCACAGATTGCGCAAAGACAAATGTGGCTTTGTTGTTTCTCAGGTGGTCCACAAATGGAGAAAGCAAGGCGTAATGTTAATAAGGCTGTTTGTGCCTTCCTAAGAGATTTTGGCATGTCCTCTTTTCACAACACGTGATAACCTGGGTATCACTGGTCAGGCTCTGGCATGGCTGACCTCTTTCCTTTCCGGTCGACCCTCCCAGGTCCAAATGGGCTCCTTCCTCTCTGACATCTTTTTCTCCACCTGTGGTGTCCCCCAGGGATCCAACCTCTCTCCCTGGCTTTTCAACCAGTATCTGGCACTCCTTGCCCACCGCATCGCCGCTCTCTGCCCCCACTTCCAGTGCTATGCGGACGATACCCAGCTCATTTTCAGGCTACCCTCGGCCTCCTCCTCTCCTTCCCTCATCTCCGACTGTCTGTCTGCTATCCAGGAATGGTGTGCCGCCAATGACCTCTGCCTTAACGCCAGTAAGACTGAGATTCTACTCATCGGCACACCCACTCCCTCCTTCCCTGCAGCTCTCTGGCCGGCCTCCCTTGGCCCCCTTCCTGCCCCTACCTGCAAGGCTAAAAACCTCGGGGTCATCTTCGACTCCACACTCTCCTTCTCTCCTCATATATCTGACGTCTCTAAGAAGTCACACTACCAGCTGCACCTCCTCAGAGGTATTCTTCCCTTCCTCTCCTTCCCCCAGAAGCTCACTGTCTCCCGAGCCCTGGTTCTCTCAAGGCTGGACTACTGTAACAGCCTCTATCTTAATCTGCCTGCCTCCACTCTCCGCCCTCTGCAACTTATCCAGAACAGAGCTGCGAGACTTGTCCTTGGCCTCAAGCCCAGGGACCGTATCTCTCCAGGACTGAAATCTCTTCACTGGCTCCCAGTGGCTGCGAGGATTAAGTTCAAAACCCTCTGCATTGTCCACAAGGCCTTCTGGGGCCTGGGGCCTAAATACCTTCAACTCTCTCTTCCTAAATATCTTCCTTCACGAGCCCTTCGCTCATCCGTCTCCAACTCCCTCATGGTCAGCCGCTTCTCGAAGCAACGAGCTGGGGGTAGATCTCTCTCCGCAGCAGGGTCCTCCCTCTGGAACAGCCTTCCTGCCTCCCTAAAACTTGAGGAGAACCATCTCCGGTTCCGGAAGCACCTCAAAACCTTCCTCTTCGCTTCTGCCTTCTCTCTCCCTCTCCCCTGCTAAACCTGCTTAACTCCCCACTGAATTCTGCACTAAACCTGCATCTGGGCCACTCTCAGTGACCTCGGTCCAGGGCCCAGCCACTCTCCACTTGCACTGCCTCCCTGGCTCCCCCTGCACTATGGGACTGTCACTGTATCCCTACAGCCCCCTTCCCAGCACTTGCTCTGCACTTACCTCGCACTTGCCACCAGCTGGCCCTTTTATTTATTATTTATTATTTTATTACGCTACTTACCTTGTACTGCACTTTCCCCCTCACCTCCTCCCCCTGCACTTTCTCCTTTTCCCCTTACCTCTGCACTTGCGCGATCTGAATGACACCTGGCCTAGTAGGATCGTTTGTCTGTCTTCCCCTTGTTTCCCTCCCTCCCTGCCTCGTCGCGCCTTGAAACACTTGTGTATAGGCGCGTTACAAATACCATATCATATCATATCATATCACAATGAAAATATTATGTTTCGTAGTACATACATTTTTCGCAGAGATGGAGTCCATCTTACTTATGCTGGAAATCAGATTTTTCTGAGAAATGTACAAAATGCATTGCGACCTTTTTTTAGAAATACAGCATCCATTTTGAAGTAGGTGTTAAGTATTTATAATTTTTGACATACGAACACCTCCCAAAGGCTCTTTTCAGAGCCACCACTTGCTCCCAGAGAAAAATGCAATGGTTGCAATAGGGTAGCACCCCGATTTTATTTATGTTCGCGAACTGTCCGCAGACTTTCAAGAAATACAAAGGGCACTGCTTTATTTATCTTCACTTCTATTTTTTAACTGTGAAAGGCGGCTCTGAAAAGAGCCTTATTTTTTTTATTTTTGTTATTTTGTATTTTTTTTGGTTTTTTATACACGACACACTAGGAGAGGAGGGGAAAGGAGGGTAAAGGGGGGGGACACCAACCACAGGGATAAGAAAGGGCGAGCTGAGAGAATAAGATGTAGAGTGGGTTGTATATGGGTAGTGAGCAGGTCTTCTCGTGCTGTGAGACGATAGTCTCAGAAGCACTCCGAAGTCGCTCCCCCCTGCAGAGTACTGTGTCACAGTACATACATACAACTGTGACCCTCGAAAGGTAGGGTCATCAGAATTCTGTATGGCCTGTGAGGCAGCTTGAGGAAGACGCTGTCCCACAGAGGTGTTCCTTGTGGTGAAAGGATTAGAAAAGGAGGATGAAGTAGAGGCAATGAACCTACTACGCTCTTCGCAAGGTACAACCTGGCGAATGGCCCCAGTGTGGAATGAGATGAGGTGTCGCTTCATGGTAGTGGTCCCAAAGCTGTACGAACCATGCCTCCCATGACTGAGTACCATTTTGCACTCATTGCAGGTGACACGGTTCGCACGAGCCTTAGGACCATTCCCATGAACGGTAAACAACCGCCACACCCAAGAATCACGCCGAGGGTGGGTAGTAGGGATTTCCTCTACCTCATTCTCGTCATCCTCTTCTTCCTCCTCTGTATCCTCACTCCTGTTCCCCTCTTCAGGCCCTTAGGGAGATGATGGTGGTGAACGGGGTGGGGGTTGTGCTGAGGCAGATGTAGCACCAGGTGGCAATAGTGGAGCCATGGATGTCATCGGCTTGGAGATGGAAATCTCAAAATCTGCAAAGTATGCAGAAAAAGGCAGTGTGCTCTGTGGAATAGCCAGAAACACAATGAGAATGAGCTCTAGGGTGTGGTCTTTTATAGGGGTGCTTGTACGCGGTTCTCGGACATGCGCGCTGTCCGCAAGACGGATAGAACACCAAAAAAGGTTGAAAAAGTCACAAAAACTATGTGGAAACTTAGGATTAGTATGTGGGATTTGTGGTATGGTGGGTTTTTAATGAGAAATATTGTGGATTACTTGGAAATGTACCTTTAAACTGTTCGGGGACACGAACAGTGTCCGCATTCAGAACACGCGATCAGCGTGGGCGTGGTCACATGATTGTTTCGTAAGCATGTTCGCTAAGGAAGCGGCCGTCCACAGGACACCCAATGTACGGACATTGTTTTGCGCATGCGCGTTGATGTTCTACGGACAGTGGTCGGGTCCTGAACTAATTAAAAGTGCGTCACACGTAAAACTAACAGTTACGGAAAGCCGTTTGTTCTTAGCACAGTTTAACTTACTTGCGAACAATACTGACAGACATAGCGTCCCCATCACACCTCCATTTTCGTTTATTTACGAACAGTTCAGGACACCACGAGTGTTCTTAGAACAGTTTCAACTTGCTAGCGAACACTACGAACAGGCATAGTGTTGTTAAGGACACCTCTATTTTCGTTTATTTACAAACATTTCAGGACACTACGAGTGTTCTTAGAACAGTTTCAACTTGCATGAGAACATTACGGACAGATATAGTGTCCTCAGGACACTTACATTTTCGTCTATTTACGAACATTTCCGAACAACCGTGCTGTCCATGGACACCTAAATTGGTTTTAACAAAAAGAACTGAAACTAAATACAACACAATATAAAAAAGTAACTTTATTTGACATATATTAACAATTTATGACTGAGAAGGTGGGGCAGAAACGGAAACAAAAATAGGAGAATTAGGGATTTCAACATAATTGGGATCAGGTGAAGAAGGGATGGAAATGTCATCAAAACCTTTTGGTCAATGGAGAGGGTTTGGGGTTAAATGAGTGGGATATGGTGAGGGGGGACAAGTACAGGTGGGACAATGGTATCATGTTGTTAGTGTTAAGTGATCTTCCACAAAGTTTTTTAAATTGGTAAAACTTGCCATAAGTTGGTTCATTTTTTCATTTATGTGTTCCAGAGTGTTATCCACCGCTTCTTTTTCTGTAGTAGTTTCAATTTTTGTATGGTCTGTACAAAAAAAATGTATATGTTCAATGTATACAAAATAATATTTATTAATTGGTTTATATAGTAAAGTGTGTACCATTAGGTGCACTATCTTCTGACATTTCCTCCGTTGGGAAATGCTCCTCTAGCCACTCTAGAGTACTACACATTTCTGTGAGAAAACAAAAAAGTTATATTTTTTTTTATCTAATACAGAAAGTTTATAAATATATGAGTAAAATGAAGTGCACTTACTATTTCAGGTAAGATATGTGATGAGTAGTCTGTACGTCTGGTCTTGCTCTTAGTTGTGGAGTGTCTGTGAGGTAATTATGATGGAAGCCACTTTATCTTCTTTTGGTATATTCCATTTTAGAATATATTGTATTTAAATGAATGGTTAGTGTGTTACATATATGGGTTACATTTCCTAAGTATTACTACATATACTTTGTATGTGTGCTGCTTTGTGAATTTGTTAAATGTTCCTATGTTGTGATATAACAATTACACATACCCCCCAAAGTTTTTAGGTGGTGGTACTGTTGTCCGAACATGTCAGCGGACAGTCAAATTCAGTAGAAAGGGTTCAGTATGTTCCATAATACATGTACATAAAGTCAATGTTATTATTGTGCTACTAAAAAACTATGAAATTCAGTAAAAAAACTTTGTTAAAGGGACGTTATGGTTCAGTTGCGCTACGAAAAACCTATGAAATTCAGTAAAAGAACTTTGGTAAAGGGACGTTATGGTTAAGTTGCGCTACTAAAAACCTGTGAAATTCAGTAAAAAAACATTGTTAAAGGGACGTTATGGTTAAGTTGCGCTACTAAAAACATATCAGATTCAGTAAAAAACTTTGTTAAAGGGACGTTATGGTTCCAAGTAAAACCGAAAAAAAACCCTGAAATTCACCAGTTATGAAAAGCTAAGCAACCATAACTCGCGCCACCACCGTGCACTGCTAAGACTAACACCCAGGACATCAAAGATGACATCACAAATGTCATTCATAGCAGCTGAGAGCAAAAAAGGACCTCTTTACTATTGCCCTAGTTTGTGCCTCCACGTTAAAGTCTGTGCCACAAAGCACAGCAGGGGATTTTTCCTAGCTTGTAAATGTGGTGGTAGGCCCATCTAAGTCAGAATGTTAAACCAGATTTAAGCATTTATTTATATATTTATTGGATATTTATAAGACTCTTATACAACAATACAGTGTTTCAAAGCACCACAAGGCATAAGGGAGGGCAACAAGGGAGCAAATATACAATGAAAGTGACAATGAATAAATAGAAAACAAACAGTGGCCCTACTAGGCCTTCTGACATTTGGAATGTACAAGTGCAGCGGAAAGCAAAAAGAATAAATGTGGGTAAGGGGTAAGTACAATTAGGGACTGCTGGGGGGGTGCCAGAGGTGCCCGTTTGGGAGGTAACAGCGAAGTGTATGGGTGGAGACACCCCAGGTGAAAGGGAGGTGTACCGTCCAACAAGTAAGTGCAGGGCAAAGGCAAACCACCCAACAGGCGGGTGTGAGCCCAGGTGGCAGTTCAGGGTAGTGCTGGTGGCAATTGGGCAAAAGGCCAGGACCCTACTGTACTCTTGAGGAACCAGGCCACCAATATCAGTGACAGAGGGGGTGTTTAGCACAGAAGGGGAAGAGGGAAGGAGGAGGAGAAGAGAAAGGTATTGACTTGTTTGCAGAACATGAGGTGGTCTGGTTCAAGATGGAGAGAGAGAGGGAGACTGTTCCATAGGATGAACCAGCTGAGGAGAGAGAGCTGCCCCCAGCTCTCTGCTTGGAGAAACATTTGGTCAGCAGACAGTTTGAGCTAAAAGATTGCAAGAGAGGAAGGGTACGTATGCCCCCTATACATTCTGCAAGAAATAAGTCTATTTGCTTATCCCATCGTGGGGAGATATCCCCCTTGTCTTTCCCTGACGACAGTAGAAGGAAGCAATGGGACGATACACTAAGACTCCATATGTGCCACATCAGACACCATTTTGTTCTAGGCCTCACAATGATCTCTAAAAAGCCTCCTGTCCCCTTACCTAGTGCTGAGCACAGCCAGCTCCACCAGCCCCCACCACCTCTTCCTCTGTCTATGTGGTACCAACCCTGTTCTCACGGAAGTCCAGGTGTGAATTTTTGCAAACTGAGAACTGTATTCTTTCTCTTCCTCTGAGCTCACTGCCCTGTGTGTGACCAGGGGGACTCATCTCCACAAACCTGCTCCTGCTCCTTTGCCCCAACTCATAGAAATGATTGCCTGCACAACCTCTTTTCCTTGTATTCTCCTTTCATGTAGCAGTGGTGAGACCCTTCCTCACTGACCAACCTAGATTGCCCCAATATAACTAATCTCATGTGATCATATATTCTCCATGGGCTAACACCTATCAATCAATTTGTTTGACCAATGAGGCACCAGGACAAATAAATCTCAGATCGAAACCTTTAGATAAGCCACCTGGCAAACAAGACCACTGCACCCCTGCCCCACAAGGGCCCAGGTTAAGAATGTGTATAGTTTTGCTCACAATGTATAGGCGACGCCGCATTCTGGTACACATGTTATGTTTTACATTATTCATAGCATGTCAAGGATTACTGTATAGTTTAGATTAGTTAGGACAATCACACCTTTTGGACCCAGCATGACCTCTACCCCTCCCAGATGAGCCCAGCTGACCCATGTGCCGTGAGAAGCAACAGCTCCGCACCAACCAATCAAGCTGCACCACCCCAGTATGGCACATACTGCAACACTGTAGTACACCAATGGGCTTGCACTATGCATTCCCTATACTGTTCATCACTGATGACAAGATTTTTGTATAAGGATATGTTGTTTCTATATTGTTGGCAGAGCTGTCTCAGAGCAGCAGAGTCTTCTTTATAAACCTTTACTTAACTTGCAATCTTTCTCTTGGTCTCATTCCCTACTGGTGTGTGTCCATTTATTATGAGTTGGGATTTGTATTTTGGGGAATGACCACCTTCAAGATCTAAGGGATCTGGAAGGAGAGTATTTAGCGAGAAAATGCTGCAAATAGTGCGGTCTCTAACCCCAGAAGCCTTGTGGATAATGCAGAGGGTCTTGAATTTAATCCTTGCAGCCACCAGATTTATTTTAGAGCTGGAGAGATACGGTCTCTGGCCTTAAGGCCAAGGATAAGCCTTGCTGCCCGATTCTGGATAAATTGAAGGGGGTTAGGGGGAAAAGGGGCAGGTTAAGGAAGTAGCTGTTGCAGTAATCCGGCCTGAAGAAGACCAGAGCTCCAGAGACATTGAGCATGCAATTATAAAGGCAAAGGATACCGGTTGAAGCATTACATTACAATCAACTCTTCCACATAATTTCCCACCTCCTCGAGTTTCGGTGATAATGTGGAAAATGTGTCAGCAGTGGACACATATATGCAGATTAATGAACATGCTATCAGCATTAGAATGGCATGATTTGTTCAGGTACTGAATAGGTCTATTAGAGGTTGCAGATAGATCAAAAAAGGTACAGGAGGCAGAGGGAACCAATTGTGAACACTAGTGTACACCTACACTTTGAATGCTTCGAAGCTCAAACACACTACCTGGTTTTGTTAAATATCTGTCAAATTGAAAAAAGTACCCAGAGCCATCCATCTAACTCGTTTGTCTATGCCCATATGTCCAACATTAGAAAATAATGCACACAGCCTAATTTAAAAAAGCATTTTACAATGAAACATGCTTTGTAAATAAGGCCCAAAGTGTTGATAGTGGTACATGGCTTTTAGTTCATTAAGCTGTATCCTGTGTCTGCTGAAGTATTTGCTCTTCATGAACCATGAACGGACCCAAGATTCTCCAATGAATTGAATCAAGAAAGGATGCATGTTTTCAGACTAACTGCATATCTAAATGATCTTACACCATATATTGGACTGTTTAGGACTTGAGTTATTTCAAATATGTCTTTTAGAAGTGAATGTTAGATTTTTGCAATCAACAATAATTCTGAGCTGTTCAAACTTGTTACATTGTGTTCTTCCAAAATCGAGAAAATGGGCCTGACTTACAAAGAGTTGTTCAATGGGATTGCTTTACTGGAAAAGGCTCTTGTAAATCAGGACCATTGACTGCACTGGCAATAGGTCACTCTGCAGTTGTAGGGCCTCATTACGACCCAGGCGGTAAGTTACCGCCTGGGTCGTACCTTTACTACCATGGCGTAAACTATGTTTACGCCATGGTGGTTGGCGGACTTACCGCCCCATTCCGAGGTTGGCGGGGCGGTAAGTCCCCAATCCCCATTTACCCTTCCCCATTCCCATTTTTGCCCCATAGGGCATAATGGGAGTGGGGAAGGCGTTCATTACGCCACCGTAAATTACGGTGGCGTAATTAACTACAAGGTCCCTTAGCGCCATGGATTTTAACACCTGCTAAAAGCAGGTGTTAAATCCTCCATGGCGCTAAGGGACCTCGGAATCAGGCGGTAAGGGTCGGCACTGTTTACGCTGCCGTAAACCCCTTACCGCCTGGGTCGTAATGAGGCCCGTAATCCATCCCTGTACAGCTGAGCCGAAAACTGTTTAACAATTTAATTATCTCCACATCTGTCATTTTTGTCACAGTCCTCAATCTATGAAATGTCATCCAAGACCTAGGCAGTGTGATCCGAGACATTTATGCATGAAACACATATCACACGGGTTCTGAAATGTGGACCTCTGCGAAGGAACTGAATGTATGACTCACTATGCACCGCACTGAGAGGATGCATTCTGTTAATCATGTTACCAATGGCAACATGGTGAGAGTGTTGTAAATGTATCTGCAAAATATATGCTCCCTTGATTTCTATTGTGTTGCTCAGAAGCATGAGATCAGTAGTACAAAGACTGCCCAGTGGCTTCCAAGGTGAGCAGGTTGCTTATTAAATGGGGTCTGGAAGGTAGCCTCTCAATATATGCTTCTCATTGTTAACTGGGTGTTTGACTGTATACACATTGATAGAAAAAGCTGAAATTAACGAATAATGTCACCAGCCTGTATTCGACCACAGGAAGTCTGCTGTCGTTTAAGAGTGAGTGAGTAAACAGGACCCATGTGTATGATTGAGCGAAAGTGTCATTGACGGTTTATGCAGATTTGTTCATAGAGGTTAGTATTTTACAGATTTGTAACAGTGGACTGCTAGAGTTTGAACATTCATTCATTGTGGATGGTGGTGAGGTGAGAAGGTGTGACTCTGAATCTACAGAACTAAACCAGTTGGACCTTCTCGAGTGATAATTTGGCAGAGTATACAATACATCTATTATTAGATAAAATAAACTAGAAAGTCTGATTTGTAGCCAAACTAAGCTCTTCCTTGGCGACAGCTCAATTTATTAGTTTGTAGTCGGTTAGTGTAGAAAGATGTTTCCATTTGCAAAGAATGCTCCAATATGGCCGCCGGGAGCGCTAGAATGGATATGGCGGTTAAACACATCTTAAGAATTCCTTCGCTCCAATATGGCCGCCGGGAGCGCTAGAATGGAACGTACGCACTGACGTCAATGCGTCGCGTTACACGCGACATGATGACATCATCACGTCGGGTTGCGCATGACGTATTGACGTCAATGCGCGGATCCTACACGCTATAAATAGCGCATTTCGGCTGCAAGTAAACGCGAAAGCAGCCGAAGATGGGGGAACAGTTTATCAAGGCTAAACCACATGTTTGAAGAGAGGACAATTTTCAAGGTAAGGGTATATAGGATCACCTCCCTTAAACTATTAATAGTAACTGTACCCTCTACCCAGAGGCAACCTTAAGTATATATATATATATAAAAACTTTTTTCTTCAAAACCAAATGGGGGAATTCTCTCCCCAATAGCCAATCTTAAAATTAAAATTAATAAAACAACAATCACGCAAATTTCTTGTTTCCAATATAGTAGTCATTCTCTTCCTTACAGCTAAAAAGCAACTGGTGACACAATAATATTCAGTCTACCAGAAGTGACCAAGTAAATCTGAGCCTCCATGAAAAAGATAATAATTCAAAGACATTTCAAGAAAAAAGTTTAACATCTTTGGGTGAGTCAGTGATGTTTGTTATAATTTGACAATGTTCATTTACTATTTCTTTGAGAGCACAGAGTACAATGACTACCATACTTTAACAAATAGGAGAAGGGAAACATTAATTGGTATTTTTCTGTTCCCTTTTTTCCCTTTTCCATTTTCTTATTTTATTTATTTTTTTCTGTTCTTTTTCTAAACAGACCAAAATTTCTTTTTCTCCTGATGAACCATTGGAATTGTCAATGGGGAAACATGTGTTGAGAAATATATTAAAAAATTGTTGAAAAATGTGTGACAAAGAAACACAAAGATAATCAATTTGGTTGAAGAAATTACATTGAAAAGTGTGTGAAAACAACATAAAGTTAATACATTTGATCTGACTCACGAAACAGAAAGCTTTTCATCAATCTATTTAAGATGTTGCCGCATTGAAGTGGCACTTTTCTCATATTAATGATTTATAGATAAAATAACCTATCCAAAAAGGGTATGGGCCTCATTAGGACCCAGGCGGTAAGGGGTTTACGGCGACCCTTACCGCCTGATTCCGAGGTCCCTTAGCGCCATGGAGGCTTTTAGCAGGTGTTAAAATCCATAGCGCTAAGGGACCTTGTTGTTAATTACGCCACCGTAATTTACGGTGGCGTAATTAACGCCTTCCCCACTCCCATTATGCCCTATGGGGCAAAAATGGGAATGGAGAAGGGTAAATGGGGATTGGGGACTTACCGCCCCGCCAACCTCGGAATGGGGCGGTAAATCCGCCAACCATCATGGCGTAAACATAGTTTACGCCATGGTGGTAAAGGTACGACCCAGGCGGTAACTTACCGCCTGGGTCGTAATGAGGCCCTATGTCTTGAAGAATGAATCAGCATGATAATAAGGTGCACATGTTTTAAAAAAAATTAACACATGATAATTAATTGAATGTGTACATATGTATGAGATAATGACAATCCATTACACATATTGTATTTCAGAGAGTAATTTTCTTTGTTGACATTTTTTAATATAAGGGACATAATAATCAACAGAGGATATTCTGAAACAGTTTTAGGATGACAAAATTCCTACAATCCAAAAGTTAGAATCACATTTCATGAAGGGCAAGTATGCTGATGAAATTGATGCAGAGAAAAACTGACAATTTTAAAGTATAAAACATATAAAGACAAACAATGTCAAAAATACAAAGAGAGAAACGGACATCCACAAAAGGCGGGGGGAGAAGATGAGCAGGGCAATTATATATAGGTCTCCACTTTATCTTCAATTAGGAGTTACATTAGATAAAAACCTTAGAAATAGTTGCCACTTCAATTCATGTTTAAGCAAAAGAAAAGGCGGAGGAGGCATTACATCTTTCAAACCTGTGAATATTGCATATGGAGTTCTAACACATTTTAAAATGAATGCAATCAAGATTCTTCCAATTGGATGTTATAGTTTGAATTGCAACTAAAATAGTAAGCAGATTAAATAAATAACAAGCATTACTTTCGAAGAAATGCACTACCTAATAGAAGAAATTTAAAAGAAAAGTATTGTTGTATATTAAAGATTAGCTTGATTGTGGTCCACACATTTTTCCAATATGTTCACAATCAACAAACATCTGCTTAAATGAACCCTGAGCGTTTAGACATCTCCAGCATCAGTCATTCTGGGTAGCCTTACATTGAATGAGCTTCATGGGAGTGATGAAGACTCTATGATGGAAAAAATATAGGGTTTGAAGCAGGTTGGGAGATGTGGTAACCCTGGAGATGTTGTTCAAAACAGGCATCCAAACTGTTTCATTATCCATTAAAGTACATTCTTGCTGCCATTTGGGGGACGATTCATGGAACAAACGTTCAATGCCACAACCATGCCAATGTACATACACAGAAATTCAAACATGTGTGCTCCCACAATTGCATTTGTCCAGCATGCTTACCAACACATGCACCATCAATGTGTCTCACACATGAGAGGACACACATGTGGAAGCCTCATGCCCATGTTCAATCACATCCCTACATGGCCCTACAAAAACACATGTGCCACATGCACACTACTGGCACACCACGACACGCACAGCGTCCAATCACTCTGCATGTACACTTACCGCTCGACTCACGCCGGGTCTGCCTCTTAAGGATCTGGACGTAGAGGGCTGGGCACATGTGTTTCAGGACCCTCATGTGGTGGTCCGACAGCTGGCCCCGGCGCCCCTCTGCATCCGCTGCCTTCACGAGGCGCCGGGCCTTGTTGAGGGTCCTGGACCTGAAGTCCTCCCAGTGCTTCTTGACATGATGTAAGTCGCGGACTGCCAACCCCTCCGCATTGATGGCAGTCACAATGTCCATCCAGATCCTGGGTAGTCCTTCATTGTCGGCGCGCAAACTTCCAAAGAGGGCATCATACTGGCCCAGGACTTGCTCCACCAGGACACCAACTTCCTGGCACTGAAGCTGGTGGCCCTCTGCCTCTCTGGCTGGGGTTGCCAGTGCTGCCAGATGGTGTTGTGCTGGACATAGCAACCCCAGAGGCAGGAGTGGGTGGGCAACTGGGTCCTGGGGCTGGGCTGTGGAGTGATGGAATCCCAGTCGGGAGTCTTCGGTTCCAGCAGGGGTGGTCACAGCAACTGCACCCCTGGCTGACGTGCAGGCAGCAAATAGCAGGGAACGTGGACAGCAGGCAGTCAGGCAGCAGCAGATGGCAGGTGGGAGCGTGCTCAGGGCTCTGGGGGGCAGTAAATCGGCCTTCTGGGCAGGAGCGTGGTCTTCCGTGTGTTGTTGCGTGGCCAGCTTGATACGGAGTGATTTGGCACGTGAAAATCTTGCACGTCAGCGTGTAATTCGAGGAAAGGCCCTTCACACATAAGCGCGTCAGCACACGTACGCGGTTTCATTGGACCAAAGGCCCTTAGCGCGTAAGCGTGTCTGTGACGTATCGCGCATGGGCATTGTCCTGCCACGGGTTGAAGATCCCACGTGGCTTTCCATTGCCCTGTACGTGCTTTTCGTGGGGTGCAGGCGTCTGTTTTCCAGCCGTTGGGGTTCACACGCTATTACTTCACAGCGGGTGGGTGTCGGCTACGCGTTCTTCTACAAACAAGGCAGACGGTGAGTGGTATCCCGCTCACCCAGGGACAATCACGTGTGAAACTTCCCGCGAACCCCAGTAATACACGTACCCCACTCGCACAGGGCCCTTTCGCGTGTAAAACTTCCTGCAAACCCCAGGAATACACGTACCCCACTCGCACATGGCCCTTTCGCGTGTAAAACTTCCTGCGAACCCCAGGAATACATGTACCCCACTCGCACAGGCCCTTTCGCGTGTGAAACTTCCCATGAACCCCAGGAATACACGTACCCCACTCGCACATGGCCAATCGCGTGTGAAACTTCCCGTGAACCCCAGGAATACACATACCCCACTCGCACAGGGCCAATCGCTTGCGAAACTTCCCGTGAATCCCAGTAATACACGTACCCCCCTCGCACAGGGCCAATCGCGTGTGAAACTTCCCGCGAACCCCAATAATACACGTACCCCACTCGCACAGGACCAATCATGTGTGAAACTTCCCACGAACCCCAGTAATACACGTACCCCACTCGCACAGGGCCTTTCGTGTGTGAAACTTCCCACAAACCCCAGGAATACACGTACCCCACTCGCACAGGGCCAATCGCGTGTGAAACTTCCCGCGAACCCCAGTAATACATGTACCCCACTCGCACAGGGCCAATCGCATGTGAAACTTCCCACGAAACCCAGTAATACACGTACCCCACTCGCACAGGGCCAATCGCTTTTGAAACTTCCCGCGAACCCCAGTAATACACATACCCCACTCGCACAGGGCCAATCGCGTGTGAAACTTCCTGCGAACCCCAGTAATACACGTACCCCACTCGCACAGGGCCTATCGCATGTGAAACTTCACGTGGACCCTAGTAATACACGTTCCCCGCTTGCCGTGCTGGTACAGGGTTAGCGCAGCCCTTTGCGCTGGATTGGGGATTTTGATGGCTTTTCCCTGCGCGAGGGGTGTTCTTGGGGGCGTAACTGGCGCTGCTGCAGGGTCGCTGCGCCACGGCTGGTTTTGGTAGCTAAAATCCATGAATACGCTGTGCGCGGAAATGGATTTTAGAAGCACGCGGCTGGCACAGAGATTCACACTCGCACACTGTGCACCAGCCACGTGCGCCACTTGTGCGCTAAATTCCATGAATTACCCCCTTCATCTCTGATTTCCACCTGGATTCTGAAGCAGATTCATCAGAAAGAATTTTATAGAACATGGAAGCGCAAAAATTAGGATGTGTTGTTGGCGGAGTGTTTAGGTGGGTGACCAGAGTAAAATGTGCAGATATTGTGTTTTTCCCCCTAAATTTGGACTTTGCCGGGGATTCTGGCTAATAAATTCTGGGGCGATTTGTGCAAGTCAGACCTCTGTGGATTCCCATGGTGTCCTCTTTTGGGAAATGCATGGGGTTCCCTGTTTTCCTTGCTGGCTTCGACACCCTAGGCCTACTGTCTCCCAGGGCATGTAAAGTCACCATCGGCTTTACTAGTCTCAAATTGTGAACAGAACCAGTACAAACCATCCTATTGTGGAAGTACTGGTCGGGGCAATTCGATTGCCCCGGGGTCTGTTGTTCGAGGGGGCACTGTTCAGTCCCCCCCGACCGAGTTTTGGCTGGTGGCAGTGGATACTACTTTTTATCCCGACCGTGAATATATTCCTATGGGATTTTCCCATTGTTCGAGGCTACCACTTTTTAAAATAGCCTCGAACCTAACGACGGTTTATTCAATTAATATTAATTCACCGGTTGGTAATTTTTGCCGAAACTTGGTTCCAAAATGGCGTTTGTGTTCGCTTCTGTGACTTCAACTCAAGTCGCACTCTTGTGTGATTGGCCCAAGTGGTGAGACGCCCAGCTCATGTTTGATTGACAGCTAGGCTGAATGAATGGGGGTGTCGGGGGGAAATTCTGCCGGGGTCGGCCGGGCCGTCCGCAGACCTCCAGGCAGGGAGGCCCCAACTCCTCCCGTGTATATCCCAGATGAGATAGAGTATGAGACACACACAAGGAGCAAGGTGACTCTGCTGTTTATTAGACAAAACGGCAGGGATGGGTCAAGGAGCGTACGCGTCCGTCCTGACACACACACAATCGTGGGGCTCGCAGGCCCTTTTTACTGTATTATGACGCGCTACTTGCGTCACTTCAGAAAGTTAACAAAAACCTATCGCCACTCTTAATTGGTTGCTCGAGTGGTAGGGTTAGTATAGCACACATATAGAGAACAATGTTAGTGGACAAAGGGTAGTCAGGTGATATATCTGGGTCGTCCCTACAATTAGATACATGAGAATTGTTACATGAAGACTCCTGAGGATTGGTTAATATTACTGTCGTCAGTGATAGGAGCCCCATGTTCTGATTGGTGCGCCCGTGAGCCTCCCAGCCTGGGACCACCGCCGTTCCCAGCTCTCGGTGTACCTGCAATTTGCAACAATGTTTCATTATGGGTACGTGCAGACAATGTGAGGATGTATTCATAGCTGGAAGGCTGACCGCTCCCACTGTCGCAGATGTCCATTGCCTTTCAAGTGTATCTGACTGTGTCTAGTAGCGAGGGATCCAGACGCCTCTTTTCTCCTGGGTTTGGCACCTTGTCAGGTTCGGCTTGGTCACGTGGGGAGGGACCGTGTTTGAGGCAGAATTCTGCATAATTAATATTGCTTTTCCACTGTGTGTCTGGTTTAATTTGCAGGTGTGACCTTAACGTTGGTGCGCGGAGTGCGAGGTTGCAACATCGTGCCTTTGATGCTTTGCTCTTGGAATGTGGGTTTGCAACATTGCGACCTTGGCTGGTTGTTCCACCCGGCTCTTTCTGCAGGATCAGCAACTTGACTCTTGCTTTATTAATGTCCACGGGAGCTCTTGTTTGAGGCCTACTTGGGCCTGGTGCATAAGTGGTCCGTTTGGTGCATAGGTGCTTTAGGTTATAGTAGCATATAGTTCCATGACCAGTATCGTGTCTTCATTACACTTCTCATGGTGGTAACTGGTTTCAAGAGAAGCGTGAGCAAGCTTTGTAGATGAGTTCATGATGCATCTTGCGTTTCTGCATTCTGAAAGCCTATGTAAAAATAATAAAGATGCATGTCCGTGAATATGCCTGTCGCCTACGTCATAGCACTGAGTATATTCTTCATGTAGATCGGTGTGGGAATGTTCAGTGTGTATATTTGTACAGATGTGCTTCCTGTTGTCTAGGTCGTCATGGCATCTCTAACGACGTGTAGATTTTAGTCTAGTTGGTCCGTGCCGCAGGTGTCGGCATGGGCGGGG
This sequence comes from Ambystoma mexicanum, assembly GCF_040938575.1. Lineage (NCBI taxonomy): Eukaryota > Metazoa > Chordata > Amphibia > Caudata > Ambystomatidae > Ambystoma > Ambystoma mexicanum. Next base: position 564,305,133 of record NC_090928.1, read on the forward strand.
CGGGCTGCTGGGCAGGCAGATGGACACATCCGTATGTTCCTGTACCAGGGTATCTGGTCGTCTGGTAGATGGGGAAACTCTTCTCGTGGCGGGTGCTTGGGCCGTGAACCTTTAGGCCAAGCTCGAGAGGTGAAGGACGGGAGCCTGGTCTTCCATTCTCCCACTTCAGTGGTTTTCTGCATAAAAGCAGCGCTTTGGGGACTGGAACTTCAGAAGTCACCACAGGACCTAAAGAATCTGAGGAGGGAGAAGCCGAGCCAACCTGCAATGACAACACCACCAGTGGAGCCCTGCGGAAGTCTCACAACTTTTCCCGACGACAGAGGAGATCTCCAGCCCGGAGAGTCTTCTTCCTTTGACTGGTGGGGATAACCAGTTTGCCCGTCTTTTCGCCTTCCTGGACCCTCTCATGGCTGCCTTGCCCGTGCCAAGCACCCCGGCACCCGGAATACCACGGATCACCACTACCGTGAAGAAAAGGGTGGTACCTTGTAACCGGGAAACTCTGCGCCTGGTTTCTTCCCTGGCAGCGCAACGAACTTCAGCTTTCCTCCACGTCGAGACCTCCTCTTCCTCTGGACGCAAAACCGATTTGCACCCGCTGCCAGGAACAACTGCCCCGCTGGAGTGTTCTTCCCACTTTCAGGTACTGTGTCCCGTCTGGCTTCCCTTGCGACAGATCGTTCGGGGTGACAGTAAATCCTTGACTTTCTAACCTGGGCTATCCTGGGACCTGTTAACTAACTTTTCCTAACTTGATCTCAATCTTTTGCAAACTTTCTACAAAGACTCTTTGGGCATAACCCCACTGTGTGATCCTGGGCACATTTCGCTTGCTCTCTCTAAGAGTGGGTCGGGCATTTGAACGTCCTTGCTTCCCAGTAGACTTTGCCTAACCTGCCTCACTGTGGTTCTTTGAAAAGTATTGAAATTTGTGTGCTTTCATAACTCTGCCTTTTTCACTCCCTTTTTAATAACTTATTAGTGTGCCATCTTATGTTAAGCGCTCACCTCTGTCTGAAAATAAGTGGTGTTTCTCATTAAGACTTGTCTAATATGTAATTAGGGTTGTATATATATATATAATAGTGACTGTGTGTTGAATTTACTTACCTCTCTTTGTGCTAGTGTAATTTACAAGTGTGTCTTTAAATAAATAATTATATACTTTTACACCAAAGCTCTGGTCAGTGTTTGCTTGTGCTACTGTGTCTCTGTACCTATTGTGTATACTCTATATACTGCCTAACTCATCTTGAGAGAAGTCTAACTGCTCAGCCACAGCTACCAGGTAAATCTGGGTGTTACAGACTGCTACCAATTGGGTTTACTGCCACACACCTGTAGTCCTAAATCTTTTGCAGTGGTCCCTAAGGGAACTGCACAGGTTTCTGCCTTGACTATGAGGGTTGTTAGGTTGTGATTAAAATGTTTGCACAAGAGTATTGTGTAAGTTTATTGTACCAAAGTCTTCATTTAATAATATTGTTCAGAGTAGAAGTAGCATTAGTACATGCATACTGGAATTCAAGAGATTTCAATTGTTTAGAATAGTATAAGATTCTTGTTTTATTTTTATTTTTTATTAGCAACAAAAGATATAATTTGACCTCTAAGTAATGCCTTATAACAGTCCCAATTATTGACAATAGTTGTATCTTGAGCCTTATATTCAGAGAATAAATTACTATGTTGCTGAGTAATGAAGGGCGTGAAAGGTTCATCCTTGAAGAGGGCTGTGTTAAATATCCACATATTTGAATATGCCTGTTCTGTGTAGTTGCGAGTTGGATATGGACTAGAGCATGGTCTGATAGTGCTGTGCACTCAATTTGAGCGTTAAAAAGGATATTTGACATATATCTAGAGAGGAAAATGTAGTCTATTGTAGAGAAAGAATTGTGGGGGTTGAAAAAAAAGGTGAGCTCTAATTCAGAGGGATGAGTCATGCGCCATGCGTCAGCAAGGCCTAAAAGTTTAGAAATTGTTTATGAGATCTGGTGCTTCTAAAGTGTACACTAGATTTTCTGTCAAGAAAGTTATCTATAATCTCATTACAGTCTCCACACACAATTAGATTATAAGGATTGGGGTGAATAATGTAGTTTCTTAGTTCTGATCAAAATGAAGAATCAGAGGAGGTGGGCCTTAAACATTGAGAATAGTGTATTCAATGGATTCCACTGATATCCTAACTAAAATCAACCTTCCCATGTTATCAGAGTCAGTCCCTACAGCTTTACACTTGAATGCTTTTTTGATAAGCGTAATATCCCATTCTTTTTGTCTTGCGCTGCTGTTGAAAAAACATGGTCCACCCAAATGTGCTTAAGTTTAACAGCTTCAGCCTGTGATAGATGTGTTTCTTGGATACATGTGATCAATGATTTTGTTCTATTAAGGGGGGGATAACAATTTTTGTCTTTTAATAGGGTTGCGCAAACCTTTAACATTCCAAGAGGCTATATTAATTGGAATGTTTTAAATTGAGGTAAACATAAAAACCAACATTTCTAACATTAAAAACATATGTTATTGTTGTAGTAGTTAGCCTGATATTATGGTTAGAGAGGCAATTAGAGAACCATTTATCATAGAGTTACTGATCCTCCTTAAAAAGTGATAATAACATGAAAGGAGAGACACAAAAGGGAGAGGGAAGGACAAACAAAGTCAGCATGAACATATTCAGTGACTAAAGATAAAGAGTGACTACAGATAAAATCATGGCTAACAGGAAACAGCCACTCCAATACCCGTTGATGGTACTGAAACTGGGGTGGAGAGCCAATTGAGGGAAGACCAAAACCACATCCCACTGTTGTCAAAGATATCAGTAACAAAACACATTACATCATATGAAACTATTTGAGTAGCTGGTCTTGACGTGTTAATTTCCTCAATTTTGTGGAATGGAATAAACCGTCTCAGATCTGTTGGATTTTCAAATGTAGCATTGTTACCATTAAGGGTGACCTTAAGGATAGCTGGATGAATAATACCATATCTTGCGTTTGGTTTTCTCAGAGTGGGTCTGAAAGTGAGTAGCTCGTTTCTCCTAGCAGCTGCTGCATTGTATATCTATTTCTTCTTGCCTTAACAAACAAGTTGCTTAATATGTTTCACCTCATTCATTATAAAATGGACATCAGTATAATCCAGAGGAGGAGAAGATAAAAGTTCTAGCGGGGAGGATAGAACTGTGAACTGAATTTATTGGGCCTACCCGATGGGCCCTGTGAGGGAGGAAAGCTCTCTAGGACGCCCCTCCCCCTACATTTCTCACCAACGTGAGGCCTATGACTCCCCATGAGCCATCTATGCACCTGGGACCGGGATGCGGGATGGCTGCGGGTCGACGCATGGGGCTGCACGACACATCCCGTAGCATGGTACAGACTGCATTTTGTGATAGGCCCAGACTCGATTTTGAACATAATAATCGAGGCCTCAGTGGCACAAGCGGCCTGCAGGGCCGCAGCTTTCCCCACCCAACCATGCACAGCGAGCCAGCACTCCCCTCACCCTCCCCCCCTTGGCGGCTCAGCTGAAGGCCTGTTCTCACGGGAGACTAGGCGCGAACAAGCTACATTACAAACACGATATCTTTCACCTTCCGCAGTACATCATTGACCTGACGATGACCGGGCTAAAGCTGGGGTCTGAGAAGAGCAAAGCTGCCTCTATAAAACTTGTCCTGTCCTCTCACAGACCCCCACATCTATAATATATGTTGTGAATAACCCCCAATCTTGATCCCCACTTGAAGTGCCAGACATGTATGCTAAACCTGTGTGCCAACCAGTTTCACCCATGCTGCTAAGCCATCTGTAAGGACGATAAATTAGCCTCAGGTCCATGAGATTGATTGTTCATATTGAAATAAAACAGCCCACTCCCATCCCAGATCACCCACACATGAAGTTATAAAATATATATATATATATTCGAATCTGCCATTACTAATCAAGGATTATTGATACTGCACAATATTTAAAAGCAGTGTGTGATATCCCTATGTATTCTATAATTTCCTAAAAATATATAAGTTTATAGGTAGACAATTAAGTGTTACAATATGTACGGGTTTTTTGGGTAATGAGTGCCGACCATACTAATTGAGTGTCTTTTGAAGTATTTGGTTATTCTTGAGCATTATGTTACACAAATCAGATTATAAGCAGAATGTTACAGACTCTTTCCTCCTATGCTACTACATATGCCAATCTGTGTCTACCTCATTTTCATTTTTTAATTCCAGCTTTTCTTGTGTATTTCGCATCCAGGTGTAAAACTTTAGCCCAGTGAATGATGTGATGTTAACAAGACGTTGTGAAGTTATTTTGCAAACATGGTACTCATGATACACAAAAATGTGTAATACATATAATGTTCTTAAGCTTGCATGATCTTCTATATATATATATAATTATACTGGCATAATTCTGTCTCTCATTTATAATAATGTGCATGCAACCCTATAATGTTGACGCGCAAGAAGCCACAGGGCCATCTCTCTCCCTTCCCCTGCAGAGCCGCATACTCAGCCCCCCGCCCTCCACCCTCCCCAGGCTGGGCTAGCAATTGAAGGCCCCTTGTTTTACTGATGTGGAGTAATACAGATATACCTCCTCGCCTTCCTGCTGAACCCGCACAAGGTATTTGCCTTCCCCTATACCCCCTGACACACGATGCCACCATAAACCCACTGTGTACCTCCATGCTCCGGTTGAAAGAATTATGGGCAGCAAGCCCCCACATCCCACTGCCTTTTTGATGTTCCAGCTATGTGCCCCCTGACCCGATAGTATTCTAGTTCACCCCAACCTCGACTGATCATGGTGGCGGTTTAATCACCCTTGTACTAACATACTATAACGATGCCTCCTACTAGATCTAACACGGCAGAATGATAAAGGTATCCTGACACATGCCCCTTGATAAGACACCTGGACTCATGAAGCTGCCCCTTTTTTAATAATGTTTTTATGATGATGTATTGAGAGTACCTAGATTTATTTGCTATTTCTCTTGTGATGGTAGATTAACAACTTGTAGAATTTATAAGACAACTTGAAGCAGGAGTTAACAATGAATGTTTATGTGTGGCCACAAGGGCAAAATGTTAGTGCAGCAAAGATGTATCAACTCGAACAGCTGCTGACCTGGTACTCCACCCAATGAGCCCCGCTGACCCACAAGCATAATCACTACACCATTCAGAGTCTCACCAATCAGGAGCGCCGACCCTACATAATCTATAATGTTTATTCCCCTTTGCCCAATCTCATCAATTCATGTAATCCCTGGTTCCCACGTCATAGGTGACGTGAATTTGTAACAAAATGTAGATGTTTGCTGATGTTTGGCAGAGCGCTCTCAGAGTTTACAGAGTTCTCTGCTTGCTCTATGTTGCTTTGGGTAAAACGTTTTAACTTCACCCGCACTTGGTCTTGATCTCATTCCCATCTGAGGTGTGTCCATTATTGACTCTCATTGTGGAATTTTAATGCCTTTTTGGGGATGCTCACTTTCAGCCCTCTGGATATTTAGTTGGACTTATGCTGGAAGATCAAGGAGTTTTGGAAACAAGGTATTGAGGAACAGATGGGATTATATTTTTCAATCCCCTCTGGAAGGCCCACAATACATAAATGATTCTTTCTATTTTTGTTTTCGAGATTGTCAGGTTGTTTTTTGTTTTTGTAGAGATTTGACCATGGCCTCCAACATCACACATCTACTGGTAACATCCTCTGTATCGCTCACTCGTCATTCCAACTCTATCATTCTTGGCTCAAAGGAAGACCATTTATCATCAAGCTGCTGGCCTCTATGGAGAGTTTTCGAGACCCAATTTCTGTTAGAATTGTCTGAATTTTCCTATCTAGAGTATCTTCTTTTGATGTGGGTGAGTCACTTTTTCGTCTTTTGAAAGAATTAGACGGTGTGGTGGATAACTCTTTGGCTTGACCCTTTTTTGCTGCCATATTTAAATGACTTGTGTGACTCACAAGGCTTCAGCACTTTTAATAATTTTTATAAGGCCAATAAGAGGTAGGCAGAACAACTTGACTGTATGCACCTGTACCTTGTCCAAAGTGTTTAGGACAATATTGTGTGGTTGTCCATAACTCTAGCATTTCATTTGTATTAACTTTAAGGGTCCATATACTCGCTTTTGCCTTAAATGATATTAAGTCCATGATGGGCACAGTGAATATTTTTATTTAATTAAATAATGCAAACCAATATGTGGAAGCTGCTGCATAACTGTGACCCACTCAGTACGACACCAGCATATATGTTTAATGCAGTGCTTTTAGGTATATTATGATTACAATTGCCATTATTACTTGTTATTTTCATATCGCTATAATCAGTAATTAAAATTATATTTTGGAAAAATAGTAATCTAAATATAGGCAAAGCAGAGGTTTCAGTTCAAATAAGGCCTCAATTCCTTTTAAAATGATGAAATATGTTGAAAAAGTCCCAGCACTGTAGGTGTGCCACTGCTGAAGGAACAAATATTACCTTGTATGTTTATCAGTAGTTTTAATGCGCTGTTTATATTGGGAGCCTATGTTGTGAAGAAAACAGTGCATCCTTTGTTTAGCCACACCTTGTGTTGCATTGTATCCGAGCAGTTACAGGAGACGTCAGCTTCCTTGATCAGAGGACTACACAGCTTGAGGCTTTGCCCACAAAGGCCATAGGGACATTGCAGGAAGCCCATACCTCTTTCAATGAAGTCACCAAGGACCACCAGGGATATAGTAAGAAAATATGTATGTATATGTATGTATAACAAATGAAACACATTGTGTAATAATAATATTACATGTACCGGTGTGGGAGCACAAAGATTAGGCAGCCACCCCGCACGGCGCTTGACCACGCCACATTTCAGAAAGTCATAATAATTGTTCTGGAATGAGGGAATACAAACTACCTGGGGAATTTGTAGGCATGATGTTTTTAAGATACGTTTCCCTAGGGAAGTAAGCTAGATGGATTCTTGAATTCTAGGTACAGAAGTGAGAGATCCTCTATACAGGCAATGCACACTCCTAATTTCTGGGTGGAGCAATACTCCCTGACTAGGCAGAGTTGTCTGTTTCTCCTTTGTCGACAGATGCCCCCCAATTGGGTAGCCATGGGATTGAATGATTTAGACAACCTGCTGAATGTTTCACCTGACAAGGTGGTCCGGTTCATCATTAGTAAATCCTTAGGACTCTCATGGTGGCCCCCAAATTACGTCTATGACTATGTTGTCTAATAGAATGGGCTGGGGTCTTTGACCTGGAGCTGTCCAGATGTTCCCACTTGTGACTCTTATGATTCTGCACCATTGACTATGTTAGCTTGAGCTAATGGGATGTTGTAGGTCAAAACATTTCGAAAGCCCCAAGTTGCAGATCACTGATGAATGTCTAGCTATTTTTTTTGAAAACTTCCGATGTACATATTCAGACTCATTTTAAATGGAGCAGAGTGGTAAATCAGGGTGTACAAACAAGACGTAACACGTTTTACCTCTATGCCGCTTTTTGTAAAAGTGACAAGACTGAAAATGGGCACAGAGCTGATATAAGATCTGCACTGTTCATTCCTACTTCGTCTTGCCAGTGTTTTTCGTTTCAAGCCTGAATTACATTTTCATGCAGGTATGAAACTAATGGATTTGTATGGAATCCGCCGTGCTAGGCACTTTCTACCGACCTAGTGCATTACATAGGAATCCATTAATACATGCCGACTGCAGAGCATAATTTGCAGGCAGCATTTCTGTCTTTACAAGATGGAAAGGAAAATTAAAGAGTAAAATGGAATATGCATGTTTTACTATTTATTAGTACCCGGCGGGAGTCAAGCGGAATGCAACACGCATTCTGATTGGCTCTTGCTGGGTCGTTATCTGGCCAGGATTGGAGCCTCCTTGTTCATGGCAGGGGGCATGGCAGCTCCTCAACCAATGAGGGAGCTCTGAGCCTCCCCACGGCTGAGAGGCTGCTTTCGCCCCCGCCAGGGACTCAGGTGTTTAGTGTTCCACTCCCTCATGCTATTAGAACTTTTAAAATTGCTTGCCCATTAAGTGCTAATTATTTTATAAAATTAGCCTGATTGTGTTTTTCGTTATTGCATATTGTTTTGCTAAAATGACCTTGCTTCAGTTTCTGATTAGATTTTGTTTATTTGTTTGCACAATGTGAATCTATGTACAAATAAGCTCACCAACCTGGAGGAAAAGAACCGATGGAAATATCTGGCCTTTGTTAATTCTCAGAATGCATTTAGAGGATGTTTCTCAAGATAAGAAAATGTGTTTATCTGGGTTACAGATAAACCATTTCTAACTGTGAAGTAAGCTTTCCTTTCCTCGTCTTGACTTCCCTGTGTGCACTTTAGACTATGTAAGCATGGTTAAACTGCAGTAAATGTGTAATGAAATCTAACGATCCATCTGGAACCTTTCATACTGTGTCAGTGATGTTTATTTCTACAATGCAGCACATTACTTGTGCATAATGCAGGGCACAGAGGAGGGCGTGATGTCCGGGGCCATGATGTCGGTTTTCTCTTAATCGTTATTTTCCTTTGCGTAGGAAGAGCTGCAAACACAATGAATCAATTGTCTTCAAGTGGTGCAGATGAGTGCAGGTGATGTACAATAATTAACAACTTCTCTTTCAGAACCTTTTTCCTTCATTTTTAATTAATGTAGCTTCCCAAAATAAGTACTTGTTTACCAGTTGCAGCATTTTGCAAGCTGATTGCTGCTCACAAAAACATCTGAGACATAATGCCAGGGGGGATTGAATCATTATTGTGTTTATAATAACTACAAACAAAGAGCTGCACAAAAATCCATCTCGCTGGGAAGCATCCTGACAATCTGCCAGTTTAGTCGCAAATAATAATAAAAAGACTGGCACGAGGAATGAGATCAGTGCGGATCTAATGAGGACACATCTCAACCACCCGTGGATATTAGAGCAGATGCTAAGCACCTAGTGTTTAAGGCACACAATCGCGACCCATGTCTGCGTTCAGAAGATGGGAATTTACATCTCAATGTGACTTGTCAAATAAATGGTGTCTTTTTACAGCATCCTTTCAACCATCCACTCGATAGCAGAAAGGAAAGATATACTCCGTTTGGTTGATGGAATAGATCAAAAGCGTGGATGCATATTGGAGAAAATAAATAGCAGAGCATTACAGACCTTGGCACAAGCAATCATGGCTGATCAGTACAGACTAGTGCAGCTATCAAAGTTGCAAGGTGTAGCTATGCGTCAGTTTTCTTTATATGTGTGTCATTTTTTGCACACGTATGTGCTAGTGTCATAGTGTTACATCCCTGCATGATTCCGTTGGGTAGAGAGGAGGGAAGCGATGTCCCACTCTGGAGAAAGCATACTTGAGAAAGTTCACAGTATCCATTACATTGCTTTTCTGAAACAACAAACATGACAGTGATGACCGAGTAGCTGACGCTACATTTAATATAATCTTGGCACCACAGCCCGGTCTCTATTTTACTAAAGCACACTTACATTTCCCGAGTGTGCAGTGTGCATGTGCAAATAACTTCCACCGGAAATTCATGTTGCACACTGCACGTGCATGAAATTTGGCAGAGTTTCTAATGTAGAGAACTGGCGGTGTTGCCAAAATGTCCAAATAAAGAAGGGCAACTAAAATGAGTTTGAGGCATAGCAGTCTCTTGTGACGAATTGTCACTCCAAGATGTGTGAGTACAGGTTTACCACACCACAGCATCACACCTGTTAAACCACAAAGGACAACGGTTGAGGGAAATGAGGAAGAAGTGAAGGGAAAACTGGGCAGGGTCAATAGTCATGTAAGCAGTTTTTCTGGGGGAGAAATAAGCATTGAAATCACAACATTCCACATTTTGACCAGAATATGGGGAATATAATGACAACTGGTTGAACAGAGTTGTGTACAGCATACCAGGGACGTCATTTCAACAAAATGTCAGGGGTAGCGGAAGTGACATCACACTACCCTTCACCTCTGATGACATAACAGGAAGTGATGTCCTTGGACCCACCCCAAAGTGACATCACAGAAAGCGATGGAACACGACCTTTCACTCCTCGACAAAACAGGAAGTGGCATCACATAGCATTGTTTCTAAGTACACTACGAACAATATGGTTATGATATCACTGTAAAGTGATACACATTTCGTACAAGAATGGATCACCATATGTATCATTAATATTAGTGCGTATAGGCCCATATTACCAAATCACTGTGAATGCAAGCAGACGTCCAAGGCCAAACGATATGATGTTTTATTATATAGCACTTATGTTTAAGTGCTTCATATATAAAAATATACATACAATATCACCCAACCTGTGTTGGTACTCATTTATCAACCACAGCAGGATGAATGGCTGAGTTGACCTTGCTGGGAGTCCAACCTGCAGATCACACACTTTGCTGCAGCCAGCGCTCAACCCACTGAGCTATCTTACCAGCCATAGCTAACAGAAAACCAGCCAGTGGAGAAACAGCCACATGCTGCTGTCCAAAGCCCATGAGCCTCGATCTAAAAAAAAACAAAAAAGTAAAGGACATTTTTTGATTTTTCTTTTTAGGGGTAGCAAGGGAGACCACAGGGGTAGCAAGGGAGACCTCAGGGGTCGCAATTGCGACCCCTAAATGACGTCCATGCAGCATACATGTGATACCTGGGATGCAAACTCATATATAGATTGGCATATATAGATTGGCAAGAGCCAGTTTAGAACAGTAGGGTTCATAGGGCTAGTAATGTACTAAAATGATGTATTCCCTAGGGGTACATAATACATAATTACTGAAGGGCCAACACAAGCCCTCAATTAGCTATGCATTCACTGCAGATACATATCTTTACTCTACTGTCAACACCGGGCCTCAAGTAGCTTTGTACTCAATTCACACACACATACACATTGTGTATTCACTTAGAAATAAGTTGCTTATTGAAAATATGTGTAAAATACACACTAAATAAATAGAAATACATATATTGAAATGTGATTCATGGGCAAAGTCCTAACAGGCAAATAAAAAGACAACTTTTTTACTTTCAGTAGTGGAAAGGCCCAAATGGTGATTTTGCAATGTGCTGCCCTGCAGTCTGGAAACACCAAGTAGTTCCAAAGCAGATGGAACATATCAGGCGAATCGAGATAGATACATGAAGAACAAGGCCCCAATTAATATAGGGACTTTTTTTTAAATCAAATAAGATAACCAACAGCAGACAGGGCACAGGAATAACAGCAAATGTCCAATCAGGTAATAGAAGACCCAATAAGGACACAATTATGAAGGGACATTTTTAACAAATACAATTACAAATAAATAAACAAGATACTGCAAACACATCAGTGCCAGGTGAAGAAATGTAAGACTCATCATTTGGCACAAGACATTTAATTGGGCCTCACAAAATAAGGAAATGTAACACTCTGCAATTGGCACAACCCTCAGTAGTAGCGATCGTACAGTGCCAAGCGCACACCCATAATCTGGACGAGATCTGTTTAGAAAATGCGCCTGCCGACACAGCAGCAAAAGAGGCAGCATACCTCCCCATTCCAATGAGTGCAGAATACACACTAATAAATAAAACAGAAGAGCAAAATCCTGATGGTTATAATGCACTACCCATTGCCCAAATAATTGAGTTACAAAAGAGAGCCCAACAAACCGAGCAGGATCTATGGACTACGAGGGAATGTATACAGACCCCTAGAGACTTATTGTGGAGACAGGACACGACGGGAAACGTCGTCATGTCGGTAGAATTGTTACAAATCTCCTTTGAACAATTGCACTTTCCCACCCATATCACAAAACAATACATTGCTGCAGATCTTCAGGAGGATTTGTTCATCCCAAACCTTCAGGAGCATCTCAATAAAATGGTGATCGAATGCACCACATGTCAAGTGTTCAGTTCTGGATTGACTTTATGAACGCTACGAGGCACGTTGACCCACCCTGTGGGCCCCTTCCGAGAGCTGCATATTGACTACACAGAAATTGGAGAGAGGTGCAACGGAGCAAGATATCTAATTGTGGTGGTGTGTCCATTTTCCCAATGGGTGGAATCAAGGCCCTGCGCCTACCCTGACACAAAGTGCGCAGCAGCGTTTTTGGTCAGAGATGTTTTGCCCCGATGGGGAATATGTGATGTCATAAGATCAGACAAGGGTACACATTTTGTCAATGATCTGTTCAAAGAAGTAACATCCCTGCCAGCAATAAAATATAAAATGTGCTCGATTTATCATCCACAAGCGAATGGAATAGTGGAAAAAATCAATGGCCTCCTGAAGAGTAGATTGTCCAAACTATGCAATTCACTGAAGAAGAATTGGGTGTGCTGCCTGCCCCTGGCACTTTTTCAGCTGCACACTCAGCCAAGAATGGACCACCACCTGTCTCCTCATGAAATAGTAACTGGCCAACACATGCAAATGCCACTGTCACCAGTAAGAAGAGTGTCTGATGCACACAGAACAGCCACTGTTCACGAGCAGTGGGATGCATTGCCAAACAGATTGCACCCCCATTCACCGCGGACAATGTAACTGACACGTCTACTGCAAGTTAGCCCAGCACAACCTCTGATGCCAGGAGAATTAGTGTATGTCTGCAGTTTTGTCTGCAAGTGGAACTCTCCCTGATTCCATTGCCCATATGAGGTGATCTATTGTACTCCCCTTGATGTAAAAGTGAAAGGGCTAAAGTACTGGATTCACCTTTCTGATATACGAAAAGCACACAATAGTGTATCATCTGACACACTAGATACAAATCAGGCACATTCTGCAGTACCATAAGGGGTTACTGGACGCGTATTAAGACAACAGACAATGTAAATAATTAAGATATGAAAAAAATGTTATGTAATTAAGATAGTTCTAGAAACTAAGTGAATGATGTATCAATCTCTCTCTCTCTTTCTCTCTCTTTCTCTCTCTCTCTCTCTCTCTCTCTCTCTCTCTCTCTCTCTATCTCTCTTTCCCTCTCTCCCTCTCTCCCTCTCCTTCACCTTCTTCAACCTCCTACCTCTCTCACTGACTATCTTGTCTCATCTTGTTTCATCACTTCCCCATGTTCTATTTCCCATTCTATAACATCACCCCATATTATCCTTTTCAATAGATGCAATGAGAATGGAACTCACACCACTCAACAATGAGAACAAATAAGTTAGATAGCAGTTGGAATAGAATAAGTGCCACAAGGGTATATAGTTATGAATGTGGCCTGAACTTTGTAGCAATTGTATTTTGTCTAAAAATAATAATTTCAACTATTTATTGGGGAGCATCTTTTATTTGGGGGGACCATATACAAGAAGGGGGAGCGGGTAAAACTGACCTGGGATAATAACACATCTGCTACCCTCACCATTTTGTAAAACAAATAACGAGAATAAACCCTGGGTCCAGAATGTGTGTAAATAATGAAAATGAAAACTCACCTGATGTAGATAATGTTACAGTGCCACGTTCTACCATGTTTTCAGCCTTGAAAGATGCCTCACACCCTAATATGATGTCTACCTAAAAGTCAAATACAATGCATTTATTGGTCCCTATTACAGTGACTGAAGTAACATTAAGGCCCCCCGCCCCTATGGTGTATATGCAAGATAACACTGATGTTAATGAAAATGTGAATACCGGCATTTTTCCAATGTATCGTCAGCAGCCCACAAATGTTCAGAAATCACTGTATACCACTGTGTACGAGTGACAGACTGTGTAGCAGGCTAGTAGGGAAAAGAAAATCCCTCCTACAATATAGTAGAAGGAAGAGGCAAACACAACAGTTTAAGTATGATGCATACCGTGGCTCGGGGCAAGAAAAAGTAGAAGACCTGCATCATCCTGGCCAATCTAACAAATGGTACTGAGACATGAGTTCCTCAGGGAAACAAACTACTAATGGTAGTTGTAATGTGTGTTCATTGATACTGCATGCATCAGGGATGCCCAAGTTTCTGGTACCTTAGGAGGCCCCTCTGGTAGAATCTCAATGCCTCATCCACCTCACAATATGCAGGATAAGAGCACCTTCCAGGCACACACAGTAACAATGAAACCACTTCCACTAGTAAAAAAGGATTACAAGGTGCAAAGCGTTTCAAGGAACCCTTTCTGGCCATAGAGGGAACAGCATTAGCAGAAAACAAATGGCGAGAATCAACAATCATGTGCACAATCATGTGCAAAGCAGAAGCAATGTGTGGTTTGTCCGATGAAAGGCTAGAATGGATGGAACAAACATGTGCACACATATGGACTGAATATATCACTAAGCTGATATGGGTCACTGCCCTTGAAAAACCAATAAAAATTGAACATGAAGAGAATTATGGACTGTGCTTTCATGGAGAAAGACAAGTGCTGATAGGTACCAACACACGCTGTAACAGAACCCTTCTTGGACCTCAGGAATGGCACTGCCGCTCTAATGTACTACTACTGCGTGTGCGGCAAACAGGCATACTTGCACCTCCCACCTTCACGGAGGGGCTATTGTGCTTTGGCAACGCTGCATTCCGTTCTGCTGATGTTGCCAGAGGAGCATGAAAAGGGGTATCAGTGCTGAAAGAACTACAATCTGTACCTCGGCCAACAGAAGCATCACCCCCATCTTCAGCATACTGTCTAAAAGAAGATCAAGATGACAGCCTGTCTTGAAGGAAGCGTGCCTCAAACTACATATCCCAAGATTGCTCTGACCTCCTCGCTCAAATTGTCATGATCACCACAAAGGCCCATGGGTTGGGACTATTACCACAGTGCAGCAAGTTTACCTTGAGTAACCATGTGAGCCCTAGAAGGCGCCTGGCCTGGTGTGCCAGGCATTCCTCATGCTATTCAGCAGACAAACCTTAGTGGGACTCATAGGCGATACAAGGGTTTTGTGTTCCCCTAAGGTGGCAGCATTATGAGCCGCTGGTTGGTCTGCATGTAAGACCACTTGTTGGGCGGGTGGACTATTTAAGCCCCGCCCACACTCTCGCACATGCTAGCACATGCTTTGTGTTGTTTACGCTGACCGGCCCTCCTGTTCACAGATCTGAAAGAAAAGAGAGAATTCATGTTAAAGAATTACAAAGTTACAAGAGAAACCACAGACAACAGAACTATACGTACCTGACATGATCCGCAGCAGCTCCTTGCAGTGAAGCTCTCTCTGGGTTCCACAGTCATGTTCAGCATACTTCCTCGGCACCCATTCCAGCCACGGAGTGTCAAACTCCTATTACACCAAAAACCTCAAAGACAAGGTACACACTTTTAAGATCCACATAATCAGGGACCCCAGATTTTTAAAAAAGGTGCATACTTACCGCAGCATTCTACGAACCTCTCCAGCTTCCAGGAGTTTTCGTGTGTGTAGCCATCTAGGATACAAAGACACCAAATACCATGCCAGCTTCTGGGCTACACCACGCTGTTCCAAGTAACATGCTCAGACTTACCTATATTACCAAGATTTTGCGGGTATTCCGTAGCACCCGTATTCCTCAATGTGACTTTTTTCGAAATCATGCAAGAGAAAGAGAAAAAAAAGCAGAAAATAAATCACTACAGAGTCAAGCTAGCATCAAAGGCTCATCTTTTGACAACAGCAAGGGACAAGAGACAGTATAAAATAAAAACAAACTGCAAACACTTACCAAGACGAAGCCTCTCCATATTCCACAGCAAGGAAGTCTGGTTCTGCAGTGCCGAGAATTGCAGCCGCCTCACCAACTACTTGCGCCCCTGCTAGACAACAGGATGGAGAGCTTCCTAACTAAAACACACAGGTGAGAGGGGGGGTGAACCAGAGCACAGGGAAGATGCATAACAGAGTGGGTAGGGGTGAGAGGTTCTGACTCACAAGAGATTCACTCCTTGTCCTCTTTCTTCTTTACTCCAGGGGTTCTACCACTTCCAGCAAGGTATTAGCAGTACCCATAGAACCAGTGAAACCCTTTGCTCCCGCAGAGATATGGTAAGCGTTACACAAATCCCTGACAAGTACAAACTCTTCAACTCAGCAGAAACATTCTTTGCATCATTAATACTCAGCATCCAAACACGTAAAAATGCCAAGTGGTTCTAGATAATATGTTGGGAGCTGATCCAGCTGGCAAACAACACTGAAGAAGGGTTCAACATCATCAAGGTGGAACTAAGAGCACTGCGACTCATGACGATGCAGAACGGCTACATCTTGGACCTCCTCACAGCAATGGAGGGCAGTGTTTGCAAAAATATCAGAAGTTCATGTTGCACATTCATACCTTCATCAGATGCCGAAAATGGGACATTGGGGGTCATTCTGAGTATGAAGGTAACCATGCCGCTATTAGCAGCATGGCTAGCCCCATACCAGATACCGGGTCCGGGTTCCTTGAATGAGGAATTACCGGGCCATTCCGATCTTGGAGGGCCCGGCAATTTCTCATTCAAGGAACCCATCCCCATTCCCCTTCAAGCCACCATAGGACTCAAAGGGAATGTGGAGAGTGATAATTGGCTCCTTGTTAGCACCATGGTCTGCTTGCAGGGCCCGCTAAGGATGCCTGGTTTCACCAGGCAGCCTTAGCAGACCCCGTGAGCAGAACTCGTAATGTGGCGGTAAGGGGTTGATGGCTCCGGCATCTTTACTGGTGCCGTTAACCCCTTACCCCCATTGTCACATGTGATCGCAGCAGTGCATTAACTTGGGGTGAAAATGAGATAAGAAGGGGATGTACAATAAAGTTACTGTTTCAGCTCAGCTCAGCTGGGTGCCTTTCTGGCTTGAGACTATAATGAAGATGCTGGTCCCCATCATTGTGTTTCTCTTGCTGATCTTCTTTGTGTGCCAGCCAGGGCTCCGATGTTGTGCAAAAGCTGTTCCCGCTGTACTATGTTGATGGTAACAAGTGGAAATAGAAATAATAATAACAGAGGGCCTCTTGAGACACAGGAAGCACAAGTGCAAACTGGGAAACTAATGAGCTTAAATACTACATTTTAGCAATATACAATACTGTGGGTGAGGTAGATAACTATTACCACACCACTATCAAACAACCCAACGATCTGGAAAATTACAAAGAGATATGGGTGGATCTGGCAATTGATGGTATATATATATAGGACCTGCACGCCTGAAGAATATGCAATGTGAGGAGAGAGTTTGAGAAGTGTGTGTAGAGCATGGATGCCCATCAAAGGAAGTCCTGCATGGGATGTGGCAGTTAGAAGGGCTGAGGAACGCCAACATACGGGGGGAGGGTATTCATTACATTAGGAGTAACGAAAGGGAGGTATGTTGGGAATGAAACTATCCTTGCCCGCTGCCCTTTGCATCACTCCAGGTGAATAACATATGTAGTAGCAAAGAGGGGAGGCATAGCCACCCCCCCCACATGCTTATGTCATACACAAACCCATAGTGAACAACACATAGAATATAACCCTAGCATTGTAGAAAGACACCATTTTCAACTAAGCTCAATGCCATCTTTTGCTAGGCCGAAAATCTCTCCCTCTCTGTAGAAATGCAGCGCTCCCATCCCCAGCACCTCGCATAGCCAGCCCACACCATCGCCTCCCCCTGCCAACTCCGCGCAAGCCCTTTTCTTACGGAAGCCCAGCCATGCCTTGTTACAATCCCATAGTATAATTTCCGAAAGAATGTGCTCTGTGGAGAACATTAGAAAGTGACAAGTCATAAGCCAAAGTGCTCATTCATCTCCACTAAACTGCCCGTGCCTTCTCAACCCCCACCCAGACAGGCCAGAGTCCACCAGATCCAACACCCTAGTTCCTTTAATGCTGATACACACATGACCTTCCCGTGCCCTGACCATTCCAGAACTCCCACCACAGCCCTAATCCCGTGCAGCAGTATATTCTCCCAAAAGTAACACACATCCATCCATATCACTAGGACCCAAGAAGGACAAATAGTAGATCAAACCTTTGGGGTGGGCACCTGGGTGCAGTGATGGGGGTATCAAAGAGACTCCAAAGTGCAGAGGTTGGAATGCCAATATTGTACCCCTATCCATGCAAGATTGTATGTGTGCCATTATCTATGCCTTATCAGTTCCTGTTGTTTAGTTTAGTTAGATAGATATGTTGCTCCCTTGCCCCAACCTTCACACCGCAGAGATGAGCCCAGATGACCCACGTGTGCCAAGAGCGACTGCAAGAAGGCAGTGAATTAGCATCTTGTATCCCATAAAGTATCAGCTGTTCTATATGCCACTCTCCAATCCGATTCAAGAATGTGTACCCTATGCATGCCATCATCAGTGATGTTGTGCGTCATTTTAATGTGCTGCCTGTGTAATGTTTCAGCAGAGCGCTCTCGGGCAGCAGAGCTCTTTTCTGCCAATTTTCATGATTTTTTAAAACTTTGTTATCTTTGCAACTCATCCCCTGGTCTCATTCCCCTGACAGGGAGTATACCTTATTTTCGCATATCATTGGGACACATGCTTTTTGGGTGCCTTCACAAGCGGCAATCACAATTACAATTAAACCCTGCCGACATGTCGGGTAGGGTTTAATTGTTATTGTGAACAATGCTTACCATGTTTGCATGGTAAGCATTGTTTACAATTAAAAATAAATGCTGTGGACATCGTTTATTTGTAATTGTAAATGCAGCCTGTCGTGCTCGGCATTCACAATGGATCTCTATGGGGTCTGCCTGCTTTATGCTTGTGCATAAAGCTCGGGGCCTCCGTAGGGATCTTCAGCAGTTGTGCTGTGATGAGATGCACGTTCAGTGTCCCAACGCAGGAAAGAGGTTTGCGTTGCACATGTTGTATTAGATCAATGGAGTGACTAGGTTAAATGCAATGTTGCAATTTAGTATGTGTTCGATGGAGTTTGAGGAATCGGTATAACTGTTACTTTGTGTTAAGTTCTGAATACATTTTAGATTTGCTTCATGTAGAAAAGTAATCAGAAGTCGTGTGGGAACAATGTTATTGGTGTACAACATGTAGTACCTAGAGGTGGGAATCGAGGAGCTTTGCACATGCGAGAATGCACATGCGAGAATAGAAGACCACTGAAGGGAACACAACTGTGAGGGAATGTGGTAGTCTTGAACAATGTATACGTAAGACTTGAGAATGTCTCAGATAGAACATATGTTTTGAGATACGATGAAAGTAGGGGTTTGTTGCGAGGAATTTGGAAATATGGTAGAATGCAGTTCTCTCATAGCTGGAGTTTGTGTAGGCCACTGAGTCTTTGGTTTATGGTGATGAACTTTGCTTGGCCTACAGAGCTGTGTGACAGGGTCAAGAAAGTGGCCGACTGCATTTGGGCAGATGTTGATAACTTCAAATGGTCACTTGAGGCCAGGATAAAATGAAGTGCCATTAGATTGTGAGTGTACAACTAGATGGCTTTGTGGATATAGGAATAATCTTCCTGGGGGCCCAGAGTTGTTTTTTTGGCTGGCCAAATGGTGGGTCGATTTATGGTTAATTAATAAAATACATTGAAGATGTGCTGGCAGGCAGAGTTTGCTGGTGTTTTATGGATGTTGTTTGAACTCTCAGGAAGATAAGCTGGATGTGTGCTGGAGGATGCATGATCTGAGATGTTAGTCATTAATAGGGTGCTGTGAAGGCATATAGAAGGAATATTGTTGGGATACCAACATGTCTGGTAAAATAAGATGTGTATTGCTTGATCAGAAGAGTGATAATTTGTTTATCTCCATCCTCAGGCTTTGAAGAATTCTGACAAAAGCCTTGCATATCACATATGGGGTCAAAGTGTCTGTGATAAATGGGACAAGGTAACTGTTCTGTGTTAATAAACGATTATATTTCAGGATGTCAGAGACCATGTGAAAAGGAAATGATGCTTAGTAACATGTATCTGATGGGATTAGAGAATGTAAGGGATAATTAGATTGTATGCATAGGTTTAGCCAATGAGGATCGTGTGGATGATGTTGTAACTAGAATGTGTAATTATGTGAATCATGTAATTCTGCTGGATAAAAGCTGTAAGTGTTTTGAGTCTGACAAGGATTAATTCGTTTTCAGCTTCACAAAGCTGACTAATCCCTTCTGGACATCTTGCATATTATTAAACCTGCATTCACTCTCCCTTGGAGCTGTTTTATCATATTGGATTTTGGAGTTACTCTTCTGCATGTGGTTACCCTGCCATGATTTCTAGGCCCTCTTAGACACTGGGGGTTTCCTTGTCACACACACTGGGCTGAGGAGCTTATCTTCAGTGGTCAATATTCGTGCACATCAAGAATGGCCTCCAGACATCATGACATCATGTTGAGTATAGATGCAGCTTCAGAGAGCTTTGGAGGACACATATATTATGTGAGTGCACTTTATGAGAAAACCAAGAGGGGAAGAGGGAACAGTAATTATTTGGGAATGTGGGAATGTGTGAGGTTGAATGGTGTCAGAGAGCACATTGAGGATGATTGGAGTCACAAAGGTAGTTGACAGGGAAAAAGACAGAGAAAGGCAAATCGAGAGTGTGTAAGGAAATGCAGTGAATTGTGAATTGTTATACATTGTAAGTCATTTGCTTGCATGTTTTTCTTAGTTTATTATGTTTGTTTGTTATTGGTAATGAAAGTAGTGAAAGGAGATCTTCTCGTAGTCGAGGAAGACAGCATTGTTGTTGAATGTGCTGTATGTTACAGTCCAATATATCACGGATGTGCAGTACTTCCCAGTCCCCATAGAAGGGTGTGTGTGCAGGGGTACACTCTGTTGTCTCGAATGAAGGAGGTATGATGAGGAAGAGCCATGGTGTAAGTTATGGGGCCTCATTACATTGGTCCCTGTCCGGAAACAAGGGTGCAGGTAAGCTCACCATCACCCTTGCTTCTGGACCAGCAAACTACGTGTTTGCCTGCCGGAGCTGCTGTGCCCAACAGGTCTGACCCTGCCGTGAGCAGCGGTCATGGTATGTAAACCCTTCACAGAAGCACTGCAGTGCTTCCATATCCCCACTACCGTAGAGTCCTATAGAGTCCTATAGGACTCTATGGGAATGGGGATTAACAAATATACCCGATCCTCACTTCCAGCTGCCAGAATCGTAATGAGCCAGTGCACTGGGAAGTCAGGCGCCAGTAAATATTTACGGGTCCGGCGGCAAGCTGCCGGTAGCTCCGACAGGGTTACCACCAGACCAGTAATGAGGCCCATTGTGTTTTATTGATGCACCTCTTTTTCTATGTAGGAGTGTTTAGTGTGGGCCAGTCAAAGCCCAGAACAAGGTGATTGTGGTGTGAGCAAGGGCGAATTGAGTGATTATTGAGTGGTATTAAAGGTGGGGGGAGAAATTGGTCTTTTGTTTAAGAAGTCATAGCATTGGTATGGAGCATGGAGACTTGGTTGGAACATAGGTGTCAGACACTCTCAAGGTATAAGGAAAATATACCGAATTACAACAGAGACTAGGTACAGGACACCAAGGGTAACATATTGAAATCTTGGCCCGAAGAGGGTATGCATGATAATGGTACATTGGAAAACATGTACACTTTCTTATCAACAAGTTATAAGGGACAGAGATTGGGAAGTCAAAATATTCTAGAATCTTGGAGGTTATTTGAGGAGGCTGGTGAGACCCCTGGAGGTAAAGTGTGGAAGAAGGATGGGTGTATGAAGGCTCAGAGATACCTTCAGCCTGCCAACATATGGTTGTTTTACTTTATCGCCCAATGCAGGATATATTAATCCCCAGTATGAGCCTCCATCATCTTATTCCTCCACCGCAGCAGTTGTGAGGCAGAAACAAACAACACCTCCAATGGCTAGGTTAGCAGAACATTTAAGAACGGAAGTAGAAAATAGAATAACACCCCGAACAGCCAGGAGAGAATGGAGGTAGAAAATCAATCACGTAGAAGTCTAAATGAAGTACAACAGTAGGTGGAGGAAGAGTTGTCGCAAGTATGGCAGCAAAGAAGAGAGGAGCGGGAATGAGGTAACAAGCAAGTAACAGAGTCAGTGTTGGATCAGTGGAAGTCAGGACAGTTTCTTTTTAAAGTAGACAGTGCGGTCATCAAAGATATCATGGTATACATCACAGAGGGAGGTGATTCTTTGGAAGTGGAATTTGCACCTTCAGCAAGACAACTATTGTGCCATGGTAGTGTACGCTCCAATTTGTTGTGCTCAGAAAGGGTAAGGAATGTAGTAGAGATAAATGAAGAGGAAGAATGGGAAATGGATGGAGTGCAGGGAGCAATACCAGAAACAGCCATTAGGTAAATCACGCCATGGGGTCTTAGGACACATCATGGTGGTCGTGTATCAGTAATTAAGTGTAAGGGGAAAACAGGAAAGAGACTTACAAGAGCAAAAGGGATGCAGTTCCTGTTATTTCCAAAAGGGTTGGGATGAGCACATTATGTCCCATGGTCACCTTTGGACTAGAATAATTTAATAAAATCATTATCCTCACCCAATGCAGGAGCAGGAAAGTGGATTTATGCATTCGAAAAAAACAAGAGGTTTTATGGTGGCAATCGGAGATATGAGCAATGTGTTTACTGCTCTTATTGGAGAACTAGTGGATGAGACTTGGAGAAAAATAGGATATACAGGGGTACAACTATACACCAATTATCATGGTATGTTGTCTTTTAACAATTGCAGGGCAAACCCTTGTGCAGCTTTGAGAGCCATGTATCCCGATACGCCGGATATTAATTCAATCATGGCTTAGACTATGAAGGTGGATTATGATCCTGCTACATACCTACAGCAGATTCAGGAGATGTGGAGAACAGACACAGGGGAGGCATGGGATACAAATGTGGACATATTTTATCATATGCTAAAGAAGTGACTTCCCAAGGAGGTATACCATGATTTAGATAATAAAGTTATGGGAATAGAAGTGAAGGGTTGGTCAGAAATCCAAGCACAGAAAGTGCATCATTGTAAAAGAAGGCAAGAGAAGGAAAAGGAAGCAGCAGAGCAGATGCAGAGAGCCAAAGGTGAAGCAAGTTCAAAAGAAACTGTTAAAATAAGTTTAGAAAAGTCATTGATCACAAGACCCACCAAAGGACAGCAGGGAGAACAAGGACAATTTGAATCGAGTTTGGCACAAGGATGGATGGACGGGTATACTCTCAATCAAAGGGAAATGGGAAGTTTTCTGAAGGTTGGGGGAGGCTTTCTGGTAGGGGGAGTAGATTTGGTGGGTTTGGAGGTATGAGGCCTAGGTTTGGTGGGCTAATGGGAGGTCAGTTTGGGAGACCATATGGAGTCCAGTGTTCATCCTGTCGGAGGTTGGGACATTTTCCACATGACTGTAGAATTAGGCCATCATATGTTTATGGCCCATGTGCCAATCCCAATGGACCAGCAGGTAGGTTTGCGGGTTATCCCTCGCAACAAATGCAACCTCCAACTATGCCACATGCCCCAGGTTCTGTCAGCCTACAGAGAGTTCTGATGTGTCCAGTCCTGTATGTTACCACCGATCCAGAAGAGGGACCCCAGGTAGGTGTTGGTAGGTGACCAATCTATGTCATTCATGGCTGATACAGGGCAACTAAATCTTGCATCAAAGAAGGTAAGATTCCCCAGTCAGAAAAAATAATGTACAGGCTGGGATTATCTAGGAATACCCTGTCAGTTCCCTACACAGAGTGTTTACCTATTAAGGTAGGTGCACAGTATGTATCAGCTTCTGTGTTCTATTGTACAGATAACCCAGTTATTCTCGTGTGCAGGGATCTTTTCAGCAAGGTGAATATGCTGATCAGGTTCACATAACAAGTTATAGTGTGCTCAACTCCATATTTGCACCTTGCGAGAACAAAGGCGCTTTTATGAGCATGCTGCCGTGACAGCACACTAAGCGGGTGCCTGTACATTCAGATTTGTTTTTCTATAGAGTGATGGTTGTGTTAGGATGGGTACCTGGGATTTAAGACAGCACCAGGTATTGTTGTTACCATACTTCTAGAAGCAATAGTTTGTACAAAGGACACAGTGCTTTTCTCAGGCACTGGTAAGGACGTAGAGGATGTTTTAGATTGATGTACCTTGTTAGATAACGATAGAGCATACAGAGTTATTTAAGAATATATCTAGTGTTCAGACTGCATCAACATATTTGAAGGACAATTTAGAGAAGGTACCTAGCCACTTGTGGACTAGTAATCCTCATGATCTGGGGTTATTGAAGAGGGGTACAGATTTAATTGACACATAGTGGGATATTGCCACGTGTGAGTCAGATGAAGGCATTTACTATACCATTATGGCATTGTGGAAGCAAGATATAATCCAGCCTCCTGTGTCCCCATGCAACACGGCTATCTATAATGTGAAGAAAGTGAAAGGGTGCAGTTGGACGATGGTGCAGAATTTGTGTCCTTTGAATATTATCATTGAGGCTGAGTTCCCATTGGTTCCAAATCCTGCTACCATCCTCTGTAACATTCCTACCGGTTCTACCCACTTTACTGTTATTTATTTGAAGAATGCATTTTTCTCGGTTCCCTTGCACCCCGGTCATAAATGTGAGATGGACATAAATGTATAGTTTTCTCAAAGCTTGGCATTTATTACAATTAAAAGGTGTGAGATAAACATCTATCTTTCCCTATCCTAAGAAGGACATCCCTACCTAGCCACAAACCTAAAGTAAGACCTAGTGTCCAACAACTTTCTGACCCCCACACTAATACATCCAGCAAAAACAAATAAGGAATGTTTGACTGTCTTTATTTCCACAAAAGAGAAAGAAAGCTCCACCTCACAGATTCTAGCAAGTACTCCTTGTGACCAGGGTTGTTACTCCCTTACCCTGGATCAATTAAGGAATTTCCTTGACAAAGTTCTGATTCAACCAAGTCTTTAAATGGAATCAGCTGCTTCCTTCTGCATAATGATGTAAATGTCTCTCTCACAAACGCATAAATCAAACACTTGTTATCCAAGGCAATTGTTTTCTGTACTTGTTTACTACCATTGATGATGCCACAGTTTGTCAAAATGATAACAAAGTTAACAATATGGTATACTTGCCTGCCAGGACTAACTGCTAATGGTCCCTTTCCTGATTCACTCTCCTGCCAGGAAGAAGTACTCATACTGCAAGTTAATTTCAGTGGGAAAATATGTTACAGAATTATCCCCATCAGTATCCTGTGTGGGAAGTGAAAAACACTGGTTGACTCGTTTTTATAGTTTCTTGATTCTTGGCAAAGTGGGTTAATGGTTTCTCCAAACAGTTATCCTGAAAAAGGAGGATTTCACCCTGGTTGCCTCCTTACAACTTCTTGTATGCAACGTCTTGGTTGTTGGACAATGCAGGTTACAGGTTTCCCCAGATAGGTGTCCCTTGAAAGGGGACCTGCGCTTTTGCTGACTCTTTAATTCTTCTCCACAACCTCTTGGGCTCTTGGCTGTTGACAATGCAGGGTACAGGTGTCCACAGATAGGTATCCCTTGAAAGGGGAATAGCACCCATGCAGTCTCTTCTCCTTCACAACCTCTTGGCTATTGGCGATGCGGGTTATAAGATTCCCCAGATATGTATCCCTTAAAAGAGGAATTTTGTCTTTGCTGCCTCTGCACTTTGTATGTCCGGTATTCAAATCTATTGGACATGGCCCAATGTCCTGTTCGGAGTGCTTCAGTGTCACCTTTTGTATCGGGCCAACTCACCCGTCTTCTGTGGCTTCTCCACTGCTTCTGTGGCAGACACTTATAATTCCACTGCTTCTGCTGCCAGCTCCCTTGTATGGTCTGCACAGATTTTCGTTGGAGCTCTGACAGCTCTTGGAGTCCCAACTTTCAATTCTTCACCGGAATGGTTCACATCGTGTTGGGAGCTTGTCTCCCAAGTGGTTGGGTTTTCCTTCCAGCAGCCTTCCACAATGCTGCTTCATGCTGCACTCTCTCTGCACTGCCACATGACTTCTCCTGTGTCAGCCTAAGCTAGTGCTCCTTCTGCTTGTACGGCAAACCCCATATTCGGACCTGCTACTGCCTCCACTACACCTTCAATTTCTTCTCTCAGCTGTAGCTGATCCTGGGATTTAAATGTCCAGCTTTGGTTTTTCACGTTACAGCAATTAGATGGCTTATTATGCTCAATGACAGTTCTGATCTTCATTAACTCTGAGAGCCTCTTCCTCGTCTCAGTGCCATATGCATTATGAGCCTTGAAGTCCATAAGGGCATTACGCCTTTAACATTTATTTGGTTGTCAGTAGTTGGTGAGCGGAGAGTTGTTAGAGTCAGGGAGTTTTATAGAAAACGTTTCTGATTTAACATTAGTGTGAGGACCTTTACTCAAAAACAGAATCATGACAGTTCAGGGATGTCATATGTAATTCCTGAACTGCCATGGTACACATTTTACTCTGAGTAGATGACTTTTCATAGCATGTTCTTTGGGCATTTTCAAGGGAGGGTCTTGTACATTCACAACATGCCATTAGGTATTTGGGAATGATAAGGCTTTCATCCTCATACAAGATTCACTTTCCCCTGATAACCATCGACTCCCATGTGACCCTCCCTCCTGATACCAACCCATGGTTAGGATCAGGTAGCTTTCCCCTGGGTCGACATGGAAGGAGACATCAGGCTGGGGTTTCATGATGACTTTGCAGGATTCATCACAGTACCTTACTGTATTTACGTATCATGGCCGAAGATTTCAGCACACAAGAGTGCCACAGGGTTATTGTGAATCCCAGAGTATGTTTAATTTGGGAAATGTGTATGTTCTTAGTACCTCAGTCCAGCATGGAGGAGATGTCGGAGGGAAAGACGACCCATCCAAGTCGCAGGGAGGCAGGAAAATCATTTGGATGGTAAGTATGAGAAAATAAATGAACAAATACAGTATCTCATGCAGAAAATTTCGCATGATGTCAGATTTGACACAAAACAGCAATGTATTAACCTTTAAGTTACCAAAAGGTTAATGAATAAGCTGGTCTAAATTTGAGTGGAAGATTTTACATTTATCGCAGAGTTTTAAAGACGTAACAAGCAATCTGATTATTGATATGATTGTGAGCAATAGTGAGACACAGAAATATTAAAACCAAATGTTTTGCAGAGTTACATATTATTGGGCGGCAATCACCGCCTATAGTGAAGGTGAGTCAGACTCCCATAGGAACCTTGAAACATTCTATTGTTAATAACTTTTGATTTTTGTGATGTATTTGACTGAATTTTTAAAGTTAATTTGGAATGTGTAGGCCCCTCAAGACTGCAAAGTTCTGTAAAAATGTGTTAAGTAATACAATGGTAATTACAAAGAAAAAAAAAATTAAATAAACAAAGTTTCGGTGTATTTCCCATTAATTTTCCCATAGCCAAAAAAGGTTAATTTCTGCCGGACTGCACAGCCCAAAATGCTGGATGGATTTAAACCAGGTCAAAAACAACTTGGGTACAAAACATTTAGGCCTTTTTTGTGGCTTGGGGTACTTCCATGCAGTATTTTTTAAAATATTTGTTGGAGAACGGAGCGCCCTGCACAAAAATAGATACCTATTTCTCGCCATCTTTTCTTTTGTCAATGCAAGGGATAGCCGCGGCTATTGACGAGGATATCGGAAATGAAAAGCAGGAAAAAAGCCATTGGCAGGTCAAAATACATCCAAACGCCATTAGGGAAGAAGTGAGGGGGTGGCTAGAGGACATCAACTAAGTTATAAAATGTCTAGGGACTGAGTCTGCAACACAAATATTTCAGTAGCCTCGGCTGTAGCTGAAAATAGCCGACATTAGAAATGAAATTACGCAATGGAAACAGCGTGTGTTAAGCGGGAATGGAAGAGGGTAGGGGAGGTGAGGAGGCCATTAATATTGTATGGGGAGCTGGTAGTGAGTGGGGGGACACTTGGTGTAGGTCTGGGGGGTCAGGGAATGATTTTGCCCACATATTCGTTTTTTCCTGATGTCTGCAATTGTGATGGAGTACAGATAGCCAAGGGTATGTGTAGTTCCATACACACAGGTAAGATTTTTTGTTTGTGTTTCAAAACAAATATAGATTAGTGGTGCAGTGGGTGAAAAATCAAAGTCCATGGCCAGTGACCCAGTAGGCATTTGGGACTCTTACCCTTTTTGTAAGTGTGTTTTTTTTTATTAGACAGAAGACTGGAAATTATACTTTTATCATGACATGTATCATGTGTTCATACATAATATGAAATCCTCCTAAGTGTGAGTACACGGTTGGCATGTGGGACTCCTATTCATTCAGTAAGGGTTTTTTCTTTTTTTTTAAGACATAAGATTGGAAATATTACCCTTTTCTTGTTGCAGTCTATATATTTTAAAAACATACTTACAAGGAGTTCTGAATGCATACATATATACATATGTAAATACATATTTTTTGAAGAACTTTTAATGAATACCCGCAGCTAGAGAATCAGACAATCTGAAGGTAATATCTGAGGCACTGGTAATATCAGAAATGACTGGAGTGCGTATCTGCGGCTATGGCAGCACCCATCACTTCGTGGCAGATGTACCCTCGGCTATATATGGTACCCTGTGTTACCGCGGCTGAATGCAGACAAATGGAGCATCAGATATTTGTCGACATGTTTTCACTGTAGCTACCCGACATTTTGAGCAAAACCGTGTCACAGGAACAGCAAGTGTTATAGGGGGAATGGTATTAGGGCAGTGGAGGGAGCTAGTACAGATATTGTGAGCACTTGGTTAGGGGTTGAGAGTGTGGAAAATCATTTGTTTTGCCGTTTATCCAGATAGCTGAAGCTACAATCAAAACAACACCTTGCAGTGTTTCAATAACTGCGTGTATACCACGTGTGTACAGCGTATGGATAGTGTTTCGTTAGTTCATTGGCTGTTGTCCTACACTATATTAATATAGCCAGGTGAATTCATTTTCTGTGCAAAAATCCTATTATTATATGGATGTTAAAGCACATAATTGTACTTGTGTTTCTTATTTTATGTTCTTAAGTTTACCCTTATCTCATTTGAACTTTTAAAGGATGGGAGCTAGCAAAGAATGTACGTGTTATTGAGCAACAGGGCACTGTTCATAGCCCTGTTTAAATAGGAACTATTAAAGATTGTGTTTAAAAAAAAAAAGCAAAACAATATATCTGTGTGTTTTTGTGTTTGTAATTGGCTGTTCTAACTACTGTACTTGTGTACTCGTCTGTGATAGGTTGCAGTGAAAATGTGTTCGCCATTGTAGTTCTTTGCTTATTATATAGTCTAATTTTTGTGGTATTGATTTTGAAAAGTATAATGGCCACTTTTTTGTTTCTAATTTTGATTGCAGAAGTTCTACTGTACACATGTTGAGTGTGTGGCTGATGTGAAAGTAAGTGTTAGTAAAGATTTACAGATCTAAAGGTTTATTTGCAGTGTTGTGTTTGTCAGCTATACTAACCACTGCTATTTGTAGGCAGATATTGCCACTTCTGTTCACTTAGTCAGATTATGTGGCAGTTCATTGTTGATGTATTCTTTTTACTTTAAGTAACATGCTGCTTTAAAAAAGTGTGTCAGCTATATTTACCATTGCTATCAGATGGCAAACATTGCCACCATTTTCTAGATACTCAGATTACGTGACAATTAAGTGTTGATGTTTTTTGTAAGTTTCACTAATATCTGCTTAAAAACAAGTGTTTAAATTAACAGGATTTGTATACACCTATTTCCCTTTTTGTATGCAGGTTTCTGATGCTAAAGGTTTATTTGCGTGCACTTGTCCTAAACTTTCATGCATAGCCACCATGAAGTTCCTACAGTTGTCTGAATGAGAACCTTCTACTAATCTAGCTCATGGGACATACAGCAGAGAAATATATTTTAAAAGCAGTGAGGAAAAGTGAAGAAGTTGTGTGACGATGTGTATTTTTTTTCTAATCCACCATGTTTATTTTTCACAATAACCCAAAGGTTCTTTTCTCATGACGGACGTATGGTTGTTGTGTTGGTTGGTGGAGTTGAAATAGGAACATGTCTTCAGCATACAGAATTGAGAGCATGAACTTGTATTTAGTGATGTTCATGGACCTTTCTGCACACTTTTTAGCAGGGGGGACAATCCTTTCCTGGCAGCAGGTGGATTTGATGTACCAGTATGAGAAGTTGTGGCTTTGATATTGGTTTGAGGTGTTTCAATGGTGGATGTAGGTGCTGATGGAGGAGGTGCTGAAACTAAAAGTAATGAATAGGGTCCATGATACTGATGGGCCTTCCTGTACGCATCGTCCACATCATCCCAGTGGACCCGTTCTAGATGGTTGATAAGGACTGATGTGCCCAAGCTTTGTGATGGCACATTCGACGTGCCTGATTTTAGGTTCTTGTGGCTCAAAATGCAGTGCACATCCTCAGTATCATCTCTTGAACAGTGTTTCTTTACTTCGAAGCACCTCCAAATGTCTGATGTAGTTTTCAATCCTATAGCCCTTTTACATGGTGGAGACAGATTCAGAAACCACAATACATTGTCAACACTGCTGTCAGTTGGGTCAGGCATGCCACCCCACTGCATTCTTACCTATGCATTGTACCATTACCCTCTGAACTGATCTTCACCATACTGTCACTCTTTATATCCAACCCATCCTTTCCCTTCTTTTTTTAACCTCAGCCATCATACCCTAGTTTTAGATCCCCCACCCAAAGCATTTTAGTTTTGTATTCTCACCCACCATACTGTATCCTGTGTACCAGTACCCATTCAATGTATACCCACCCACTCTACTCCCACCCATTTACCTTATTGATTTCTGAGTGTATCAGGTGTATTAATCCACTATGATTTTTTTACCAATGATCCAATGATTACTATGTGTGAAGACAGCAACAGTGTACCTAGCAAATATGTTGTATCGAAAATAGTGCATATGATGCACTAGATATGAGGGTCAAAATGCAATGTGTGTACAACTGTTATATTTTATTATGTTAAAGGTTCTTAAACCACCCACAGTTGCCACCTGCAGGGTCTCTCAAATGTAACTAATTGTATTTCATAAAGTATGTTCTCTAACTAATTATGTTTTCTTTTTTTTATAGACAGAAGAGTGCAACTGATACCTTTCTTATCATATTTATTAACTGTGCATAGCTAATATGAAATCCACTAAGTTTGATTAATCCCACCCACTCAGCCTGTTTACAGTCTAGGCCCACTCCATCCATTGTACTTACATGTTCTGTATTTCTATGCAGGTTAAGTCCACCTTGTTGAACTCTATTCATTATTTTGCTAAATGATTTATACAAGCTACTGCATTGTTACCTCATTGTTTATTACACTGTATATATTTTTTAATTTAACTTACAAGGAGTACTGAATACAAACATATATACATATGTAAATATATATTTGTTTTCAACTTGAATCCATAGCTCTGTGTACCTTATTAGCCAATCAGACAGCGATGTTTGAGGCGCAGATAATATCACCAACAACTGTAGATCGTACCTGCGGCTGCGCGAGAACCAACTGCAATGCAGGACACCTATTTGCAGCTATACATAGGCTCCAATGGGCCCATAATGCAGCGGTTAAAAGGTTGATGAGCCCATAACCGTGGCTAGCAGCAAAAATTGTAGGGGGCACATTTCACAACACAAACTGCATAAATTAGATCACTGAAGAGGTTGTGATCTTTTAGTGCAATATATGTTTTATTTTGTCTATTTTTATAACTTGGAGGTTGGCTATGGAAAGGGGCATTTTGGGGGAGATTGAAGGAGGAGGGTGGAACAGGGAGGGAAAGAAAATTATGGTTTACACATTTAATAAGGGACAAAAAGAGGTGACTTTTTTTTTTGATTTGCTGATTATTCTTTTTTTGTTTTTTTCAAAAAAGAGGGTACACAAATTGCCACTTACAAACAAGACATCCTAGTGGCAGCACTGGGTCTGGTGTTGTGAACCAACCCTCCGCGAGTCATCTAGGATGGCATCTGCTACTTGTATCCAATTGTGACATTGTTTGCACATAACTTTCAAATCATTGTGATCCAGTGCCAGCAGCAGTGGGGTAGGTTGGGGTACGGTGGATGAGGTTTATGGTGGTGAAGTGGTGGAAATTTTAGGTCATGCTGTAGGTGTGGTGGTTGCTGTTGTTCCCGTAGCTGCAGGTCTTCTGCGTACAGAGTTTGGGCCGTGAACTTGTATTTGGTGACGCTCATGTGCCTTTCAATAGTTTTTATCAATGTCATCCCAATGTACTATGATGACGTGTTGTATCAGTACAGATGTTCCCAAACTTTGAGATGGGATGCTAGGTTTGGTACCTGAATGACATTGTCACTACTGCTGCCGTGTTCTGACATTTTAATACTATTTCTGAACTGGGAGGAAAATCTAAAATGCAAAAATACATGACAAAAGAGACTATGGGCCTCATTACAAATCGCCCGATATGGAAACAATGGTGGGGGTAAACCCGCCGCCACCGTTGTTTCCATGCCAGGCGATCACAACTCCTGCAGGCAGGAGGTGATGTTTCCGCCAGGTCTGACCTGACGGGTTTAACTCCGGCCGCTTGCAGGCGGACGAGGAAACACCGGCAGCATTACGGGATGCTGCCGGTGTTTCCATGATCCCCATTCCCATTGAGTCTCATAGGACTCAATGGGAATGGGGATTAAAACCATTCCGCCTCCGTGATTCCCGGGAAACCGGGGTTGTAATGCCCCGGTAATTGCCGAAATCACGGAGGCGGAATGGTAATACGAGTCTGGCGGTAACCAGGTGGTTTTACCACCTCGGTTACCGCCGGACTCGTAATGAGGCCCCATGCCACTTACAATTTTTTTTACAAAAATTTTAAAAACTTGTTATATATAAGGATGACTGGAGCCAGCTTGTAGATTCATCAAAGTACCACTTTACTAAGATAACATAGGCAGATGACATTGTAGAGGGGCTAGGCCCCAAGGGGACCAGTTCCCCAGGGGAGAACCTCACCAGAACCCACCACCCAGGCAGGCTGGCACCAACTGCCTCAGAGAGAACCTACATTCACACACAAACATTCCATCCACACAGGAACATTCTCTCATTGACATCACTCACTCAGGGGAGACAGGGAAGTCACTGAAATTAATATGTAACACATCCTCCTTTCTGAAAGAATAAAGCTACACCGTTATACATGCACACACACGCTTACAATTGAGCATCTCCAACGTAGCTCATACAAGCCTGTACACAATGTTATGGTAACAAACAGTCCAAAGAAACAAATCACCTTGGGTCCAGGGCTCTCACCCCTGGGCCTTGATTTTTCCACAATCAAGCGCTGACCCGCCATAAGCACATGGCTGCATACTAATATACAATATCTAGCAAATAAACTGAACACCTTCCACCTGGGTCCGCCATCACCAGGTCTCGAGGACACCACCCTCCAGCACTGATCCAATTGTCTGAGATGAAAGCCTCCACTCAAGCTCTGACAGGTAGCTATGGAATGTAATCCAAGGGCCAACAACTGACATTGTGTGTCCTGGTGCAGAGAATGTAAAAACACGGGTGTTTTAGGTGACACGTTAATATCTCAGAGAAAAAAGGTCAGACACACCCACAAACACCCAGCATTCATACCTTTTACACCTGACACCCACCATCTCCCTTTAAAAATGTAAAAAATAATGGGAGGATCAAACGTACAGGCGAGGTGAAAAATAACCACTTATCCAATGCCTCCAATGCTAAACTAGACTCTGTGCTAAACCACTGGCCACGAAGCTCAGCCCACATCAAAAAGTCTCTCAAGTGACTTTATTAGAAATCTACAATCTAGGATGTGGACACCATGTACAGACACTCATCTCTTTACCGGTCACCAGAGCTTGAAACCATCAATGGTTGTCTCCACTTAAGAACCCTGTACACTACCTTCCTAAAAAGCCACTGGCAATCCACCAAAAACAAAACACAGAACCCCCTAAACTCACATTTGTGGGACAACACAGCCAAGGGAGAGCATGGAAAAATTGGGGGAAAAAAAATAAATGGGGCCACAAACAAATACCTGTAAAGTAAAGTAAATGCAGGTGTCACACATTTTTCAAAGAACATATATAAGAATGTCCCATTACTTATAGACCTATTACCTAGAGTTAATGCTTATTCTTAGCTAAATTTGTACCAAGTTAGGAAGATGGTCCTACACTCACTACAACTCCACACAACTATGTGGATCCAAAATAACTACTAATGTACATAAGACATTAAAGACTTTTACATGCCAGCATATACACACTCAATAAACTGATTTACTCATAAAGAAAAAATAGCACAGCTAGCCACGAAACAAGCACCTATGCTACATTACACACTGTATATTAGGCTAACATAACACATTGTCAAGGATAGAAACACTTTAGTGCAGTGAACAATAACCCAAATTACCAATTTAGCTAATTACCTGTAAACTAAACAGTCAACCTTTCCTTAAATTGGCATATAACTGATACAGTGAATGTACCTGTAATTCCTCAAAGAGTTAAGTACTGTACAGTGAGAATAACAATGGTGTATAATACAAAATATTTCATATCAACTGGTTGTGTAAAGGCATGTTACCAACCACAAATTTTACGCAAACAGAAAATACATTCTTCACTATTAGTTCAGCTCAGTTACTTAACCTTGTTCCTTTAACTCTCTAAATGCCCTTGTAGCAATAAGCCAGGTAGTCCTGAACATCATCAATATTAATAACACTAACAGAAGAATAGGAACAAGTAACTCCATTATTCCTGTGATATAGATACACAATTCAATTGGCCCATGCCTAGTAACTAAACTCTGAAAAGTACTAAAAACATTATGCTGCATAGACCTGCAAATATTGAATGCTGCGGAACCTAGCCAAGTTTCATGGTAAACAGATTTGCTACTCTGTATACTCCTACACTTGCTTAAAAACAGTTAGACACTGGGCCTCATTATGAGGTCGGCGGTAAGGCGTTAACGGCACCGGTAAGGATTCCGGTGCCGTTAACCCCTTACCACCGCATTACTAGGTCCCTTAGCGGGTCCCGCTAAGGGCAGCTGGTAAAACCAGATGCCCTTAGCGGGATCCGCTAAAGGACCAAGGAGATAACAACGGGCCCGTTATTAACGAGCCCGTTGTTAGCTCCCTCCCCATTCCCATTGAGCCCTATGGAGGCTCGAATGGGAATGGGGATGGGTTCCCTGAATGGAGAAATACCGGGTCCTCCGAGGTTGGAACCTGGACCCGGTATGCGGTATGAGGGTAGCCATGGTGCTAATAGCACCATGGCTACCTCCATACTCATAATGAGGCCCACTGTGTTACCACACAGACTCATTTCAATCTAGCACTCACACGTACACAGAACAATGTTATAGTGCAATTTGCATGTGAGAGCTGAACATTAGCTGTAAGAACATAATACAAACTTTTTTTTCAATCACAACTTGTTTCCATGAATGAAAACAGCATCTCTGTAAGTCACGTATATCATTAAAATTATCTGCAGAAGCCACTTGGTCTTGCTGCAATATGAAGATAAGTAACTGATATTCTGCTCCGTTGTGCAGGGAATAAACTTTTGTAATGACATGTTATGTAGGGGAAGGCACACACGAACATTAAAGGGTCCTTTCTTTAATGTAAGGAAGTCGGAGAGGGAGTGGAGTGTTCCTCTTCCAGTTCAAAGCTGTACTGAACTGCATTCCAACAAGCAGTGAGTCACACAGCAACATGTGTGATGTCATTACTTTGACGAAGTGGCAGGGCTGAACAGAGTCCTTATATATCAACGGCTCCAACTGATCCCGGGACACCATACGGAGAAGACCCAACCTCATACAGTGGATGGGTAAGTATGAAAAGACTTCTGCTGTATATGTGCTATCATCTGTACACACTGTCTCCTTACAGAAAATATACAGTTAAACAAGCAGCCAACTATTTGAAGTTGTGCAGCTTTTTTTATGTGGAATAGGAGTATAAGAAATCTTGCCATATTTGTATCACCACGTACCAGAAGGTACCCTGCAGATAAGGGCTACACTCCGTTGCTCAGGGTAAGACAAAGAGAGGACCTTTATAGTTTTTTGAAGGGTACAATAAATGGACAGCTCACCAGCACCCACAACCCAGGAAGCCTGGCACCAACTGCCTCAGAGAGAACGTACATTCACAC
The DNA here is from genome assembly GCF_040938575.1 of Ambystoma mexicanum. NCBI lineage: Eukaryota > Metazoa > Chordata > Amphibia > Caudata > Ambystomatidae > Ambystoma > Ambystoma mexicanum. The sequence continues at coordinate 564,341,389 of NC_090928.1, forward strand.
ACAAACATTCCATCCATACAGGAACGTTCTTTCACTGACATTACTCACTCAGGGGAGACAGGGAAGGCACTGATATGAAGATGTAACACAACTAACTAAAATAATGAACATACAGACAGAACAAAACACAAGACAAAGGAAAGAGGAAACTGGATAAAGGGTGGGAACATGGATGGGTTTTAGGAGGTTGCTAATAATTACCATCTGATACCTTACAGACAGTCTGCTTAGTCCACAGAACAAAAATCAATGAGGGAAGTTATGAAAGTGTGTATGAGTGTAGTGAATATCCGTGGTGACACCTATCAACCGATCAGGCAGCACATTGTATACATGTGGGTGTGTTCTGATTGGTCAATTATGCACATGCGGGTCATCTTCATAACTGTGCATATGAAATTTGACATGTGATTGGGCATTGTCGTTGACGCGGGTATGGATCATGTGTAGCCATGTTAGCCAAATGCGAGATGTGATTGGCTAGCGTATGAAGCGCAAATATGCGTAACCACGTCAATGAAACATGGGGTGCTATTGGCACCATAACGCATGCCCACATTTCATCCTAAAGCTTGCGAGTAGTCGAGTTAAGACCCCTCAGCAATTGATTGGGCTTTCTCGTTTATGCCGGTATGGGTTATGTGTAGGTTTTTAAGTGGATCACGAGATGTGATTGGCTAATGCTCCAGGCACGAAGAAGCATAATCGCATCAATGAAACTAGTGGTCCTATTCACCAATGCCAATACCACATGTGTAGATTGCTTCATATGGTGTGGGAGTAGTGGTGGTAAAAATCCTCAGCATCTGATTGGCTGTTCGTTCAGGTGTGAATACGCGAAACTGCATGTACTATGCTTGCTAACTAATTGGGTAATCTATTGAGGTGGGTACAAGTCTGATTGGTTGCCTGTTTGGGGAAGAACACCTGGGTGTACCCACACATATGAAAGTCAGATCCTTTCTGGCTTTTCTGTGTAGCTGTGGCTATTCTCTACAACCAAAGACACCTCTCTTTTTTTCTCTCATTTCTTTTTGTCTCTTGGTGGGTGAACTTGCTTGTTAGCATCCCGGAACATTTAAAGAACATTATCCTCATGTATCTATTCCTTTTTTACCTTTGTTTTTTTAAATGTATTTATTTAATTTATGTCTAATGCCTATAGGCATAATACCACAGGACAAGACAAGAAGACAGCAAACAACACAACAGGGTGATGAAGAAAGGGAATACAAACACCTAAAAAGGACACTGTTGAGGTTGTGTTTACATTTCTCAATGTTGTGTTTGTTCCTATACCTTTGTCCTTTGTCCTGTCATTTGTAGTTTGTGATTTTTCTTATTTTAGTGTGATATATATTTTGGTTCAGTTTTTCCATTTTAAGTGACAGAGTCCTTTCTTTGATCCAGTACCTTGTTCGGGTCCATTGGGAGGATGTGAAGGAACCCTACAGGAAGGCTCATGTTCAACACAAAGTGAGAGCACATGGTCCACAATCATCACACAGGTATCTGCCATCCATGCCACAACCTTCCACTTCCATTGCTTCTTATTTTTCACCAACCACCACACAACCTCATCCCATCCTAACTGCACCCGATCTACAGGACTGCTTGGCAATGTGCAAAAGATGTCACAACTGGATCGTGGTAGGATGTGCCACCCTAGATGGTTGGGGAAGTACAGGTTCTGAACAACAGGCAAATTGCCCCCGCTAGGAATATATATACCTTTTAAGTGGCCATTTTTATACCTGTTTTAAGAAAAAGAAAAATACAAAAAAGTACAACATATAAAATGCAAAGAGAAATAAATCTTCCCTCTCCCTTAAACGGTTCTTTTCAGGGCCAAGTTTTCTGTTATAAAAACAGAAAACAAAACACAGACTGCATAAATGGATCAATAAGCTTTAATTGATCCTTTTAATGCAGTGTGTGTTAAAAAAAGCATTTATTTTTATGCATTTTATTACAGTCGCGGCTACCGTACATGATAGCCATGGGTACACCCATCAGTCGTTGCTCCGATTATCTGCACCTGTGTTTGGACCAACCACATTGTTCTTGGTAGTCACAAGTATGACAGCGAAGTCAGTAGCCACAGATACAACGAAAGTGTATGGGCTTTGTGAGTGTGTTCCATGGTGTCTCTTGTAGCCCCTGCTATATATACAATTAAAACAATAAAATACATGTGTAGACATATATGTGGTTGGTAGTCCTGTTAAGCTCTATTTTTAGATATATTGAGTGTGATGTTTGTGCAAAATTACTTTAACACTATAATGACTTTCTAGTCATCAACTATATATGTAAGTGTAAATATTTGCAAAAGTCAAATAAGTATGCAAACAGCGTTTTTGAAAAAAATATTTATTTGGGGCTAATGTGGTTGTGGGATTTATTTTTCTTTTAGTATCTACACATGATACATCTTCATCAGCCCAATTGTTTGCATTTTTACTATATATTTTTTGTCTCAGATCTTTTAGTTCTTTTGTTTCATTGATTGTATATCATTTTGAAGATTCATTAAGAGTTCTTTAATTTCTTTTAACCCCTTAAGTGCCAAGGACAACATATCTTGTCCTTGACACTACGTTCACAGTGCCAAGGACGAGATAGCTCATCCTTTCTGGCACACTGTTTTGAGTGATCCCTGCAAATCACACAAAAATGTAATCCAAACCCCGGGCTATGTGAGGGGGAAGTTGTTTCAGGGTTTTGGATTTTTCCAGGGATTGTGGGTAATACATTCTGGGCCAATTTGCACAAGTCAGACCTCTGCGGATTCCCACGGCTGTCCTCTTTTCAGAAATTCATGGTGTTTTCCTTGGAGGCTTCGACACCCTAGGCTCAAATCTGTAGGTTGCCCGCATGAGCTGAAATCCTGAAAATATTCATTTTGCAAAACGACTTGTGGTTAAAGTATTTTAGCCTTTTCCCTTTGTGCCCAGGTAGGTGCACCCACACATGTGATGTGCTGTTTTCCTCGGGACACCTGTGGGAACGCAGGAAGGTAGGTCATGTGTTGTTGGGGGCGTGTTTCGGTGGGTGAGCAGAGTGAAATGAGTGAAAGTTGTGTTTTCTTTGCCACATTTCGGACTTTGCCGGGGATTTTGGGTAATGCATTCTGTGTCGATTTGCACAAGTCAGACCTCTGTAGAATGCCAAGGGTGTCCTCTTTTTGAAAATGCATGGGGTTCCCTATTTTCGCTAGTGGCTTCGAAACCCTAGGCCCAAATCAACAGGTTGTCCACATGAGCAAAATTCCAGAAAATCTGGTCTGCCAAAAGACTTGGGTTACCCGTGTTTTAGCCTTTTCCTTTTGCGCTCAGGTAGGTGCACTCACTCATGTGCAGTATCATTTTTGTTGGAACACCTGTGGAAATGGAGGAAGGTAGGCCATGTCTTGTTGGCGGCATGTTTCAGTGGGGGAGCAGAGTGAAATGTGCAAAAAACTGTGTTTTTTTCGCCACATTTTGGACTTTGCCGGGGAGTGTGGGTAATAAATTCTGGGCCGATTAGCGAAAGTCAGACCTCTGTGGATTCCCACATGTGTCCTATTTTTGGAAATCCATGGGGTTCCCTCATTTCCTGGGTGCCTTCGACACCCTAGGCCCAGATCTGCAGGTTTTCCACCTTTTCCACATAATTCCTGAAAATCTGCTCTGCCAAAAGATTTAGAAGTTATCCATGTTTTAGCCTTTTCCCTTTGTGCCCAGGTGGGTTCACCAACACATGTGAGGTACCGTTTTCATCGGGACACGTGTGGGAATGGGTGAAGGTAAAACATTTGTTGTGTTTGCATCGTTTTCATAACGTTTCAACCCATTAGCTGCTGCCCTTTGTCACACCACCCTTTCATTTCCCAGATGTGACCTACATTTAGTCGCTGCTTTAGGCACTATACCGTTTTGTAACCTGCACAAGTCACCTACCTTTCAAAAGGTCTACCTGTGCTCTTTCAAAAAATGTATGCTTGCCTTTCCTCACCACATTTGTTTTCCTTATTTACACATGATAAGTACATCTGTTCAGGCCGTAAGCATAAAACTCCTGTGTACCATGGTTTTGTTTTTGTGCTTGTAGTATTGCTTGTTTTGTGAAACATTACAAAAGGTGTGTGATTTCCAAACTGGAAGAGTCTGGGGAATGTAGCAGAGCATGTTTTTTTCACAATTCACAGAAGCCATTTCCTTACCGGGCCAACCATGTCCACCACATACCTTTTTTTCTGTCATTTTCCTGATTTTTCCCCAAACTATGGTATGCCTTTCTGTCCTCCCATTCAGATTTCCTAGCCTTTTCTTCAATTCCGTCCACACATGTCCTATTGGAAAAAAAGGCCAAAATCACCTACTTCCCATGTTCTCCCTTTTTGGTTATTCTGTCTCACCCACCCACCCCCCTACAGCAAACTAAGCCTACATGTCGAAAAAAAGGGGCCACATTTGGCTGAGATATCTCATGTAACAAAAAAGTTACAAGGCATAGAATGGTGACATACTGAAATCACCAAACAAGGCCTTGGCACTGGTGGGGAGTGGGCAAACACATGGCAGTTAAGGGGTTACAGTATCAATGATTGCATTTTTGGGGAATTCCTGTGGTAGCTGTTGCTTGATCCTTCTAGACACTTGAATAACTTATTCATTTGTTTGAAAACATTTGTAATCTGTTTAAACAATTGAAGATATAATACATTTTAAAATACTTGTTGTATTGGTTGCACAGACATTTAAAATCAGTAATTTAAATTACATCTCTATGCTGCATTATATTTGTTACTTATAAATATTATTGTTAGTGATCTTTTCCATACATGTAAAGAATAAACTCAGAACATCCTGAATGTGTGGTACTTTCTTGTGGCTGCTTCTCATCAGCATCTTTCTTTAGTATTTCCTCCTTTGTGGGTAATTATTCTAGCCAGTCTATGTAGTTGTCCATTGCAGTGTGAGGGTAAAAACACTGTCTGTCACCTCTTCAGTTAGAATGAACACTGGAAGAAGATTGCCTGAGGGGCGAAGGTGGGATTCCTTGTATTTAATTTTTGATTGGCTGTTTATCGTTCCTATGATTTTTATGGGGACCAATTAAACGGTAGATTATATTGCCTCATAATGTTAAGAGATTCTCTAGATAGTAAGTTTGTATTGCCTGAGAGGGAGATGTGTTTTTATGGAATTCTGCAAAGAAAGGGGGCTATATGTATTGTTTTGTTGTACATTTCAGAAATGGAGGCAATTTCAGTAAGAGAGGAATTTCATTGCTCAGAGGATTGCGGGGGAATAGAGAATTTTGAGAATGGGACTGAAAGGTGATGTTGAGGATATAGGTGATGTGTTTTCAAAACATTGGCTTAGAAACGTGTTCTGGTTGTATAATATTACTTTAGATGGAGTATTTCAATTGAGATGTTTTTGTTCAAGTTGTGGGCAAATATTTTTGACTGAGAGCACACACTATTTTCTATTTGGGAAAATAAAATTAGTCAGTCATCTAAGGAAAAAGCATAAAGACATGTTGCAAGAATTTTGGAATTATAATAGAATTATAATAGAGGAGATGGGTTTTAGTATGTATGAAAATATATTTGTGGATTATATATTGGCACAAAAAACACAAAGACTTGTTTAAGAGCCATCCATAGAAGTTTTGAAGTATTATGGAAAAGGAAAATGCAAATCTTTTTGGATGGCCTTTTTTCTATAGCCAGAGCTATAGAACAGCCAATGAAGTGTCATGCCCTGTTAAGAGTTTTATAGCCGCAGTTAGCATCAACCCATGAGACGTGTGTTGGCGGGCTGGCCAGCTGCGATTATAACTGTCGCCATATCCGCGGGTATAGTAAAGCTAATTTATGTGCAGAAATCATATTATTTCATGGATTTTATAGTAGAACATTGTACATGTGTTTCTGATTGGATGTGCTCACCTCAAGGCATGTGTAGTTTAAGTTAAAAACTTTATAATATGTGTTTTTCAATGTATGAAATAAATGTACACACCCATGGCTACAAGCAGACATTTATACCAGCGGCTCTGAGCACTCCAATTAGACCTCACACATTTTGGCAGCTGGTGTAGCAGCAGCAGGCATAAAAGCTGTATCTTACATGTGTCTATAAGAAGGCTTATTTTGGTGCATTGATCATATTATCTTATGGATGTTACATCACATATTTTAACATATTTTTGTCATTGCATTTCCTCACCCCAAGGGATGTGTAGTCTAAGTTTGAAGCCTTTGCAATATGTGTTTTTCATTGTTTGAAATAAATATACGCGTTGCCACAGCTCCAAGCGGGCATTCATACACGTGGCTAGGAGCATTCCAATTAGACATCATACATTTTGGTGTTTGGTGTAGTCACAGGTATAAAGAAGGATGAGGCTTTTATGTTTCAAACCACAAGAAAATTTGAAGAACTTGATTGGTCACCTGATTGGGCGGAAAACATCCAGGTCTTAGTAAGGAAAATGGAATTGGGGAATAGGGTGGATAACCTTCCGCACCTTTCTAAATAAAAACATTATACTTTTGTGCCCCAAATCATATACAAGTATAAGAATCCTCAGGCCTATCTTTCCCCATGCCCTTCTAAGGAGTTGTGGAGGTTTATTCCTTTGCTGCGCTTGAAGCGGCTGCCGGTGGTGGCCAACACACAGGTTATTTTGACAATTCCTGAGGATGACAGATTCTTTAGACTGTGCAAGATCAAGGCCAGCTTAGAAGCAGGGAAGCACATGTTGTCGGCAAGCCGCATGATGGGGGGCACCTATATTAGGCACTTGGGCCCACTGGTTCATGATTTGGATTTGATAAAGGAACATGAATTCTGGCTAATGTTTCTGAACAAAGTCGAATCACCTTGCTTTATATAGGATATGGCTGGTTGTTAAAGGAAAAATGTAATTGAATGAGGGTGACATTTGAAATACAAACTTCTTATCTAAGAGCTGCATCATTAAATAAATAAATCAATAAATACAAACATTGAGCTTGAAAGTATGCATGGACAGTAAGTGGTGGAATGTAGTCTTTTGGTCTTTGGGGTCTGGAGGGAGAGAAATGACCCATCAGATGCATTTTAACTGGTAAGTTTGAAGACAAATTGCCTTTCTGTCAGCAGATTCCTTTGCTTCCAAGTGGCAACTAAATGTTGCAACAATGGCTAGGATACAATCTAACCCATTCAGCCCATGTACGGAGCTGAACAGTAGCACTGAGCACAATATAAAATAAATGTGGCTGGTGAGTTGTCCCGAAGCCCCACATAATTGACCCTTTTGGCTGCACCCCAGCATCCAATGCACACTGTTACGGAACCAATCAGCAGCGCTGAGCAAAATACAAATAAATGTGGTTTACGAGTTGTACCATGACTACTTGTAATTGACTTCCCCGGTTTGGATTCAATCTAACCTGTGCAGCCTCTGTGCACTTTTATGCGGCCAAAAAGCAGCACTGAGCATGATATAAACAGAAGTGATATGCAAGATTATCCGAGGCTCCTGGTAATTGACTCTTCCCTTCCAACTTGCTAAGTGAGCAAACAGAATAAGAAATAAACAAATAAAAGAGTGACAAATACAAGTAAACATAGCCCCCCTGAAACCTGGCTAACTTCTAAGCCAATAAAGAGAAGATTTGTCAAGAGAATTTGTAAGAACAAAAAAATAAACAGTCTGAACAAGAGGAAAACAATGCTAATTATGAGGAAGATGAAGATATGGAGCCTGCATTGATGAAATCAAAAAGGTCCCGAGCTGAAGGAGAAGACATAGGAGATATACTCAAAAACACAGACAAAATACTAGAACAAGGATAAAATAACGCACCGTCATGCAATATCAAACAGCCCTTTTTTTAATAGGGCAAATGTCTCGGAAATTGATTCATCAACCTCTTCACCTAGAAATGATCTCTTCATGTGATATAACATTAGTTGAAAATCCAGCAACAGTTTAGGAATCTAATAGGGCTGTTATCCATCTAGTCTCCCCATTATAATGGAACCTATACTGTCCAGCGCCAGAAGCTTTCTGGGAATGGGTTATGAGTATAAAAACTTGAGACAAGAGACACTAATAAAAAAAAAACAAGAAACTGATCCCCAAAAGCAAGGATAATTAATCTAAAAATATGGGTAGGAAAATCGATAATCTGGTCAAAATGATTATTGCCACTTTAAATTGAAATATATATTCATCTGTTTATAGCAACAAGGTTCTAAATTTAGAAGGGAACCTTGTTAACCTTATTGCCTGAAGAAATTACTGCACTATTAGATTACTATTTTAATATGGAACACCAGAGAATTTCTATCCCTTACTGCTAATCCTGTGGGTGTATCTTTTTTATTGGAGGCAGATTTATTTCTTCGCCAGGAAACTTGGTTACTACATGATTTCACACTTGATGGTTATCAAACAATACAGAAACGTGCGCATAGGAACTTAAGAGGATGACCCTTTGGAGGGTTAAGGCTGCGAGCAAGAAATGGTGTAGTATAATATACCGAATAAAAGTGTTTATATCCTAACAGCCACGATAGAATTGATAGTGAATTGTGTGGAGCACCAGGTACTTATCTTTATTGTCTACAACCCCCGTGGAGACAGGCTCACATGAGAGATATACTAAATGATTGGACAAAGAAGAAATCTATGGCTCTGTTTATAATAGTTGGAAATTGATAAAATATCTAGTAAAATGACAAAGAAAGAGCTTGTAAAATTTCCAATATTGACAAACAAGTGCAGTGCACAGTTGGTGGATTATGTTGATGATAAGCTGTTGGAATTTGATCCTTGGATGCTCTTCATTAACGGCCACTGACTTTTACAGTTGTACTCATTTAAGGATGCCTCCTTTTCATTCCATACACTTGGTACAATGATTTTGCTTCTACATGGATTGATTGTATCTTATTTCCAGATGCTATGTTTGAGCTAGTTGGTAAACTCCTAATCACCACTACACCTGTGAGTGACCACGTGGTAAAAAGAATTACACCATGAAGTCGTAACAGAGAAAAACAAAAATTTATCAGGAATAGTTCTCTATATGGTCCATGTAATAGAATTAGATGGACAGAAACTGATGTGGAGAAATGTAATATGGATCTCCATGATGCCTTTCGGGATGATTTCACTGTTAAGAATTTTGTTATGAAAGATTTTGAAAACATCTCAATAGAGGCAAAGTATTATATAGAGAAGAAACTAAAAAATATTCTCTAAAGATAATAAATAATAATAACATTTTTGAAGTAAATATTGCGGAGAAAAAAAGCACTTAAAGAAACATATAAAATGAATAACTTTGATATAGTGTGATTAGTTGAACGTAAGACTGAGATCTCTAAGCTTAAATTTAGATTTACACATTTTATTAGGCATTATAAGGCATCAATACAAGAAAACCATGTTTTTTAGTATTTAATCTATTATGTAACACTGACTCACAAATATTTTGGAATCGTTATGGAAACTATACATCAAATACAGAAAAAAAGAAAATAACTATATATCAGAAGCTTCATGGAGATAACATACTAGAAATCTATACCTCAAAGATCATAAGGGTTGAAGTTTATGAACACAGCTCGCTTATGCCGAAATGAGGAGGTGTTGCAGCATACAAGTGAAGATCGGAGGTGATGATAGAAAAATGAAAACCTTCTAGGGCACCGAGTCCAGATGGTATACCCAATCTTGTATTTAAAAAAGATCCTAAATACTGGGGTATTGTATTAGATCAATTATGTCTTACCATAAAAACAACAGGCTTTATTTCTAAAAGCTGGAAGGCCTCCATATCGATTCCTATTTTTAAAAAGAACTTGAGAGAAAACCCACTGAACTTCGATTACTTGCAATGACAGATGCATGTGCTCAACTTTTTGCACAACTGTTACTGCACCAAGTAAATAACTGGATTAATAAAATTAACCTGTGAACTAATCAACAATCTGGGTTCAGAATATGCATGGGCACATTCTCCAATCTGTGGTCATTACTGTATCTAATCATTGCTACCTTGAAGAATAAAAAAGGCACGCTCTATATCTGCTCTGTGGATTGTAAGGTAGCATTTGTTAAAGTGGACCGTAGTAGATTGTGAGCCAAACTAGGAAAGTAGCACTTAAATCCAACGCTACTACACTTTTTAAAAGAATTGTACTCAGACACAGAGGTTCAATTAAGACTTAACCAAGAAGGGCTTTTGAGTGAAAACATTTACACAAACCATGAATTAGTACAAGGCTGTCCATTAGCCCTGATGTTGTATAACCTCTATGTCGCCGATGTGTGAAGAACATTGGATGGGTTACATCATTTTCCATCTTTTATAGGGAGCCAGCTTGTACAGTGGCTTGCCTATGTTAATGATTATTCTACTATTAGACAGAACCCAGATTGGGCTACAAAGAAGTGTAGATGCCCATTATAAATATTCAACAGAAAATGGCCTGGCCAATAACTTCAAAAAGCAAACATGATGCTACTATTTGGAACAACCCAGAATGGGCTACACAGAAGTTTAGATGCCCATTATAAATATTCAACAGAATATGGCCTAGCCAATAACTATCAAAAAGCAAAAATTCTGGAAAAGAAAAAGTAAATATGTTTCTGTAGAATTTCGAATATAAGAAGATAGAGGTCATTTGGCTATTTGTTTATTTGGGCATGTATATCATGAGTACTTTGAGATCTTCAGAGTTGGAAAAAATATTAGTCCAAAGGTGGAAACAAATTCAACACCATTCACAACTTTGTGAAATATAAAGGTGGACTCTCGATTGAGGTTATGTTGAAATTATATAAACCAAGTTTAGTACCTAGCCTACTCTATGGATTAGAGATTTAAATGAATGAAAAAAATAAATACATCACAAAATTGGAGGGTACACTCTGGCGCAGGGCTCTAACATCTAGGATCATTAGATTCAATACTGATCGAAGCAATCAATTCTGATCTCGGGCTGACTTCCCAAAGCACCATAAAAAAGCAAATTGACTGGAATTTTGAATGTAAGAATACTGGTTCAGGAGAAAAACATAGAATTCATATTCACCTAGTAAATGTGTTAAGAGAATGGAAAAATTATGTTAATTAGTTCTTTGAAGAAATTGGTTTTGCCCTTGAAATGGATCATTTTGTTCATTTTGCATTTTTAGTAAGCAGGCTTGTTCTAATGCTTTTTGAAATGTTAGCATTGGTGAGATCTGTGGACTGATGTATGCTTTGAGTTAGTTCTCTGTAGCAAAAATGTTGCCAGAGATTTATATTTCCAATGCTGCCGAGTTTGTTACTGCATTGTTTGTGTCCTAATGTTTTGAAAATAGGTTCACATTTTACTGGTGTTTACTGTAGGAGGTCTTCCTCAAAACAGTTCTTTAGGACTTATTGCATTCTGAGATGAATTAAAGCCAACATGAGGTTGGAAACCATGCTTACTTCATCTATCAGGAGCACTTTCATTTTTTTCATAATTATGTGTACTTCCATAGCAGCTTCTGCTGATAATTTGTAGTATTCGAATTGGTTTTGGTGTTCAACTGCGAGGAGCAGTAGTCGGTGTAAAGTTTCACCCTCTATTTTGTAGGCAGTTTAACCTGGTTGTTGTTTCTTAAGTTTTGTAGAAATGTTTTGATTATTTTGAATAAGAATGTTTTGCCAGAACAAGGTTCACCACTTACATGCAGGAGCAGAGGTTTATAATGTTTACAGCTACAAATTTTAGTTTCATGTTTAAGACCATGTTCAATTTCTTCAGTGACCTCTAGACAAATGGTGAGTTGTTCATCATTTAGCTGTGATTTGAGCACTGATAAATCTTCTTCAGATTGTTTAGATTGATGCATGGTATTTTCTTCTTCAGCCGTGGCTATTTCTGCTTCATTTAGAATGAGTGGTTCTCCAAGTGGTTCTTGGCTTCTTGTAAGGTAAGTTTGACTGCCCTCAGGAGTGTCTTTATCTGGTATAGCTTCAATTTCTTCCTGTTGTTGGTGTTCATTATCCAACATATGTTTGTATTGTTTGAAATTTGCATTTGTTATGTTGCTTTCATTTGCTTTGAATGCAACTTAAAATTAGTCATGGTCACTTATTAATTATTGTACTTTTCTCAAAGGTTTAAAAAGTTGCACTAGGGCCATGCATGTTCTCTATTTTTCAGAGATTTAAATGATAACTTTTTAAGTTTTGCTGGGCTCCCAGCACAAGTTAAGAATGAATATTTACCAGTTGTCTCATTTGGTGTGACATTGCTTGTGTAGGAGTAGTATTGGGCTATGTCCTATAGACACATATTTTCTAAACTGGTACTTCTGTTTGGTAGTATGTGTCAATTCATTTTTTTTTTTAATGTCTGACTGTTGGGATCTTTTGTGGTTGTTGTTTCTATTTCTTGGTAAGATTTTAGTACTCTTTTTCAGGTTTGGCTAGACAATTTGTTCAGATTTGCCATGTAAGGTGGTTCCTGTTAAAAGGTCTGCAGCTTCATAGCACCCATACTCTCTATGTGAGATCATTTTATGCCAAATCTGTATTATATTTGTGACAGTGTTTTGTAAGATGATATGTCATCCCAGATGTCTTTTAGCTCCGTTTTCCCAGCTTTGCTCTGACATATCTTGCAATTGCAATGGAATAATCTGCAATTAATTGAATGCCTATATTTGCATCCCTCAAGAGGGCAATGATTGCATTGTAATTATTGATGTACTTAGATGCTCTGTCCCTTTTATTGCTTTGAGGGTTTTTACGGGATTTCCCTTTCAACAATTTACTTGTCCTGTTGTGCAAACTGGTTAAGAGAATCCAAGCAACATTTGATATAGTATTTACCTTTGTTTTTATATTGACATCAGCAAAATTTGCCACCCTAATGTTTTTGGAAGCAAAAGATTTGTGTATGTAGGTCAAAATCTGTGGTTTCTGAAGGGATGACACAGGTAATATATCTTTGAATAAATTGTCATACAATGGCATCACTGTCATGGCCAAATTTGATAGCATCTTTTATCCAACGCATGTGGATGTGTGGTGCTCCTCTGAATTGATATTCTTTTCTGTAAAAGAAGTGTTCCATTTCTCAGAGTGGAGGGGTAGCTGTTTCGCAGATGAAGTGCAGCATGGCCATGAAGCGATGCTGCAAGTACCTTTATACATTGACAGGATAAAGAGAACAGAGTTCTCCTGGTGTTTTTACATCTATTCCCTCTTTATTTTGGTTTGCATTGTGTACGAAGTTGTGCAAGTCATCCCATGCATATTCTGCACAACTTAAAGAAACAAACCATGTCAGTGGGCCTAGGTTCCTTGGCTTACAATGTACATCAGTGTAATGTCGGAACCAGTATTCTTTTGTACCAATCATGTTTGCCAAAGGATTTGTGATACTTGACTGTAAAACCTCAACTTTGTCTTTCATCTTTCGTATCAGTTGGGTAGCCGATATGCTTGAAACATTAAAGCCTGTTTTTAACGTGTGTGCAGCTTCATAATTGGCTTGATGCATCTTCTATTGTTTCTTTGGAGTGTACTGGGTGAATTGTATATTTGTCTAAAATGTTTGCTGCAGTGACAGGATCTACAGGTTCAAATTGGCCAGTTTGTGGTGAATCCTGAATTATTTGGGTAGTTTCTTTCACATTTCCATCTATGTTTATATTGTTGTTGTATTAATTGTTGTCTTTAAAGTATTGTAGAGATTTTCTAACTTTGTGTAAGTCAACAAGTTGTTGTCAATTTATTTTATCTTTTGTTGGTAAACCATTAACTAGTACAATTAATAAATGATTTTACGGTCATTGTATTCATAGAGTTTTCTACTTTTTCTTTAATTTAATGGCAAATATACCACTTTGCCATAAATGCTGTTCAATAACTCAGATGTAGGCTGAGTAATAACTCAAATTTGGCTGTTTTCGGTTGAAAGCGCATTATAAGTTATAAGTAATATCATGTGAAGGTATTTGGTTATTGTCCAGCTTTGTATTGCACTATGTGCAAACTATTGTGGGGTCAGTTATTTTCTATTGATTTTCTGCTGTTAGATATAAAGCTAATTGGGACCATTGGGATTCCTCATTTGCGTCTATTTTTTAGGCCATATCTACTATTTTGGTGTTCTTTTTATTAAAAGGTCTGCGACAACAGACACATACTTTGTCTGGTATTTTAGAAAATGCGTTTTTAAATTTAGCTATTTCTTTTTTGTATATGATTGTAAGGTAGTTGCTGTTTGTGAGGTGTTTGCTAATGTTTTCAAATATTACTGAATTTTGAAATTCAACTACAGTTCCAAAATATTTATTCTTTGGCAGTGTAGGAGAATGCTATTTAAATGTTGCAGTTTGAGAGCAGGACTGTTTGCATAGTATAGTCTATGCACAAGATTTCATATAGCGGAATGGGGTGTTGCTAACAATTTGATTTTCTGGAATGTGCTTTTGCAAGCAGTTTCTGAAAATGCAGGCTAATTAATATCCTCATAGTCCTGTGTGGATGCACACTGGACAGGAGTCCATGGTTTGTACATTTTTTATTCTACTTCCGTCTTTTAGTTTCACATAGTGATTTTGGAATTGTCGTAAAGATTTGAAGGTTTGTTGTCGTACATTACATATTGTTTTGTCTGTAAGGGTTTCTTTTGCCATAATGGTGTCTCCTACCATTTTATAGCCTTGGGTTAATTGGGTTTCTTTGTTCTAGCTTATAAGCATCTTCACTGAAATACAGAACTTTGAAAAGGTATCTCTGTTGAGATTGCCCAGGTTTAGAAGTACTTTTTCTACTTTATTGATTAATTTAGTTTGTAGTTTTATTCTGTTTAATATTAATATAAACAATTTCTCTTTAGTAGAAATGCAGTCAATTAGAGCTCTGAGGATATGTTTTCTGCGGTAGTTTTTAAAGGTAGATAGAGAGTTTTTAGCTGTTTTTATAAGATTGTTAAAATCTCCAAGGCAGAATTTATTTTAAAAAAAAAAATCATTTTTTCTAATGCTTTAATATTGCCACGCTAATATTGGTAGATATTATTTCTTTTGCAAGAGGGACGTTAGTTGTTTTAGTAGTGGCTGGTTTACTTTTGTTGAGTGAGGTTACTAACTGTTTTGTTTTAATATTTTCTATACATTGTTTTGCAGAGCATGTTGTCTTGTTTTTATTCTAATCTGCTCCATTTTTGTTTTTGTTTTCTACAAAGTTTTTTTTAGTAGGCCTTGTGTTTTGCCTGTTGAAAAATAAAGTTTGTCTTTGAAAACTGTGGAATGTTTATGCACATATTATATATGGGCGTGTGTGTGTGTGTGTGTGATTGTGCAGTGGGATGATAGGTGTGGTTAGGAAGGTTGTACGACTAAGAGGGTTTACAGGTGTTATAGGCTTGGCTTAATGAGTAAGGGAGTAGTGGTGTGATTGAATAAATATGGACATTATGATGTGTTGAGGAAAACAGTGGTTGTTGTAATGGTTTGATTTGCTGCATAGGTATGAGGGTTCTGTGGATGTAATGGGAAAGTGTGTCTCTGTGTGCTAATGTGTGTTAGTGATTTAGGATGGAATGAGTTTTAAAGTTGTTGCTTTGGCATTAGGACCTTATGTGCATAGGGGTATGAAATATTAATGAAGTAAATCATGGTATAGATGTTGTTGAAAGATGGATGTGTTGTTAGGAAGTAAGGAATGGGCAGCCTTTTGAATAGCAACTGTGTTTAGATGGAATCAAAAGAGAAATACAATGTTGGTGAGTGGAACAGAATATTCTAGGATAATATGTATTAAAAGTACATTGTTACACATAGAGCAGTCCACATTCTATACTCATGCACTTACTTTGTAGCATGTGAAGAGTGTTCTTTCTTGGGTAGCTGTTTTGTTCAATATTATTTTTTTCCTTCAATTGTAAAAGAATGTTAGTGGGTATGTGTGGTAATGGTGAAGTACTTTTAGTGAGAAAGTTTGTTATTTATTGGGGTAGTAGAAGTTGTTGGGAAACAGAGTTAATAAAGGTGGGCTATGGGTGGTGTAATAAAGTAGGTTAAGTATGTTGTTATAAAAATTGGACTATGAGACCTATTATCAATTACCTAGTCTCTAAGTAAAGGCACTGGTAAAAACATACTGACAACTTTTCTGGATCGGCTTACTCTGTGTTTAATGGTAGGGGCACTGTTCTCTGGGCAGGTGTTACCTGCTGGGAGTTGAGGCTGCTACTGGCAGGCGTTACACTGAAGCACCAGCATTTTTACTAATGGTTCCTGTGCTTCACGATTCCATTCCCATGGCATAATATAGGTCTGTGTGGGAATGTTAACTAACACTGATTGTGATATTTCGGTAGTATCGGGATGTCATGTGGTGATTACGTTAATACAGGGTTGATAGCAACACACCGGCTACCAGTGGGTTTTATCGGCAATCCTACAATGAGGCCCTATGAGCAGTGTTGTTTGGGAGAAGACAAGGAGTAGGGTAAAAATGGGTGTGTAAAAAAGATGCATATCTAGGTTATTTTTGTGCTGGTGATTTTAATCAGAGAAGGGCTGTGTTTGTAGTGCAATGTATTTGTAATGTGTTATGTGTTGCAGTGTTTCCAAACAATAGCGAAACTGTGGCCTAGTGGTAATGCAATGGAAAATCATAGTTGAAGCAGTGTTTGGTTTGCTATAGTAGTGTTTGGAGAAGAACAATCCCTTGCTTCCTACATCTAAGAGTGCTCAGCCAACTTCGGAGTTTCTCTGACTGCCTGGATCTCTCCCTCTGCCTGCATCGGATCCATCAGCACGCCGACCCCTTGCTTCCTTTCTCTGAGAGTGCCTGGCCAACTTCTGTGTTTCTTTGACTGCCTGGGATCTGACAGCGGCTCGTCTGCCGGCGCTTTGCCTCAGCTGGCTCTTCCCTGGCCTTGCCGCCTCAGCCTGATCTGCCTACTGACTCTGTCACATCCTAACACTCTGACTGGCCTGACTCTCCAGCAGCCTGTACAGGATCCAGTTGCGGCTTGTCTGCCAATGCTCTCTTTCAGCAGGCTCTTCCAGTGCCTCGCTACCTCAGCCAGACTAGTGAACTACCTGGACCACCTGGCCTCCTCCTTCAGTGCTCACAATTGGCAGGCTTACTCACATCCCCACTCCAGCTCCGTTTTGTCTGAGTGGATCTTGCCCAGTCACTGCATCTGGTCGCATCTAACCTGCTGCATACTCAAAATTACGGTTCCTGCCCTGCACCCTGCATTGAGGTGCTCTCAGCCTCCTCCATTTCTTACAGAGCGGGTCTTGCCCGCCTCCAGCATTGGAACGTATCAGCCAGATCCTGCTCCCTGCTCACCTGCACCAGATCCACTGCTCGTCTCTTGCCGTTTTGCTCCATTGACTCCTCTCATACCAATGCAGCCCCTGCCTGATCGAAGCATAATTCCAGGTCATTTGGCCACCTCCTTCTGAGCTTCTACGCCACTGGCCCTTCTGCGCCCCTCTGCTCCACTAGCCCCCCTTTGCCCCTCTATGCTCCAGGTACTGTGACTTTTCTCACCACTTGCCATGGTCTGACGTCCTACTTGCCTCGCTACATTGTGACTACTTTGAGCAGTACCCCATTACTTCAATCCCTCTACTACCTAGCATGCACAACCTGGTACCTTAGCAGAGTGTTTACCTTCTGTTGAACCTTCCTTCTTCGGCTCCTCAACCGTGCACTTCGCCTAGGATTCTTCTCTTTTCCTGTGCAGGGCACCCGATCCCTGCCACCACCTGTTACCAGCGCCCCCTCCTTCTACTACCTCTCAACTATATACAGCACCTTGGACTCTTGCCTTTGCAGAGCACCCTAACCCTGCCTCCGTCTGCTACTGTGACCCCTCCTTCAACTGATTCTTGTCTATATACAGCACCTTGGACTCTTCTCCCTGCTTATACACTGCCCCCTACTCCTGCCACAACCTGCCACCTACATCTGTTTCCTCCCCTTGCCGCTGTAGATTTTGAAGCTTACCCTATCCCGCTTCCAGTTAAGCAGGATCCTACAACTAACTGAAATTGTTCTCCTTGTCTGAGGAGCTATCTTTTAGTTCTCCCCTACCTTTGTCCCCCTGTGGCGCAGTGCTCTACAGCTCACCGGTCCCCTCCTCATGCACAGCCCCCTGCCACTGCCTGGCATCTCAGCCCCCCAAACCCATTACCATCTCTTCTCCTGAAGTCTCCTCCCATTGCCCCTCTCCCCTGTTCATCTTCACTGCCCTTTACTGGCACCTCCTGAATTGCTCCCTACCCCTCCCCTCCCTCACTCCACCATTGAGATCTCCCCCATACTCTCACTCTTCTACAGCACCTCCACTTCCTTCAACTGCTCCCTCAGGCATGCACAATTCCAACTTCCTCCTCCCTCTACTTTCTCAACCTCAGCTTCCTCACCTCATTCCCCATTTGCCCACTAAGTCCCTTTCTCAACCCTCTTCCTCCTCAACCTGGCCATCTCTTCTTTCTACCCCACCCCACCCTGCCATTCACATCTGACACAACACCTCTCTACCCTACCTTACCGCCCAACCTCCACTATCCCCCTGTTAATGCACCCTCCAACACGATCAACATTGCCCCATGGAATACTAGATCTCTCTGCAATAATACTACCGCTGTACTGGATCTGTTTCTTCGAATAAACATTAATATCCTATGTATCTCGGAAACCTGGATCCCCCCCCCCTTTAATTCTACTGTACCTGCCTCTCTGACCTCCTTCTCTTCCTCCTTTATTCAGGTCTCTTGCTCCTCTGTCCACGGAGGTGGTCTCAGTCTTCTCTATCACCCCAAATGTCTGCCCTCCCCATGCCCTACTTCTCTCCCTGTCTTCCCCTCTTTCGAGTACTTATTCAAAACCTTCAC
Organism: Ambystoma mexicanum; assembly: GCF_040938575.1. Classification (NCBI taxonomy): domain Eukaryota; kingdom Metazoa; phylum Chordata; class Amphibia; order Caudata; family Ambystomatidae; genus Ambystoma; species Ambystoma mexicanum. Next base: position 564,360,298 of record NC_090928.1, read on the forward strand.
CTACCCTCACGCTATTTCCTTTCTAATTTTTTATCGCCTTCCTGGTTCTCTCACCTCCTTCTATGATTATTTTGACCACCTCCTTTCCATCATCTCCCCTACCCCCACACCACTAACCGTCCTTGGAGACTTTAATCTCCACCTATCCTCCTCTCCCCAATCCTCCCCCCTTTTTTTCTATATTCGACTCCTATCTACTTACCCCCTTCCTACCTCAATTACTCATTCTTCTGGCTCCACTCTCGATCTCATCTTCATCTCCTCTTTCATCCCTTCTTCAGTCTCTACTCTCCCCACCAATATATCAAACCACGCTCTACTCTCCTTCTCCCTTACTCCCACTGTCTCTTCTCCTCCTCATCATCTATCTCTTTCTCCAGACGAGACCTCCATAACTTCAACCACTCTCACTTCTATGATGCCTGCTCTAATTTCCCACCCCCTCTTTCTCAATGTTCTTCTCTCTCTGTTGATGATTCTCTTTCTTCTCTTTCTTCCTCCCTCTCCTCCAGTCTCAACCAACTTTACCCTCCCTTCCCCTTCCACCCATCTCACAAGCCTGCCCAACCCTGGCTTTCCTCTCACTTTCTTTTAATGCTCTGCTTCCTCTGACGCCTTGAAAGACACTGGTTTAACCATTGCTCACCAGCCAACCAATCCTCCTACTTCTCTTATCACTCCCTTTAAGACTCTTGTATTAACTCAGCCAAACGCTCTTACTTCACTAACCTTCTCCACTCTCAAGCTTCTCATCCCAGACAAATCTTCCAAACCCTATTTTTTCTTCTCTCCCCTCCTATCCCTGACCACTCTACTACCTCTCCTCTCTCTCCCTCTGACTTCGCTGACTTCTTCTCTTCTAAAATTCCAACCTTATGCCAAAACATCCTACTCTCCCCCTCCCACACTCCCCCCTCTTCTTCTTAGTCCACCCCTTCCTCCTTCACGTCTATTACTCCCCTGTCTCTATTGCTGCGATTTCCCTCTTCTTGTCCAAACCCCCCCTACTGCTGCCCCCTCCGATCCTATCCCTACTCTTCTAATACCCAAAGTCTACCCTCTTCTTATTCCTTACCTGTCCTCTTTCTTCAATCTCTGATTCTTCACTGCTACCTTTCCCACTGCTTTCAAACACGCTACTATCATCCCCATCCTGAAAAACACCCTCAGCTAACCATCTACTGACTTCTAAATTCCACCAATTTCTCTTTTACCTTTCCTCTCTAAGCTCCTTGAATAGCTGCTCTACTCCCAACTCTCAGCCTTCATATCTAACCTCCTCCCCATACTCAATCTGGTTTTTGCCCTAAGCACTCCACTGAAACTGTTCTTACTTATGTTCTTAATTCCCTTCTTACTGCTCGCTAATCTAAACACTCTTCTATCCTCATTCTCCTCAACCTCTCTGCTGCCTTTGACACCATAGATTACCCCCTACTTCTTGACACTATTTCCTCATTTGGTCTCAAGGGCTCTGTTCTCAACTGGTTTTCCTCCTACCTTTCCAATCGCTCCTTTGCTGTCTCCTGGGGCGGCTACTCCTTCCCTACTCATTCTCTCAACTTTGGTGTTCCACAATGCTCTGTTCTTGGCCCCTTCCTCTTCTCACTCTAGACCTCACTTCTAGCCCCTCTCACCTCTTCCTTTGGCATCTCTTATCACTTTTATGCTGATGATACCCAGCTTTTCCTTTTCTTCTCTTCCTTTTCTCCTGACATTCACCTTAAACTCTCTTCCTGTTTCACTGCAATTAAAACTTGGATGTCCTCTCACTTTCTCACTCTAAACGCTGACAAAACTGAAATCTTATTCCTTCCTGCCAACACTCTCCACCCCCTTCCATCCTCTTTCCACCACTCATCTCCCCATCTCTGCCTCTGTCCACAATCTTTGTCTCCACTTTGATTCTAACCTCTCCTTTACTCACCATATCTCTCTCACTTCTCGTGCCTGTCGCTTCCACCTTTACCATGTTCCTCTCTCACCTTCCATGCCACCAAACTCTTAATTTCCTCCCTCATCTTCTCCTGTCTCTTCTACTGCTCATCTCTCCTCTTCGGCCTCTCATCTTGCCCCCCTCAAATCCCTCTATCACTCTGCCATCTGCACTCTCTACTCCCTCTCTCCTTATGACTCCGTCTCATCACTCTCTTCACTTGGCTGGCTTTCCTTACACTCTTAACTTAAATTTAACTTCCTCTGTCTTGTCTTTAAATCTCTTCATGATCTTGCCCCTCCCTGCCTCTCCTCCCTCCTCTCTTTCTACTCTCCCCCTATGCCCTCTGTTCTGTTGACCTTTTCCTTCTTTCTGTCCCCTCCTTGCACTCCTTCTCGCTTCCGATCTTTTCAGCTCCTTGCCCCACTTCATTGGAAATCCTTACCTCTCACTATCCATTCTATCTCCTCATACTCTTCTTTCCACCCCTTCGTAAAATACCATCATCTTCATTCTCCCTCTTGACTACCCTCCTTCTCTTCCTCCCTGATTCTCCCCCTCCTGGTTTCCTCCTAATTGTCTTGGTATATTGTTCTACTTACTGTTCTTGTTTATTTGATTCATGAGTTATGTTCCACTGCTTCTATTTTATTTGTGTTGTTAAATGTAAAGCATTTTGGCGTAAAGCACTATATAAAGGTTAATAAATCCAAATATAATACAAATACTGTCTTGGCTTTTCCTTTTCTGCTATTCTGAGTCATCACACGTTAACGTGGCTGCGAGCCATGACCAACAGGCATACTCGGACAGTTCTGAAGGTTTTGTTACCTTGAGTTCAATCTTTCTTTACAAAGCTGTTTCCCCCGTTTGCATTATTGTCATCATTATGCCTAAGTTGAAAGGCAGAAGCTGCACTCTTTCTTCACCAATGTTAACCAACTCTTCCGAGGTTCCCTTTATAGTTCTTTTATCCAACATCCTCTCTTGTTTGACCCAGGCAACTGGTTGGTGGGATGTTACAGCCCTTTCTGGACTGGTTGATCAAGTGGGCTGAGTTAGAGAGGCCATCCATCCCTGGTCCCCTCAAATCAGATAAGTCAAAACCGCCCATTAATAATACGCTTGTTGCTGAGGCCAGTAGGAGTTTCTTCCCCACTGTTGAAAGAAGGTGGAGGTAGTCCAGATCCATGCGATCTTCTCCCAGAAACTCAATTATTGCAAAGTCTTCTGATATTATTTGTTGTAAAGGGGGAATGCAGTAACACATTTAATTCATTGTATCTGTTTACGATGCAGTCTTCCCCTTGGTCCGCCACTCTTTCCAACATAAAGCAACGCTAGTTTTGCATGAGGGGTGTAGTTACCCACATTGTGTGGCGTCATCTTCACCTGAAACGCTATGTTTTGATTTTGTATTAGTGTGGCAGTCTTCCAAGTTTTCCTTATTGCCCATTGATTCAAAAAAGTTAGCCGACCCTAGTAGCACTATGTCAGAGCACCGGCTATTCCCTTCTTGTGGTTGCCGAGCGGGCTTCGATGTGTGGGTCATAGACAGACTTTTGCTGTAATTATTGCTATTCGGTCCTTTTGGGGTCTGTCTGGGGTGTTCTGTAAGCCACAATTTCCATATGTCCTTATTATTGACACTCCCTTTTCTGCTAGAGTCAAAAAAGGCTTTGAAACTCATAGTCCGTTTTTAGGGCTTTGTCTGGTAACCAGGTCAACAGATAAATACTGACCTGTTGAATCAGATTTTGCTTCATAGAACACATCATCTTCTTCTTCTATGGACTAGGTGGACAGGTTTAAAAGAAGAGCCATGACTTCCTCGTTGGTGGCTTCTAGTTGGCCAGCCCCTCTGTCTCGATCAGGAGATTGATTTCCAGATTTTTTTTTACATTATTTTTTGTATTACTTAATTTAATTGACATGCACATTTTACAAGTTTACATCCTTCCATTCCGGTTTCTAGAACCATGTAATTCCTCATGTCCATAAAATCATCTATTTTTATAGGCTCCTTGTTATTGGAGCTCTAGTTTCTGAAAGAACTGTGTGGCTGCTATTACGTGAGATGATTTTTCTCCCGCCATAAAACGACTCCACCAGACCTCTTTGCTCCATGTTCGGAGATCCAGATTTTTACTGTGGGCTATTCACCCTTTTACTTTCTAACTGAGGCAAGGTGACTTTTCTCAGTAAATTCTGGAATTCCTAGAATGGACCAATGGGGTATGTTTCTGATGTTTTGCTAACCTTGTCGTCGACGGTAGGCTTTTCTTAGATATGGCAGAAACCGGGAACACTTTGAGAGTAGTCGTCTTTAAAGGAAGTTTAGGTTCAACCATGCTCCATGGGACTAGGTTTGTGTTTATCCTTTCAGGGGGTCAGTTACCCAAAACATTGGTGGCAGTTGACAAGGGTTGTAGGGCTGCCATTGCCTGCAACCCTCTAATGTTTTCAACTTCAGAGCTAGCAGGCGGTTGGGCCCCAGCCTGAGAGCTATGATCTATCACATCTATGGCAGTGAAGCACCACCTTTCTGGGACTTCCTTCCCAGTGCTTGGCTGCCTTATATTAGAGCTCATCTGATCTGGACCACCAGGGTCTCTCTGTCACACTGGATACTTCTCTGTTGCAATGAAGCCCTCCAAAACAATCATCTTTATGTGCAGCATTGCTAGCAAGGTTGCTTGGTCTTTTAGAGTATCATTTATCACCACACAAAGTTTCATAAAAGGTGCATTTGCAATAGTCACTACTGATATATGGCTGAATACTTCTTGGTCATATTTCCTTGATGTACTCTTGCCGTTTGTTGTTTGGAAGGTCCTCCTTCTAGGTTTTTAAAATCCGAAGACAGGTCCCCAGTGAATGGGGCTTGTGTAGTCAAGGTTTCTTCCATAGAGGATCTATTCATCCTATATAGGGATACACTCGGGACAGGCTCTTCGTTGTGGGTTTTAACCAGCCTTAATAAAGGTGGGATCTTCCCCCACAGGGTTGGCTACTTAGTTGGAGATTCAGTTAAATTAACTACATTGTTGTCCATGCTAGCAGATTTGACTGAGTCAATAATCGCAGCAGTGAGTCAATGTTTTCATTGAAGATGTTAATATCCTCTAATTGCATGCTGTTGGCGGTTGGACAAGGGTGAGCCTCGGATAAACTTATTGTATTCAACACCACCCAATTTCAATGTCATATTTACCCAAACCCATCACAACTATACAACCTCTTACTCTTACCACCTTGCCAACAACACCTATCATCCCACTAAACAATTGCACAGGACACTTTTTCATCCCTCTACAATCACACACACATCCACTTTATACAATAACACATGCATAAAAATTGCACAACTTTCAAGCAAGCACTTTCTTTTTTCCAACAGGCACACCAGAATGTCTAATAAAAAGCAACTCTGTAAGAAACACAAAAAATAAAGAGCTGATAAAAAATTATAATATGTCATAGAGTCATGTCATGTCTCGCTTACCTTTGCATCTCAGGACCTGGCGGGTTTGGCCCTTCCGGGTCTGCATTCTCTCCCATTTTATAGATCTCACTCCAACATGGTAGATGCTCTGGTTCTGGATGCCCTGTCCAATATGGCAGTGCTTCTGTTTCCGGTTCCCTTTCACCAACGCTATATCAGAGTGTCTCCAGAAAGTTAAGCTGTGCATTTTTGTGTTTGTTATCCTTTGTTCTCCCTTGTTACCTTCTTGCCTCTGGTGCTCATTTCTTCTTGATCCAGTAACCAAAATTCTTCATCCTGTCTGTCTTGACTCCCATTCCTCCTGACTGGGATCTCTCCTCTTGTCACCACCACGATGTGAGCTTCCATCTTGGAGATTCCTCTGCATTCATGTTGGCTACCTCAAGCATTCTTCAGAGGTGTTTTCCCTTTTGGGTGTGTTTTCCCTCTTTTTGGCTGTTCTAAGGGAGGAGACCAACTAGGTTTGAGTTTGTAAATGGCGGATCACTATTCTCAAAAAAGAAAAACCAAGTCAACACAGATAAGACCTAGCACTGACAAGTCATCCGCCACAAAATGTATAGAAAACATTCAAACAAAACAGCTATAACCTAACTCACTGAAACTAAACCAGTCAGCACTACACATTTTTGTGCCCTCTTTTATAAAAATAAAAGTAAAAAAGTGGTACAAATGTAACTAGACCTGAAAATAAACCTATTATGATATCTTCCAATGTTAAAGTACACACAGTAAAACATTCCAAAAGGTAATTTTAAAAAAATAATTCCACCATAGAGTTCTTAGCAATCTCAAAATAAAATCTAAGTAACGTTCTATGCTTAAAAAATACCACAGAAAACAAATCCTAGAAGCTCTGATTGACAGAGAATTTAAACTAAAGAAAATGTTCTTTATATAGATTTTAAACAGAATGAAACACACTATCTAATTTAATCAATAAGCTACAAAAACTATTTCTAAACATGCGCAATGTCAATATAAATACATTTTGCCAAATCTGTAAAGGTGAATGGTTACACAGAAGCAGCACAGAATCATATTTCAATGACGAGGCTTATATGCAAGAAAAAAACAACCCAATTGCCCTAGACAATAATGGCGTGGCTATGAAGTGGTAGCAGACACCATTATTGCAAAAGAAACCCTTATAGAATAAAATTCCTGAGTAAACGTTTGAGAAAATGTTCCTTTTGTCCAAACAAACCGTCCAGTGTACAAACGGAACTGCAGCTCAATATGTAGTAACATGCGCCAACAATCGTTCAAATGTTTATGACAATTCCTCAATCACTATGTGACACTAAAAGACAAATGTAGAATTACAATTTTATAAACCATGAGTTGCGGCCCAGTATGCAGCCATACTGCACTGTGAGGACATTCATTAGCCTGCATTTCTGAAAACTGCTAGCAAAAACACCTTCTGTCACATCAAAATGTTAGCAACACACCATTCCGCTATGCAAAACCTTGTCCATAGATTGTACTATGCTCTAGAACTACAAAAATGAAATAACATTCTCATACATAGAACAGCCAAAGAACTCATTCGAGAAATATAACAGTTCCAAAGTAAATATTTTGTAACTGAAGTTGATTTACAAAATTCTGTTACTTTAGAAAACATTAGTAAAAACCTCATTACAAACACATACAGAAAATAAATAGCAAAATTATAAATCACATCTGCTGAAATACCAGACGAAGTATGTGCCTGTTGTTGCAGAACATTTTTTAAGGACAGAACAAAAAAAGTAGATATGGCCTACAAAATACAGGACAATGAGGATTACCAATGGTTCCAATTAGCTTTGTACCTAACAGCAGAAAATAAATACAAAATAATGGATCCCTCAATAATTTGCACATACTGCTGTGTAAAGCTTGACAATAACAAAATGCCATCACAAGCTATCATGAAAGAATCTTCCCACTTAAAAAAGCTCTCAAGCAACATAACTTGTATGAGAGCATCATAATACAAACAGTACACCAATTTCAAGCTATAATACGTCTTCAACTAAAAATAGCCAAATTGCCTCCACTGAGTTACTCAAAGGAATTTGTGGCAAAGTAGTATATGTTCGATTAGATCTTAAAGAAAATTTAGAAACTCTATGAGTAGGGCAGCCAATAGAGCAATCTTTGATTGTACTAGTTAATGGTGTACCAACAAAAGACAACATAATTTGGCAACAACTTTGGTTAGACAAGCCCTACAATATCTTAAAGAAAACAATGAATACTCACACCAACTGCCCAATTTTAACATGCAGACCCTGTTACTGCAGCCAACATTTTAAGCCAGTATACCTTTCACCCACTCAATTCCAAAGACACCATAGAAGATGCATTAGCACATATCAAATGTGTCAAGCCAAAGAATCCCCAATGAGCTACAGGAAAAGGAATGATGAAAGATCCACACAGATTATTCCATCAGAATGTCACTCTTTACGAATGTATTCTGATAACCGAAGATTCAGACAAAATGTATAATACATTTTCCACCTCCTGTTTAAAGGCAAACTAGCAACTCTATGTTATAGATTTGCACACACATTAAAACGAGGCTCTCATTTCTTAAACATGTCAGCTACCCAACTGCTTCACAATATAAAAGACAAAGATGAAGTTTTCCAGTCAAGTATTAATGATCTCTTGGCAAACATGCGTGAAAAAAGAATACTGGGTCCGACGTCACACTGATGTAGGTTGTATGCTGAGGAACTTAGGTCCACCCACATGGTTTGTAACTTTAATTTGTGCAGAATATTCATGGGAGGACTTGCATGACTTCTTGTGCACTGCAAAAACAACAGGAGAACTATGCTCCCTTTACCCTATCAATGTTTCAAGATACTTCCACCATTGCTTCATTGCAATGCTTCACTTCATCTGCAAAAAACCTGCCCCTCCACTCGGAGAAGTAGAACACTTCTTTTGGAGAAACAAATATCAATACAGAGGAGTACCACACATCCACATACTTTTCCCCACTCATCCCTAGAACAGTTTCCACCAAAGGATAAGTAAATAGTGTGATGTCTTCTGTTAGACACAGTGTAAAGGAGAAATCCCCTAAAAACACATGCAACCTTAAAGAGATGAGGCATCCAAGTACAACAATGATTACAGTGAAATCATTGCCCTCTTGTGAAGTGCAAATATAGGCATAAAATACATTGCAGACAAGTCCACTGTATGTGCAAGATATGTCATACCCTATCTCACCAAAACTGAAAAGACAGAGCTAAAAGACGTTTTGAATGACATATCATCTGAGAAAAACCTTTTACAAAAGATGTATAGCTGACATAGAAAATGTGGGTGCTATGAAGTTGCAGACCATTTAACAGGTACACCCTTATATGGGAAATCTGAAAGCATTGTCTGTCTAAAACTTGGTCCAGCTACATCACGAAAAAGGGTAGTAAAATTCCACCAAGAAATTGCAAACAGAAGTATTGCTTTGGAAAACATGTGTCTGTACGACATTGCACAAAACTACTCCTACAAAAACAATGTTATGCCAGATGAGACAACTGGCAAATATTCAGACTCAACTTGCGAAGAAGCCTAGTAAAACCTGCCAAGCCCAGCCTATATTAATTCTCCACAACATAACTTTATTACATGGCCCTAATACAATTTCAAACCTTGGAGAAAAGAAAAATAATTATTTGGTAACCATGACTAATTTGTTGCTGCATTCAAGTCAAGTGAAAGGAGTATAACAAATGTCAATTTTAAACAATAAAAACAAATGTTGGACAATGAACGCCAACACGAAGGAGACATTGAAGCTGTACTAGATAAAGATACTCCTGATGGCAATCAACCTTCTCTTACAGGAAGCCAAGAACCACGTGGAGAACAGCTCATTTAAAATACAGAAGAAATACCATGACTGAGGTAGAAAACACCATGTATCAATATAAACAATCTGAAGAAGACTTGTCAGTGATCAAATCACAGCTAAATGATGAACAACTCCCCATTTATCTAGAAGTCAGTGAAAAAACTGAACATGGACTTAAGCATGGACCTAAACATGAACACAAAATGTGCAGCTGTAACAATTATAAAGTTCTGCCCTTGTTTGTAAATGGGGAAGCTGGCTCTGGCAAAATCTTCGTAATTAAAATAATCAGGACATTTCTACAAGAGTAAAGAAATAACCTTCCAGCTGTTCTAACAGCCCCCACAGGTCTTGCTGCTTACAACACAGGAGATTACATTTTACACTGACTACTCCTCCTCCCAGTAAAACACCAAAACAAATTACAAAACTACACATTGTCAACAGAAGCTGCTACTGAATCATGAATAATTCTGCAACAAATGAAAGTTCTGCTGGTTGATGAAGTTAGCATGGTTTCCAATATCATGCTGCTTTTGATTCATCTCAGAATGCAGGAAGTCCTAAAAACTGACTACGAACAACTGTATGGAGGAAAATACATTATTGTTTTTCGGAGACCTCCTAAAGATAACACCCGTAAAAGGTCAACCCATTTTCCTAACATTAGGACACAAACAATGCCGTACTACTGTAGTCAGCATTGGGAATGTAAATCTCTGGCAGCTTTTTCACTACAGAGAACTAACTGAAAACATTTACCAGTCTGCAGATATAACCTATGCTAACATTTTAAAAAGCATCAGAACTGGTGTGCTTACTAAAGGTGTAAACTACATCTTAAAAACTAGAGTAATCCATGAGCTGTAAGGACAAAAGACATCTGTCCCTGATGTCATTGAACAATTAACTAAGCAAAATCTTAAATGGATGTGCTCAATGCCAACACTTTGTACTCAATTGAGCAATATAATGTTGATAAAATAAATGCAACCCATAGTGCATATCCCCTCCACAGACAAACTAGAAATGCACAGCATGACACACTCTTTTGTCAACAACAACAGCGTGATGAAATAGCTTAGAAAAATGAATCTCCAACACAGCTGGATTATAAAAAACTATTAACTCTGTGTCTATACCGCAGAGTAATTCTAAAATGTAACCTTGACTTAGAACAACGAGGTTTAGTCAATGGAGTCAGTGTAGTAACTGATACAATTGTTGGCTTCCAGAAAATCCACTTGGCAACAACATTCAGTTTGTCAACATCCTCTTTGACCAAGTAGCATGAGTTAAAAGAGTAGGCCGCACAATAGCATGTTCCCTTCTTTTCAAAGACATGTTTGTCTGCAGAGAACAATTCCTAGTTAACTTTGATGCAAACAAAGTCAATGCTGACATTCCTTGCATCCTAGAATACAACTGGTTATGTGCACTGTACACCCCATCTAGATAGTTACCCTTTACCTCAAAAGACAAAACCTTTAAAAAGAAAACTAATACAAACAGAAGCTTTACCAGATCTCCCTGCAATACCTCTAAAATTCATACAACTGCAGACCATCAAATCATACAAACATTCAATATTATAGTCCAGAAACAACTGCATGTCCATCAAAGACACAGAGACAAATTGCAAAAAAACAACTGCAGGCCGATCAAAGGATACAGAAGCATAACTTGTGTTTGCAAATACTGGTCCTTCATACACATGTATAAAAAGTTAAAGGCCAAATCCCAAACATTTTTGTTGACGGGGGAGCAATTCTCAAAGTGGGATTGATACACAAGGAAAGACAAAATGTGCCGGAGAACCGGCACTGTGAATTACTTACCCCTCACTACTGAGATCCTAGGAAGAGGTTGAACCACCGATGGTCACACACACACATGTCTGCATGGCAACATTGACACGAAAGTTAACAGGTATCAATAGTCAGACACAGGACGCATACATGGGAACACATTTTTATTGTATGTAAAAAAGATTAAAAATAAGCAATTTTATACATCTACAAGGTAAAAAGACACAAAGGCCAAACCTCTTTGTGTCAACACATAAACAAATAAACAACCAAGGCACAGGGGGGAAAGGAAAGTTAGATGGGTAAATTAATGCACCCTATAATCCTGTATATTTTTCAGGTGTCCATACAAAGGTGAATATTGTGGCCATCTTCAGCACAGATCATTTCTTCACAGGAGGCCTTATGGGTGGCATGGTACTGACATCATAGATTTATCATCGTAGGATCAGGTGTGAAAAGGACACACAGGGTCAATAAATGACTTGTGGCGATTGAAACTGGAATACCTTAGGCAACGAGACTGTGGCCGGGTTCATCTAGATGTATTCATCCAGGTTAGCACAGGAGGTCACTATGTTCATTAATTATGTTATTGAGAAAAAGTGTTGTGGCTGTAGATGTTGCTATGCCAAATATCACTGTAGAGATGGGCAGTCACGTAATTTTGGGGCGCTGCACTGTTTGAGCCCTTCCTCCAAACACTAGAAGTGTGACGCAACGTAGAGAATACTCGTGGCACGATTTCTGAAATGCTGGTACAGAAACATAAAGGCGTCGCTGTTCAGTCAATAAAGAAGCAGATTCTATAGGTGAGCCACAAATAATCCTGACACCAGTGTCTCAGGTATACGACAAGGAATGGACTGCTGTGCAGGAATGGTAAAATGCACCATAAGATCCTCAAGAATAACTTACTACAAGCACTAGAAATTATTAACATACCTATAAATGTAATATTCCACATTTCATACATGTGGAAACATGCATGCACTATCTGCAACCATGAAGAGCACATCCCTACCCTAATGAACAACATATCTATGTATCCATAACAAATCTGAATCTGAATGCATCCCACTTCACCAGCTTCTGCAGAATTCAAATCATGGCATATTATGCTCTTTTTGCAATTCAAACTATCGCTTCAGCATTAAAAAAAATACACATAAGCCAATATGTCATACAAATGCTTCTAAGGTACAATGCCGATGGTACAAAAAATAACTGTAAGCTCAGTAGCTTTACACACCTCCAAGTAAACCATCACAACAGTAGGCATAATCTACCACACTGGTGTCACAACCACTTCAGGCCACTATACTGCATATGTACAAAAAGGTGGTTGGTTTGAATGTAACAAACATTCCTTTACTCAAAAACATAGGTTACCAGCAAATCTAACAAATGCCTACCTAATATTCTTGTAACCAACATTTTCTCAGTAAAGTGCACTACAGTACGCAGTTAGAATACCGAACGAGTCTAAGTGCTTTAAATATACCATTCATTACAATACACTTCAAACATGCTGTCACACTTATACTTACAGCAAAATCACACACTCACTTTGAACTGCGGCAGTTATGTTTTTGCACATAGATTTAATATGAAGTTGCCCTTTGCGATGACACGTGTTTCGGCACTGGCCACCTTTTTCAAATCAGGGCATGTACTATATATGAATACAATACAAAGAAAACCTTACATAAATTCAATAAATCAATTGTATCAAGGTATTCATACTGTTCCAAAGCAATATTGGTTAATCAGAATACATTATAGTCGTATCACAGCAAGTCAAGGGTGGGTTCAGGGGAGGATTGTTGAGGGGTTAGAGAGGAAAAATAAGAGGAGACAATTATAAGTACAACAAAGTCTCCGACTTGTTTGCTCTTAGTTATCCATTCTATTACAGTCTGTAGTTTGATCACAATCCTGTTGAACAGTGTTAGAATTTTCGTATTGTTGTTAACCAGTCTAATTTGCGATAATCGTTACTTGGAAGAATCAAATTACATTCTACCTTGGTGCATTTTGTTGATGTGTGTCTATCTTGTTAGACCTTTTTTGTGTGTCATGGTTGGTGCTTAACACCGAACATTGCTTCATGCCTCATTACTACAATGGATACTTTTTACTATAAGGCTGCATCCATACTACTACAATAGTACCTTTAAAATCCAATACAGTTAGAATACTCCAACGGGTATCTAACTACTATAAACATACCATTCATTAAAATACACTTCAAACTCACATAATATATCCATAGTACTACACTAGTACTTTTAAAATCCAATACAGTTAGAGTACAGCAATATGTATCTAACTACTTCAAACTCACACATGTATTCTGTAACACGTAAACTTTCAAACCATGTTAAGGCCACAAACTGTATCTGTATACAGTCGGGTTGTTTCCATCCACCATGGATTTTATTTCCCAATGACTCATGATTACTTCATGTTAATACAACTACAGTGTTCCACGCACAAATGGTGTACCACATGTAGCACATACAATGTATTGTTTATGTGGATCAAAACAGTACATCTATGTGTTCAACTGTATGTAATTAAATGTTTCAAATTATGTTTTTTTTATCAAATTATACTTTTTTTTCTTAACAGAAACAATCACATATTGCAGCCTTGTTACCATGTCCAAGTAATTATCCACCCCCAGTATTATCATCAACATCTGGTTTTTAGTCAACAATTTGTTATTGCCACTTACGGTAATGGAATTTTTGTTCTCAAATCCTCCAGCTTTTAGTATTTTTACTCTTATACGCCAGGCCTGGTGGATATAATTTGCTACAAAAAATACTACATTTATATCATTTCAGCACCTGAACAACAGGAGAGCTTCACTCGTTCGGCATATACCATGTGCATTGCAGATTGTCTTCAAATATTCATTTCTAGCCATGCGATAACCCTGGCATAAAAACAGACAATGGGCTATGGATTCTCCTACTAAAACACACACCAAACATACATAATTTCCAGTGGTATCCCACTTTCCTGTGTGATGTACCAGGTTCAGTTGGCCTAGCCTGAATTTTATATACAGGCTGCATGCACACACACCAGGGTCAGCTTACAGGCCAAATATTTGACTCATGTAGCCAGCCCACTAAACGCATTGACCAATTAAGTTTTGCTAGCCCTCTGTGAAATTCTGTTAACTTTTTCCACATCACCCTTAGTGATGCCCATGTATTATAACACAGGTATTATAACACAGATCTTCCAAGTTTATTTCCAACAAGAGTTTTTAACCTGTTTGAACCAAGGCAGTGATCTACCACACTTGATGCCCAGTATGTATGTTTGTGCCTCTCAACAATTTTTTAGTTCAGGGGTTATCCACAATCTAAACCAGTAAAGAACTGGCATAAGGATGAAATCACTATGGATTGGCCTATGGATTGGCCTATGAACCCTCTGGTCCCCAGTGATGGCATGTTGTACCCCTCACTCCTCTCTGTTCCCCTGTGATGTCACTGTGTGCCCCCTACAACCCCAGGTACTCCCCATTTAACCCCCCTTGATGTCCTCCCCCCTGCCTTCCCTGATCTCTTCTCCCTCCTCCCTCTCCCCTTATGCCTTTCTTCCATTCCCCCCACCTCCCATTCATTGCAGGAGTTGTCTTCATTCACGAAGGGTTCACCATCAAATAATTTTGCCAACACTTGGATTTGACTTTTAGATACATTGACTCTTTGTGCTTCACCCCCTCAACTGTCATGCTGAATCTCCCCTGTATCTTGCACTCAGGTTGGACCTCAATCATGCTGTGCCCATCTTCATCGTGAATCCTTGCCTCCATTTTCTGTTCCCTTGCAACATTATAGGCCTCATTACGCGGTAGGTGGTAAGGGATTACCGGCACCGGTAAGGTCACCGGTGCTGGTAATCTCTTACCACCCTATTCCGAGGTCCCTTATCGGGTCCCTTCCTCAACGCCTGGTTTTACCAGGCGTTATGGATGGGACCCGTTAAGGGACTTCATATCTAATAACGGTACCGCAAATTGCGGTACCGTTATTTGCTCCATCCCCATTCCCATTGAGCCCTATGGGGGCTTGAATGGGAATGGGGAATGTTTCCCGGAATGGGGACTTACCGGGTCTTGCAAGGGTGGAATGACCCGGTAAGTCCCTATTTCAGGAACCCGAACCCGAAATGCGGTAAGGGGGTAGCCATGGTGCAAATGGCACCAGGGCTACCTCCTACCGCGTAATGAGGCCCATGTGTTTTACTGACCTCTGCAACTGTTTTTCTGTTCTCTTCTCCTCTCCCTTCCCTCTTCTCTCTCTCTCTTCCCCCCTCCATTACATTTTCTATGCAGTTACTCTATCAGAATTGTCCCTGGACCTAGTATGATAGTAACAATGTTTGTCGCCCCCCCTTCACTTTTTATTCCCCCCTCCAGCACTATCGGACATGTCGTTGGGCCTAGTACGATAGTTGCTTGTTTTGTTCCTCTCCCTCCTTTCTCCTCCCCTCTCCCTCACCTCATGTAATTCTCTGGCTCTACCACAAATGTCGTCAGGCCTAATACGGTAGTTGCCTGCCTGTTCCCATTTCGTTCCTATCTGTGTTTTAGCACTTTCACTATCTGAAATGTCACTAGGCCAAGTAAGATAGTTAATTTCACATTCTTCTTGTTCATGGCCTGTAAGAATGTTTTTGTAGTCTCCCTTGTTCCCCCCTTGTTGTGAAGCACCGTGAAACACATTGTGCATAAGTGCTATATGAATAAGCGATCATAGCATATCATATCATAAACTATCATATCATATAAATGGGATTACCCGAGCATGTGTTGGCAACCCAAGCAGCCGTTTGAGAAAGCATCTTTCAGCAAGGCCCAGTTTATGACTGCTTGAGTGTCCCCAGACCTCCGCCCTATATTAATCTTTAGATTTGGACTAAGCAGCATACATTGTAAGGGCTTGTGAGATGGCACCCTAGCCATGAGCAAGAAAAGATCTCCAAATTGCCCCCCCATATTTTTCCAACGTTTTGCTGGATTTGAGTATCTGTGAGTCATTGAATATTACCACCAGGCAGTCACTACATCATACTTGTTCAATGGTGGTAGCATTACCAACAAGCGTTTATTAATATGTTTGAACCAAGGGACTGATCTAACACCCTTGATGTCCATCATGTATGTTAGTGCCTTGCAATACATTTAGAGTTCAGGAGTTATCCACCATCTAAACCAGTAAACTACCGGCCTAAGGATGGCATCACTATGTATTGGCCTAAAACACAGTTCTAAATAAATGTGATTACCCTGGCATGCTGTTGACAACCCAAGCAGTCATTTGCGAAAACATCTTTCAGCCTGGTCTAGTGTATGACTGGTTGAGTGGCCCCAGATCTCCGCCCCATATTAGGCTGCACATTTGGCCTGAGCAACATAAATTGTAAGGGCTGTTGAGATGCACCCTAGACATGAGTAGAAAAAAATCTCCATATTGCCCCCGCCCCATATTTTTCCAATGTTGTGCTGGATTTGAGTATCTGTGCAGTCCAACTACCTTGGTCATTGAACCTTACCACCAGGTAGTCATAACATCGCACTTGTTCAAGGGTGGTTCCAATAATATTCAAGTTACATTTTGTGAACTTTTTAAATTTTGGTCGAAACACTAGTGATTTTGTTTTCCCTATATTAATCTCAAAGTTGAGCTCTGTGTATTTTTTCAACGAATGTTGCAAGTGTAATCACGAGCCCCCTCGAAGATGTTGATAAAATCACGCCATCATCTATAAATAGAAGTATTTGGATAGCTTCTTGACAAAGTTTCAGCTGATCTAGAATTTCAATCTGACATGCCGTATTAGTTCATCGATGTACAACAAAAACAACAGAGGGACAAGGACACATCACTGCCTAAACCCTCTGGTCACCATAAATGGTTTGGTTAATTCGCCCCCCAATCCCTATCACAGTGAGGCTCTATTATTAGAGTAGAGCTGTATTATAATTTGCAGTAAATTAGCTGGTACCCCCCTTTTGGCCAACATGAACCACAGCTTCCCCCGTGACACACAGTCAAAAGCAGTCCTGAGATCAATAACACAGAAAAAAAAAATAATGTTTTTCAGGACCGTATATTTCTGTGTGACTACATGTAAATGGAATGCCTGGTCCATGGTACTAATTTTGGGCCAGAACCCTACCTGGAAGTGGTCCACCAGTTCTTCCTGAATGACCCAAGCCTGAAGGTGCTCATAAATAATTCCAGTAAATACTTTCCCCACTCTGTCCAATAACAAAATTGGCCTACAATTCCCAGGATCCTCTCCCCCTCCTTTTTTATAAATAGAAATTATAGTTTCATTTTTCCAAGAGGGGGGCACCTTATTAAATCTGAGAATATATTAAACAAATACCATAATACCAGTGCTCATATGGTTGGTTCATCCTTGGCCAGGTTAATTGGTATCGAATAGCATTAGAAACATCCTGTAGGTCAAATTGGATTAGACCTGGATATTCCCTCAGTCCTGGTTCTGTAATGTGGTGCCCTGGGTGTCAGATATGACTTTCATCCTGTAAAGGTTCTGGAAGTGTTTCCTCCGAGTCCTTAGGCTAATGTCAATGGGCATATCATTATCACAACCTTCTTTGTTCCAGGTATTTTCCAGAACAGGTGAGTATCCTCAGATTCAGATGCTTCCTTCAAAAAGGTGTCTCAGTTCAAACCTATCAATATCCAGACCTCTCTTTAAGCAAATTAAGATGTCGAGCTTGGCTATCTTGCAATCCTCATCGAACCAGATGTTATATTTGATGGTGTTTATCTTTATGTTCTTACTAGACTTAGTAACAAATGCACAGCCAGGATCATGTTATCTTACACAGAATAAATATCTGTATCACCAAGTTCCATTAATGAAAGCCACTCTAGGTTGATCACGATCAACTGATACATGTTTGCTCTCAGGGGCTCCAAGTCGAGATCAAGCCATTTAATTATTTAATTAGATTGTCCATTAATTTGAAAAGAGTTACTAGGGTTACTTTGATGGTTACTCTCATATTTACCCAAATTAATCAACATTAAGGACAAAGGCTTATGATCACATCCCTGTTTTTCCAGGACCTCAAAGTCCTTTGCATGGGTCCACATTTCCATAGATTGAAAAATGTAATCAATGTGTCAAGTAATATTAATCCCATGTTATTTGCATTTTGCTGGCTGGTCCTTTCCAAGGCACCCATTGCAGGCCCTTAGGCCCATACCAAAAAGGGTGGCAGTGAAACAAAGAGCATGCGGATGGACTCGGCTCTGTGTGGAAGTGTCCAGTGAGGGAATGTTCCACACCTCATCATGATTGATCCAAACCTACTCCAAATCAGGCAGGCATTCAATTTGCAGGTTCAAGTCACCAGCAAGTAAGCTTTGAGGTCCCAGGCCTGTCTTTTTCCTCCAGTGTATACATTGTTTCAATCCCATGCTCCCTCCCTGTTGCCCTTTGGGTGCTTTGAAACACAATTTACTTGTTATATAAGTGCCTAACAAGGGCACAATACATAAA
The DNA here is from genome assembly GCF_040938575.1 of Ambystoma mexicanum. NCBI lineage: Eukaryota > Metazoa > Chordata > Amphibia > Caudata > Ambystomatidae > Ambystoma > Ambystoma mexicanum. The sequence continues at coordinate 564,378,981 of NC_090928.1, forward strand.
TAAATAAACAATTCCTTGAAAATTCAACCACATGATTTATATGTTTGTTTGTAACCCGATTATACACATTGAACAAAGGAATAGATTGGGCACCCGGTAAGGCAAGCACCAGATACTGAACATCAGGGGAACTAGATTCAATAATTGAGACTTGCCAATCAAGGGCGGTGCTTATCCATATTCCCAATCTGCCAAAGGGTCTTCCTTTGGACCCCTTGGTGTCCGGAACATGGAATACCTCATAACCCTGGAATGTGATCGATCTTATTTCCCATGTTTCCTGGAAGCATCCTACATCATATCCCGAACAAAGCTACACCAATAAGGGTCTATCAGATTTTTTATAAGACCAGCCATATTCCAGGAAATGAATCTGACTCCTCTCCCCTTTGGCTGTTGCTGCAGTTTGGGGACAGATGTTTGTCAATCTACATACTCCAGATTTATGTCAACCTGTCTCCTACTGGCCTCTTGCCTATTCGAACCCTTAGATACAAGTCCGTTTCCATGGAATACATGATTAACATTTTGGATGTCCATAGACTGCTTATTTACCATAGGGCTGATTGTAATTCTTGACCCCTTTTGAGGGTATGTCCAGAGTACTATGGACAGTAGACCTTCCATCAACCAACCATTTTTTAGGAAGACCAAAAACATGTCCTCACTCTGATCAGGCATACTCTGTCTCACGTACCTGAAATAATGAATACACCTATTGATCAAAGTTCCATTTATAGGTTTCCCTAAGTTAAGTAATATGAAAGATGGATTGACTTGCCTTGCCCCCCAAAAAAGGGGAATCTTTTGAACATTTATTAAAGTCCCTACGGGGGTCATTAATGGGTTGATCCGTGACGGCATAGATTTATGGATGTTCAGATTATGCATCTGCATGTTTCCAGATGGGGGACAAGGGGGACTTCCCTGCTCTCTCATGCACTCTCTGTCCACAAAACCTGCTGATCTGCTCTCTCTTGGCATTGTGCACCTGCCCACCCTCCTGCACTGCCTCCTGGCCACCCGTTGCACTGGGGACTGGATCTGTACCCATACATCCCCCCTAGTTTCTTCTTTTTCTGTACCCATACAGACCCTCCCCATTTTCTTCTTTTTCTGTACTTATCAGACTTACACAGACTGCTGCCTTAAACACAGCACTTGCCACTTGCTGGCTGCACTACCACTGTTTATTGCCTCCATTTTCTTTTTATTATATTTATTATTATTTATCTGCTCTCCTCTGCTCCACACTTTCCACTCTACCCCTTACATGCACTTTTTCCCCTTTTCCCTTTCCCATGCACTTGCGTGTTCTCAATGTCACTGGACCTAGTAAGATCGTTGTTGTGTTGTGTTGTTCTCCCCTGTTCCCTACCTTGCCTAGTCACGCTCTGAAACACCTATGTATGAGCATGATACAAATAAAATATCACATCATATCATACATGTTTCCAGCCAAAAAATAAGGAGACATTCTCTGCTCTCTTGTATGTCTTCTATCCACCTGGTATAACACATTGCTTCCTCCATTTATCTGTGGGTGGAGAGTTTGCTTGTTAGCAGATGAACCTGCTTTGGCTGGTGCATCTTAAAATGGCATCTCAGTCATTGGGTTGCTATCAGTCCATTTACCTATGGAACTACAAGCACCCTACCTGAGACCGCCCTTGACAACCTCTCCTTGATAAAAGCCAAATCAGTGCCAAAAAGATGGAAGTGTTCCTTGATTACTTTTTCCAATGACTCACACATCATTTTCAACAATTGTAGATCATCCCATACTGATTCTGGTATAGAATTAGCTAATCCCAACTGAGGGGGTACTAGTTTCATTAAGACCACCAGTTTGAGTACCTATACTAATTCTTATGCTGGTACCCTTGCAGTGGTTTAATCCCTGTGATGTTCCCATTGCTCCTGTAGTGGTTCCCACATGGGCACAGCTTTCCTTCTGCTTTTTAACATCATCTTCTCAATGCAGTTCATCCCCCAGGGCCTGATACATGTTGGATATTGGGATGATCATTTCTATATAACCTTTGCCTTCCTCCGGGGTGGATTTTAGGGGCGCCACCCATCATCTCACTCTGTAGACTTTAATTACCATCAGATACTCTAATTGGAGTATCCAGAGTTAATGAGTCCACAACATTTGTATGTAATTCAATGACCTGGGCCCCTCTGTCTCCATTGAATGTGATTGGGAGGGCATCATTTTCCCCGCCCCCTCCTGCCGTTCAAATTGCCCTATCTCATAGAAGTTCATAGGGTCTTTTTGCTTTTTCAAGGCATCTTAAATTTCTTTTGGGGTAGGTTTTAATACAGGTGCTCTGCTATCTGGCAGGATTCCACTGTCTTCTACGACAGATAGACAATTTAGTGCAGCCGCAGCCCTTCACAATGTTGGCCATCTGTATTTTTGACATTTGTGCCTTCTATGTCAAGCAGTATGTCTTTTATTTCAGTTATGAGTATATTAACATCCCCTATTGGTTCAAATAATTTGAATACCCTGTTGCTGCCCCTTTAGGTGAAATGGATTGTGCTGCTTTGCGTTTTGACAGTTTGCCAAGTTAATGTTAAAATATGCCTTTTCCAAACAATATATGCACAATAACCCTAATTTAACACAATCAGAGCAAATAATCAGGTTAAAAAAGATAAATGATTTAAGATATAAAATAATTATTTAAATGTTCTTTAATTTAAAACATTATTGCATTCATACGTAAAAAAATCACTCTATGCAACAAAAACCAGATCAAGATCAAATCAGATGAGCCAGTGGCTCATTAACTGAGTCCAGCTCTGCTCCGGGGTCATATGAGCTGGTCCTTTGAGAAACTGTATAGACTTGCTGAAAGGATAAAGGCTGAGGAGACACGCTCCCTCCTCCTCATGACTACACTGTTCTTACCCATCTCGACTTTCTCCACTTTCAATTTGCAGATACACTCTCTGTGTCACATTAGGTAGTTCCAATTTCAAGAAAGGATTATGTTCACTGATCGTTTTAAAGCTCTTTGCGTACTCAATAAGACAGTGTAGGCCAGGGATGCATGCCCGACAACTCGAGGAGCACACCTAGTCCTAGGCTCCCTCCTCCCTACGCCTGCATCGTCATGCTGTTTCCTAGATTTTTCCAATATGCCAAACAGCTCTCGTGATGCGATAACACCTCCTCATTTTGTGGCTAGGGGTGTTGTGGGTTTCAGAATGTACAAAGCGTTACCCAATATGCACACGTATGAGCAACTTGCATAGCCAAAAAATCAAATGAGGGGTGCAAACAGTCAGACCTTTGCCCGGTGAGCTGGTCTCCTTAAGATTCAATATCCATAGGTTACCAGTCAGCTCTTTTCCAAGGATCGGAGCACATCAATGAATGGGATTTTCCCATTGAGCGAGCACTCGCCAATGTGCTATAGCTCCCTGCAGGCTCCAACTCCCATGCCCCTGATCCCTCGCAGAGAGGATCACAGATTTTATGGAGAAAGTAGGCATGGCTTGGGTATGGTGGCTCCTTCAGTTAAACACAGCTCCTTGCAGGCTCCAACTCCCACAGAGGATCACAGATTTTATGGAGAAAGTAGACAGGGCTTGGGTATGATGGCTCCTTCAGTTCAACACAGCTCCTTGCAGGCTCCAACTCCTGTGCCCTTGATCCCCGTGGGCTTCATCCCTCGCTGAGATGCTCACAGATTTTATGGCAAATGTAGACAGGGCTTGGGCACAGCGGCTCCTTTAGTTCAACACTGCTCCCTACGGGTTCAAACTCCTGTGCCCTTGATCCGACGTGGGTTTTATCCAGTATCAATTACTCTCACCATATTACTGTAGCCATAATTACTAAGGACAAATTATATATTTCACTAATGTTTCACCAGTGTCTATAATTCTACATTACACACAATTCTACAGCCTTATTACAATAGTAAACTACGCATCCATCCCCACTATCAATTTTTTATCAAGATACTACTGGAGTCAAAATCACGGATGTCAAACTGTTGTAGCCATATTCAGTGTCAACAATTATGGTAGGATTATAAATACTATAAACAATTGAATAATATCCTTCCAGCATATTACAAATACTGTATACTCAAGCTAGAGTGGCTATAATTACTGTACACATATACACTGGCCAGTGTCTAGATTCATACTCCTCCTAGAGTACCTATAATTACTGTACACATATAACTATTACCATGGTCAGTATCCAGATTTTTGGGGGAATCTGGACACTGGCTACAACTACAACAATACAATTCAACCGTATCATAAACACGCACAATACACCTTCAAATAGCATGGCTCATCCCCTTTGCTGTTAGTATTGTCCACCACAACTATGCAACCATTGTAGACATTGTCACAACTATACAACCATGTCCCAAAAATATACACATTAACCACTGTCACAACTATACTCTTCAAACATTTACAAACTTGCCACACACACAACTATACACTTTAGCTATTGCATAACCACTTCAGCAACAACTAAAAAGTATATTTTCATTCCAAAGATATTACTCACACTTGCTGCTTTAATTAAACATGTGCAAATCTACAAAAACACAGAGCCCCTTCCAATAGTGTCCAAACACACATGTCTGTGTCCGCAGCTCAGAATATGGCCACACATAGTAAAATTGACAACTGCGGCACCTGCACAGCCTTTTTCACCTATACAAATGACTTAACCTTTTTCCACTGCCCCACTTTCTATCCCCACTTGCTAGACACTCTTTCAGTCACAAAATAACCTCAAATGTATATTCCAGAGTTGTTTCTCACTTTGCTGTACATGGACAAAGTCTGTGGTTCACAATTCCAATATGGCAACCATTATAAAAAGTTTGACGCAGCTCACGTTTTTCAACAATCAATCATCATGTGCTTTTGATGTCCACGAACAGCACGCCACCCTCTGATTGGTACAGAGTTGTCTGTGGACACTGAAACAGGAAATTAGTCCATGGACTGGATGCAGATATCGCAAATTTCTCTTATCTACTTTATTGTAATTTTTTTTAAAAAACGACTACACGGATTTACACCAAATTTGCAAAAGCACACTTATGGAACCAAGCCACCACTCCTTGCACAAGTTTGCTGCAAATCCATCTAGTGGTTTGGGCTGTCACTGTGAGCAAAAACCTTTTCTGCATTATGTCTATGAGGATTTCAATAGTTTTGGGACCCCCAATCACCCCCTCCCCCTCTTGACAAAGCCACACCAAACTTCACAAAATTATTCAGATATGGCTATATACTTTTATTTGCAAAGTTTGGTGAGGATTCGTTAAGGTGAGGGCAAAGTCATAGGAGGGATCCCAAAACTATTGAAATCCTTGTAGACATAATGGGGAAAATGCATAATCCCTTTTGAACACGCTCTTTGAATCAGTCCCCTAGTTCCCTGGTCCAATATGATTGATAAGAGCTGCATAACAATATGTTTTAATATCAAGGTTGCACTTAGCTATTTAGCTCTGTCTGCGCTGATTACAAATCATATACTTCTTCTCCCTTGTACATGATGAATTCATTATAATTCAAGGGCCTGATAAATCAGGCCTGCAGTGTATTTCACTGCAATGACTGTATTGTTCATGTTGTTACTTATATTTTTCTGTACAACATATTTCAAAGCAACAACGATACAAAGCGGCGGGAGGGTGCAGACTTCCAGCCAATGAGGAGGCCCAGAATGGGGGCATTACCACATGGTAATACTGCTGCTTCGAGCCTCCCCAGAGCTGGAGGCTTCCATCTCCCCCGCTGGTAAAGCAGGTAAGTGCTCCCCTCCTTGTCCCTTTTAGCCCCCCAATCCACACATTTCCCTCCCCCACTTACCTTCTTTTTGCATCCTTTTTGGGAGCAGATGTGCTGGGAACGCTTCTATCCCCAGTGTGTCTCGTCCAGATCTCCGACACACCGCCGTGGATAGGCAGAAGGGACTAGTCCCTTCTCTCAGTTCCATGGTGACCATTTTGTGTTTACTTTTTTTCCTATTTGTTTAATGGCCACCATGGAAAGGGAGAAGGGACTGTGTCTAGTCCCTTCTCCCTTTCCATGGTGGCCATTTTGTTTGTTTACTTTTTTAAAAACTATTTTCACTGTCCTCCATCGAAAGAGAGAATGGACTCCATGTCCCCTTCATTGGCAGACATTTTTTTCTTTTTTCAGTTGTGAAACTGGAGCATTTCGCAAATTAAAAATAATTGCTTTTAGTACCCCGGTCTAATGGGCTAGGGTACTAGCAGCAATAAGTCCCTCGCAGGGGGACATTACCACTTCAGGTAATGCTCTGGGGCCTGCGTTAAGGCCCTCACTTTGTTCGGGGCCTGCAACTATCGCTTTGTTCGGGCCTGTAACTATGGACACCAGGCCATTACCTGAAGCCTTAATACCCCTCCTGCTCTTGGCTTATTGCCTACATTTTAATAAGACATTCAAGAGTTGCACTTGGGTTCAATGTAAATCGTTTGTATTATAAAGGGTTAATTTCAGGCCCTTAACAAGGGACAACATAATAAACTTCAAATTAGCTCAAATTCAAATACTGGAACAAATTACTGGAATTGGATTTTTTTTAAATGCTCTGAAATTACGTTCTAAGTATTATGGTGTCAGCTATCAATATATCAAAAAAAGGAAGAATGTGGTATGAGTAGGATTAGGCAGAACAGGAAAGATTGTAGCCTGTCTTTGCTTATGAGGGTTGAACTTTGCAGCCTAAAGTTAATCCAGCAGGCAACTTCATGTTTTGTGAAGGGGGAGGCTTGGCCACTTCAATATTCAAATTTGCATTGCCTACATAAAAAAAGAAAAGAAACTGGAGAAACTTGCCTCTTGATCACTCATGATGAATCTTGAAAGAAAGCACCATTCTGTACATTCACAAGTCTTAACAAACTTCACCAGAGAAGAGATGTTTTTAAAATTGGAAAATGGTATTCTTCAGAGTTACCCTCTTTTGCACATCATGTTTGCCAACAAATTATGGAGTTGGAATGTAAGATCCTTTTGCAAGTGGCTGATGTGCTATTGTTGTTGTATAGTCTGAAACTTCTGTCGGGGTTGTTACGTGAACAGCTTGGCAAATATGGTAGTGTTGCAATTATGGTCATCATTTTTTCAAGAGAACATGTTTCTGCAATATCTCAATCATGCTTCAAATATCATTCTGATGACATTAACTTGTGTTGTATTGTGCACTCTTCCAGAGTGTATGGGCTCAGCATCCAGAGTTATCTGATTCAGTGTTGTAAACATGTTAAGACATTTGAAAGATCAATATTGTGTTGATTCCTGCATATGGAATGATCCCTCCCCACTGACCTCAGAGCAGAAACATCCCTCCCTTCCTTCCAAAAAAAAAGTAAAACTGCCCTTTTCAACTAACCATGCACACTCACCCACCGTCCACCTAATGTATGTATGCGTGTAAAAATATCTGAGTCCGATGTAACACCTACGGTCCTGAACTGTATGTAACTAAGTATAAGCAACAATGTAACTAGGGCCACAATGCCTTCGGTCTGCTGTACGCTTAACAAATGTGAATAAATAAATAAAAATAATAAATAAATGTAGGTAATATCATTGAATATTCTGCATGGAAAATAAATTGTGGACCTTCTAATGATATTTGCTCAAAAAACATCTTTTGGAAGAAATAAAGTACTCAAGAGAAAATGAAGTATTGTAGGGTGAGTGACAATAACCAATGCTACAAGAAGCTCTGGGGGAAAAAAGTCTTGGTATAATTGAATAGTATTATGTGGACTCAACCAAATGGACTAACTTTTTTGGCAAAGCAATGATAAGGTCTTTTGCATGATTTCAAAAAGGTTATATACACGTTCTTCATCAAACTATGTTTACTTGCACACACAAACAACAAAACTAGATTGAATGAATGGAAAGGAAACAAAAGAAGGCAGTAGTTTGGAAGAACATGGTAATCTGGCTTGTATGCAGAGTACAATGCATAATAATAAAGCAAATATAACTACTTTTTAAAGCATATGGAGCATATCATTTGAGTGCTAAGACTAATAAATGTACTTAACCTTATCAGTGTTATATTTTGTATACAAGAATGTTTAGTGTTAACCGACTTCTTCAATTCTCTGTTTTGCTTATCTTTGTTGTGTGATGATGTAATTAGTCTGTGCATCAGACCTACTTCTGTGAGTGTGATAAACTGAAAAGAAATAATGGTCAATGCATTCTTATGTTGTTCGTTTGGTGATGTTATGATTTCATAGACACTTTTACGATTTATATCAGGATTGATCATATGTCGTGTTTTCCTCTTTGGGAAGAATGTTGTTTTAATGTTTCATTACTTTTATTCGTCATATTGAACTAAGCACTCTTATGGGGCCAGTCTGGCGAAAGAATTTAAAGTGTCATTAAACTATAATTTACTTATCTGTTAGCTGGAAATTGCAGATGTCCGACAGATTAAAGTCAATGAAAAAACTGCTAAGAAGTGGAAGCAAATCACTATCAAACTTGTTAAAATGGACATTATTGGTATGTTACTGTACTTGAATTCTGCAATCCTTGCCCCCATCTGCTGATTGCTCATTGTCCTCCTGGTAATGATCCATTATTCAGCGCTGCCTTTTTATATTTTGTGGCTTACATTCAGCTCAGGTATGCTCATCTTCTCATTTTAGGAGATTTCAATAATCGTAAATGAGGATGGAAACTTTAAGATCCCGAATTTCCTCTAATCTATGAAGGAAAATGCATTCATTCAACAAGTGTCTGGGCCCACACATAGGCTAGGTGATACACTTGACTACATCTTCTCTACTGAGGCTGGCACCTTGGCGTATCCTGCCTTTCCTGTGGCATGGATGAACCATTTTCTGGTCCAGTTTACTTGGGACCTCAGGTTTCCGAAGCTGGCCCCCACACTCATGACATATACCAATAAGCCAAGGTCAGAGATCTGCCCCAACTCTCTGCTTGGAGAAGTGCCTGACGCTCAGAGAATTGGAGGTGGATGAGCAGAGAGCTCGAGAAGGAAAATGTTTTTGAAGAGAAAGTTGGAGGAGAGCGGTTCCAGAAAGCCTTGTGGAGCATGCAAAGGGTCTTGAAATTGATCCTTGCAGCCACAGGGAGCAACTGTAGAGATTTCAGAGCTGGAAAGATATGATCCCTGGGCTTGAGGCAGAGGACAAGTCTCACAGTTCTGTTCTGGATAAGTTGTAAAGGTCTAAAAGTAGAGGCACCAGATTAAGAAAGATGCTGTTGCAGTAGTTCATCTTAGAGGGGACTAGAGCTTCTGGGGGAAAGTGACAAAAGGAATAATCTCTGAGAAGGTGCAGCTGATAGTTTGACTTCTTAGAGACATCAGAGACTTAAGGAGAGAAGGTGTCGAAGATGACACCAAGATTCTTAGCCTCACAGGAAGGAGCAGGAAGAGAGCCCAGAGTGGGTCACCAGCTACAGAGTGGAAAGCAGGGAGCAGGTGTCCCAATTAGAAGGATCTCTCTCTTACTGGCATTAAGGCAGAGATTTTTGGTGGCACGCCATTCCTGAATTGTGGCCAGACAGTCTGGTATGAGAGAAGGAGTAGAGGTGGCTGAGGGGAGCCTGAAAGAGAGCTGGGTGTCATCCGCATAATACTGAAAATTGGAGCAGAAAGTAGTAATGCAGTGGGCAAGAGGTGCCAGGCAGTGGTTGAAAAGCCAGGGAGAAAAGTTAGACTCCTGGGGAACACCACAAGTAGTAAGATAAACAGAAGAGAGGAAACACCAAAGTTTGATGTGAGAGGGTCAGCGGGTTGGAAAGGAGGTCAACTAGGCCAGAGCCTAATCAATGATACCCAGGTTGTCACCGAGGCGATTGAGCAGGATGGCATGGTTGATCGTATCAAAAGCAGAAGATAGATTGAGGAGAATTAGGACAGAGAAAGATTAGAGTCAAGATTGACTAGCAGGTCTTCACAGGTGTTCAGGAGAATAGTTCCCATGCTTCTGGCAGCTTTGAAGCCAGATTGGTGGTCGTGGAGACATCCAACAGATTCAGTATGCAGATTAAGATGGGAGATGGCTAGCTTTTCCAGGGGTTTGCCCAGGGAAGGAGTGATGGAGTTTGGCGATAGTTAGCCAGAGAGGAAGGGTCGGCTGAGGGCTTCTTTAGAAGGGGGTGCACAAGGGAGTGCTTATGGTGGGAGGGGAAAGTTCCAGTGGTGAAGGAGTGATTGCAGAAATCGGCCAAGGCTGGAGCAAGGGTGTCAATGTGGTCATTGATGGTTCTGGATGAGCAGGGGAGATCCTGCTTGGACAAGAATTTCATCATCAGGGGTGAACAATGGAAAGGACGAGAAAGGAGGAGGGGAAACGGCCTCAGACGTGTCAGGAGTTGTATAGGAGGAGGAACAGGAGGTAGAGGAAGATAGGGTGGACAGGATGTACTGGGATTTAGTGGTGAAATGAGAAGCCAAGGCCGTGCAGAGGTTCTGGGAGGGAATAGGAGAGGTAGAGACTGCAGCTGGAGTGGCCAGCTCCTTGCAGATTTTGAAAAAAATGCCAGAGTTGTTAGATGCTGCAGAGACACAGGCTTAGATGTAGGCTCTCTTCTTAGAGAGGACAGAGAGTCTGTACTGCCTTTGGAGCAGGTGGCAGGCCAGTTTTTCAATGGGTGTGCCTGATGCCTTACACTTCCTCTCTGCCACTTACACTTGCGTTTAAGGGTGGCAAGGTCGTAATCATTCCAAGAGTTGCACTTGGATTTGGGCTTCAAGCAGATCCTCATGACAGAGTGCTATAGATAGAGGGATGCAGGTTAGAGTGGGCTGTGTCAGAGTGTGAGTCAGCCGCAGGCATCAGAGGAGGACAGAAAGTAGTGGCAAAAGCCTCCACTGACTCACACTTCATCGGCCGGATGACCGGGAATGTGGCTGGCAGTGCTTGGGTCAGCTTTACCTGAGGGACAGAGAGCATCAGGTGGAAGGAGAGAAGAAAGTGGTCACTCCAAGAGAGAGGAGTTGTCAGAGGATTAGAGAGGGCAATGTCTGAATAGATTTGAACATCCAGAGTGTGCCTGGCAGAGTGTGTTGGGCCAGTGGGTAAAACAGAAAGAGAGCGAGATTCACAGTGATTGTGAAAGAGCCCCAAGAAGGGTTTAGAGGCATCCAGGTGGATGGTGAGGTCTCCAAGGAGGAGAAGTTGAAAGGTAGAGGCAAGAAGAGAGAAGGAGAGGCAGGCCCACTCAGAGAGGAAGAGGGTGACCTGGTCAGGTGGCCTATAAATGATGGCCAGCAGGAGAGAGGCCAGGAGAGATAGAGAGCCTGCAGACCAAGCATTCAAAGGAGGAGTAGGCCTGTGTAGAAATGGTAGAAGCATGGATCCACTTTAGGAAGATCAGAGCTACTCCACATCCTGGACGGTTGGTTCTGGGTTCGGAGAGAATCTTGTAGCCATCAGGGAAGAGAGTGTCAAAACTAGTGACAGAGCTGGATAATGAACCATGTCTCTGTGATACCGAGGACATCCAGATCAAGTTCGTTGAGGTGTCTGTAGATGTCGGAGGAGTGTTTGACAGCAGAACGAGAGTTGACAGTTGCGACGTGGAGCTGATTGCCAAATTTGAAAGACTTCTGTGGAGGGGTACATGCATGAGGTACGCCCTGCGGAGGTGGTGGAGGGGCTCGAGAGTGGGCAGAGAAAGAATAATGAGATGGCAGAGTAGTAAGGGATGATGAGGAGGGTGCCAGAGAGGTGGCAGAGGTAGTGCCAAGATGTCCTCGGGTGAACATTACACTTTATGAATGTCTCTCAAATCAAATCAAATGAGTGCCCCATTTGCTTTAACACTGTTACATAAGTAAATCGGAATTGTACGATCAGACCGAAAAAAAGGTCTGACTGTACAAAAAGACCGAAAATGCTTACCACCAAAGGTCTGAACACCAAAAGTTCGAACCTTTGGTGGCGTACATTGTAGGTAAGTAAAAAAAAAACTTTTAAAAAAACAGGGGACCCGGGGGGTGTCCCTGCAACACCCTGCTCACTATATTTTACAGTATAGTGAGCGGAGGTTGTGGAGGAAACCCCTGCAACTGCCCGTAAAAAAAAAAGAAAAGGACCCTGCAGCGCCGGTTCCCGATCACGGAAGTGAAAGGGAACTGGTCGCTGTAGGGACACAGCGTGAAGAAAAGGTAAGTTGGTTATGTTTATGTTTGCGGTGGGGGTGTGTTGAGGGTGTGGGTGGGGGTGTGTCGTGGGTGTGTTGTGGGTGTGGGTGTGGGTATGTAGTGATTTGCAGTGTTTCTTCGCATGGGAAATGTATGAACCTTTGGTGTTGCGTACATTTCCCATGTGAACCTTTCCATCACAGACTTTTCCGTGATGAAAAAATCACACAGATGCAGTAAATCTCCTTTAAGAGAAAGTATAATTCCATTGATAACACTGAATTGATTGAATATGTATTATTTTTCCACCACTTCCCACTCATCAAGCTTTACACTTCTCAACCAACATGTGCATATGTTTATTTGACTACATTAACATAGTGGATGCTTTATCAGGCTTGAGTAAGCCATGCGTTCATTTATCCCATTCCCTTGACATTTTGAATAAAATGTTTGACTGAAATAATGTTAAAATGCCAATCAAAAGCCCAAAAAGAAATATGCTACTAAGCCTGCTCCAAATTGTGTGATCATGGAGATTCGTAAAGAATCCTGTCTGCCACAAGAGCAGAAACTTTGCAGCAATGCAAGTCTAAAGTTACACGGTATTAGAATAGGGCAAACCTTGTCCTGATGCAAACATGAATCAAATTGTATCTTTTTTTGCACTGGGGCAGTGTTTACCATGGTGCTTGTAACATGACAATCTGCACTTGTTGTGGTGCAATGGTTTTCCAATGTGTTCCAGTGTTTTCACAAATAGGCAAATTTTGCCCTAGCGCTAATACCGTGTTATTTTGCAATTTTACCGGTGCAAAGTTTCTGTAATCTGTCACTAGGTTTTCAATGAAGGAGCAAGACACTGGTCTGTTCTGCCAGGGAACATGCTAACTGCAAGGTGAAAAGTGAAAACATTACAATTAGGCAAAGGAAACTGAGAGTAGTGTTAACGAATGAGGGAAGCAAAACATTATCTGGAGGAATGCTCAGAACCTTTGAACATAGTTATTTTAGCAGTGCACCCAATAGTTTAGTCTGGATTAGTGGCCATTTGCAAATCGAGAGCCAACAGTCAAGGGATCTGCTATTTGTTTTCAAATCAGTGGGCCTCATTACAAGTATGGCGGTAAGGCAACAACAGCGCCGGCATCGCTACCGGCACCATTTCTACCGTACCGCCATACTACGAGTTCTGCTTGCGGGTGCCCTTGCAGCCACCAGGTCTGACCTGGTGGCCGTATCGACACCCGCGAGCAGAACATGATTGTAGCACTGGTACCGTTATTAACGGAACCAGTGCTACCACCCTCCCCATTCCCATTGAGCCCTATGGGACTCAAATGGGAATGGGGATGTACCAGGCCCGGCACCCCCGAAAGGGCAATTACCGGGTCTGGCCGGGACGGAATAGCCCGGTAATTGACCATTCGCAGGTGCCGGATCCGGATGCGAGTTTGGAGGTAGCCTGTTTTACCGGCAAGGCTACCTCCAACCTCGTAATGAGGCCAGTATGTTCTAGTCTACCCGTCGGGAACACGGGCACTCTTGCAGCCATGTCAATTTTACATTTGCAATTTGGGGATGATATCAGGGTCCACCCACTCTGACCCCTTTCAGTTGCCCATTTGCCTCTCAACAAATTGCACAATATCTGACACATCTGCACATGCAGTGTATGCATCTGTGTGCACACATGGCACTAGTTCACTGCACTTTGTTAATCAAAACAAGTGTGTACAGTAATGCATATTCCCCCCAAATATCGAGGTACTCTTGCATGCCAGCAAGTTTTCACAGATGCATAAGGCATATATAGTGCTCTTCCAAACCTATGTACAAATGAAGAAGTGATTTTGTTCATAAATAATCACAGCTTATATATATTGTTCTTTCTCATATAAATACCGAGCTCAACAGTCTGTTAATTGCTGAGATCCAAGTGATTTACTCTCCTGGCAAAAAACAATAACAGTATTATGATGAAACAAATATAATCAATCACAAGTCATTAATGGTGCCTCGACTGGAGATTTTTGTGAACACCTACTGATTACTCAGATCCAGCACATATGATGTATATATTCAGTGTAATAACTCACTTTGGATGTGTGAAGAAGACAGAAAAAAAAAAATCATCCATCCGTTCCTTTTGATAAAATGGGAAACAGTGTTTTGGTATTGTGCTCAAAAGACCAATGCATCTTTAACATCTGGCTCGGCTATATTATAGCACTGGCAAAACTTGAAGAACTGAAATTGAGGCATTTTACCAGTTAACATTCACATTATGCTGCTCGTTCTCTGTATTATTCATGGTTTTCAGATTGACTGATTTTGAGCAGAGTGTCTGTGCAGCATACACAATGAGCTCGGCGGCGCCATGCATTGTACCGTCGGTCTGATTCACTGAAAGGAATTGTACATGTTCTCAAAAATAGAGATATTTAAAAGTAACCTTGTAGAAAACGCGAAAAAGACCCACATTTAATGAATCGCAGGGAGGTTGGGTGACAGACTGCAATACCAATATATTAAAGACATGACATGCTGCTTAAAGTTTCCTCTCCCTAAAAATCATGTATTAATAAAAATGACTTTCTTTTTATTCTATAAAAAAATTTTTTTTAACATTTACTTTATACGGTCAGCGTATTCTTGAGTCGTTTAATTTGTGCACTTGATGATAACGTGTCAAATGCCAAAGCGGCTGTAAGTCATCCTGGAAAAGGATCATTTCCTTCCTTTGTGCATCCAGAAACAGTTTTCGAGAATGCCTATTCTTTGAAGTGCTGCATCTTCTGACTTTCTGATCTTTCCTTCTCCTTTTTGTATTCTTTAATCTTGTTCTCTCTCTCTCTCTCTCTCTCTCTCTCTCTCTCTCTCTCTCTCTCTCTCTCAGATAAATGTGGCTCTGAAAACCACTTCAGAATTAGGTGGAAATGCTCCGAACATCTCATCGTACCATAATATGCACTGAGCACTTGAACCACCATACCATTTTTCGTTCAGACAACAGTTTTATTTTTGTTTGTAAGGTAAATGTTTCCGTGCGCACATTTTTTAATCTAAATACATTGGGCCCGATTCATGGAATTAACTGCGTGGTAAATACGAACTTTGCACGCCAAATTATGTGCAATTATGTGCAAAATCCTGTTTGTCGATTCATGGAATTGGATATGCTGGAATTTTTCATACTTTGCAGGGACATCTCTGCGTGCAGTTGATCGCCCTGCGTAAGACACCTCACAGAGCATGGGCGTTGTCAGGAAAGATTTCATAATTGTAGGTAATTTTCCTTCCATGTGGAAACCCCCAAACCTTTGCTGTTGTTTTGCACCCTGATCTAGACTGTGCCAGAGAAGCACAGCCTTCCGCCACACCCCTCTGGGCTTTCGCTCCATTCTTACAGGGAAACTGACATGCCCTTAAGACAGTCAGTACCGGTAGGTTTCATTTCCCTTAGTCCTTTCCTCATGATGCAGCTTTTGAGTGCACCGTAACTTACATTACCGCGCTCTTGAGTCTCTAGTCATTCCAATGGCCCTAGAAACTCTCGCTGGACTTATCATGAAATGTGTAAGTGTGTCACGGACGGGACTGGTGGCAGCTATCGTTTCTTTGTTTTTTGAACCCCTTTTTGCCATGTTAACCGCGCTTCCTGCGTTTGGCCCAAATGGGTGGCCTGGCCTCCAAAATGGCCATGGCACGATGTTCTTTGTCCTGTCCGCTGACCGTCTTGCCCCTTCACCTTCCCCCAGGTCGAGCCGACCCAGGGGCAGTCCTTATTTGGTCATGCACTTTCCCGTGAAACACAACGCTTTTGCGGGCTTCTGCATGCCTTGTGTGTGCCTCCAGGGTGTGGGCTGGGATGTCTGTTCCCAATACACATCCTGGGTGCCAGAGAGTCTAGAGTGTCCTGAATGCCTGGGACCACCGTGGTACGTGATAGGTCCACATATGGTGTGAGTGTTTGTGAGCGGATCTCCCATTGGGCCCTGTCCGTTTTGGCGCGAAGGGAACTCTGGATAAGAGGAGGCTGAAAACCCCACTACCAGGTTGATCTCCTGAGTTCTCACGAACAAAGGATAAGGAGCCAAGTATCTTGCAACTAAGAAGCTGAGTCGAGGAATCGCTGGTGGCCCGCTGAAGGTTTGGCACCCTGCAGTGCTGTCGTCCTGCGAGACCCCTCAGCCTCTGATCGAACGAGAAGGTCTGCAAAGGCTCTTCGAAACTTTAGAATAGTGGGAACAACTATTCTCGGCATCTTCACCAAATCCTGTACGTAAGCCTTCGGAAGCGTCCCTGGGCCATCCAGTGGACTGACCAGCCTACACAGGAACCTTGCTCTGTCTCCGCTGTCTGGCTTACTGCTAATCCCGTGTCCTCGGCACTCTCACACTATTTGTACACTTGGCGTTCCCAGGTCTGAAGTGAGACGTGTGCTTTGGGGCCGGAATACACTTGTTTGCCGAGTTGCCCTGCTGTGGTAACAATCTGTGCGTGTTCGCTGCATTTGGGACCCCCTCGACCCTGACTCCTGCTGTCGCGGAATCTACACAGCGTCGAGACATCCTGCTGATCGCATCTGAACCTGCCAGTACCAAAACGGAACCGGAGAAGCCTGGGTCTGCCTGCATCGGGGACCGGTGAGTAGTCAATATCCTAACCGGTCGCCCTCCCGCAGGAGCCTGTGGCTTTCCATTGCTGTCGTAAACAGCAACCCTTTTCCGCACTCGCGCCCTGCTTCTGCCCACAAGTGGAGGCCGCACTTGAATAGTGGGGAACTGTTCATCATCGTTTTGTTCACCTCTCTGAACTGCCTGATTTCCCTGAACAGACTCCCCTTTGCCCGTTGGCACCCGCGTGTGCAGGTACTTTTGAGCACAAGGCTCCACTCTTCGTAGGGCTCGGACTTCCTTCTAGTTAGGTGGCCTCTGATGTTGAACTGGGTCTAACGATTACTTGTACTGCTTGTTTTCCTCCCCATCTAGGTGGTCTGCATATTTCGTGCTTCTATTTCCTTAGACCCCTTGGTCTTGTATATATATTGTATTGCTTGTGATGTATTGGTTTATTGGAGTTTTACCGTGATTCTTTACTATGGTCGATGTTACAAAGGCCTTGTAATAAATGTGTCTATATTTTTAATATAACACCTGTCTGGAGTAATGTGTAAGTGTCCTTGCTTTGCGTGCTCGTTGTGGGCTTTCAGTCACCCTCACCCCTCTTGAGACCTAGTCTTGACCGCTGCCATCGCTAACCCTGATTGGTCTGGTTTGTCCAGAGGTTGCCCTGTTCCAAGAAACTAGGCTGGCCTTCTGAACCTCTGCCCCTCCATGACAGAGTTCAGAAATCCATCTTAACAGATGTGACCTGCGCAGACGCCAGAGAAGGGGGCGGAACATGGAAATTTGTGAAGACCATTGGAAAATGTGGGTGTTACGTTGGAATGGCAGCAGGCAGTCCAAAGCACGGCCATAAATGCACGGAACAAAGGGTATTCATAGATCTGTCCGCAGAAGCTCTCATCGGAGAGAGGACTACGTAAAACCCTCCATTTATCCCCCACCCAAAGGCAGGCATACAGACACATAGGAATCACCTCTGCGTGGTGAGATTGCATGTTGGATTTAGGGGTTCGGAGCTAACGTAGGGGTGCGTGTATGCACTGTAGTGGGGGTGCATGAATGTTTTACAGCATTCACACGCAGATTTTCCAGAGTTTTACCACAATTATGGAAATCTGTACGCATGTTGTTGGGGTGCCGATAATAGTTACAGGGGAGCCTGTGCAGTGTCCCCGAGGTGCAGACATGGATGTGAGTGACCCCACGCACAGTTTCAAGGGTACATGTGTTTGCCCCTGAGGAGCATGGAAAGCTAGCTGCATCTGGATCTTTTTTGTTTTGCGCTGAGCCAACTTGCATATATGGTCACTTTGCGTGAACAATTCCATGAATATTGTGAGTGGGCAGGCAAACCTCTGCACGCAGGCTCGTGTAGAGGCGATCTCGGCATACTGCCTTTGCAGGATCTCAGCACGTTTTTCCCTGAATCAGGCTCATTATATATGCACACTCCATTGCCATTTACCAAAATTACCAAATATGCTTCTGTTTAAATTCTGTTTTAACTGGGCATGTATTACGTATGTAATATACATAGATTCCTGTATGTACTCATATTGTACCTGTTTTGCTTTTACACCCCTCTTTTTACCACACCTTTGTAACTTTGACATTTCTTTTTCTATTATTATATGGTGTTATCATTAAATGATGGCCGTTTTTATTAATTGAATATTATATGTATTGTCGTTTTTTCATGAGCTCCACTATCCTTTGTTTTTAGAGCTGTTCATGTGTAAAAGGTTAAATTACCAAATGCACAATACAGATTTTTAAAAAAAATCACCAACATTACCAAATGTGCTTCTGTTTAAATTCTGTTTTAAATGGACATGTATTACTCATGTAATATAAATAGATTCAACAACTATAAATAAATTCACCATACAATATTTTAAATTGTATGTGTTAGTTTACCTTTCAGTGAGTGACTTAAATAATCTCATTTTTTTTTATCTCCTAGCATGTGTCCTTGGCTACTTCATGCATGTGCTTTTTTATTCAAAACAATTTTGAATTCTGATGCACAAATAACAACCTCTATTCTCTTTCCCTACCTCCAACAGGATCTTAACACATGGCTCGAGTCAGGGTGGACCAACATGCAGAAGGAAGTCTGTGCTGTGAGTTCAGGTGCCTTTAAAAACGTGGACCTCTTGCATATTTTATGCTCAACCTTCTCACAAAACACAGATATACATTGCTCACATGTATTCACGTAGGTTGATTCCGGGGATCAGCCCAGTACCTATAACAGTGCAAAGAGAATGTAACTGGTGGCAGCTGCTAATAGACCCATCACCTTCAATACATTACTTATATTATCAATCCCATTTTAACAAAACATGCAACTGCAATCATTACAAACCTCAACTCTTGTATCATAGAGGTGATGGTGGTTATGCCAAAACATTTTGAATTAAAACAATTCATACATTTTCAGAAGAAAAGAAGAAGCAATAAACTTGCAGCTGCTTTAACAGCCATCACACCTCTATCTGCTTACATCACAAGAAGTGTAACTTTACAGCAACTAACGCTCCTCTTACTGGAGTATAAAACAAATTAGAATATATAAATTCTCTACAGAAGTTGCATTTGATTTAGGCCAAATTCTATTACAAATGAAGGTTCAGCTAATAGATGACCTAAGCAAGGTTTTTTTTTAACTTACTGCTAGCCCTAATTCACCTAAGAATGAGGTGGATACAAAGAACTGTTTGGAGGAAAAAGTATCAATGTGTTTGGTAATCTCGTACAGTTAACAGAAGTCAAAGGCCAACCTATATCCAAACATTGAGTTACAAATAATGGCATACCACACTCAGCAGTAAGAGGAATGTTAAACTATGGTGTCACTTTGATAAAGAGATCTTGAACAAAATATGTATCAGTCAACAAACCCAACATATGATCAAATTCTAAAGAGCATGCACATGTGTGTATTTGCTGAACTTGCAAACACATCTTTAAAATAAACTGTATGGACAAAACACATATGGCCCTAAATTAATGGAACAATTAACATGTTTGTCTAATGACAACCCTTGCAAACTGTGCCCAACCTAATGGCACAATGCTCATAAAATGAAAGGCAATCCATAGTCTACATCAGCCGCATAGACACATTACAGATCCATGGCAAGTCACTTCTTAGGTGTCAACAAGCCATGGCATGCCTAAATATCCTAGGAAAATCAGTATCAAACATAGCTTAAACTGCAGAGTAATACTAAGACACAAACTTGAGAAAGATCAAGGTTTAGTTAATGGAGCAATGGGAACAGTGGTTGGTCTACAAACACACCCAAATGAATATTGTATCCAATGTGTCCTCATCAAGTGTGACATACTTGAAGAAACTAAAGAAAATCCCCACACTGCATCATGTTTCCTTGATTTTAAAGACATGCATGTATGCACAGAACAATTCAGTCTCTCTCTTGCATGTGCTGCATGAATTCATAGATCACGAGGTCTAACCCTCAACCATGCACTTTTAGATATCGGCAGCACAGCCTTCAATGAAGGTAGGAGTTATGTAACAGTTTCACAGGTCCCTTTTTACTAAACATTGATGCTAAGAAAGTCACTGCAGACATCACCTGCCTCCTCTAATTTAAAAGGCTATGTGCATTGTACACTGCACACTAGGATATGTAAATTATTTTTAAAAAATCCGGCCTTTAACAGCAATTGGCGCTTCACTGTGATTAGATGTGATAAGTTGTTCAAATAGCTGCAGAGTGAGATGCTAACTTGGATTAAAAGTCCTCAGGCTGACCAGGGCTACATAATTAACGAAAGTTGATGTAGAATCCTCTAATGTTGCGCTTTCACTTGGATACATTTTTGTGAAGAAAAGAGACAATATGCTTGGTTTACGTCATTCCTCTGAGTTTAATTAGAGTAACACCATCAAAAATAGATTATAGTAGCTGAATTCACTTCATTCGGTTCATATAATTGACAATTGACAATTGAATTCTCTTCATTCAATGGTTTCAGTGCTTTAAACACCTGTCCTTCAGTTTCATTGAATTGCCTTCATTCACATGTGGAACAAACAGTGGATCTTCTAAATTTACTGGAAAACCAAGACATCCATACTATGGAATCATTTTCAGAAGACACTATTCCCAATAAATGAACTTAGTGTGTATCTACATCACATTGTGATACTATGCCATTTCAACAAATTCTACACAATACAAATCATGGCATGCTGTGCTCATTTTGCAATTCAGCCATTCTTTCAACAATAAACATAGATATGCAGGGCCAATATGTAATACTAAAGCTGTTACAATACAAGGCAGTGTGAGGAATCTGAGGGCGTCCTCACATCTTTTCCCAAAATATCCTACCCCCCACATATGGCCAGGGAAAGGCCATTGCTTTTGGATTCTGACCCTATGAGTGGATATGCGAGGGAGGATCACCTGGGAGGAGGAGGCTTGGGGAGTGGGTCTGAGGCACCCTTGGGTAAGACACAGTATCCCCCATTTCACTTTCATCAGGAATCATATATCGTCTACAGTTTTATGGGGTATTTCCAATCCCTTCCCTAGGCTGTTAGAAACCATCTCCCAATTTATATCACTATGGTACTGAGTCAAGGAAGAGACCACTCAGGAACAAACATCCTGTCTTTATTACATCAGACATATACAAAAAACATTATAGTACTGAGACGAGTAAGAGACCGCATAGAAACAAACATCCATTCTGTATTAGTTTGAAAACACACAAACACCACTCAGGTACTGGACCAAGGAAGAAGAATGCTGAGTACCAAGTCTGTTGTACAATTAACATGAATGACCTGCACCTGAAGCCAAAGGGGTGGTATAAATGGTGCACTCAGGTGAGGCTAATCGAGAGAACTGGAACTCCTGTGGAATTCTTGCAGATGGAGAGGCCGGAGGAGGAAGCAGGGAGACGCCGTGGAGCTGCAGAGTCTTTGCAGTGGAAGCAGACTGTGGCTGGCATTGTCAGCAGGTCTCCAGTAGCAGGGACAATCTGCTGACCTCCGGTGTCACGAGGACTCTCTCTCCAACAGCCCTAGGTGTTGGAGACCCGAGAAGAGGGCCCTGCCAAGCAAGGTTCAGCCACCACGAAGAACTACCCAAAGCAGAGAAGGAAACACAAAGTGGTGAGAACCACATTCTGAAGGAAGGTCGGAAAGCTTGTGAGTGACCGAGCAGAAGCAGAGGCAATGTGATTGCTGCTTCAGAAAGGTAAAACACAAATACTGAATGCATACGATGCTGTAAAAGTTGATAAACTTTTTGAAAGGAGCGGTTTAAGAATACGGAACTGTAAAGCAATTGAAAAGGCAGCAGAAGGGTGGGAAAAACAGTAAATCTGATAGTAAATTAGGAACCCTTGAGCAGAGTGAATAGTGACAAGTCAAGTGTTAGAAAATAAACTGCAAGGATATAAGTCTGATACCACAGTTGAGCTGAAGCATTGGTGGGATAGAGGTAATGTTACGTTTAGCATGTCAAGAACATCACAGGGTTATCGCCAATAAAGAAGCTCCAAAATGGAGAATCCTAGGGAGGCTTGTGGAGTCTTATGTACAGTGAATAGGACCTACCATGGTAACCTCATGTTCCAATTTTTACCATCCTCTTCTACCAATTTCCTCAGGACATTCTTTAAGTTTTTATTAAAACGTTCAACCAACCCATCAGTTTGTGGATGGTAGACATAAGTTCTGAGGGTTTTTATCTGTGGAACCTCTTTTACTTTGGCCAAAAGCCGGCTCATTAATGTGGTCCCCCAATTGGTGAGGATTTCTTTAGAAAAACATACCTGGGAGAGCAAAGGTATAAGGTGCTTGAGTATCTGTTGAATGGTGTTATTATGCATGGGGAATGCCTCTGGATATCTGCTGACTTAGTCGACTATGACTACGATATATATTTGTTCCTGAACTTATATGGATCCAGAGGTCCAATAATATCCATTCATATCCACCAAAAGGGCACCTCAATCAGAGGAAGTGGTTGTAAGGGAATGTGAGCTGGAATATGTGTGGTCATTTTCTGACATAGTGGGCAGTGGAAACAAAATTTTTGATATAAGCATTTATTCTGGGCCATTAAAACCTACTTACTATTCACCCCTGGGTGTTTGCTGATCCCAAATGTGAAGCCGTAAGATGTGCATGGGAAATTTCTAGAACCATTTTCTGGTGAATATGGGGGACTACAATTTGAGAATGGTGAGTCTCTTCCGGACTAATACCACGTCTGTAAAGAGGTCCGTGTCTGATGAAAAAAAATGGACCCTTCTTGGTTCTTCATTATTCCTCAGTAACATTCTGCTGTGCAAAGGCCACGTCGGGTTATGATTTTGGTATCTTCATCACTAAAAGGTTTGATTCTGGACTTGGGATTTTCTTTTTATTTTATATTGGCCTCTCCGAAGCCCTTGGCACCTCAATCTGTGTCCACTATTCTGGGGAACATGGCCTTATCTATAATCGACTCAGCTATATTTTCCCTGGTTCTAATGTGATAACTTTACTTGTCATAGTTATGGATTATTATTTTCATATCCTCTCTTTAATCAGGGTCGATAACACTGGCCATCACACCTAGGCCACATTTCCATGCCAAGCTTGATTTGGAGGCTAATATTAGGGTCATCACCAGGTGAGGGACTAGTACTAAGTCTGATGGTATTAATTGCTTGTCTCCTTGTTGTAATGTAATGTAATGTAATGTAAAGGCAGGGTTCCTTGCTGCTAAATCATAACGCCAGCTGGACCCGCCCAGTGTCCTACAAACTAACCTCCCAAAAGGACAAAAAAAAATGATAATGAGTTGGAACACTAGGGGGTTCGCACACTTGTTAGGAAACCAAGCAGTGGACTTAACTATATATGATTTATTTTGCCTCCAAGAAACATGGTTGTGCGATCTACCTCTCCTTGATGGGTTTGAACTTTTTTTAAATCCAGCTGTAAAGGGCCCTAAAGGGAGACAAAGTTCGGGCCTATTACTGGGCATAAAGCGTTCAAGTGGCTTAAAAGTGCTCTCATCCATAAACCAAAACTCGTGGATACAACTGACCACTGTCCAAATACCCTCTAAGGGTTTGGATGTATCACTGGAACAGAAGCTGTTCGTATGCAATGTCTATTGGAGACCTTCAGAAAGATCGGATGATAACTTTAAGGAAATGCTCCTCAAAACCATCCATGACGCCAGGATTAAGTGTCCCAAACTTGAGGTCCTCCTCTGTGGTGACTTTAACATGGAATGCTTCGACAAAATGGGGAGTAAAATCGAGATCCTCCCCTTGCTTCACACGAAGAACATGTTAAGAGGGTTAGACCTCGAAAAAGATCTTATAAATAGAAATATCCTGATGATCAATGGCAGTCTGCGGGGTGACCAACCCGCAGCTCCAACTTGGAAACGTGCTAACCAATTTAGTACGTTGGACTACTTTATTGCTACATAGGAACTGATGGGAAAGTTAACATCGTTGACAGTGGTTCAAACGGAGCAGAGTGACCATAACATCCTGGAACTGGTAAGTGAGGACGGGGCACTCATCATGTGTTACCAGACATACACTTACCAGATCACCACCTGGAATTGGTTCCGGGTGGCAATAGGCTTAGAATTCAAAGAAAAGACCCAGGTCTTGTACTGGACACTCTATTGAAGTTAAAATCGGACCACCAAGATCTCACTACATATCTCATCGATTACACTGATGTATTAAAGGTATTCCACACGAAGGAGGCTGCAAATGGTGGTTCTTCAATCATCAGACACACCTATGACTGCCAGGTTGCATCTAAAAAAAGGATTGTTCGTAGGGCTAGGAGGCGATCTAAAACTTTGAAATCATCAGAAGACCTATCTTTGTACAAATCAGAAACACCTACAGAAATTGGCTTACCCAACACAACAAGATAGCCAGAGGATGATATACTTAGTCACCAGTAAAAACATCTCAGGTATTTGGAAATTGATCAATGACATTTCCACACCTGTCGACTCAAAAACTGGTAATCCAATACCTGCAACGGTGTGGGAAGATCACTTATTGTAATTCTACTCTACGGGGAAAATCGGTGTACCACAAAAACATCTATCCTCTGACAAACCTTGGGACCTCAAATTTGAAAAACAGGACATTGTAGATCTTATCAACAGCTCAAGTTCTTCAAGGGCCGCTGGGCCTGATGGTCTTACAAATTACATCCTCAAGAGTGACCCGGAGAAATGGGCATTATTCATGACAACCCTGTTCAACGATATAAAGTCACTCAAAAAGATACCTCAATCTTGGACCAGGTCAATAATCGTACCGATCTTCAAGAAGGGCGACAGGTCTAACCCCGTGAATTATAAACAGATCGCCCTCTTGGACGTCGTGGGGAAAATATTTGCTGAGATTTCTGAACGATTGGAGTAGGCTGACTTTATACCAAGATCCTTGGCAGTCGAGCTTTCGGAAAGGTATTGGTACATCATTGAACATCTTACTCATAAACATACTTAAATGCATGATCAAGGAAAATAAATATCAAACCATTTACATTGCGTCTATAAACCTTGAACAGACGTTCGATTCCGTCGACCGTAGTTTGTTGTGGTCCAAATTGAGGAAATGGGGCTGTCGTAACAATCTGAGAGAACCGTTGGAGGTCCTTCATAGTGGAACTACGCTCAGAATCAGACTGGACAGAAAAGGAACTCTCTCAAATAATGTCCTCTCTAATAAAGGGTTGAAACAGGGGTGCCGTTTGGCTCCTGCTGTGTTTTGCCTATTTATATCTGATATGCAGGAAGCCTTTGGAGCAATAAGAAGTTTCCTGCCAATGATTGCGGGGACTCCAGTGGGCAGGTTGCTGTTCGCCGATGACCTCCTTCTACTGGACCAGACTGCGATAGGTCTACAGAGACAGTTGAAAGCCCTAGACCTGTATGTCCAAGAGAACAGCCTCAGAACTAACCCTAAAAAATCAAAAAGTTTGGGCCTGGGTACATCTAAAAGAGCGAAAAAATTTAGATGACATTTAACAGGAGAAGTTGATCCTGTGGTGTCTTCAATGGTCTATCTGGGAATCACTCTAAACGACAGTATCCGTGACGGGCCAGGAGTCACTAGGTTGAGAAGCAAAGTTGAGAACTTGGCTTACCAAGCACTTCTACTCAAGCAACGCTATTGTTCTTTTTCACTGCGACCCATTATGGACTTTTATAAACTAAAAGTATCCCCTGTCCTGACCTATGCGGCTGAGGCCAACTTTTTTCTTGCACCAGAGGTTTGGCGCCTTTTGGAAAGCCTCTTTTGGAAAAGAGTTTTGAGACTACCTTCATCACTACCCATTGAATGTGTGAGAAAAGAACTGGGGTTAACCTCTTTACATTGCAATGGTTTGGAAATCTCTAACTCTTTACAGCAAATGCCTTGACCCTCCGGAAAGAATTGGATTCCGGGCTATAAATGAAGCCCTCTCTGGTGGATCGATTCCAACCTTAAATGCATGGCAGACGACCTGTAAAGGTATTCTGGACACAATTGCTCAAAGCAAAGACAGTTTAATGCAACACCCACTCAAGGTAAAGAAAAAACTTCTAGATTGGGACTGGATTGTCACGATGGATAGGCTTAGTGCCCTCCCGTCTATATCTGTGGGTAAGGAAGAACACTATAGCCGAGGTACAGTGCTTCCATACTTAGACAAATTCCACTCCCATTTGGAAAGACATTTTTTTCTGAGATTCCGCCTAAACCTCCTGCCCACGAGGGAGGTGCTGGGAAGAAGGACTAAAAAGAGAGAAGATCGGATTGTCTTGTGTCGGTGCTGTGGCCAGGAGGTAGAAATTCTGCAGCATTTGGTAATGAGTTGTGCTGCTCTTTCAGTCTACGGAAACACTTTGAGAACTTTGACCTCAAACCTCCTCAGGAGAGGTGGTCCATTTTAAGACGGGGAGGAAAGGTATCCTTAACTTTGGCCCTATTGAACTTTGTTAGAGAGATTTTTTTGATGTTGGATATGTAGAATTCTCTGATCTTCCTTTCCTCCTTATATAGTTGCTGCACTTTCACTATTCTTTTCTTGTGTTTGCATTTAAAGTTTTTCTGGAAACTGATTGATTCAATACAAATAAAAAAATGTTATTTTTCTACTACTAGAGAGATCATAGCCTATAGATTGTTCAGTGGCTACCGACGGGCCACTGGCTCTTTTACTCAGTTTGATAAAAAAAGGGTCCCCCAGTTTGTGTCAACCAGGCCCGATCCCATTCCTGAAACCTTATATAAGGGTGCAGAAGAAGAGGTCTGACAGGGAAGTGATGTGATGTTTGTAATAGACTTTTATTAAAGTATATTGAGGGGTTGGGAAAAAGCCTCCTTGTCCCTAGTGCTAAGAGGGGTATCCCTGCCTCAAAGAAAGCTTGTGAAACTGTCAGGATGTCAAACTAAAAAGTTAGTCACAGTTGTGTACAAAAAGTCTAATTCTGACCCTAACACTACCAACATAAATCTAAAGTGCAAGGATGTTCTCTTCTAGAAAGGTGATGATGAAACTCCTTCATCAAAGGAATTTTCCAAATGTCAATGATCATATTAATAAAAGGAAATGTTCACTTCCAAAGACACACTGTTACAATATCCTGGGAATTAATCCTTTCCACAGAATTCTTGTCTGTTTCACTTCACAAACTAAGAAGTTTAGCTTCTGAGAAATAATATTCCAGGGAAGTTGCACCCCTTTCCCCTGGATTTTACACTCTTTCATAAATAGTCATCTTCTTGTTGAAACCTGGTTCTTTTTTGATTCCCTGTGTAGGTCTGGTTCCCTCTCCTGTCAGGTACTATCCAGGGGAATATGACAATTTCTAAGAGCCTCATTCTGTTCGGCCCCAGATCCTGTAGTATAAATAAAGTTCACTTAATTTTTGGATTCAGATATGGGTGCAGATCCCATACTCCCCATGCTGTTGGCAATCAGCTTTGTTTACTCTCCTACCATGCATGGATTTCTTCAGTATTTCCTTCTCTTTCATTCAGAGTCCCTGATCCTCTTATTCTCGGTTCTTAAAATGGGTGAAAGTCCCAGACTTACAGTACAGTTCTTGGGCAGCTTGGTTTAATCTCATGCCTAGCCAGTATTTCTTCTATATTTATTTATCTCCCTTTCAGGGTCTCAGATCCTTGTTTTCTCTGTTTCAAATATGGGTGTGGGTCCCAGATTCTCAGTACAGTTCTATGACACCTTGGTTCAATCTCCTGCCAAGGATGGACTTGCTCTATTTTTCAGGGTCCCGTACCCTCTTTGTTTCAAATAGGGATGTGGTCACAGACTTGTGACCCCCTTCTCTGGTAGCATGGTTCACTCTCCTCCCAAACTAGGTGCTCTCTAATTATTGTTTCTTTGGTGGTTACGGTGTATCTTTGTTGTTGGTTTTACTCTCCTTGTGTTGATGCGCAGTATTCTTTGTCCTTCAGGCTTCTCAACTTTCTCATTCGCTTCTCTATCTGCTTTTCCTGGCTTCCCTGGACCTCCTGTTCCTTCCCACCAGCCTGTGAAGCTTTGATTTTGGAAACATCCTCAGTGCAATGAGACTCTCTCTCTAGAGAGAGACACTCTTTCTGATTTCGGGTTCTTTTTGGTGTTGGCCGCTGGTCTGTGACACTCCACGTCTCTCTTGCCATTTTCTCTCAGCTTCCTGTTGCTGCGGGTACCGTGGAATGCCCATCGGCTGCTCGGGAAGCTCGACTAGTAGTTACCAGGTCTTGGGCTAAGGTCGCTCTCTCTTCCCGCTCAGTGCACAGCATCTCTGCTCCCTGCTTCATGGTTGGCGGATTGGCTTCCCGAACAGTACTTCTCTGGAAGATCTCTCTCCCCTCTTTGGTTTCCCTTCTCTATTTTGTATCTTGCTGCTCCAATGAGAAATGGCGAAGGACTAGACAGCTCACCATAGTTTAGTGGGGTGTTCTTCCTACTCCTAATCATATTTTATCTTTGTTAAAGGTACAGGGCAGGAGACTCTGATTTCCCTGAGGTATCCTCCTCTATATTGTGCCATTTGGACTGACCTTATAATGAAGCATGTTTATATTTTAGGCAACATATCTGAGGGTTCTGAGTCTGTCAGATAAGGAAAGGGTGTCCCATAAGCGGTATACCACATTCTTTGGTGATAGTTGTCCCTAATCCCATAAAGGGTTTCCAATCACTTGTGATCACCCCCAGGGGGACTATTGTACTGTGGACGCTCCATTCTAGCTCCATGGGAAAGGTCTGTCCTTACGGGAGAAGGGACAACATCCCAAGATTTGTCACAATACTATAAAAGATATTGCTAGCAGTATCAAAAATGTACTAACACTCACAGTAAAATCTTCATTTTTTCAGTCCACCATGGTTTTCTCCAATGACCCAATGATTAGAAAAATATCAATATCACAACAGGGCACTACACACAAGTCCTGTAGTAATAATGTGCCATTTCTAGCATAATGTGTAATTTTTCCATAACCTCTAAAGTCCTAAAGCAAGTACCGCAATGTGCCCCATTGCCCATATTATTCCCTCCTCCAGGTCTTCCAAGAGGTGTTTTTGGAGGTGATGGTAGCCCATCAAAGAAACTATTATCACTGCTGTCATGTTAGTACTTACTCCTCAAACCTCTTTGTCCTCTTCAGGTACATAATCTGTTTGAAAATGAATAGGAGAAGATGGATGGGACATCTGGATGCACTCTTTCCTTACCACAAATGCCACTGGTTAGGAAAAAGTAGGGAACATTGAACAACATTGAGAGAATAACTAGAAATGATTGTATCGCTTGCGCAAGAACGCAGGTTGAATATTAAAGTTCCTAGTAAGCTACAATTATAGCTAACATTATCAAAAAATCGACTAAGCCTGAAAGTGAAATGCAGACTTTTTCAGCTGTCGGAAGCGGCTGCGAAAAGTCAGTGGAGTAATGTTGCAGTGCGGCTTGATGGTTCCGAGCACATTGAGAGGGATGTTGAGAGGTCCCTTCCCCTGAGGAGTGTGAAGGGATGCAAAGTGGCACAGCTGCAGTGTTCTGGAGCCGATGCCGGCAGCTGCAGCGTGTTCTCTACCCCTGGGTCACATACTCCCTGTGTGTCTCGGTGTGTGCCTCTGTGTATCGGGTAGATGTGAGGCAGAAGGGAGGCAGCAGCAGCCGAGGCATCTGGTGAAAGATTATGACATACTGCTGCTGAAGCTGATGGAGAAGGGCTGAAGGCAGAAGGTACAAGGTAGAGGGGTAGGTCAGAGGGGATTCTCAGAGGTAGTCTCCCAGTGACCCCGGTGCCTACCTGCGCTTCCACCACCCCCTGAATCTCCCTTTGCCTCTCTGTGACCCCTGTGCACTTCTGCCTGCTTGCCTCACCAGACAAGCAGTCTAGTGATGGGAGTTAGTGGAGTGAAGATTAGTGGAGTGGTTGGAGGGTGAAAAGCCCTCTGCTGAGTTAAGGCACTGAGTGCAACTGCACCCTGCAGTTGGTGGTAAAGTGTCACCACCCATCCTGGCTCCATAGCTTTCTATAGCCTTGTATAGCCTGTCATAGTCGGTTTGCAGTGTGCTGAAAAGTGGGGCAATCATCCCCGTACTTTTGTATTATATAGTACAGTTGTGCCCATTAGTCATCCCTTGTGCTGTGCTCGCCAGAGCATGAACCGTCTTGCCTGAGAGTGTGCCCAGTGAGGGTCTGTTTTTCACAATGTCTAAGTTGAAGCAAAAGTTGAAGAACAAAGCAAAAGCAACAGGGTCAGATGGGCGAGGGCACGCAAAACATCACTGAAGTTGGATGCAGTGCCACAGGGATCCCTCACAACTCTTGTTCAGGTGAGCACTGTGCAGTCAGAGGCCAGAGGTGCCCTATTTTGAGGTACTTTGGAATGGGGAAGACCCGAGGCAAGCATAAGCCTTACTGCCTTTTCAAATGCTGACTCCTGCCAGCCTGGGTCTAGGTTAGGTGTTGAGATGATAGGGGCCGAATCTTCCAATTTTTAGCTGCTGGCCTCTCTTCACAGTGATCAGTCACCAAAAGGATTGAGGGTGGGGGGAGCGAAAGAGCCTGATTGTGGTGGCAAGGAGATCTGGCTCTCCATGGGCCATGAAATAGTTTGCACAGCTGGATTAGAGCCAGCCTCCGGCTTAGTAAGTGAACTGTCGCCTATTTCCCAGTCACAACACCTGCAGGACTCCTTGGATTTCCCAGAGGGTCCTCATATTTCAGACAGGTCAATTGAAAGGGCCCTTGAGATGTCAATTGATAGGTTCAATGAACAAAACTTGGATTAGAGCCAAAGGAAGCTATGGAGAAGATGGACACACTGAACCGGTGATATTAGTGGAGCCTGGTGAAGATTGGTGGCCAGCTCCAGGATCCATAAGAGATGGGGCCAATGGCTATCCCGGAGTCCCTCTTTAAAAAATATATATATTTTAGACCCCAGGAGTAATCTAAGGGCTGCAAGCCATAACAGTAGGAGCACATTGGAGTGCCCTTATTAACGGCAACCTGGTGCTCCTTTGATGAGTCTGATTGATCAAGAGGAGGAGGTGATGGAGGTCTTCAGTTCAGAGTCATCCCAGCAGTCCTCCCACAACAACTCTCACTCCGAGATCCCTCAAATTGGGTTTGGTATTTGCTAATATGTTTTCTGAGAACAACGGATTAAAATTAAATAAGAAGAAATCAAAAATCATGATTTTTGTCAAGTGAACCAAATTATGTCATTGGAATTTAAATGGGGAGCAACTTGAAGAAGTAGATACATACTTGTATTTAGCCTATTGTTCTCCGGAACTGGTAGATAGGATAGCCACATGAAATATCAAGCAGAACGAACTGTCCTCAGGTTAAGATGCCTATTTGATTTTACCATCTTTATGGGGCCTGGAAACTGGATACGTATTTGGAGGTTTATAAGATGAAGGTTGCATCCCTAATGTTTCATGGAAGCGAAGACTGTAAATCCCTGGATATTGTTCTGAACTACTTTTTGAGACAGCTGCTTGGGCTGCTGTATGGCTGTCCAAGTGGCACTCTGAGGGTAAAGTTGGGATTTCAGGGTGTTAACTTTTTAGTAAAATCCAGACTCCTACCATACTAGGCAAGGCTCAATTTGTCTTTGTTGCTAATGCTAGTGTGGCTGCAGGATTTTTAGAGTTGGAGGTCTCTGTAAGTGCGTCGGAATGTGAGTGATTCAGAACTGGGCAAAGCATCTTGCAGGAGTTCCTGTCAGTACTGGGGGAATTCCATGAGCCAGGTACATTAAAGCAAGCTAAGGCTAGTATTATTTCCTGGTCAAAGGGAAAGTCCCTTCACTCAGAGGTGGCAAATTCTAAATCCTTACCGTTGTTGGCCTGGCATTATGATCTGAAAATGTTTATGTTGGGTCCAGGCCCCATTACTAAAATAAATTGTCCAGCTGGCAGAAGGCTGCTGATTTTAGCACATTTAAATCTACTTTCTCTGTCCAAAATGATGAGCTGGTTTAGGAGTTCTTATTAAATGTGGCTGTAAGACAGGGTTAGATGAGGATATGGTTCATTTTCTTCGTATGTGTACACATTATCATGATTTGAGGATGGAATGGTTAAAACAGCATGTTAGAAGTAATCAGATTTGGGTAATCAAGAAAGCAATGGGCCTCATTGCGAGTGTGGCAGTAAGGAAACAAGGTTGCTGGTAAGCTCACAGGTACCCTTGTTTCCAGACTGCCACAGAAGGAGTCTGCATGCAGGGGCCATTGCGCCTGGCAGCGGTCAGACCTGCATGCACAACGGCCCCTGCAGGCAGACTTTTCATGGAAGCACCAGAGCTGTTATGGGACGTTATGGAACTCCACAGGAATCGGAACTTGCTGAATCCCCCACCTGACCTCCCGCTCCACTGGGCCTTGTAAAATCCCAGTGGCACCTTGGAAATCAGGCAGCAGATTCAGTGTTTCGAGGTCAATGGAAACCTGCCGGTAGCACCAGCGGTTTACCGCCTACCTCGTAATGAGGCCCAATATCTATTGTCCTAAATTTGGAGGATACTTCATTTCTGTATGACTTTGTTAAAGAGCTATGGACATGAGACTGCATATTTTGCACAACATGGGCAAATAGACTTATGTTTTACCCACCTTGAGGTTTATCAGATTGTCAGTTTTAAACATTGATATCTGGAGATGGCACATTTTAAATTGGGTATGCTGATGGTGTATTTATCTTGTTGATCTGTTTTTGTGTGTTGTTAATGGAGAAATCCGAAATAAATATTTGATTGATTAAATCCACCTGTTTTTTTTTTTTACCATGAACCAATGTTTAGAAATATTTGCATATGACAACAGTATACTACACACTGATGTTGTTGAAAATATAGTACATACAATTTACCATCTATTAGGGTAAAAAAAAAGTTAAGGTCTGTTGTGGCGAACCAGAAGAAGGAGTCAGATGACTTAGTGACATGTTCAATATGGTTTTATTCAAATAAAAAGGAACATGCCTAGCTTGCCCTACATCTTTGAGGGAAGTTCCCTACCAATCAAAACTAAAATTAAGGGTGCTTGTCAAAGTCCAAAATAAAAGTCTTCCATCCAAATCCTAATTGCTAACTTCCCCTTGCACTGTAGAAAATCCAACAAGAAGGAGGAGACCAGGAAATGGTCTCTGGGTTACACTTTTGCACGGCCCAACACCTGAGTCTCTCTATAGCTCAAAAAGTTTGACAACAACTTTATTGCAGACGTTAGTTCAAAGGAAGATTCTTCAATACGTTTCTGCTTACCCCAAGTCTCTTGAGAAGAAGCCTGTGGCTCTTGAACTCCTCGAAGTCTAATGACTCCCTCGTAGACTTGTTCACTCTCGGGTATAAACTTTATAAAGGATGTTTGCTCACTCAGGTTTCTGTAAGCTTGCTGGCTTGCCCAGCTTTAATGAAAATTGTTAGTATTCAACTTAATTTAGTTCACATAGTGCTCTTGCCCTTTCGGGTTTCTCAGGCTCCCTTAACCTTGTCAGTTTTTCCTGCTTACATGCAAAGAGTTTGTGTCTTTGTCAATCAGATTCACAAGGGTGCTTGCCCGTTTGGGTTTCTCAGGCTTCCCTGACATTGTGGGTTCTTCCAACCTGTACACAATATCTCTGTTTCATTTGTTCTACTTATACAGTACGCTTGCCAGTTGGGATTTCTCAGGCTCCGGTATCCTCATAAGTTCTCTTAACCTTGATTCAAAGTGTTGGTATTTTCCTTCTTTGGCTTCATACAGGGTGCTAGCCATCTGGGTTTCTCAGGCTTCTGTGACCTTTTAGGTTCTACCACCCTTGGCTTATGATATTTTTATTTCTCAATGGTAGTCTCACCATGGGATCCTTTGCTTCCCTGATACTGCATCCCATGGCAGTTAACGTATGTCAGATATCAAGCTTGGGGATTTGTGTCCTCCCTGGTGACCTGGTTTCAGTATTGGATTCTAGGCCTCCGACCTACCACAGCCTCTTTGTGGTTACGCCATCAGAGGATACGGGTGCTTCCTCATCTCCGCCTCTCCCTCCAACCTTGTCTTCCCGATCGATGGGACGCCAACTTTCCAGCATTTGGCTTGGGTTTGGTTTGCTTCTTATACCATCACTGGCTCTTCAGTCTAACGCAGCTCTTACTTTTCAGGATATTTCTTCGGCAAAAGTTCATCTCTGCGTGGGACTCGCTCTCCTCCCTGCACAGGAGATTTCTCCTTGTTCACAGTTCCTCCTGTGCTTAAGTATGTCATTACAGTAAACAGGGGTGTGTTCTTCTCCCTTGACTGTGACACTCAGATGGAACATTATTACTTGAAGTAAAATAGTTTGAGTAAATGTCACAATTTGGTGAAACCAAGGCGATATCATAAATACAAGGGTTTTCCTGAGGTTCTTTGACTGAGGAGGTCAGATGAGATCCAGCATTATCTGGCAGCAAAGAGATTGAAGAAATGTCACTGTTTGGTGGTTTCAAAACAGAAGTCACAACAGTCTTTCCAATTCCCATGTAGGCTGACATGGTAGTCCACTCTGGGAGGTCCTTCTGAGATTTGGAATCCATGCACTGAGAGGGGAGTCACTCCCCGTGAGGTCCCATTTACTCAGACCCTTTGGGAGGATCTTGCAGAGCAGGCTCACCGCCCTAGCCTCACAGTGGGTGGTCCCCTCTGCAGAGAAGGGATGAATTGGCCAGAATCATCATACTGTACATGTTCCATTTCATTTTATTTTCTTTCTTTACAGACAACACATTCTATGACATGTTGATAATTATCAGTCCCAAACAACACTTAAACTACAACAGCCATTTAAACATCATTACTTTCCTAAGTGTTTAACCATCCAACCAACAACTTCAAGAGTGCACTAAACCAATATCAACAACAGCACCTTGTAGGGAAGGACTGGCAAACTTTATTCCAACTACAACAATTAATGTTTCCTTTATTATATTATAACAGAACTTCACTAGACACTTTCTTTTTCAATCAATACTGCCCCACCAAACCATCCTAATATCAAATTGACCTATCCTTCGGCTTCCTCTACTGTGTACTACACACCATCATAGCACCATTTGGCACTCTCAATTGCTTCCACACATACCCATAGTCAACAATACCTGGAGCATGCACTTCAGCCATGTTAAAGATCACACTACTGTATCAGAATATACATTAACCCATGCAGCACACTACATTTAGTTCTAGCTTTAACCCCATAACCAGTTCCTAGTGGCCATGGGCAGTGGCCAGATTGTCTGGAGCATGGCCTTTGGTTGGGAAATCTGTTCACTGTCCATGTCCACATGGACCATTCAGGCATATTTAATATCCTAAAACCATTTATTTTAATTTAATTAAATTTTATATTTATGAAGCACACTATGCCCATAGGCATAAAGTTGCTGTTGCATACATGTTACTCTTATTACTTAAGGTTACGGTTGCAGTGTATCATATTAGGCAATTGGTACATCATGTGGCTGCCATGTCACATCCAGTAAGTTACAGTAAGCTTAGGCAATTAGTACAACACAGGGCTGCCATGTCACATCAGGTAAGTTACAGTAAAGATGGTCAATTGGTGCAGCACAGGGCTGTGTAGGAGTCGAAGGGGGGCTCTGAATAGTGGGGGGGGGCTTTGAATTATAGGGGTTTGTTATCTTAGCATGGACATGTAGTTTTAGTGTGGTTTTTATACAGAAGTAGAATACAAACAGAAATCAAGGCATAGGGCCTCATTACGAGTTTGGAGGCAGCCATGGAGCAATTAGCTCCATGGCTGCCTCCAAACCGGGCTCCATTACCGGGTTCCTGCAATGAGGAATAACTGGGTCATTCCGACATAGGAGGACCCAGTAATTCCTCCTTGCAGGAACCATTCCCCATTCCCATTTGAGCCCCCATAAAATTATCCCAGTTTGCCTGCCAGGCCGTCTCAGCTCAGCATTCGAAGATCCGTGGATGTCTCTCTGTGGATGTTTCTGAATGACTGCCCAGCTACACCCACTCAAGACCTTATATTACCTCTTGCTGCCACTCAAAGGAAATACTTCCGATCCGGAACCTGCCCACATGACCCGATCTGCTTAATGTTTTTTCCTATTAACAATAACTGTCCTGCCGAACTACAAATGTTACATCTCTTCATTTTGCTTCCTGCGCACAAAATGGCCTTCTATTCAGAAGAGTGGTATTCCATGTTTTCACAGCCAGCATGAATCTTGCTTGCACATTTATTTTCCATAGAAACAGTGCATCATGCATTTCAAATTTGGATTCGGAAAGTTTCCATATAAACAAATTTTGCACTCAATTGTAAGGACATGGGATTCAGTTTATTAATTGGGATTGGATTGTGTTAGTATGTTAATGCATATTAGTTATTAAGTGTGGTGCAAATTCATTCAAATGAAATACTACCCTAAAATAAATGGGTTTTCTGATTTGGCAAACTACCACGAGGCAAAGCTCTTTGTCCATGCAGATTGGTCTTCAGAAAATGTGACAATATGGAAAGACAGGATCTGCACAGAAATAGAGAAAGAGGCAGTTGACAATATATTTGAGGAAGGGAACATTGTACAGTTAAGGCTCATGAGGCTGATCAGAGCACCAGATCGCAAGGAGGAGAAAAATTGCATCATCACATTATGTGCAAAGTTATGGTTTTTATTGCACAGGTCTATAGAAATGCAAGGAAATGATACTGAGGTGATTATTAGGTTACAATGCAGTTTGGATGATGCAGTTGATCAAATACAGCAACTAAAAGTGGAATTGGAACAGCGCAACACAGAATTGCAATCTAAATGCATCAATATGGCTACTCATTTGGCTGAGAAGGAGAAACAATTTAATGAGAGTGAGCAAGAAATAATACACTTAAAAGGGATTTTAGATGCAATAAAACAGGAGAAAGATGCTGCCATTTCGGAAATACAAATCCTTAGAGAGCATGACATGGAAAATTAAGCATGACATGGAAAATTACAAGGAATTTCAGGCTGTGGAACTGTAGATAGTCAAGTTAATGGAAGAGAATGGCAAGAAGGACAGGGCATTTAATCAATGTCAGGCACAAATAGGTGAGTTACAAACAGTAATTAATAAGATTAGAGATAAGAATTCTGATATTGTCATTAGTCAGAACGACATCATGGGCAGTGCAAGAATTTAGAACAGCAAATATTTAATCTAAAATCTCAGGAAAGGCGACATGGCACTACATTCAACAGAATTGAAATTAATCACAGCTATGTCCAAGGGAACAATGTACCAACCACTATTCCTGTGGCAAGACCTGGTTATATCCCAGTTGTGGTGTATGAATCACCAACAAATAATTACAGTCATTCCTGCCCACAAGAGAACAGAAAAGAACAACAAAATGACACACACCAGAATACACCATGTAGCCCTATCAAAATCATGAAGTCTATCAAAACTTTGATTAAACCATTCCAAAAGGGAGGCAATTGTTGCATGGAAGACCATTTAGAGAGAGTCCACAAAAAATGTAAAGCAATCCAGATGCCTAAGGAACAATATAGATGGTACTTTCACCTAACGCTTGATTCAGCAGGAGCTAGTGTAATTTGGGGTCTCAATGAACTTGAAAATCTGTCATGGGCGGACTTCGAGAAAGAGGTTACACCTCAATTTTGACCTTTTCAGTTGATACAAGATGCCAAAAAAGCAGCGTATAAAATGACTGCAAAGCCAGATATGTCCACTTGCCAGTTCCTCCAAGATTTCAAAAGAGCATTTTCACGCTTTGATGTGGCCTTTAGTCCTAACTCTGTAGAATTTAAGACTGCATAATTTTATGGGCTCCAATAAGAAATGGTATCCCAGTTGATTAGTGAATTTGACTTGGAAAAATCGCTAGAATGGATAATAGAACAGGGGACCAAACATATGAAGTGATCATTGGTCAGAGAAAGGAAGGGCCTAAGAGTAAGGATGTTAAAACAGAATCTAAAGAACCTGCACCAGCAATAATGGAGGTAAAATCTGTAAAAATGCTGCTTGAATCAGCAAAAGGGGTATGTCTCCACAGAGGACACCACCTCAAACTTCTATGTTCCAATCAGTTGATCCCAACATTAGGGAGTCTTACATTAGCCCTAGATATCTGGGTAATGCCTCCCAAGTGGAATACTTCCGCGATATGTCAGGCCTAAATAATCAAAATCAAAAGTACAGTAGCCCATACCAGTCGTTGGGGATTCAAAGCAGATTTGACCCTAATACGATGGTGTATGGTCACCAAGAAAGACCAAGAATTTTGGATAGATTCATTGAAAATGGAAACCAGCATACGGAAACAATTCCCACCAAATGAAAGACAACATATGAACTATGTCCCTCGCCAATATAACCAATCACCACACCAGTTGACCATGGTCAAAGGATGGTCACTCTGTGTTCTCCACCTTATCAATCTCCTGAGAGGTATCAGACTAGGCATAATCAGGGTGAATTTGACCAGTACCGGCCTAGGCCACAAAGAGAGAATCCAGAGACATGGACAGGTTTCAATGTTTAGAGGCCCAAGTCAAAGGGCCTCATTACACAGGTGGTGGTAAGGGATTACCGGCACCGGTAAGGGCACCAGTGCCGGTAATCCCTTACCGCCCTACTACAAAGTCCCTCAGTGAGTCCCGTTCTTAACGTGTGGTCAGACCACACGTTAAGGACGGGACCCACTGAGGGACTTCAGAGCAAATAACGGTACCGCTAATACCGTTATTTGCGGTATTAGCAAGTAGCGGTACCGTTATTTGCTCCTTCCCCATTCCCATTGAGCCCTATGGGGGCTCAAATTGGAATGGGGAAGGGCCATGGTGAATGGGGAATTACCGCCCCCGCCAACCTTGGAATGGGGCGGTAATTCCGCCATTCACCATGCCGGAGACCGGCGGCAACCATGGCGCTACTAGCGCCATGGTTACTGCCATCCATGTAATGAGGCCCAAAATGTTGTCTGAACGAAAAGGAAAGTTATGTGCCATTCAAAAACAACGGCCAAGTGAATGTGCAGAATGTCATATGAGCGATCTTGTGCGTTCTGACAATAAGTGACTTTTTAATAGCCCCTGCACTGAAACTCATGAATCACATTTCAATAACGGTCCTGAATTGCCTACCGACTTAAAAATAAGAACACAAACAAATGAAAGTGAGAACAGGAATTTCAAGACACACAATAAGGGAGGGTGGTTCAATTTAGAATGGACTCAGACTTTTGAGTTTTGTCAAAATGAAGGACTAACAGATTTAAAAAGAGCATCCAAGGTGAACATGAAACACAAGGTGAAGAGTTGGGATCAGCAGTTTGAATATCCTCACTTGATAGTCAAAATGCTGTTGATATCCATACAGAGAAAATGGTAGCTCAAAAGGAGGGTTATATTTAATCACCTGAGGAGCATGTTGAACCCCAAATATTCCAAGGGATAGAAAAGATATGCAGCATGCAAAACACAGATAAGTGTCATGTGCCAGAAGTTGACAGTCGGTTATATGACACCTGTGAGAATATTCAGTCAAAAAGTTGTAGTGTGAACATTCGCAGTCCCAAATCAGAGGGGCGATCTAAATAAAGAAACAAATGTCACTCCAGAGATAAATCCAGAAAAGAAAATTTCAACCCTTTCAGAAATACACATGAGAGATGGGCAGCCATGGATTCCTATGCATGTAAATGGGCATTCTGAAATGATAGAATCCACTTTAGCACTCGAACATGGAAGACATTTCATTAATGAAAAGGTACTCCAGTAGATAATTGACAAGGAAGAGATCCTAAAATTCAGAATAAAGCATCAACACATCTTTGGCCGGGATGATCCAGAGTGGGGGAAAAGGATTGTAGGAGGATGCGTGTTAAAGATTACAATTGGTCCCGAGAGTATCCATCACAATGTGTGGATCGTGAGTGGGACAAAAAAAAAATTGGGAAATTATATTATGCACAGATTGTGTATGCTGTTAGAGTTTTGAATTCAAAAGGTTTGGTCCAGGTTAGGTGGGGCCGTACCTAAATTTGAAGACAAAAGACACGCTTATCATTGCACTCAGATGGAACCCTATGCAGTTGAACTGCAGGTGAAAAAGGATGTTACCATTGCTGCATTCGCCAGGCAAGTTACAATAGCATTAAAATACAGAAAGGGACACAATATAAAAGATTCTGATGCATTTGAATGTCTAAAAGGATCCATGAGGCAGCAGGGGTTAGGATACAAATATACACCACTGACAGAGATTGGAGATGCACCCATTCAAATCATGGTGGACAATAAAGGGTCACAACCACACAATTGGACTAATGGGGAAACACCTGTCGATATCCCCAGATTATGT
Source organism: Ambystoma mexicanum (assembly GCF_040938575.1). NCBI lineage: Eukaryota > Metazoa > Chordata > Amphibia > Caudata > Ambystomatidae > Ambystoma > Ambystoma mexicanum. The sequence goes on from NC_090928.1 coordinate 564,419,701, forward strand.
ATCACACAAGAAAAATCACAGGTTATCAAACATTCACAATTACTTCACACATGCCTACCATGTATGTAGCCTCATTCTAGCTTGTCCCCCAACATATCTATCTACACCCTATTGATTTTTTATCAATAGCGAGCACTGGTGGGAGGCTTATCTAGGGTGAGGGGATAGGAATAAAGAAAACTTGCCCTATCTTAATCTAGTCACCAAGACAATAGCATCTGATTATTTGATATTTATTCTTTTGTTTTCAAGTTTTTCAAAAACATTTTACATTCGTGTGTGTAATTTGCTTCGCAGACTGGAACTCCTTACATTTAATTTACTTCCTTTTCTCTGCAAAAATAACACTTTAAACGAACTTTGCAGGACCTATTTGGTTCCTGTTATGGTACATTAAAAAGGATCACCATATACTGGTGTCACATAAAATACAAGTTGCACCCAAGTGTTCTAATCTGGTGCAGTGTCTCACTCACAAAAACACTTTCTACCCGCATGGGAGGAAAGTGAAGAAATGCTAAAAAGAAGAATTTATTTTCTTCAAATGCCCCTTCATGCCATTCCTTCTCTAAAAAAAGGTCACATGTTGGCCGACCGGTTTCAGTGGTATCAGATCATTATCCACTTTCTTCAGGGCCACAGCATGTATTACCATACTGTCACAATACGAGGGTTCTCTCAAATCGCTCTTCTATGAAAAAAGCACCCCACCTGTACTTGATTGAAAAAATGGGGACTGGGGTGGACAATATGCTTATTCAACCTCTCCTTCATTCGTTGTGGACTACAATTTTCAAAAAGGTAACATATCTTACCCTCTGTGTGGTTTTTCTCAACATCAGGGAATGCGGTTGACTGCTGACTGTAAAGGATGCGTATTTTCTATCACATTCTTGTGCGAACTGTAGAAACAAATATTTCTTAGTCAGCTCACACAGAAAAATTCAGAAGGCTTACTCTCACACATCAAGCGTGTGTACATTTCCGTGATCTAGTGTGTATAATTATAGAGCGTCATGTCCCTGAGGAACCGACTGCTGGATACAGCGTCATGGTGCAGAATGTGCACATAGTTCTATTCTTACCTACTCGGTCTGATCGCGTCTGCGTCAGAAATTTTTCCTTTTCTTATCATTGCGTTCCTCCTCTAGGAGGACTCATTTGTTTTTCTTCTATTTTGGCCAAGCATATGCACAGTTGTCCTCATCTAATAGATGAAAGACTACACGCCCGAGATAAGCGGCCCACCAGCGCTTGCTAGGGATAGAAAATCAATAGGGTTTAGATAGATATGTTGGAGGGCAAGCTAGACTGAGGTCAATAAAGGGTGCTAAGGCATTAATTTAGAAGAGAGTTCAGCAATAGGAATGGCAATACAGAAGTCTTACTACACTGTAGATGTCATCAATGCAGTGATTGGGAACATTCCTGAAAGCTATGTGACTGCGCCGGGTGAGTTGCCAGAATTCTTGGATTCTAAGCTCTAAGGAATCTTTAAAGTTCAGTCTGTGTATCCTTATGAGTCAAGTGAAATAGTGTTCGTTCATCAAGAGGATTGCATGTTATTCGAGTTAGGGGAATCTGAAATTGAAAAACAGCATATTGAAATGGGGGGTCAATATTCCAAAATATATAAATTTGTCGACTCTCCAAAGAGATACAGCCACACAGTTAGAGGAAAGTACAGAGCTTCCTCCTTTGGAGGACTTCCCAGAGTTCTCTAAAATGATCGAAGAGCAAATTCAGGCTGCAGGTGCTTGCACAAATAATGAAGAAAAGACCAATTGAGAACAATATTTATGGAATTCAAGCAGGTTTTTGCCAAAGATGAATATGATTGTGGGTTAACAGATTTGGATGTTGCCACATTACCAGAAAGACATGGTAGGGAGCCAATATTTGTGCGACAATATAGGTTACGCCTGGCATGTTTGGAATCACTAGCTGAAATAATCACGAAATTAGAATCTGGAGGAATTATTCGGCCTATTCATAGCACATCAAATACCCCTATATTGAGTGTGTTATAACCTAATGGCCAATGGTGCTTGTGTTCAGATCCACGAGAATGAAACAAAAAAGTACCTGTTTCAAAGTGGCCAATTCCATTTATTGATCAGGGTCTCACACAGGTTCACGAGTCAAAGGTGTTTACCATATTAGACCTCACAGCTGAATACTGGTGTGTACCCCTGGCTGAAGATATTCAACATTTTTTGGCATTTTCTTTTGACAAGTCACAATATGCGTGGTCCCGGACACCTTTTGGGTATGTCATTAGTGGGAGTGAGATTGGGATATTCCTTATCAAGGTGCTCCCGGATGCAGCTGAAAGGGGGACAATAGTTTACATGGATGATGTACTAATTAAAAATTAAAATCTGAAAAGCCACTTCAATGAGATCAGACATGTGCTTAGCCAGTTACAGGAGACTGGGGCAAAAGTATCTTTACAGAAAGCACAATGGTGCAAAAAGAAAGTGAACATCCTAGGTCATGAAGTGACCGAGAATGGGCTGAACCCACACAAGAAAAAGGTGGAGGCGGTATATAAAGTAAAAATTCCCACTAATTTGAAAGGGTTAAAGAGTTTATTAGGCATGACAGGTTACAACAGGACATTTATTGAGAATTATGCAGAGATTACACAACCTTTAACGAGATTACTGAAGCAGGGTGTACTGTGGAAATGGGAAAAAGCACAAAGTGAAGCAGTGGCCAGGTTAAAAGAGTGTCTAATGAAGGCACCATGTTTGACATATCCAATAAAAAAGCACGATTTCGTTGTAGAGATAGGATTCACTGATCAATGCATGTCAGCTGTGTTATATCAAATGCATGATGTGAATAACAAAACTATTGCATATGCTAGTAAAGCGTTGTCACAGGTAGAGGCTAAGCTCAGTGAATGTGAAAAAGCACTCCTAACTACTGTCTATGCATTACAGCATTTCCGTCCTATAATTCAAGGGGAGAGGGTAATTGTTGAGACAAATCACCAGCCTTTGCAGTTTCTGCCGAGTAAAAGAATCAGATCAGGGAATTTAGCCCAGTCAAGAATTACGTTCTGGACTTTAGCGCTTCAGGGATTTCCTATGTAAGTGATATATGGACAAAACAAAAAGAGCCCACTTGTCCAAGGGCTAGCAGACTTGCATGATTGTGCAGCCGTGTGTGCACCTGAGGACACAGAACTAGAATTGAGTTGGAATGAATTTGAGCAATTAGGGATTTACCAACTGTGTATGTAGATAGATGCGCATACCATGTAGACAATAATGCAGAAAAAGAGCTTGTAGCAGGAATAGGAAATTCAGGATTTAAATGTGACAACATTCCAAGAGTGAGCATGAGCATAGGTCCTAGAAGTAGTCAGGTGGCAGAATTGGCCATTATTTACAAGGCAATCTCTACCGCAGTAGAAAATAAACCCAAATAAATAGTTCTAGTAAATGATTCTGATCATGCACGGAATAGCTTTGTAGAATATTTACCTGGCTGGAAGGTAAAAGGCATGCTCACTTATTACAGAAAACCACTTAAACATGGCAAGATGTTCAATGCACAGACAAACATTTATCAGAAAATTATTTTTATAATACATTGGAGGAAATACCAGGTAATTTGAAGATGCCAGGTGAGGACAATGAGGGGAATGACAAGGCAGATTAGTTAGCCAAAATTGGAGCTGTGTGGGGGAGTTGTTTCCCATTCAACACCTGCTTGGTGAAATACAGGTAGATGTGATAACACGCTCCAAATCTCCAAAATCAGTTGAACAGCCTGTGGTGCAATGGAGTTTTTATTCTCCAGATCAGGACCCAATCAAGGCGCAAAAGGAAGATCATATTCTAGGCCTATTCTATAACCATTTGATAGATGCAGAACAAAATCCTCTGACTGAAGAGCACTGCAAGGGGAAAGAGGAGTTGAGAGTATTCCTAAAAATAAAATGAGAATTAGATTACAGGACGGACTTATTATTAGAGAATCTGTGACAGGTCAAATACAATGGGTAGTGCCACTGCATTTTTGGGGGTTGATGTTGCATCATGCCCACAATGCCATAATTGCAGGACACAGAGGTTCACAAGAAAACATTGGACATTTTGAAAGATGATCCTTAAGGCCCACACAGGTCCCAAGATGCTGAACTCTACACCAGTGGGTGTCTAGTATGTGCACAGTTGAAACCATTAATGAAAAGGGGTTTGACCCTCCATGGTCTGATTTGCAAGTCAAGTCGACTATGTCGGGCCTGTATAAAGATCAGCAAGAGGAAACAGGTATATGTTAATAGTAACTTGTTTAATGTCCAAATGGGTAGAGTGCATTCCAGTCCCAGATTGCGGTGCACAAACGGCAGCCACATTGCTTGTAAATCATATTTTTTCAAGATTTGGTTTACCTCAAAGAATAGAGTCAGACCGTGGAAGTCAATTCACTAGTGCATTAATGACAACGATATGGCAGATTTTGGGTGTGAGGAGACAACTACACATTTCTTACTGGCCCTCCTCTTCAGGGGGAGGGGAACGGTGTAACAGGTCAATAGTGAATATGTTAAAGAAAGGTGTGGCTGAAGAAGGCTCTAGTTGGATCTATGGCTTCCATTGGTATTAATGTCCATCAGGTCGACTCACGCTAAGTCAACAAATCTAAGCCCTCATGAAATATTGACAGGAAGGAAAATGCTTTTGCCACAACACTTACTTTACAAGACAAATGAGCAGGTCCTTTTGAATGCATCACAATTCATGAGTATGTAGAAGAGTTGAGAAAGCATTTACAACATGCGTTTGCATTTGTGAAGCAGAATTTGGAAAAGGCCGCTGACGGGGCAAAACCATATTATAATAGGAAGGCATATGTAAAGGAGTACGAAATAGGAGTTCAGGTGTACAAATTAAATTTCAGGAAGGGGAAACACAGAAACTCTAAATTGCTTGTAGCATGGCAAGGGCCATATAAAATTACAGATAAGGTCTCACCTGTAGTCTACAGTATTGCTAAAAAGGAGGGTGAATTGACATTGGAACAGGTTGTCCATATTAATCAGATCAAACCTTTTCACTCAAAATATGAAGTGAAGAGGCTTGAGTTGAAGCTAATAGAGAATAAAAAGAAAAATATATAATATGTGGGGTTGCCCTAGCAAATGAGTAAGTGTAAATAGTTCCAGTGCACACAAGTCAAAAGGGGCTCTTATCTGAAGGTACCATGTGGGTGTTGTGTATTTATTGAAAACATTTTTGGTTGCATGGCATGTATTTTATAATGTTTATTTATGTGTATAATGAAATTTGATTTCAGATGCTCCAGTGTAAAAGGAAATAAACGTTATTTGTGCTTGGTACTTAATGTGTCTTTTCTTTCCACTCTAGAGAATTAATTCTTTTTCTCATCAGCACCGGATGCTTGGAGTGCTGGACCCTTGGAGGATACCACTTGACTGGACTCCCCTCAAAACCCACCTGGTCCGAAGAAGGGGGTGAAGATGAAGACCCCGAAGGCCATAGAGATGTTGACCCTGGATGAGGACTGGCTTTTCTTTCCACATTGCAGAATGAAAAGGGACAGTTTTTGGCTATTCCTCATAATAATGATCCTGAATGTTTCATGTGCCATGGTTGTGAAAGCTCAAGTTCTGATAGAGCCGAGACTGGCATCAGGAATTGCAGTAAAAGAAGCACTGTGTTTTATCTTGGGGAATCACATCAGCACATGTATATTAGTCTAAATCCTTATTTAATCATTGAGAAATTCTTTAATGAATCAGAAATATAGTCAGAACAGGTAACAGAATGGGTGCAACCCCGTAAAAAAGAAGCTTGAGGGCAACAAAGGAAATTATTTTACATTTGGAAACAAGCCTTTGTGAGTTGATCTGGTATAAAGAAAAGGAGAGGAAAGTGAATGGCTGGTTTATTAGTGGCGTCAGTTGTGATTACTATCATAGGCAATGTGATGGGCACAACATTATCTACAGCCAATGCTGTATCCGTGGGAACCTTAAGTAGTAAAGTGCATGAGTTAACTCATGATTTAAAAGAACTGCAACAAATGCTAGATGGAATCAGAGTTGGACAAAAAGAAGCAATTTGTTATGTGAGACTATTTTGGTTCTCAATGAACAGGCCAAAATAGTAGAGCATAGCACCAATGTCATTGTTAAACATGATAAGCTGCTACATGATATTTTAAATATAGTAACTCCAATTGAAAGGATGATGGGGAAATACTTGCAGGAAGTTCTAAGTGCAGTATCTCAGTGAATTCAAGGCCATATACCTCCATATTTTGTGTCATCTGATAACATTCGTCAAATCATGGCATGGATCACACAAAGAGAAGTGGAAACTATAGAGGAAAAAAAATTGCATTTCAGATCGGAAGCGCAATGCCATTATACGTAAAAATGGAGAGAATGGAAACATGTTTTCTGTTATGTATTACATGTGTTGCCCGAGTTGATTTATCAAACTAAGTTAGTACATAATGTAGGTTTTTGGCCAGGTAATAAATATGTAAAGATTAGGACTCCGGAGCTAATATAATTTCAATTGTGGGAACCTGATGTCTATTTAATCCCAAAATTAGATATCTGTGTGAAATCCAAAGAGTAAATTATATATGTCCAGGCAAACCATATATTCCTGATTCAGCAAATGCTATTTGAGGGCTGAAGTCGGACCATGGAGTGTCTGGGGGGGGGGCGTGAGGTGGTTAAAAGCAGCACAGAGTTTGAAGAGTTGACCCATGCTAAATTGATTAAGGATAGGTGGTTAGTGAGTACCTCAATGACAAATCATACGATTACTTACCTTAACCATGGGTCTTTTATTGTGAAACAGTTGCAGCATAGCGTGTTCTACATATCTATCCACAAAGAAACAGTGGTGTTGGTGGGTGTACTAACCCTGTTTCATGCTGATGGCAATTTGTGGGAGGGGAAAGTGGAAAACATAGATTTTTTTCAGAAAAATGCATTTCCCATTGATCCAGATATTTAATTCTTACTGAAGTATAAAGCGTACATACAATTAGAATTAATGTAAGGATAATATTACTGTGAGCAGTCTAGACTTGACAGAGGCAGATAGGTTCAATTGGGGGATGTGGGTTGAAAGAGGTTTCCAATGATATTTATTTGATATGGTTGATTGTTCTCATCATTCAGATGAAAATGTTGATATTGGTTTTGATGACAATGGGGAGGGAGAACATTCAATTGGGTGCAACACATGCATTCTAGAGCATATCTAGGTGAATATAGATTTAAATTTGAGGTGCAAAAAGTGTACCTGGAGATACTTAAAGGTTATAATAGCAATAGATTGTTATTTCTGTTTAACTATATTTATATTTTTCCATGTTACTTGGGCTCCATTTACAAAGTGAGTTTTGTTAGACGACAGGATCCTATCTGCTAACAGTTCAAGGTTGCCTGCCAAGCATGGCTGGACAACTGGCAACAAGTGTGTAAGTGAAACGTATAATTTGAAAGGCTATTTTACATGCGCGAACACTACAATGAAATGCATTTTTCCTTTCTCATTTCCAAGTAACTTGCATCGCATAATGCGACTGTTTGAACAGCTTTGAATTTTAACCTTCTATAAAAGCCAAAAGGTTTAAAAATGAAGTGAGTTAGTGCTCTTATTATGTGTATGCATTTTTATTAGCACAGAGACTGAGGTCCAGCAGGTGATAGGTTTATTTTACCATAGGCGATAATTCATATTGCTACATGTGGTAAAATCTGAAATAGATTTTTTTATTTTTTTTATAAGTGAGTTTTAGGTGTGCCAGGTGTGTGTGTGTGTATACAACTATTTGTTCATGAAATAATCTATATGTTTTACCTTTTGGCCATCTGAGCATACAACGGCATTGAAGATAAAATGCCGTGAGACGGTAAAGTATTTGTTACTCTCCAGGGTGTACCAAGTCCAGTACCTTGTTGCAGTTAGTGAGCCTGGTAAAAAGAACAGTTGTTAGGCAATATTCTGAAGTGAGTCTTACCACTGTAAAGGGAATATACCAACAAATGACCAAAAGAGATACTACACCATATTAAAATACCACTCTTTACCACCAAAATAGAATACTACAAAGCTAGGTATAATCCAAAAATATATCCTACAGCTGCCAGGTCACATCAGGTAAGGTACACTAAGGTTAGGCAATTGAATATACAGAATATCAGAATACACATTAATGCACACAGCACACAAATCCGAGTTCCAACTTTATTCCCATAACTAGTTCCTATTTCCCACTGCTCATGGCCACAGGGGCCATTTACCACTTCCCACATCTTTCACCCATAGCAACTCTCCCCAATGCCTGTGGCGTTTTTACAGATATACCCAAAGTCCCCAACCCTGTAATTGTAATTGTTTATTTATACAGTGCTTATACACAGGTTGAGTGCTTCAAAGCTCTTCAAGGTGGAAGGGAACAAGGGAATACAGTAATTATTGTTAGGCCTTGAATTTTCCAAATGATCTAAACAGAAAAACTAGCATACTAGGCCTAACAGCATTTCTCCTAGTGCAAGTGCATGAAGTGTTAGAGATTCGACCAGCTAGGGAGGGGGACAGGAAAAGGTGGGGAATGGGGGAAGAGGACAGATGAACTTACTAGTCCTAGTAGATTTAATTAATGCATTCATACAAATGGAGGTGTGAGGAAGAGGGGGTGAGGGAACAAATGTGGCCAGTCCAGCAGAACCCTGGGTTAAGTAGAGAGGATGCCTTTGTCATAGAGGGTAAGCAGAAGTGGAGTAGTAGTAGAACCAAGTGCAAAGACTGGCGGGGGGTAGGACCTGTAAGTCTCTGGAGGTGAACCAGGCAACCAGTCAGCAAACCTGAGTAGAGTAAGGTAGGAAAAGGAGGAAGGAGGGTGGGAAAAAAAGAACAGAGATTAGCAGGGTAGAGGGAGAGAGAAGGTGGAAGAGAAGAGGAAGGGCTTGAGGAGTTTCCAGAATTTAAGGTGCTCTGGTTCAAGATGGAGAGAGGCAGGAAGGCACCTGCAGAGGAAAAGGATCTACCCCTTAACCTTTTTTTTCTGTAAGTGGCTCACCCGCAGAGAGTTGGAGGACAAGCAGAGGACTCTAGAAGGAAAATATGTGGGGTATGCCTTTCAGCCATGTTCAATACCAAACCTCCATATCAGAAGTTACATTAAATCATGAACCTGACCAAACCAGTGCCATCTTTAACCCCATAACCCAAACAATCTGACCACTTAACATGGGAACAGGGACCATTTACTACTCCCCACAGCTTACACCCGTGACCAGTCTCAACAATCCCTATTGCATGAATTCCAAGAATGTTGCAAAACCCACTAAACAACTAAAAATAAATAGTTTCCCTCCCACAAGCCACACCATGGCCCAACTATATGCACAAGGACTGTTCACCACTGCTGATGGTTTGCAACCATCGCCAGCCAAATAAACCCCAGCAGGCAGCCTTTGGGCATCTTCCACAACCAGTTAAGCACTTCAGACTATGCATTGGCTTTTGCAACAGGCAATACTCAAAGAAATCTTCAATCTCAGAGACACCCCCATAGACGGTCCATCATCACCATGGGCATTGACCAGATTGGTCATTTCAACTACCCATCTCCACTCTCCACCCCAATAATGAGATAATTCACCACTTTCTACTGCTTGCAGCCATGTTCACTTGCTACAATCACTCGGGAATGGCCTTCAGCTATTTTGAAAAGCCCACTAAGCATATCAAAATAAACATTGCCCATGCAGTAGGCCAGTCCCAATACCAATTTAAACCCTATAGATGGACTCCATTGCACATTCCACTAATCATCTCAAAGTACATGTTGGCCCTTGCAATAGGATAGGCCCACTGCCAACTTCAATCTCATATATCATCCCTCTTGGCAATGACCAGTAGCCAAATTGTTTGGGGCATGGCCGCACAAAATGAAGCCCCACACTAACTTTTTTCTGTCTGTAACACACAGACAGCCACCCCAACATACATAAAATCAATGTGCATTAAAAAATCACCATTAGTGTGGCATCACACTCCCACCATAGTTAAAGCAGCAGCGTCCATGGAAAGCAAAGTAGTCCTCAATCCCATCCCTAAACTCCCCAAGGATTCTTTCATGAGCAACACAAATGTTAATGAGCATTTGTACACATTTGGCTAATGCAGTGTCTGCTGTCCAAAGCCATAGATGGTGAACCCAAAATGGCACCTTTATGCAAAAATGTTGATGGTCCTTGTGATTCTTACTTCACCAATCAGGACCCTTGAATGATGTCCATGGATGTTACGCTGCTCTCTGATTGGTCCAGAGACTTCCGTGGACACCAAATAAGGAAGTGAGTCCACGAACCGAGCCATAATATAACTAATGCATTTCACCTATTCTTTCCACATCTAAAAAATAATCTGCTGGACAGATAAACTTCAAATTTGCAAAAGCATGCTCTCAGTACGAGGCTGCCACACCTCATGCAAGTTTGATCCAAATCCATCTAGCAGTCCCGGCTGTATGATTTGATCTGAAATGTACATAGTGCACATCCTCACGAATCCAAGGATAGATCTGCATCTAGGTGCACTTGTTCATCTTATAAATCAAATCAAATCGATGTGTAGCTAGCAAGAATATGTCCAGATAGGGGAAGGTTTACGCCATGTGTGCAAAGTATGGGTGCCCAAGGATGATGATTATAGAGGAAGGGAAACTGCTGGGTTAGTTAATGGAGTATTAACTAAAGGGGAGTGTTGGGATGAAAGTGCAACATGACCGGCAGGTAAAGAGGTTTAAACTGTGCAAAACATATTAACAGGTAGCCTAGTGCTAGCAGTTCACGTTGGGCATGGCAGAATGTGCATATATCAATCTGTAGTTATATTTGACACATGTTAGAAACAGCATATAGCTACAGAGAAAGAGCAACTGTATTCCCATTGTGGATGCAGAGGTTAAATATAGGGTGATGTATTTAGCATTTAGGATATTGGCCCACTAATAATCCTAATTTAAGATCAAAATGTAGAATGTTACACTCAATTTATGACTATGTGGGCCTTCAATGGCTGAGTTTCTTCAAACAGTGGTGCATGGAAATGATCATTGGACGAACGCTAAGTGATCACCATGGTAAATCAACATGGAAAAGTGGTAAAGCTAAAATCTTGACTATATTTTTCTCACCCCCGAAATTGCGTTACATGTTAGAGATCATGCAATTAACAGTAATTGCTGGAGTGACCATGCCTCTCTGCCTCTGTCCCTTGAGATGAAAGAATTGCTAACTAATCAGAGATTGCTGGGAAATGCGAGGACTAATCCAGCTGCTAAGCGTATTTGTTGTTCTGAGAAAAATATAACAAAAGCAGCAAATGCGATAGCAGCGGAGCAACATCCTGATATAATCATGTTTCAAGCTATGTCTGTTGACTGCATTGAAGAATGGATTTCCTTGTTCTCTCGGGCGTATGCCACAGTGGGGACTGGAATGGATGTTGACGGTCCAACTAAGAGAAATAAATATGACACAGAGGTCAGAGACACCAAGAGAATTTTGAGAGCAGCAATCCGAAGGGCCAAAAAGACGACTCCCACCTACACTGCTTATTGTTCTATTACTAAGATGTTTAAAAATAAATATAGAGCATGGATAAAGAAAAAATATACTCGAGGACATTGGCGCAATGGCAGGATACAATACGAATACTCTGCACTAAAAACACCCGCAATATATGGGCCTTATTGGGTGATGCTAGGGGTAATCGGCAAACCCCTATGATCAACCCTATAGGAGCACATACATGGGAAAGGTTTTTGATGGAGCGGAACATCTCTCTAGATGAACCTGACAGGAGCTCACTGAATACCTGTCCGCCGAGCCCTCCATTTAAAATCACAGTAGGCCAACTATTACTCAAAATAAAAAGATTAAAGTCATCTTGTGCACCGGGCCCAAATGGCCTGGCAAACATAGCTATGAAAACTAACCCGGCCTTCTGCGCAGAGGTTATGAAGATTCTATTTGACAGGGTTTTAGCTGAGGGGAGCATTCCGTGTTCCTGGCAGAAGTCAATTCTCATTCCAATTCATAAAAAAGGTGACAAACATGACCCAGGAAATTACAGATTACTATCCATGCTGGATTGCTCTGGTAAATTGTTTGCAGGTTTACTGTAAAAGATCTTCAAGATTGGGCAGACAAAAGAGGGTTACTTAACCGCTTTCAGAGCGGTTTTAGGAATGGTTGCTCTACCTCTTATAACTTGATGATCCTGGATACTTTATGTACTAATGTCAGGAAGAAGGGTAATCCTCCTCTCTATGCCTTATTCACAGACTTTAAAGGAGCCTTCGACAGAGTTAGTAGAGAGCTGCTTTGGTCTAAACTAGAACATTTAGGCTGTCCTCACAGCCTATTATATCACTTGCGGCTCCTCCATGTAAATAATACTAACCTGCTAAAATTAGACTCTCAAGGGAATATGACGGCAGAAGTGGAGCAGATCGGGGCGTCAAACAGGGGTGCGTAACGGCACCTACTCTATACAACTTGTTCATCTACGACCTTCCAGATGCAATATGTGCCGTGCATTATTGTCCTCCATTGGTAGGACAGGAGCAATGCCCAGTACTCGCCTACGCAGATGACTTGGTCATTCTTGACCATACTATCAGCAGATTACGTAGATTGGCGGAGGCACTGTGGCAATATGCTAAAAGTAATGATCTTATAATTAACATGGAGAAGACACAAGCAATGATGTTTACCAGTAAAAAAATTGCCCGTACCAGAGTAAAGATACAAGAATTGGAGATCCTGTATACACGTAGTTATAAGTGTCTTGGCATCGATTTTGAATTATTATCGAATATGCATACAAGCAAGAAAGGTCAGAGCTGCTCAAATTACAGCCTTTGTTTATCGATTTACTAAGACTCACTGGGCTATACAATTTGGGCTGCTAGGTTATTGTATCTACAAGTACTTGCTCCAATAATGGTTTATGGTCTTGAAGCCCTCCAGACAGTCGATCTTAAATGGTTGCGGTAGTTGAGTGCAAGTTTTGGAAAAAGATCATGGGCCTCCCCACCTGCATACCGATGGCTGTGCTTAGATTAGAACTAGGGCTTTCCTCATTGAAATCTTTAGTATTAAAGAGAAGGGTTGAACTATACTTGAAGATAATGACTACCTCGAGTAATCAGTTGTTGGTATCCACGCAACAGGAATTCAGTAAGCAGACTAAGAAGTCCCTCTTTAAGGAAAATATTGAGAAGTATTGATATGAGATAAAATGGACTATGAGAACGGGGGAATATTGCCCGGCAGTAAAATCTGCTTTATCAAGGAAAGTCAATTTGGGGGATTGTATACAAAACTGTGCTCAACTAGAAGGTCCAAAAAAATACCAATATGTACAGTTTATGTTATACACTTACAAAAAATCACAGCCTTACTTGAGGCTATGTCTCGCACCAAGACTAAGACGATTTATACTTTTAGTCAGGTTTAATCAGCTACCAGTCTTGGCTATTAATGCTGTAATTGATAAGATCCCTATGGTGGATCATTACTGTCAGCTGTGTAATGACAATAAAACTGTAGAGACTGGGAAACATTTACTGACTAGTTGCCCAAAGTTGTTGAACACGTATAAAAGATATTATGACAAATATGTGCATAACATGGAACATATAGGTGAAGACATTTTTTGGTGGCAAATTGTCATTACCTCCAACCTGAAGATTTTTATAGCGATGTATATTGTTTGGCTTGTGCTTGAGAATCTGCTCAGGATAATGATTTAAGTGGCTAGGGCCTGATGGGTAGTTCCTGTTGTACATATGAGGCATCCCCTAAGTAAGTTAGAAATTAACTCAGTCAAACTCAAAAGATTGATCTTAGAATTATATGTTTTAGATGTCTTTTTTTAACCTCTCTTTTTAATTATGTAAATGCATGATTTTAGTAGACAGGATGAATTAAGTTAGAAGATATTTTTTGATATTTGTTTTTGACTATGTATATGAATTATACATGTATTTATTATGTGTAAGATGTATATTATATATGAAAAGTTTATTTATAAACTAAAACACATTGTTAATAAGTAAATAAATAAACAAACAAATAAATAAATACATAAATACATTTAGCATTTAGTGGCAGTATCCAGTGTCATGTTTTCAGGAATGTGCTAATAGATAGCTGATACAGGTAGGCATGCGAGATATGTTATGAAAGTTTTCTCTTTTTAGCAACTTTCCCTCCATTTCTATGGACCCCCAAACGTTTTGCTTTTGTTTTTGAACTCTGTCCTGACTTTTTCCAGTGAAGTAAAGACTTCAGCTTCACTACACTGCACCTGTTCTCATTGTTATGGGAAACTGACTAGCCCTTGAGACTGTCAGTACTGGCAAAGTATGGTTCCCTTTTCTTGATACATGTTATCTATTTTTTGGGTAACATTTTATCATTACACAATGCATCTTACAATCCAGCGCAATGGGGTTTCTTTTCTATGGCCCTAAACTACACTCAAAGTGATTTTCTTGGTTACTTTTGGAAGTGCCTAAAGATAATCTTGTGGCAGCAAGTTAATTATGACTATTTTTACAATACTTTCTTTAAGCCTGACTGTGTTTACCACTTTTGGCCATCTTGTCCTGTGGTCTTCTTCCTGCCCTGCCAAGTCAGGAAAATCCTTTTATGGTCATGACTTGCCTGGCAAAACCTTGGTTTTTACAGGCTAGTACAGGCCCATGTGTATGTGTGTTCCCAGGAAGTGGGATGGGACTGTCTGGTCCTAATCCACAAATGGGTTTCTGCATGTCTAGGGGGTATGCATGAGTTCGATCTATGTGATCACTGCACTGCACATATGATTGACCTTCAAAAATCCGACTTCCATTATGGTGCGGTGCATTGATCAAATATATCACTGTGCCCCGCATCTCCCTACCTGCCTCCAACCCTACCCACTTACCTGTCTGGTGGCCCACTTATGTGAGTGATGCTGTCTCTCCGATATACCTGTGGTTTCAGTTCTCTTCCACTAACATGGGTCGGAACTGGCGCTGCAAGCCCCACTTCCATTAGTCAGAATAATGGGGGTCGGGATTTCAATAAAGCACAAAAGCGCTGTATCTAGTATATCCGACATTATTTTGTCGCAGTATTTGTATGATTCCGATGAGTTTCACCATCAGTTGTCCCGATTGGACCACTGCTGGGGTGTGTGGGAGGGGCAGATCTACCATTGGGTGAGCTGAGTTTGTGGCTCACCTGAGTTTCTGGATAAGAAGAGGAGTCCTGAAACCATGCCTCAGAGATCCTTGTAAGGAGCCAAGCATCCGGCCCAGCTGTGAAGACCATGGAAGACCGTGGACCTGTCCTAAAAAGGCCTAGACACCAACTTTTGCCGCAGTCCTGGTGGAGCCCTGTCTGGCTGGTGATCTTCAGAAGTCCTTCAGTGGAGCGTCAAACCTTGGAGTGGTGGGACCAACCATTCCTGATGTCGGCATGTTTTCTTGCAAAAGAAAAAAGCCTCTGGAAGTGCTTCTTTACCACCCACTGGTTGACCAGCTCAAACCTTGAGCTGCCATGCTGCAGACTTTGCTGTTCTGCGTTTTGGCCTGGAACTTTGGAGACCCACAGCTTATCCAAAAGGGGTCCCCTCTGAGAAATATTGGCATTCTAGCATCCAAGGGACACAAGATACAAGACTGAATCTGACCGTAACATCTGTGCCCACTCCTTTCGCTGTGCAATGGTGACCATTGCCAGAAACTGCTCTCCCGTATCCAGTCATGTGCTCTTGTGGCATCTGCACCTGAGTGAGCTCCCTTCTTCAACTGGAACACATTGCACCAGCATCCATGGCCCACCGGGGATTCAATTGAACCTGCAACACTTGGCCATCGAGGTCTGGAAGAAACAGCAGGAAACACAACCTCTGATGACCCACTGAAGACATGCCAAGTCCCAAGAGAAACCAGAGTACAAAGGTGAGTTACTGTGGCACTTAACTGACCTCTTATCTCTCCTTTTAAAAGTTGTCCTAACTTATAAAATGTTTACATTTGTTTGGCTTTGCCATTGCTTGTTCGCCCAAGTACCTTGAAAGCTGGGGACAGTTGTATTTGACGCAATAGATCCTTGCTTGAATTTTGGTACCTTTCTACCATCCACAAGACCCTCTGCCTAACTTTTTCCTGCCTTACAAAACTACTTGGAACTTTGTGAACTTTATGGGATCAAGGCCACAGTCAATTTAAGATTGTACTTCTGAAGTTAGAGTTAGGGTTAGACCTTTCCTTTCAGTGGTGTGGGATAGGGGTTTTGTGGTTTTATTGCACAGGCTACAGTGATGGTCCTTTATATATTTGTTTGCTTTGCCCTCAATAAATATAGTATTTTTATAACTACATGTCTAAGTGCAATCCTTTATTACTTATCTTGTGGACTCATTGTGGACCCATGACCAGGCTCACCCTTTCCTGAGACTTAGCCTTAACAAATCTCCATGCTACCTTGATTGGTTTGGCTACAGCTCCTAGAGTTATCCCAGTTCACTAACTAAGTTGGCCTCCTATACATCTGTCCATCAGGACAGAGTATAGAAATCCAGTCTAAGAAGATGGAGTCAGAGAAGTGTGGTGGTAAAGACAATATCCGGGAGCTAAGTTAGAAGGACTTCTGCCATGTTGGATTTTCGGGCATGTTACAGTGTGCGTTCTGTGAAAGTATGAGAAACAGGCCTAACATGGAGCTGCTGCCCTGTCCTGTTGACCCTGAGATAAGTTCCCCTTCCTTTTCCCCAGAAGGAAGTTATGCTACCAAGGCCACAGGCGGGCGTGCTGTGTCGATAACAGTTACTTGAGTCCACTTGCAGAGCTCAGAGGAGCTGGGAAAGGAATGTTGGGACCAGGGAGGAAGGCTAGGGATGTGCCTTTTGAAGGTTGAATTCATGTGAGCAGGGCATGGGGTTCTGGGATGCCAAGAGGATTAGTGAAGATTTAGAGCACTTCTACCCTCATCCAAAGAGCCGTCATCCTATTTCAACTGCAGGAGCTGCACTCTGGGGATCAATAAATAAGTGAAATTCAAGCAAAATTCAAACGTCATTCATGGGCACCTGGGTTCCCAGAGAGATAAGGAAGGAGAAATGCTAGGGCTGTACTGTTATTTAGGATGGGAGGAGCAAAGGTGATCCCAATAAATGTATCTACAAGAGCAGAGAGTTGTTTGTGTGTGCCACAGTGTCTGGTATAATGAGGTGCCCATTGTATTATCAAAGTAGAGTTGGCCTCGCTATTCACACTTTGATCAGGCCCCCACGCAGAGGTGCACATCACGTGATGGTCAGGAATATTTACTTGTTAAAGAAGTGTGTTTCAGTAAAAATGTACCTGGTAGTTAATCAATTTCTATTGACGATGTAGTGGGTCACATGATCAGGAGAATGTGTTTTAGATAATGTGTGAGCAATGGAATAATGGTCTATAGGAGGGGATAATTAGAATTTTATATAGGTGTTAGCCAATGGGCAGTACAGGATCATGTTGTCAACTTTATTTAGCATAGTTTTGTTAATTTGTGGTTTTACGCTATAAAAGATGTAACTTCTCTGGGTGGGGTGAGCTCTGTGTTAGTTAAGTTGTACGGAACCGCTTGATACTTTTTGCATGTAATAAAACGTGGTTTCCCTTGCAAACGGTCCATTGATTATTTGGCCTATTTGGGATTGTTTTTATCGTTCGGGTTTGGGTCCTTCACCTTACAAGGCTATGACAGCATCTAATTATCAGCAGTGCCATGTATGTGTATTTTTGTATTTTATATTACTTTTAGGTGTATAACACGCTAACTTAAAGGGGTTCCACTTCAAAGTGCCTAGGAAAAAACTAAATAATATATTGGTACAAAACTATGTTGTAACAAATTAAAGAAGTGAAGCATGGGATGAAATTACATGCGTACATTTTTGTTACAGCCTGATACAGAGATCTTAGCTGACAAATTGGGTTATATAGTGTGGATGAAGCTTACCTTAAAGCATTGTTGGTTACACATTTCTAGTGCTTGCCGGTTATTCATAATATGCCAAAAATAAAATACATAGCCATATGAGCAAGTCAGATAACCTCTCACAGGGCCCAGGCAAGCAAATTCAAGCTTATCAGGTAATGGATAAATGAGGTAGTCCGTTGGATGTGCTAGTCAAAAGGTATACGTGTGGTGGAAAAGCATTGGGTTAAAGTACACAGGCATATTTGAGTTAGATCTTCTGTTCATGGAGACATGTGGAATCCCTACTGTGCTAATAGCCCATCAATTACAGTGAGAAAACACTCACCGACCCCCACCCCATTTATAGGCACTGATAGAGTCTGCTGCCTAGAGAAAGGAAGGTTGGTCACTCGAGTTAGTATACCTGATAGGGAGAATTCTCCAGAATGGCTAATTTCCCTTACCTACTGAGTCCCTCAGCAGCTTTGCTGGATTTCTAGGTTTTATTTTTTCACTGGGTAAGAGTGTGAGCCTTTTTTCCCACTCTTACATGTGTTTTTGCTGTGTGTTGTACATTTTGTGCTCATGGACTATGGAGTCTCACCTACCCCATAGGCATTACCTTTTTACTGTGTGTCACACAGCACCTTTAGTGCAGTGACACAGGGTTGTCTTTTTAGACTTCCCACTATTAATATCCATGTGTTTCTAGGACGGACTACTGTCTCCCAAAACATGGAAGGTTGCCATTGACTTTACTAGTCTTTTTAAATGTACAGACCCGGTATAAACTATCTTGCTTAGAGTACTGGAAGGTTTAATAGTTCTCCCTTTTTGTCTGTTTCTCATGGAACATTATTTTGCTCCCCTTTCTCTAAGATTTGGCTGGTTGCAGTGGTATCTACCATTTTTCTTTTACCGCAAGCTATGAAAATAGCCTCGGTACTGAACTTTAATCCGCTGCACCCTTTTAATCTTATTTGGTTATGGTGGAATGTATTCGTCATTTCTTTTTGTAAAGATCTTTCTCATGTTTTACTATGTGCGCCAAACCAGGTTTGGTTCCTTTGTCTGCCGTCCTTTGGCAGGCTTCTGCACAGAAGCCCTCTTTAGGTGCCTGAGTGTCTGGGTGGACAGGATGTGAGGGAGGGGTTTGAGGGCCCCTGCACAGGATCTCCTTGGAGATCCAAGTCGCACTCTAGTTTGATTGGCTAGGTGACTGTTCTGCCAGGACAGCCACCCTGCTGTGTGATTGACAGCCAGGCTGTGCGAATGGGGGAAAACTGCTTAAAAACATTTCACTGGGACTTGGAAGGTAGAGTTGCCACTGGAAAGAGAAAACCAACGAGGAGCTGAAGGAAGACAACTGCTGCATCTACTGGACATCATGGTAAAGCCCTGCTGCATGTTCGAATCGCCTGAAACTGCGACAACACAGGAGATCCGCAAGGAGTCTTCTCCCCTTGAGCCTGGTGGGACCAATCAGCTCACAAAGCCCTTAGACCTCCTCTTCAGCCTGGTTGACTTTGCTGTGCTACAGGAAACCAGATAGCCAGTGAGAGAGAGTCCCTTTGTGCTTTTAAGGAGCACACCTTTTATTTGACGCTTTTCTCTGCTGCTGGCTTCTTCCCTGGGTAGCGCAGGACGATCCAGTCTTCCTCCATCTTGTCAGTCTGACAGTCACTTCAGGAACCTTGAGCCTGCAGGAACTGCCGGGAACTACCGCCTCAGCTACAGCAATCTTCTTCATCTAAGGTACTGTTAAAAGCCGGTCGTTTGTTCCGTCCGACCGCGGTGAACGTGTTTTAAATCTTTCACCTCTCGGAAGGCTTGTCCTTCTCTACTCTTTTGAATACTTTTCCTCCGACCAACTTCATTTTGAACTCTTGGCAAAGACTTAACCGCAAACTACTCTGAACTGTGTGATCCTCTGCAAAGACTCTGAACCATTAACATTGGCCCATGCCTGTTGATTTGAATCCTAGTTGTAATAAGCCTTTTCTAGATTACCTTGCCTATAACTTGTTGGTGTTGTTGTTTTTTGATAACCTTGTTCTTTCCCTCCCTTTTTAAATTGCTGGAGTGCCATTTTGCTCACACTTCATTTGGAGCTTAACTTGTCCAGAATTGATTGGGTGTTGTGTAGTGTTTTAAGATTGTGATTTTCTGCTACCTTTATACTAGTGAACTGTTTCATAACTGATGGTGTAAATAAATGTATATTCTTTTACTCAGAAACCTTGAGTCCGTTTTTGTTTGAACCATAGTAATTGCTGTCCTTTGTCTAACTTCTGATACTGCTCACTTTACTCTTGAGATAAGTCTGGCTGCCCAGCCATTGCTACCACTTTACTGTGTAGTACAGGTTTGTACGCAAGGTGAATTTTTACTTGCACTTGTAGTCTTACATGAGTGTGGTGTTCCCAAAGGGTACTGCATATGATTCTGCACAACACTGGTGTACAGTCGTGAGGATAAAGTGTAGTGATTACACTTAGTGTGCTGCTATTACTTTGGCTCAATTAACCACAAGGCTCAACACCACTAAAAGCAATTTTAATCATGTCTAATATGGAAAGCTACAGTCAGGAGACCCTTGTCAGTTACACTTGATCATTTGAAAAATCTGTGTAGAGAAATGATTCTCTCTGTCAAAGCAAACAGTCAGAATTAATTGAAAGGTTGTTAGAGAAACAAAGTATGGGGAGTGGGTCTGAAATACCTAACCCTCCAGCAATTGTGGAAAATAATGAGGATGATAATGTGTCAGATATTATTGATGAGATCGATGAGTTAGATGTGTCTCACAGCGTAGGCCCTATTGCTCCTCTGCTTGCTCAGCAACCTCAACATTTGTCCACTGGGACCCCTACAGGTCCAACACTCAGTCCTGAATTAATTGCTCTAGAAAAGATGAGGCTTGGATTGGAATTCAAATGTATTATTGCACAAACTGAACAAAAGCATCAAGAACTTAAACTCAGAGAAATGGAGATGAACCATGCACTACAAATAAAAAAGTTGTCCATTGAGAATGCTTCTCTCCAAGACTCTTCTAGGTCTTCCAGTCCTAAGAGACCATGTATGCCTAAATAAATTGTGGGTATGTATGAGGCTAAGCTTGATATTTTGGATTGGTTGGCAATGTTTGAGTATAACCATGGGATTCAAGACATTACAGGCAATCAGTTGCTTCCTTGGCTCTTATCTGGGCTGCCCACTGTTGCATCTGATGTTGTGATGGAGTTGGGGGAGGTGGATAGGATGGATTATGAGCGTGTGAAGCTATATTTAATTGCTAGATTTGGGAAGACCCTTTCCCAGTACCTTAAGATGTTTAGGACCATCAAAAAGCATGATGGTACCCATTGGGCTACCTGGATATGTGAATGTTGGAAAAACCTAGATGGTTGTGTTAATGGTTACAGAGTTAACACTTAGGAAGGTATGAGAAATCTTGTTATATTGGAGTCAATTTATGATACCTGCTCTCCTGAGCTCAGACAGCATTTGGCTGATTTTAAGGAGATAGAGCCAAAGAAATTAACTAAGGCTGCTGACTTGTGGGTTGCCAACAGGGCTATTCACAATGATTCTGGGACAACCCAGAAGAAGGATGAGGGAAAGCAGCCAAAGAAAGATAACAAGGAGAATTTTAATACCTCCTATCCAAAAGAGGGCCCCAAACAGAATATGGGTAAGCCACAAGGAAAACTGAATCAGGCTGGTGTACCATCTGGACCCAAACCAAATGGAGGTCAGAACAAGCCCCCATTCATCAAAACATTTGGGAAATGTTATGTTTGTGGGTCAACTGACCATGTGAAACGGGATCCCAGATGCAAGGGTAAACCTCCACAATGTCTCCTCAGCCTTCTCCCAAGAGGAAGAAGTACCTATGGCAAGTGGAAACTTTCACCTACTGGCTGATGAACCCATGAGAGTCTCAGCTAGTGTTTCTTTCGTGTCCCTGGTATTGTCGGAACAACAGAATTTAGATGTCTATAATTCCATCCCAGATAATACTAAAGAGTATAATAAAGATAGTGTTCTTGTGAATGGCCAGGAGACTCCTGCCATCAGAGACACTGGAGACAGCATAACTGTGGTTGATGAATCATTTTCAAGGTAGAGGATGTTGCTAAGGCACCTAACCTAGCTGGAGGCCCTGTGAAAATGCTTCCGCAGTTGCCAGCTCTAATATAGTGCAATGACATGACTGTCAAGATACCTGTTAGTGTGCAGAGTGAAGTGCCTGGGAGAGTCATGTTGGTTAATGACTTGAAAACTCTTGGAGTTGTGTGTAGCACCCCCAGGCCTCCCAGTAAAAGGAGACAGGCGCTCACTAGGCCTGCAAGGGAGAGAACCATAAGAGGCTCTCCAGGGGACTTCATAGAGGAAACTATCACCCACAGTCCACAGTACTTGCTCACTGCTATTTCAAGAAAGAAAGAGGCAAAGGGGAACCCTAAGACCTCACAGATGAAAACAGATAGCACCCCTTTGCTACCAACAAGGACATCCCCAAGATTTTCCAAAGTCACACCTGTGACTCCTCCACCTGCTGAGGCTGAGTTTGAGGTACAGCCCTGTGTGGTTGATCCAGTCTCTTAGGAATCAGATCTGGAAGAAGACATTACTCTAGCTGGAGATCTGGACTTCAGCAGAGGACAAAGTGAGTGTCCTCCTCTGGAAGGTGTTCGACAACAGGCAGCTTCTCAGCTTGATGGGCAAGAATCTGGGAAGCATAGGTTGCACTGGGAAGATGGCCTCTTCTACAGTGAACTGACTGATTCTACTTGTAGTGCTCCTAGAACACAGTCTATAGTTCCTTCAGTTGGCCCATGAGATATGTTGGCTGGTCATTTGAGTTTCAAAAAGACTACGGAAAGGCTCTCTTTATACTTGTACTGGCCTAAGATAGGTGCAGAAGTTGACAAATTTTGTAGGAGCTGTCACACTTGCCAAATCTCTGGCTAGAGTGGAGCAAAGCATGTGGCACTGTTGGTGCTTCTCCCAGTGGTGGGAGTTCCTTTTGAGAGGGTGGACATCAACATTGTTGGTCCCCTTGACCCTCTCACATCTTCAGGAAACAGGTTTATCCTGGTTGTAGTAGACCATGCTACTAGATATCCTGAGGCAAAACCTATGAGAACTTTTACGGCTCAGGCTGTGGCTAAGGCTCTACTTGGTATTTTTACCAGAGTTTTACCAGAGTACTGTTTCCTAAGGAAGTGATATCCGGCAGGGGATCCAGTTATATGACCCACTATATGCAAGCCATGTGGAAAAACTGTGGTGTCACTTACAAGTTCTCTACAGCCCACCATCACAAACAAATGAACTGGTTGAGAGGTTTAATCGTAGTATGAAGAGCATGATAGGTGTTTTAGAAGAACCCCTTAAAAGAAAGTAGGGCCTTCTACTGCCATGCCTTCTCTTTGCATATAAAGAAGTCCCTCAGGAGGAAGTTGGATATAGTTCCTTTGAACTTCTTTATGGCCATCCAGTCAGAGGTCCTTTGGCCCTCATTAAGGAGGAGTTGGAGAGTGCTTCTTCCCCCAAGCCAGTCAGAGTGACAGGCTATGTGATAGGTCTCCGGAGGAGAATGTCACACATGATGGTATAAGCTAGTGATAACTCGAAAGCAGGTCAGGCTCTGGTCAAACATTGGCATGACCAGAAAGTCAACATGGTTGAGTTCGCTCAAGACCAGCTTGTGCTAGTTATGGTGCCAACAAGGAGGAGGGCCTTGCAGGTCAAATGGATAGGACCCTTCAAGGTTGTGCGAAAACCTGGAGAGGTGAACTATCTGGTGGACTTAGGCAGACCTAAGGAGGATCCTAGAGTCTTTCACACCAACAGTTTGAAGTCATATGTCTCGAGACCAGAAGTGCGAGCTTTGCTTCTAGCTTCAGCTCAAGAGGAGGAGTGTGAACCTCAACATGACCTACGCAGAGGCCAAACTTTGGATGAGAAAATAGAAGGAGTTAATCGCTCTTCTAATATGACATCTGAACAACAGGAGAAGTGCAAGTTTCTGTTAAATCAGTTTGCCTCCTTGTTTTCACTTTCACCAGGCTTGACCCCTTGGGGCCAGCATGAAATTCTAACTGTTGACTGTTTACCTGTGAAAAGCAGAGGTTACAGAATGTCAGAATATGTAAGAATCAACGTAAAGGAGGAGGTCGACAAGATGCTTGATCTCTGGATTATAGAGCCATCTACAAGTCCATGGTCTGGTCCAGTTGTTCTAGTACCAAAGGTAGGATCCAAGGAGTTGAGATTCTGTGTGGACTATAAAGCTCTAATTGCAGTCACAAAGACTGATGCCCATCCTTTACCAAGGACAGATGAACTGGTGGATAAACTTGGTGCAGCCAAGTACCTCAGTAAATTTAATCTGATGTCAAGCTATTGGCAAGTAGCCCTGACAGACCATGCCAAGGAGAAAACTGTGTTTTCGACCCAAGCAGGACTCTACCAGTTTAAGGTTATGCATTTAGGATTAAAGAATGCACTTGCTACATTTCAGAGGATGGTCAATCAAGTTCTCAATGTGATGGATGACTTCTGCATGGCATACTTGGATGACATTGCAGTGTTCAGCCCTAGTTGGAAAGTACATGTTGATCACTTGGGATATATATTGCAGGCTCTTGTGCAGGCCCACCTGACCATAAAGACAAGTAAATGTCAAATTGGTCAGAGCAAAGTGTTCTACCTTGGTCATGAGGTAGGAGGAGGTCAGATAAGGCCATTGCCTAGCAAAGTAAAAGCTGTACAAAACTGGCCACCCCTACTACTCAAACCCAGGTGAGAGAGTTCCTAGGTCTCACTGGGTACTACAGGAATTTCAGAGAGAACTATGGGACCATAGCTTCTCCCTTAAATATAGTCTCCTCTCCAAAATTCCCTAAAAAGGTTAGATGGAATGAGGAGTGCACTCAAGCCTTTGAAAACCTGAAGAAAGCCATTTGTCAAGCTCCAGTCCTAAGAGCTCCTGATTATCACCAACCCTTCATTGTGCAGACAGATGCATTCAATACAGGTATAGGTGCATTCCTTAGTCAACTGGATGAGAAAGGTAGGGAACACCCCATTTGCTTCATCAGCAGGAAGCTGAAGGGACCAGAAACAAGGTGGGCAAGCATAGAGCATGAATGCTTTGCTATTGTGCGGTCTCTGAAGAAGTTTAGACCATACTTGTATGGATCTACTTTTGTGATTCAGACAGACCACCAACCCATGGTCAATGCAAATGAAAGAGGAGAACCCAAAACTACTAAGATGGTCAATCTGCCTGCAAGAGTTTAATTTCACCATTGAGCAAAGGTCAGGATGTCACCACCAATATGCTGATGGTCTCTCTAGGATGTTTTCAAACGACTAGAGTGAAGAGATTCATCCAGGAGTGGATTAAATCCTCCTGTCCCTAAGTCAGGGGGGGGGCGAGTGTTAGGGAGAATTCGCTAAAATTGATAATTTCCCTTACCTACGGAGTCCCTCAGCAGCTTCGCTGGATTTCTAGGATTTATTTTTTCACCAGGTAAGAGTGTGAGATTTTTTTCCCACTCTTACATGTGTTTTTGCTGTGTGTTGTACATTTTGTGCTCATGGACTATCGAGTCTCACCTACCCCATCCATAGGCATCATCTTTTTACCCTTTGTCACACAGCACCTTTAGTGCAGTGACACAGGGTTGTCTTTTTAGACTTAAACTCCATTTTCTGGGACTGACTACTGTCTCCCAGAACATGTAAAGTTGCAATTGACTTTACTAGTCTTTAAATGTACAGACCCAGTCCAAACTATCTTCCATAGAGTACTGGAAGGTTTAATAGTTATCCCTTTTTGTCTGTTTCTCATGGACTTTATTTTGTTCCCATTTCTCTAAGATTTGGCTGGTGGCAGTGGTATCTTCCATTTTTATTTTACTGCAAGCAACGAAAATAGCCTCAGTACTGTTAGAGGCTATTGTGGTAGCCTCAAACTTTAATCTGCTGGACCCCTTTTAGTTTTATTTGGTTCTGGTGGGATTTATTCGCCATTTCTTTTTGTAAAGGTCTTTCTCGTGGTATACTCTGCGTGCCAAACCAGGTTTGGTTCCTTTGTTGACTGTCCTTTGGCGGGCTTCTGCACAGAAGCCCTCCTTAGGTGCCTGAGTGTCTGGGTGGACAGGATGTGAGGGAGGGGTTTGAGGCCCCCTGCACAGGGTCTCCTTGGAGACCCAAGTCGCACTCTAGTTTGATTGGCTAGGTGACTGTCCTGCCAGGACAGCCACCCTGCTGTGTGATTGACAGCCAGGCTGTGTGAATGGGGGAAAACTGCTTATAAACAGGTCTCTGGGACTTGGAAGGCAGAGTCGCCACTGGAACGAGAGAACCAATGAGGAGCTGAAGGAAGACGACTGCTGCATCTACTGGACATCCCGGTGAAGCCCTGCTACAGCTCCGAATCACCTGAAACTCTGATGACAGAAGAAATCCGCAAGTAGTCTTCTCCCCTTGAGCCTGGTGGGACCAACCAGCTCACAAAGCCCTTGGACCTCCTCTTCAGCCTGCTCGAATTTGCTGTGCTACAGGAAACTGGATAGCCAGTGAGAGGGAGTCCCTTTGTGCTTTTAAGGAGCGCACCTTTTATTTGACACATTGCTCTGCTGCTGGCTTCTTCCCTGGGTAGCTCAGGACACTCCAGTCTTCCTCCATCTTGTCAGTCCGACAGTCACTTCAGGAACCGTGAGCCTGCAGGAACAGCCATGAATTACTGCCTCAGCTACAGCATTCTTCTTCATCTTCTTCATCTAAGGTACTGTTCAAATCCGGTCATTCATTCTGCCCGACCGTGGTGAAGGTGTTTTAAATCTTTCACCTCTCCGAAGGCTTGTCCTTCTCTACTCTTTTGAATAATTTTTCCTCTGACCAACTTCGTCTTGAACCCTTGGCAAAGACTTAACTGCAAACTTCTCTGAACTGTGTGATCCTCTGCAAAGACTCTGAACCATTAACATTGGCCCAGGCCTATTGATTTGAATACTAGTTGTAGTAAGCCTTTTCTAGATTGCCCTGCCTATCACTTGTTGGTGTTGTTGATTTCTGATAACCTTGTTCTTTCCCTCCCTTTTTAAAACGCTTTAGTGCCATTTTGCTCATACTTCATTTGGAGCTTAACTTTTCCAGAATGTATTGGGTGTTATGTAGTGTATTAAGATTGTGATTTTCTGCTGCTTTATATTAGTGATCTGTTTTATAACTGATGGTGTAAATAAATGTATATTCTTTTACTCAGAAACCTTGAGTAAGTGTTTGTTTGAACCATAGTAATTGCTGTCCTTTGTGTAATTTCTGATACTGCTCACTTTACTCTTGAGATAAGTCTAGCTGCGCAGCCATCACTTCCACTTTACGGTGTAGTACAGGCTTGTACCAAATGTTAATTTGTACTTGCACTTGTAGTCTTAGAGGCCGATTCATGGAATAATTAGCGCGGCGCAAGTGGGCAAAAACGTGCGAATCGCAGTGGAATAGCGAAAATCGCAGTGCAAGTGCGAAAATCGCACTAAAAGCAGCGCACGTCGATTCATGGAAGGCCGTGCGCGAGAAAACCAGCGGATGTGCGATAAAAAAGTGCGCCGCGCACGTTGGCGCACAGGCCATCTAACAGCGTGCGCCAGGTCACAGCGAAAATCGCACAGGCCACAGCGAAATTCGCACATAGCGCGGCGCACGCAACAAAAGTAGGCGTAACACGGGCGTAACACTCGGAATGGGGAACAACTTGCAAAAACGTGGGCGTCACGGGGGAAGTACAGGGCACAAGTGCGCGGAACGCCCACACGCTCGCCTACAACACGTATTCATGGAATAGAATAGGACAAAAAAGCGCACGCTCAAACCAGCGCACAGGCACAAACACGACCGCCACAAGAAAGCAGGCGGTAGCGTCTCTGCGGCTGTAAGAAATGTGCGCCAAAAGGTGCGCCAACAAATAGCACCTATATACTGCCATGATGAATGTCCTATACTGTGGCCCTCCAGGACAAATCAAGTGCAAAGGGGTACCCACAAACACGGACACCCGCTGACAAAAAATACGTGTGCGTGTATACCGGGGTGCGCGGGAAGTCTCACACGCGATTTCAGCAGGGTACAACTTCACGGGGGAGCGGGCTACGTGTATTTCAGGGGTTCGCGTGAAGTTATTCACGCGATCGGGCCTGGGGGAGCGGGCTACGTGTATTACAGGGGTTCGCGTGAAGTTTTTCACGCGATTAGCCAGGGTACGTGTATTTCAGGGGTGTGCGGGAAGTTCCACACGTGAATAGCCTGGGCGCGTGTATTTCAGGGGTGCGCGGGAAGTTCCACACGCGAATAGCCTGGGGGCGTGTATTTCAGGGGTGCGCGGGAAGTTCCACACGCGAATAGCCTGGGCGCGTGTATTTCAGGGGTGCGCGGGAAGTTCCACACGCGAATAGCCTGGGCGCGTGTATTTCAGGGGTGCGCGGGAATTTCCACACGCGAATAGCCTGGGCGCGTGTATTTCAGGGGTGCGCGGGAATTATCACACGCGATTTGGCTTGGTACGTGTATTACAGGGGTGCGTGGGAAGTTACACACGCGATTAGGCTGGGTGGGTCCTCACAGGTGTTCCCTGTACACCCTCCACGGCCCCTGCAGGCAGCCCACAAAACAGGGGACTACCCTGCACACCTGCTCATGTCTCCCACCACCCCCACCCCCCACCATCCAGGGGCACCCTCCACCAGGCCCCCACTCATGTCTCCCACCACCCCCACACCCCCAGTCACCAGGGGCAGCCTCCACCAGGCCCCCACTCATGTCTCCCACCACCCCCACCCCCCAGCAGTGCAGGGGCAGCCTCCACCAGGCCCCCACCCATGTCTCCCACCACCCCCACCCCCCAGCAGTGCAGGGGCAGCCTCCACCAGGCACCCACTCATGTCCCCTATCACCCCCACCCCCCCGCCACCAGGGCACCCTCCACCAGGCCCCCACTCATGTCTCCCACCACCCCCACCCCCCCAGTCACCAGGGGCACCCTCCACCAGGCCCCCACTCATGTCTCCCACCACCCCCACCCCCCAGCAGTGCAGGGGCAGCCTCCACCAGGCCCCCACCCATGTCTCCCACCACCCCCACCCCCCAGCAGTGCAGGGGCAGCCTCCACCAGGCACCCACTCATTTCCCCTATCACCCCCACCCCCCCGCCACCAGGGGCACCCTCCACCAGGCCCCCACTCATGTCTCCCAATACCCCCACCCCCCAGCAGTGCAGGGGCACCCTCCACCAGGCCCCCACTCATGTCCCCTATCATCCCCACCCCCCCAGTCACCAGGGGCACCCTCCACCAGGCCCCCACCCATGTCCCCTATCACCCCCACCCCCCAGCAGTGCAGGGGCACCCTCCACCAGGCCCCCACTCATGTCTCCCACCACCCCACCCCCCAGCCACCAGGGGCACCCTCCACCAGGCCCCCACCCATGTCTACCACCACCCTACCCCCCAGGAGTGCAGGGGCAGCCTCCACCAGGCCCCCACTCATGTCCCCTATCACCCCCACCCCCCAGCCACCATGGACAGCCTCCACCAGGCCCCCACTCATGTCTCCCACCACCCCCACCCCCCAGCCACCAGGGGCACCCTCCACCAGGCCCCCACCCATGTCTCCCACCACCCCCACCCCCCAGCAGTGCAGGGGCAGCCTCCACCAGGCACCCACTCATGTACCCTATCACCCCCACCCCCCAGTCACCAGGGGCACCCTCCACCAGGCCCCCACCCATGTCCCCTATCACCCCACCCCCCAGCAGTGCAGGGGCACCCTCCACCAGGCCCCCACTCATGTCTCCCACCACCCCCACCCCCCAGCCACCAGGGGCACCCTCCACCAGGCCCCCACCCATGTCCCCTATCACCCCCACCCCCCCGCCACCAGGGGCACCCTCCACCAGGCCCCCACCCATGTCCCCTATCACCCCCACCCCCCAGCAGTGCAGGGGCACCCTCCACCAGGCCCCCACCCATGTCCCCTATCACCCCCACCCCCCCGCCACCAGGGGCACCCTCCACCAGGCCCCCACTCATGTCTCCCACCACCCCCTCCCCCCCAGTCACCAGGGGCAGCCTCCACCAGGCCCCCACTCATGTCTCCCACCACCCCCACCCCCCAGCAGTGCAGGGGCAGCCTCCACCAGGCCCCCACCCATGTCTCCCACCACCCCCACCCCCCAGCAGTGCAGGGGCAGCCTCCACCAGGCACCCACTCATGTCCCCTATCACCCCCACCCCCCAGTCACCAGGGGCACCCTCCACCAGGCCCCCACCCATGTCCCCTATCACCCCCACCCCCCAGCAGTGCAGGGGCACCCTCCACCAGGCCCCCACTCATGTCTCCCACCACCCCCTGCCACCAGGGGCACCCTCCACCAGGCCCCCACCCATGTCTCCCACCACCCCCACCCCCCAGCAGTGCAGGGGCAGCCTCTACCAGGCACCCACTCATGTCCCCTATCACCCCCACCCCCCAGCAGTGCAGGGGCAGCCTCCACCAGGCACCCACCCATGTCCCCTATCACCCCCATCCCCCAGCA
The DNA here is from genome assembly GCF_040938575.1 of Ambystoma mexicanum. Classification (NCBI taxonomy): domain Eukaryota; kingdom Metazoa; phylum Chordata; class Amphibia; order Caudata; family Ambystomatidae; genus Ambystoma; species Ambystoma mexicanum. The sequence goes on from NC_090928.1 coordinate 564,450,354, forward strand.
GTGCAGGGGCACCCTCCACCAGGCCCCCACTCATGTCTCCCACCACCCCCACCCCCCAGCCACCATGGGCACCCTCCACCAGGCCCCCACCCATGTCCCCTATCACCCCCACCCCCAGCAGTGCAGGGGCACCCTCCACCAGGCCCCCACCCATGTCCCCTATCACCCCCACCCCCCAGCAGTGCAGGGGCACCCTCCACCAGGCCCCCACCCATGTCCCCTATCACCCCCACCCCCCAGCAGTGCAGGGGCACCCTCCACCAGGCCCCCACCCATGTCCCCTATCACCCCCACCCCCTGCAGTGCAGGGGCACCCTCCACCAGGCCCCCACCCATGTCCCCTATCACCCCCACCCCCCTGCCACCAGGGGCACCCTCCAACAGGCCCCCACTCATGTCTTCCACCACCCCCACCCCCCCAGTCACCAGGGGCAGCCTCCACCAGGCCCCCACTCATGTATCCCACCACCCCCACCCCCCAGCAGTGCAGGGGCAGCCTCCACCAGGCCCCCACCCATGTCTCCCACCACCCCCACCCCCCAGCAGTGCAGGGGCAGCCTCCACCAGGCACCCACTCATGTCCCCTATCACCCCCACCCCCCCGCCACCAGGGGCACCCTCCACCAGGCCCCCACTCATGTCTCCCACCACCCCCACCCCCCCAGTCACCAGGGGCACCCTCCACCAGGCCCCCACTCATGTTTCCCACCACCCCCACCCCCCAGCAGTGCAGGGGCAGCCTCCACCAGGCCCCCACCCATGGCTCCCACCACCCCCACCCCCCAGCAGTGCAGGGGCAGCCTCCACCAGGCACCCACTCATGTCCCCTATCACCCCCACCCCCCCGCCACCAGGGGCACCCTCCACCAGGCCCCCACTCATGTCTCCCACCACCCCCACCCCCCAGCAGTGCAGGGGCACCCTCCACCAGGCCCCCACTCATGTCCCCTATCACCCCCACCCCCCCAGCCACCAGGGGCACCCTCCACCAGGCCCCCACCCATGTCCCCTATCACCCCCACCACCCAGAAGTGCAGGGGCACCCTCCACCAGGCCCCCACTCATGTCTCCCACCACCCCCACCCCCCAGCCACCAGGGGCACCCTCCACCAGGCCCCCACCCATGTCCCCTATCACCCCCACCCCCCAGCAGTGCAGGGGCACCCTCCACCAGGCCCCCACCCATGTCCCCTATCACCCCCACCCCCCCGCCACCAGGGGCACCCTCCACCAGGCCCCCACCCATGTCCCCTATCACCCCCACCCCCCATCAGTGCAGGGGCAGCCTCCACCAGGCCCCCACCCATGTCCCCTATCACCCCCACCCCCCCGCCACCAGGGGCACCCTCCACCAGGCCCCCACCCATGTCCCCTATCACCCCCACCCCCCAGCAGTGCAGGGGCACCCTCCACCAGGCCCCCACCCATGTCCCCTATCACCCCCACCCCCCCGCCACCAGGGGCACCCTCCACCAGGCCCCCACTCATGTCTCCCACCACCCCCACCCCCCCAGTCACCAGGGGCAGCCTCCACCAGGCCCCCACTCATGTCTTCCACCACCCCCACCCCCAGCAGTGCAGGGGCAGCCTCCACCAGGCCCCCACCCATGTCTCCCACCACCCCCACCCCCCAGCAGTGCAGGGGCAGCCTCCACCAGGCACCCACTCATGTCCCCTATCACCCCCACCCCCCCGCCACCAGGGGCACCCTCCACCAGGCCCCCACTCATGTCTCCCACCACCCCCACCCCCCAGCAGTGCAGGGGCACCCTCCACCAGGCCCCCACTCATGTCCCCTATCACCCCCACCCCCCCAGTCACCAGGGGCACCCTCCACCAGGCCCCCACCCATGTCCCCTATCACCCCCACCCCCCAGCAGTGCAGGGGCACCCTCCACCAGGCCCCCACTCATGTCTCCCACCACCCCCACCCCCAGCCACCAGGGGCACCCTCCACCAGGCCCCCACCCATGTCCCCTATCACCCCCACCCCCAGCAGTGCAGGGGCACCCTCCACCAGGCCCCCACTCATGTCCCCTATCACCCCCACCCCCCCAGTCACCAGGGGCACCCTCCACCAGGCCCCCACCCATGTCCCCTATCACCCCCACCCCCCAGCAGTGCAGGGGCACCCTCCACCAGGCCCCCACTCATGTCTCCCACCACCCCCACCCCCCAGCCACCAGGGGCACCCTCCACCAGGCCCCCACCCATGTCCCCTATCACCCCCACCCCCCAGCAGTGCAGGGGCACCCTCCACCAGGCCCCCACCCATGTCCCCTATCACTCCCACCCCCCCGCCACCAGGGGCACCCTCCACCAGGCCCCCACCCATGTCCCCTATCACCCCCACCCCCCAGCAGTGCAGGGGCACCCTCCACCAGGCCCCCACCCATGTCCCCTATCACCCCCACCCCCCCGCCACCAGGGGCACCCTCCACCAGGCCCCCACTCATGTCTCCCACCACCCCCACCCCCCCAGTCACCAGGGGCAGCCTCCACCAGGCCCCCACTCATGTCTCCCACCACCCCCACCCCCCAGCAGTGCAGGGGCAGCCTCCACCAGGCCCCCACCCATGTCTCCCACCACCCCCACCCCCCAGCAGTGCAGGGGCAGACTCCACCAGGCACCCACTCATGTCCCCTATCACCCCCACCCCCCCAGTCACCAGGGGCACCCTCCACCAGGCCCCCACCCATGTCCCCTATCACCCCCACCACCCAGCAGTGCAGGGGCACCCTCCACCAGGCCCCCACTCATGTCTCCCACCACCCCCACCCCCCAGCCACCAGGGGCACCCTCCACCAGGCCCCCACCCATGTCTCCCACCACCCCCACCCCCAGCAGTGCAGGGGCAGCCTCCACCAGGCACCCACTCATGTCCCCTATCACCCCCACCCCCCCAGTCACCAGGGGCACCCTCCACCAGGCCCCCACCCATGTCCCCTATCACCCCCACCCCCCAGCAGTGCAGGGGCACCCTCCACCAGGCCCCCACTCATGTCTCCCACCACCCCCACCCCCCAGCCACCAGGGTCACCCTCCACCAGGCCCCCACCCATGTCTCCCACCACCCCCACCCCCCAGCAGTGCAGGGACAGCCTCCACCAGGCACCCACTCATGTCCCCTATCACCCCCACCCCCCCAGTCACCAGGGGCACCCTCCACCAGGCCCCCACCCATGTCCCCTATCACCCCCACCCCCCAGCAGTGCAGGGGCACCCTCCACCAGGCCCCCACTCATGTCTCCCACCACCCCCACCCCCCAGCCTCTAGGGGCACCCTCCACCAGGCCCCCACCCATGTCTCCCACCACCCCCACCCCCCAGCAGTGCAGGGGCAGCCTCCACCAGGCACCCACTCATGTCCCCTATCACCCCCACCCCCCGCCACCAGGGGCACCCTCCACCAGGCCCCCACTCATGTCCCCTATCACCCCCACCCCCCCAGTCACCAGGGGCACCCTCCACCAGGCCCCCACCCATGTCCCCTATCACCCCCACCCCCCAGCAGTGCAGGGGCACCCTCCACCAGGCCCCCACTCATGTCTCCCACCACCCCCACCCCCAGCCACCAGGGGCACCCTCCACCAGGCCCCCACCCATGTCCCCTATCACCCCCACCCCCAGCAGTGCAGGGGCACCCTCCACCAGGCCCCCACTCATGTCCCCTATCACCCCCACCCCCCCAGTCACCAGGGGCACCCTCCACCAGGCCCCCACCCATGTCCCCTATCACCCCCACCCCCCAGCAGTGCAGGGGCACCCTCCACCAGGCCCCCACTCATGTCTCCCACCACCCCCACCCCCCAGCCACCAGGGGCACCCTCCACCAGGCCCCCACCCATGTCCCCTATCACCCCCACCCCCCAGCAGTGCAGGGGCACCCTCCACCAGGCCCCCACCCATGTCCCCTATCACTCCCACCCCCCCGCCACCAGGGGCACCCTCCACCAGGCCCCCACCCATGTCCCCTATCACCCCCACCCCCCAGCAGTGCAGGGGCACCCTCCACCAGGCCCCCACCCATGTCCCCTATCACCCCCACCCCCCCGCCACCAGGGGCACCCTCCACCAGGCCCCCACTCATGTCTCCCACCACCCCCACCCCCCCAGTCACCAGGGGCAGCCTCCACCAGGCCCCCACTCATGTCTCCCACCACCCCCACCCCCCAGCAGTGCAGGGGCAGCCTCCACCAGGCCCCCACCCATGTCTCCCACCACCCCCACCCCCCAGCAGTGCAGGGGCAGACTCCACCAGGCACCCACTCATGTCCCCTATCACCCCCACCCCCCCAGTCACCAGGGGCACCCTCCACCAGGCCCCCACCCATGTCCCCTATCACCCCCACCCCCCAGCAGTGCAGGGGCACCCTCCACCAGGCCCCCACTCATGTCTCCCACCACCCCCACCCCCCAGCCACCAGGGGCACCCTCCACCAGGCCCCCACCCATGTCTCCCACCACCCCCACCCCCCAGCAGTGCAGGGGCAGCCTCCACCAGGCACCCACTCATGTCCCCTATCACCCCCACCCCCCCAGTCACCAGGGGCACCCTCCACCAGGCCCCCACCCATGTCCCCTATCACCCCCACCCCCCAGCAGTGCAGGGGCACCCTCCACCAGGCCCCCACTCATGTCTCCCACCACCCCCACCCCCCAGCCACCAGGGTCACCCTCCACCAGGCCCCCACCCATGTCTCCCACCACCCCCACCCCCCAGCAGTGCAGGGACAGCCTCCACCAGGCACCCACTCATGTCCCCTATCACCCCCACCCCCCCAGTCACCAGGGGCACCCTCCACCAGGCCCCCACCCATGTCCCCTATCACCCCCACCCCCCAGCAGTGCAGGGGCACCCTCCACCAGGCCCCCACTCATGTCTCCCACCACCCCCACCCCCCAGCCTCTAGGGGCACCCTCCACCAGGCCCCCACCCATGTCTCCCACCACCCCCACCCCCCAGCAGTGCAGGGGCAGCCTCCACCAGGCACCCACTCATGTCCCCTATCACCCCCACCCCCCGCCACCAGGGGCACCCTCCACCAGGCCCCCACTCATGTCTCCCACCACCCCCACCCCCCCAGTCACCAGGGGCACCCTCCACCAGGCCCCCACTCGTGTCTCCCACCACCCCCACCCCCCCAGTCACCAGGGGCAGCCTCCACCAGGCCCCCACCCATGTCCCCCTGCCCCCAGGTCCTGACGATACACAATCATGGCAGTAATGGGCAGCATACCCAGCACAAACACCCAGGCAAGGATTGCATCCACCCACATAGTGAATGCAATTACATGACACAACCCCAATGGCAAGTATGTAAATGAACACATGTCCGTCACACACACATACACAATGGCTGCAAGTGAATGTCAAAACCCATATCATGACATGTATGAAACCAAAGACAAAATAACACAAGTGGAAGTAAAAATAAAAAATGTATTAAAGATTAAAAATAAGTAAACAAATCAAACATACAACTATGTGGATAACAAAATAAATGGTCCATGTTGGAGAACAAAAGTAAAAATCAAAAAACGAAAAAGGAATACAAAAACAAATGTTGACCAAAGCAATATCAAGTAGAAGCAAATGAATGAAAAACCATTTCCACATGGTGAACACAATAATGAAAAAAAGAAAATGTTCCTTCAAAAAACAAACTAAATACAGGAATGTACCAGGGTCCATGAGCCCAACACCATAAAGGAAACCTACTACTACCTAATGAAAAAAATATATACAAAAAAGTGGCCATTGTCCGAGCGGTCCAAAATAATAAAAACAAATAAAGGAAACCTAACACTAACTAACTATATAACTATATACAAAGGCAGCGGGCAAGTCCTGCAGCTCACTTGTTGATGTTGCTGGCCAGGGCATCATCGAACTCCATGTCGATGTCCTGGAGGCGGGACTCTGTCCTGGCCCCGAGGTCTCGCAGGGATAACCCCATGTTCAGCTCAAACTCCCTGCGAGCTTCCTCGAGGCACTAAGCCCGCCTCAACGCCCGACGCATGGAGAACTCCGCCCTGACCATGGCGAGCCGCTCCTCTTCCGCCCGCTGCCGCTCCGCACCTATCCGCTGGACCAACTGCTCCCACACGGAAGACACCACCATCCCAGGGTTGCCCTGCCCTCCGGCCGATGCCTGCCCCTCTGATCTTGATGGCCCCGAGCCATGATGCCTCCCACGTCGAGCCCGCTGCTGCCTCCGACGCCACTGCCTCTGCCAGCACGACGGCATCCAGGCTGATGGAAACCACTGACGCCGTCGTGCACGTGCCCTGCCTGATGATGCTGTCACATCTTCCATCTGCTGGGGTCCAGTTGCTGTGTTGTCCACCCCTGCTGGACCTCCGACTCCCAACTGTGGCAGGGATGGGATCCCCACCGAGCTGGCTTGATTGGTCGGGGCAGGTCCACAGGGGGCCCTAGTGGCATCTGGGCTGGAAGACGGCAAGGAGAACGACTGGTGGATAGCCTGCACAGAGGAGGAGAGGGCCGCCACATTGGCCAACACATGCAGGAAACCCCCGAACATGGCCGATCCCAATTGGGCCACGTCGGCACGGTGCACTTCGTGATGACGTGCGTGCTCCTCCCGGGAAGCACGCACGGCATCACGAATCACAGCCGTGCGCATCGCGAACCCCAATCAGGACCTTCTCCGCACGGCCAGGGGTTCCCACGTCCGCAGGTGGAGGGGAGTCAGGTGACATGGACATCCCCTCTACCTGCAGACGGGCCTGGGACGGGGCATCCCTGCTGGTGCATGGTGGTGCACTCACAGGGTCAGGGACAGCGACATGCACAGGCCCCTCCACGGTGACCTGTGCTGCCTCCTGCCCCTGGCCCTGGACTGCACCACTTGCACCAGCAGGGATGCCCCCACCAGGCCCCATGTGTGCCCCAGTGGCGGCCTCCTCCTCCTCTGTGCAAACCACCAACCTGGATGGCTCCTCACCGTCTCCCACCGTAGCAGGCCCCTGTGGGGGCTCACCCACCCCTTCCGCTGCAGCCGTGGGGGCATCCCCGCCGCCTTGCTCCACAGCGCCGTCTCCGCCCTCTTCTTCACTAGCCGCTGCGTAGAGGGATACAAAGAACACAAGCATCAGGGCACTGTACAATGGTCCCCTAGACAGGAAGCAATAGCAGATGAGCACCACTGTCAAAGTACACTTCCATCATGTCCCTCCACAACACATGGGTCAGTCCAGGCAAAACACACACAGTAACAGGCATGGTGCATGCCATGGACATTTCCATGCATGTCCAATGGACTCTTGAAACATTCAATGATATGTAACTCACATGCATCATGGCTCATGCCTATCACATGCACACACTTCACCTCAGTCACATCCATCTGGCCCCAAACACACAAAACACAGCGGATACAAGGGTAATTTGGCTGCTTCACTGAATCTGTGCATTGTCACACACATGTGTCATGCATCCATGGCATGCACAAGTCACAGACACGCAGGTCAGGCACACAGACATGGCTACCATATATGTACCTGGCATCAGCACCCATCCCTCACCCCCACCCATGTCCAGGTACAGAGACTGGAATGCTCTCATGTTCAAAATCTGCATAGGGCTCCCCATGCGGCATTTGAACACATGCAACAACCATGTGGGTCACAAATCACTGGTCGCACATGCATTACCATGATGTCCCTGCACACATACATGCATACATGGCCTATGGCACACATACAGGCAAGTATCATAGAACCAGCACACCGCAACATGCCCTGTCTCACACAGTAATGCTTGGACACTTACCGCTCAACTCCAGACGGGCCTCCCTCTCAAGGATCTGGGCGTGGAGCACTGGGCGTACGCGTTCCAGGACCCTCATCTGGATGGAACTCATGCGGCCCCGGCCCCCCTCCACGAGGCGCCGGGACTTCACAAGGGTCCTGGACCTCAAGTCCTCCCAGCGCTTCTTGATCTTCAGGGCGTCGCGGGTTGCCACCCCCTCCGCGTTGATGGCAACCACACAGTCGGCCCAGATCCTCTGCCGTCCTTCCTTGCTGGCGCGGGACGATCCAAAGAGGGCATCATACTGCCCCAGGACATGCTCCACCAGGACACCAACTTCGGTGGCAGTGAAGCTGGTGCCCCTCTGCCCCTCTGGCCTGGGGTTGCCACTGGTGCCAGATGTGGAAGTGCCCGATATGGCAACCCCAGAGGCAGGTGTGGGTGGGCAACTGGGTCATGGGGCTGGGCTGTGGAGCGATGTAATCCCAGTCGGGAGTCTTCAGTTCCAGCAGGGGTGGACACAGCAACTGGACCCCTGCAGATGGCTGATGTGCAGGCACCAAATGGCAGGGCACGGTGGCAGCAGGCAGGCAGGCAGGCAGGCAGCAGCAGATGGCACGTGGGAGGCTGCTCGGGGCACTGGGGGGAAGTAACTCGGCCTTCTGGGCAGGAGCGTGGTCTTCCGTGTGTTTTCGCGTGGCCAGCTTGATACGGAGTGATTTGGCACGTGAAAATCCTGCACGTCAGCGTGAAATCCGAGGAAAGGCCCTTAGCGCGTAAGCGCGTCAGCACGCATACGCGATTCTATTGGACCAGAGTCCCTCAGCGCGTAAGCGCGTCTGTGACGTGACCCGCACGGGTGTTCCCCACTCAGCACGTGATGACGGGGCACACGTGGAAATACTGCACGTCAGAGTGTCATCGCGTGTAATTGGACAAAAGTACGCGTACACGCGATTGGCCTATGTACGTGTATTTAATGGGTGCGCGGGCACTTACACACGCAAGTACGTCAGCGAACCTGTATCCCGTGGTGCGTGTGAATTTCCACACGCTATTGGACTGGGAACTGGATTCCAGGGATGCGCGGGTCACACGCTGTATCCCGTGGTGCGTGTGAATTTCCACACGCTATTGGACTGGGAACTGGATTCCAGGGGTGCGCGGGTCACACGCTGTATCCCGTGGTGCGTGTGAATTTCCACACGCTATTGGACTGGGAACTGGATTCCAGGGGTGCGCGGGTCACACGCTCGCCTAGAACACGCGCAAAGCATACATTTGCGCACTTTAACAATAACAAGCTCAGACGCCAGGATGAACATACCGTTCCTAGCAGCAGTGGCAGTGGGCTACCAAAGGAGGAGGAGGAGGATAGTCAGGGCCAGAATATTCACACCCAGAACCAGCCTTTTCGGGATGCCTGATGACCAGGTGTATGGGAGGTATAGGTTTCCACCACACATTATACTGGACCTGGTGAGTGAGTGGGAGGATGACCTCACATCATCCACCCTGTGCTCCCAAGCACTCAGCCCCCTGGAGAAGGTCCTCAATGTACTGCACTTCTTAGCCACTGGATCATTTCAGCGGACAAGTGCCATAGTGGGTGGGGTGTCACAGGCCATCCAGTCACGCTGCCTACACCAGGTCTTGAACATCATGACTGCACGCCCATCAGTCCGCAGGCACATATACCTGCCCAGAACACCTGCAGAAAGGCATGCTGCCGCCCTGTATTTTTACGGTGTGGCACGATTCCCCAAAGTGCTAGGTGCCATCGACTGCACCCATGTGGCTCTACGTCCCCCCAGGGCATCTGAACACATCTATAGGAACCGCGAGCACTGGCATTCCATCAACGTGCAGGTAGCATGTAATGCCAAGGGAATCATCACCTCAGTATATGCCAACTATCCCGGCTCCACCCACGACAGCTTCATTTACCGAATGTCCACCCTAAGCCGGGACCTACAAGCTGGGCGGCATGGCGATACATGGCTGCTTGGTGAGTATGTATGCCACTGCACATGCATGCATGTTGGATACTGAGCAAGGTCACAACTCCACCAATGATACCAATCACCACCTCCACAGGGGACAGTGCCTACCCTCTCAGCCCCCACATGATGACGCCAATTCGGAACCCCACCACACCACCCGAGGTAAGATATAACACAGCCCACATTACGACCCGGGGCATAGTGGAGCGCACATTCGGCGTGCTAAAGTCACGCTTTCGCTCCCTTGACCGTGCTGGCGGGCAGCTGTTATACGCTCACCCAGTAGTGTGCAGGATCATAGTGGCAGCATGTGTCCTGCACAACGTTGCAACACGCCGGGGCCTGGCCGTGGACATGGTGGTGGCCCCACATCCCCAACCACATGCACAGCCGCTGCGCATGGGAGGGGAAAGGGCACGGGGGGAGGCAGCCCGTACACAGCTAGTGGCTAATTACTTCACATAGAAATCACACCCCTGTGGAGTGCACACTGCCCTGGCACATTCCATCTGACAATCAATGATGACTCAACCTGACACTGATCCTGAATGTCTGGAGAATGAACCGTGAATACCATATCAGCCTGAGATTGTTCACCTGGAAGTGTCACAATGTGTGCATCCCTACCCACACAGACACCACCAATGCAGTTTTGTGAAGTTACACATTCAAGCAGCTAAAATGATTACCCACTTGCAAAATGCAACAAGAGGACAGTGCCATGTCAGCCAACCCAACCCCAGCACCGCCACACGACACACCGTGCCATGTCATGCTAATTGCAGGTAAACAAAGTAATCCCCACAACATGACACTAGTCTCACTATGTACAGTGTCCCTATTAGAAACCTGCAACACCTGAAATGCTCACAGCAATGCCGGACCAACAACATACTTGAGCACGTAGTACCATTAACATGACATCACAAATGTTACATATTAGTAGTCTCACCACCTGGAAATGCCTGCACTCCCACCACTACCAACTGTGCAGTGTTGGCGCCATGTAGAGTTGTAGGTGCACTGCTGCCAACATGGACCCCATCTCCAGACTAGAGGTCCTTGTGTAGACATGAGGAAGGGACCTGCAAATTGGGAGGTAGACACAGAAGATGAGTTACACATCAATGCAACATGCAGTGTACAACACAACAGCAATATGCACTAGGAATGTATACACAGTATTGACTACAGACTGCCCACACAGCTCATGGGAGTCCAAAGTCACTGTGTAATTCACTGTCACTTGGGCACACCCTTTGCAAGCCCATGGAAACGTGAAGCAGGAGGGGTGTGTGTGACTCAAACCCAAGCATCTGAACCAAATACATTACAAGCCTGCATGTGCCCAGCCACAATGCAGCGTATGCCCACAGGAACCACGGAAGCCAACAAATTGTCACAAAAAAATAGGGAATAAAAGAAATAACAATAAAAATAAAAATATGAAACAATCAAAAATGGCCATTGATGGGCCCGGGGGGGTTGGGGAGGCCACCCAGGAGGTCCGAGGACAGGATGCACACCAGAACCCACCTCCGTGGATCCTGGGAAAATAAAACACCTCCATGGGCTCATGGCCCACACGGCTACCCTGTTGTGGGAGTATCACTGCTGTCACTATTATCACCCTGTGCAGCTGCATCCGGAGGTGGTTGCACTATGGGAGGCAGCCCACGCAAGGCCCTAGTCTGCTCCTCCATGGCTGCAAGCATGCGGGTGTGGTAGGTCTGGTTCTGGAGGATGAGTGTGCGGAGGTCCCCATGCAACAACTCACGGGATGCCCGGACCTCCGCCCTCATTGCCTGCATCTCAGCTGAGAGCGTACGGGTGAGACGCTCCAGCTGCTGTTCTGTCCTTTGGTGTGTTGAAGCCTCAAGCTCAACAAGAGTCGTCCTGAGGTGAAGGAGCTCCTGCCTCAGGGCTTCCCTGTGGCCCTGGGACTCAATGGAGATGGCCTCCTGCAGAGTCGCCAGTGCCACCCGCCTGTCCCTGTTGGACCCCAACATGTCCTCCCTGTGTGACTGGCAGATGGAGTCGGTTGCCTGCTCTAGTCGCTCCATCAGCCTTTCTGGGGGGACAATGGAAGTGGCCACCCTATCCATGGCCTGAGCCATCATCTCGGATGATGCAGCCTGTTGGGTTGCCATACCGTAAATGGATTGCTCCCATGCGGTATTGCCGGGTGGCGTACGGCCACCACGTCAGCGGGCACCACACCTGTCTGGGGCAAGTCGAACTGTGCCTTGCTGTGCCGGCACTGCCTGAGGCTGCAGGACTGCATTCCCCCTCTGATCTGCTGGCCCAGGAACAGGATCAGATGTCGCGGAGCGTGACCCTGCATCCGTAATCACCGAAGGCGTAGCTGCCAACACTGACATCCCCATGGAGGGTTCTGACCCTGGTGCAGGTGGGTGAGACAGAACAGAATCCCTCCCTGGAACACTCACCTGCGACGGCACGTAGGTCTCATCCGAATCAACACCTGAGTACAGCTCGGGGGAGGTGCAGCCAGAGACACCCCTTGAGAGCACGACCTGCAGCACTTGTGGGTTCTCCCCCACCACCACACCACGTCCCTCACTGGTGGTTGGTCGGCCCTCGGACCCCTCCTGGGTCTGCACCATCTCCACAACCCCAGCAGTATCAGGTGCGTCTTCCCCTGCAAAGACATGAAAACAAAGAAATGGAAACAGGCATTAGCACCATGGCACACAATGAGGGCTGAGAAGCAAGGGAACCAGTACTTGATTGACACATGTCCCACATGACTAAAACCCTCCCATGCATGCACCCTCACTGCGTATGAAGTGCAGGCAAATGGCACACACTGATGACACCAAGATGGAAAATGAACACATTTTCTGCATGCTGCCTGGCAGTGGCATCACACATTGGCCTGTGATTGCCAGGTGAAACACACATGCCATCACACAGATGGCATGTACCATTGCTATTGAGTGAAGATGGAGAGGAGGGCAGCACCTATTCATTCAGTCCAGTTCCCGCATGTAATTGCTTTTCTAATTCTAACAGGTCAGATTTTTCACCTGGAGCTGCCAGTCTGAAATGGTCCAATTGCACAGGGACATGTGTGTACAAATGATATCCAGGTAACAAAGTCACTCCACTTCACCATTGCCATGTCAGACATGTGACTAGTGGACAGCGACATGGCTAGTAAAAGTGGGGGAATGAAAACAATCTGACTGAATGAACAGTGAAAAATAAGCAACAATGTTGCGGCAAGGTGACACTTCAAGGGCAACTGGCGTGCAGTTGGGCTAGATGTCTACTGTTGGCAGAAGGGATACTGCTATGGCCAAATGCAGCTGCGCAGGAAGTATTGCATGAAGCACATGGCTGACCCATACGACTCAGGCGCACACACTCTCACCTGGCACACAAACAGAAGCCCTCACACACACACCATGCACATGGATGACACACACATGCATGTGCACTCACCGGACAATGCCTCGTAATCAGCCAGATCTCCCACGCCTTGGATCTGTTCCTCCGTGACGTAGGTCCCAGCGACTGACTCATGTGGAGTGAGTTCCATGTCTACTACTGGAGACCCACCTGCAGTCACTAGAGTTGCGGCATGACTTGAGGCCAGCTTACTCTTTGCCCTGCGCTTTAGGTCATTCCAGCGCTTATAGCAATCATTGGCTGTGCGCCTCACGATTCCAAGGGCACTTACGATGTCCGCAACGGTCTGCCAGTGTGCCTGGCGTTGTGCAGGTGTGGTCTTGGATCCTGCAACAATGACCATCTCGTTGTCATGTCCGGACACATACTCGACAAGTGCATTCAGTTCGTCATCCGTGAAGCTGGGCTTCCTGGACGGGCCGGACTGTGTAGCCGTGTCTGGGGCATCAGCCTGTGCCGGACGAGCACTCTTCCTCTTCCGCTTGGAAGGTGGTGGTGATCCTGAGTGCCCTGCGCCACTCGGGACACTAGGGGCAGGAGCCCTGGTGGACTCTGTATCAGGAGTGTGGGATTGCACACTCAGCATGGGAGTTGGTGCAGGCATTGGCTCTAGTGTGATGGTGTCAGGGAGAATGTCAGCAGCATGGACTAGGACCGACACTGTCCTGGCTGGGTGTGTGAGGGCTGGGGTGGATGGAGCCGCAGCTGCCCCTGCAGCCTCTCCGCCCTGCCTCCTTGGTGCAGCAGATGACCTTGCTGCCCCAGATCCACGTGGCATGATGGCATCAACGTGCACCAGCGCACGTGTCGTAGCCCTGCTGACCTGGAAGTCAGCCATGGAGTCAGCCAGGTCTGGTGCCACAATGGGCTGGTCCAACAAGGGCTGAGCATGGATGGTGTCAGCCACATCAGCCTCAACGGGAGGGGGGGAGGGGGGTGAATATGGGTGCCCGTGACTGGTCCTCCACACATGGGGGGACAGGCTCACCCTGCAAGTTACGACCACGTCCCCTACCGGATCCACCACGGCCACCACTTGTGGCTCTTCCACCTTTGCCACCCTTACGGAATCCTCGCCTCCCAGCCATGGCACTGATGTTAATGTGCGTATGGGAGTGGATGTAGACTATTGTCCTGGGCAATTGGGGGTCAAAAGGGTTGGGTACCAGATGGTAATTGTACCCTAGTGCTCTAGCAAGGCTGATTGTAACCCCTGGGGAAAGATGACGGGTCACGCAACGCACAGGAGGCCCAAAAAAGGGAGATGACGTGCACGCAACCCCTCCTAGACCACGTGTGCAGAAAGAAAAACCTGCACTACGCTGTGGCACCCAGTAACACAAGAATGAACGTATGCGTGTCACACGCAGCCTAGAATGACCTCTGAAGGGGTAGGCTACACACGGGGCAAGCACAGATGTTAGATACGTGCGTGACTCACCGTCTGCCTGGTAAACGAGCGTGTAAAAGGAGCACGTTTGGTTGGCAACACCCCCGCCAAAAGAAGATTTGTACGCTGTCTGAGGAGACAGGACAACAGTAGAAGGGAACACTGTTTGAGGGAACAGGCCCAGGTAAACCAGTAAAAGAGAAAAAAGAGAAAAAGCTGTCAGAGGTAACAGGGAATACGAACTTGAAACGCTGTGAAGTAAATCGCGTGTGAAACGACAAGAAGTACAGAATTCACCCACTCGCTCTCCACGAAAAGCACGTACAAGGAAAACGTGTTCTACACGTACCTTTTATACAGGCCCACAAGGCCAGCGTCACTTACGCGGCGTGTACGCGCTAGGGCCATTACCACCAATTACATGCTTTGTCACTTCTGCGTGTAGGGCCATTTCCACCAATCACGCGCGATTACACTCTGACGTGCAGTCTTTCCACGTGTGCTCTGTCATCACGTGCTGTGTGGGAAACACCTGTGCGGGTCACGTCACAGACGCGCTTACGCGCTGAGGGCCTTTCCTCAGTTTTCACGCTGACGTGCAGGATTTTCACGTGCCAAATCACTCCGTACCAAGCTGGCCACGCATACGCACACGGAATACCACGCTCCTGCCCGGAAGGCCGAACTACTGCCCCCCAGAGCCCGAGCACGCTCCCACCTGCTGCTGCCTGACTGCCTGCTGCCCCTGCACTGCTGGGGGGTGGGGGTGGTGGGTGACATGGGTGGGTGCCTGGTGGAGGCTGCCCCTGCACTGCTGGGGGGTGGGGGTGGTGGGAGACATGAGTGGGGGCCTGGTGGAGGGTGCCCCTGGTGACTGGGGGGGTGGGGGTGGTGGGAGACATGGGTGGGGGCCTGGTGGAGGGTGCCCCTGGTGACTGGGGGGGTGGGGGTGATAGGGGACATGAGTGGGGGCCTGGTGGGGGCTGCCCCTGCACTGCTGGGGGGTGGGGGTGGTGGGAGACATGAGTGGGGGCCTGGTGGAGGGTGCCCCTGCACTGCTGGGGGGTGGGGGTGGTGGGAGACATGAGTGGGGGCCTGGTGGAGGGTGCCCCTGGTGACTGGGGGGGTGGGGGTGGTGGGAGACATGAGTGGGGGCCTCGTGGAGGGTGCCCCTGGTGACTGGGGGGGTGGGGGTGATAGGGGACATGAGTGGGGGCCTGGTGGGGGCTGCCCCTGCACTGCTGGGGGGTGGGGGTGGTGGGAGACATGAGTGGGGGCCTGGTGGAGGGTGCCCCTGGTGACTGGGGGGGTGGGGGTGGTGGGAGACATGGGTGGGGGCCTGGTGGAGGGTGCCCCTGGTGACTGGGGGGGTGGGGGTGGTGGGAGACATGAGTGGGGGCCTGGTGGAGGGTGCCCCTGGTGACTGGGTGGGTGGGGGTGGTGGGAGACATGAGTGGGGGCCTGGTGGAGGGTGCCCCTGGTGACTGGGGGGGTGGGGGGGTGGGAGACATGGGTGGGGGCCTGGTGGAGGGTGCCCCTGGTGACTGGGGGGGTGGGGGTGGTGGGAGACATGGGTGGGGGCCTGGTGGAGGGTGCCCCTGGTGACTGGGGGGGTGGGGGTGGTGGGAGACATGAGTGGGGGCCTGGTGGAGGGTGCCCCTGGTGACTGGGTGGGTGGGGGTGGTGGGAGACATGAGTGGGGGCCTGGTGGAGGGTGCCCCTGGTGACTGGGGGGGGTGGGGGGGTGGGAGACATGGGTGGGGGCCTGGTGGAGGGTGCCCCTGGTGACTGGGGGGGTGGGGGTGGTGGGAGACATGAGTGGGGGCCTGGTGGAGGGTGCCCCTGGTGACTGGGGGGGTGGGGGTGGTGGGAGACATGAGTGGGGGCCTGGTGGAGGGTGCCCCTGGTGACTGGGGGGGTGGGGGTGATGGGGACATGAGTGGGGGCCTGGTGGGGGCTGCCCCTGCACTGCTGGGGGGTGGGGGTGGTGGGAGACATGAGTGGGGGCCTGGTGGAGGGTGCCCCTGGTGGCAGGGGGGGTGGGGGTGATAGGGGACATGAGTGGGTGCCTGGTGGAGGCTGCCCCTGCACTGCTGGGGGGTGGGGGTGGTGGGAGACATGAGTGGGGGCCTGGTGGAGGGTGCCCCTGGTGACTGGGGGGGTGGGGGTGGTGGGAGACAAGGGTGGGGGCCTGGTGGAGGGTGCCCCTGGTGACTGGGGGGTGGGGGTGGTGGGAGACATGAGTGGGGGCCTGGTGGAGGGTGCCCCTGGTGACTGGGGGGGGGTGGGGGTGGTGGGAGACATGGGTGGGGGCCTGGTGGAGGGTGCCCCTGGTGACTGGGGGGGTGGGGGTGGTGGGAGACATGAGTGGGGGCCTGGTGGAGGGTGCCCCTGGTGACTGGGGGGGTGGGGGTGATAGGGGACATGAGTGGGGGCCTGGTGGAGGCTGCCCCTGCACTGCTGGGGGGTGGGGGTGGTGGGAGACATGAGTGGGGGCCTGGTGGAGGGTGCCCCTGGTGGCGGGGGGGTGGGGGTGATAGGGGACATGGGTGGGTGCCTGGTGGAGGCTGCCCCTGCACTGCTGGGGGGTGGGGGTGGTGGGAGACATGAGTGGGGGCCTGGTGGAGGGTGCCCCTCGTGACTGGGGGGGTGGGGGTGGTGGGAGACATGAGTGGGGGCCTGGTGGAGGGTGCCCCTGGTGACTGGGGGGTGGGGGTGATAGGGGACATGAGTGGGTGCCTGGTGGAGGCTGCCCCTGCACTGCTGGGGGGTGGGGGTGGTGGGAGACATGAGTGGGGGCCTGGTGGAGGGTGCCCCTGGTGACTGGGGGTTGGGGGTGGTGGGAGACATGGGTGGGGGCCTGATTGAGGGTGCCCCTGGTGACTGGGGGGGTGGGGGTGGTGGGAGACATGAGTGGGGGCCTGGTGGAGGGTGCCCCTGGTGACTGGGGGGGTGGGGGTGATAGGGGACATGAGTGGGGGCCTGGTGGAGGGTGCCCCTGCACTGCTGGGGGGTGGGGGTGGTGGGAGACATGAGTGGGGGCCTGGTGGAGGGTGCCCCTGGTGGCGGGGGGGTGGGGGTGATAGGGGACATGAGTGGGTGCCTGGTGGAGGCTGCCCCTGCACTGCTGGGGGGTGGGGGTGGTGGGAGACATGAGTGGGGGCCTGGTGGAGGGTGCCCCTGGTGACTAGGGGGGTGGGGTTGGTGGGAGACATGAGTGGGGGCCTGGTGGAGGGTGCCCCTGGTGACTGGGGGGGTGGGGGTGGTGGGAGACATGGGTGGGGGCCTGGTGGAGGGTGCCCCTGGTGACTGGGGGGGTGGGGGTGGTGGGAGACATGAGTGGGGGCCTGGTGGAGGGTGCCCCTGGTGACTGGGGGGGTGGGGGTGATAGGGGACATGAGTGGGGGCCTGGTGGGGGCTGCCCCTGCACTGCTGGGGGGTGGGGGTGGTGGGAGACATGAGTGGGGGCCTGGTGGAGGGTGCCCCTGGTGACTGGGGGGGTGGGGGTGATAGGGGACATGAGTGGGGGCCTGGTGGGGGCTGCCCCTGCACTGCTGGGGGGTGGGGGTGGTGGGAGACATGAGCAGGTGTGCAGGGTAGTCCCCTGTTTTGTGGGCTGCCTGCAGGGGCCGTGGAGGGTGTACAGGGTACACCTGTGAGGACCCACCCAGCCTAATCGCGTGTGTAACTTTCCACGCACCCCTGTAATACACGTACCAAGCCAAATCGCGTGTGAGAATTCCCGCGCACCCCTGAAATACACGTACCCTGCTGAAATCGCGTGTAAAACTTCCCGCGCACCCCTGAAATGCATGCGCCCAGACTATTCGCGTGTGGAACTTCCCGCGCACCCCTGAATTACACGCGCCCAGGCTATTCGCGTGTGGAACTTCCCGCGCACCCCTGAAATACACGCGCCCAGGCTATTCGCGTGTGGAACTTCCCGCGCACCCCTGAAATACACGCGCCCAGGCTATTCGCGTGTGGAACTTCCCGCGCACCCCTGAAATACACGCGCCCAGGCTATTCGCGAGTGGAACTTCCCGCGCACCCCTGGAATACACGTAGCACGCTGGGAGACATGAGTGGGGGCCTGGTGGAGGCTGCCCCTGCACTGCTGGGGGGTGGGGGTGATAGGGGACATGAGTGTGGGCCTGGTGGAGGATGCCCCTGCACTGCTGGGGGGTGGGGGTGGTGGGTGACATGGGTTGGGGCCTGCTGGCAGGTGCCCCACAGTGCTGGGGGGTGGGGGTGGTGGGAGACATGAGTCGGGCATGAGTGGGGGCCTGGTGGAGGCTGCCCCTGGTGGCTGGGGGGTGGGGGTGGTGGGAGACATGAGTGGGGGCCTGGTGGAGGCTGCCCCTGCACTGCTGGGGGGTGGGGTGGTAGGAGACATGGGTGGGGGCCTGGTGGTGGGTGCCCCTGGTGGCTGGGGGGTGGGGGTGCAGGGGGACATGAGCAGGTGTGCAGGGTAGTCCCCTGTTTTGTGGGCTGCCTGCAGGGGCCGTGGAGGGTGTACAGGGAACACCTGTGAGGACCCACCCAGCCTAATCGCGTGTGATAATTCCCACGCACCCCTGTAATACACGTACCCAGCAAAATGGCGTGTGATAATTCCCACGCAACCCTGTAATTCACGTACCCTGCCAAATCGCGTGTGATAATTCCCGCGTACCCCTGTATTACACGTGCCCTGGACAATCGCGTGTTGAACTTCCCGCGTACCCCTGTAATACACGTTCCCTGGACTATCGCGTGTTGAACTTCCCGCGCACCCCTGAAATACACGTACCCTGGCACCCTGGCTAATCGCGTGTATAACTTCACGCGTACCCCTGATATGCACGTTACCCGCTTTGCGTTCCTTGTTTGGCAGCCCTGTAAACTGGTCCAGGGTTAGCGCAGCCCTTTGCGATGATTTAGCGATTTTGATGGCTTTTCCTTGCGCGAGGGCGTTCTTGGGGGCGTTACTGGCGCTGCTGCAGGGTCGCTGCGATACTCTGCGCCACGGCTGGTTTGGGAGCCTAAAATCCATGAATACGCTGTGCGCGGAAATCGGTTTTAGCGCACGTGCCTGGCGCAGACAATCGCACGCGGACACTCTGCGCCAGCCGCTTGCGACACTTTTCTGCGAAATTCTATGAATTACCCTGTTAATTGTTTGTGGTGTTCCCAATACTGCATATGATTCTGCCTAACAATACCCTCTTGGCAAACAACATTTTGAAGAGTTGTAGAAAGGATCAATTGACCGTGATTGGGATTTTCTCGATTCACAATTGAGCTCCTCAGGATTAACAGCAGTCGGGCCTCTCTGTGCCCCCACTAGAAATGATTAGTCAAAGGAAATCAGAACATTGCAAAGTCGACCTCGGGTACTTGCAAATAACCCCTTCGCATGTGAAAGTAGCAATGGTCGAACGTACTGCATGCAAAGAGGAGAAGATATTTGCAAATATTTCAGAGTTTAGCTAAATGTTGCCAATCAAATTCGTCTTTCGAGCACCAAAAATAGAAAGGGCATGAGAAAAATGCAAAAAAGTAAAGTTGTAATTTAGAGTTCTCAAGAAATCGTGCTCAACAGTTGCTTTGAAACCCTGGTTTCTAAAGTGAGCACACAGCTTTAGCTCTTTTTCAGGAATGGTATCCAAGTTATGTAGGTCAAACCAAACTTTGTTTTCCAACTAAGAACACGCCCTTCAAGTTCGAGCTAATGTAGTGCTTACAAGCCTTTGTGTACATGTTTCTGTTAAGCATGTGATCAAATGAGTCACGCCACAGTAGGCTGATTCACTGATACCTTTGCTTTCGTACTGGAGGGGGAATGCTTACAGCATAAAATATATTAAAAACAAATAGACCCGTTTTTTTATGGGCATAATGGTGTGTGAGAAAGGGCCAGAGTACAAGTACAGTCCAATGAAGGTCTATTTTGCTTGAACTCCTCGGAAAGCGCACAGTCAAACCAAGGCACATGTAGTGCACACATGTCCATGTCCATGAGGAGCTTTTAATAAGTAGGTTGTTATAATGTTACATCTGCCTTCATTTGAAATCTTTGAGCAATTAAACAGATGCTCTGTGTATGAGCAATGCACTCAAAAGAGCCAAGAATGTAAGCACACTATGTTCCCGGAATACATCACTTTACATTAAATACAATTCACCTTCGTAACAGCACACCTATGGTGCCCACTTTTACTGCAAAAAGGACTCATTCCTTGGATACCCAATGTATAGTTTGTGGTAACCCAGAGGACACATAGTATCATTTTCAAATCTTTTGCCCTGGATATCAAGATCTTAGCAGGTGCTACTTGGCCCTTCTCTTCACATTAAAGAGTATGTTGCATATGGAAGTGGTCGTGATATATCAGTACCACAGAGGTGAATGGCGTGTATTATATTACAACATTTCTCCATAGGGCCTGGTTAAGAAGAGCAAAATTGATATTGAGAGGTTGTGGAACGCATTTCTTATGAAGCATTGTTTTTTATTTATCTGCTGATATTATTTTCCAGTGTATATGTTTCTTCCTTGTATTCATGGAATGTAGTGATGATTGGTATATGTTGTTTATTTGTGTGCTGTATTTCAAAATTTGATCTTAATCTGAACACATGTATTGATGTTTTTATGGTACCTATTAACGAATAAAGCTTGTTAAATTAAATATGATTATTAGGTGGCAAGGTGTAATGCTGATGTTCAACAAAAGTAAAAAATAGGAGAAGAATAGCACTGATAGGAATCATTTGGGTCTTCACTTGCAATTCTTGAAATTCGTTATAATTACTAAGTAGATATATTTTGAATAGAGGGTGCTATTATGTGAGTCATTAGAATAGAGCCAATATTAAAACTGAATCTTAGGTGTCACGTCTGACCTTACAGTCTAGATTGAAAAATGTGTGTATGATAAGAGAAAGGAACGATTGCTACTCTACCTAAATAAACGTTGGCATTTTACTGCAGCAAGCAATGGTTTTAATTACGCTGCCATTTTTTCACTTTTTAAAGGAATCTTATGAATTATTCCATGAAATGAACTAAGTTCACAAAGGACATAGAATAATACAGGTTTATTTGTAAAAGTAAGCTTTTCTCAAACGAGTTCATTATGTTGAATGTTGCCAAAAGTCTGTGTGTACATTGTCATTGAAAATGAACTTGCATGATTCAATTTAGCGAAATGACCCTGCTCATTATCTTGATATAATTTAAATGTATGCACCTACGTTTTCCTATTATGAATAATGATGTAACCGCCATTTCCACTGTTAGGAGAATAAATCTAGGTGACATGAAACGGAGGTAAAATATAGGATAAACATACACACTCGGCCTCATTTTCTAATAAAGTGCAAAAACAGTGCATAGCCTTAGAACCACCACTAAGATTGCACCATGCAAAACGCCTGTTTGGCGAGCTGGTTCAGAGAAAAAAGTACGCAAAATCCAACAACGCAAAGGAAAAACTGTAGCACTGTGCATGCCCACACCAAAGCCCCAGTTTGTGCACTGGGCGCACATTGCAACGAGACAGGATCACTAAACAGGCAATTGCAGTGGTTGATTGGTGCAGTTGTACAGAATGCCTCAATAAACGTATGTATTACTTAGCAGTCGTCCTCCTTACTCATACTATTCCTCATCAGAGTACTTACACTATGAAAGTGCTCTTACTTCTGACAGAACCCTTTCCACTAAAAATGATTTAATAAATGTGTTGCCCCTCCCAGTCATTGCCTATGCTGAAAAAATACCTCACCAATCCCATAATCCACCTGTCACTACCAAAGGAGCCATGATGATCTTGCCACCAGGGAGGGAGAGGAGTGTGTCAGTACTGGGACAAGGACGAGCAGGACTAGGAGTAAGGAAGGTAGTGCAAATGCAAGGGAGGAGAAAGTGTCAGAACATGCACAAGCTTCATTAAGTTGCAAAAAAGGAGGGTGTTAATACTAGGAGGAGTAGGACTAGGAGCAATGTACGTACTCTATTAAGTATACAAAAGAGATACAAAGATCAAACGGCACCTACCTGGTTGGCAAAGGTAATACCTCCACCCCTGCATAATGGGAGCAGTGGCCATTCCATGGAGAGTCACATGCAAACCTCCCAACAAGATAGAGGGAAGTGTCGAGTCTATCCTTCACAGAGACCAACAGGAGAGGGTCAAAAAAATATGTGCAATGGGCACACATATATTCAGACCATTCAACAAGCTTATTCCAGGCAGGCTGAGGGCCCTAGCTTTGGGCAATCAAAACCCAGGGACCCCTGGGGAATCACAGAATGGCAAAGACCAACAAAGAAAGCACACCTAAGCCAACTGCCATCTCACAGAGGCATAAGGAACAACCAAGCAAGACAGGGATTTAGCAATCCCCAACACATAAAAGGGCAACAACCACAAACCTATTCCAAGAAATATACGATCAGGATTAGCCTTCCATAGTGAAAGCTCCCATACAAGAACACTATACCGACATCTGGCTAGTAGTAGTGCAAGTGTTGGACCGCACAAACGCTGAAAGGTGAACCAAAGGGATTCAAAAGGGCTGCCAGGGTTTGAAGGATGTTGAAAAGTATCTGGGCAGGTACTTCTCAAAGAAGCACGAATGAAGACAGGGGCTCCTAAGACCCTCAATCTCACTATGGACTATGACCAATAAACTATAGTCACTGGGAAGAGAAAGCCATCCTGATTAAAGGGCCAGCACTGAATTCTTCCTACTCAGTGGCTAGTGCCCCAAAATAACAAGTAATGTAGCTCACCAAACTGCATTCCACAGAGCTGAATCACAAGTGTGCTGAGGAAGCAGACATTAAAGTGGGCAGTACCAAGTGACAAAGTGCACAGTTTCAGATCCCCATCCACAACTTTCAACATGTCGCCCAAGCAGCTCCTACTTTCTACTATAGAATCTGAAAGATCTGAGGTGGGAGTCTAAGGAGGACATAGGCAAATTCAGAGAACAGGCATTGCAAAAAGACTACCCAGTGTATGAACGATCTCACCCTCAAAACTAACAGGGTAATGTTGGGGAACTGACATGGAGAACACTCAGAAAAATGTACCAGAATTTGAAACATGACACTACCATATTGCAAGACGAGGCCATCTTTCTTCAGCAGTGAGAAGGTCGGAAATGGTATTCAAACGGTGCGATGGTGGGCTCCCCAGGTGCAGCTCAGAGGGTGTCTGGGAGTGCACAAGGATCCTTCAAATGAGAAGATGGTGACTGTCTAAAACAAAATACTAGCATTTCTGGCTTTGGGGAAGAGGGCTGGCAACAGCTGGGAACCTTCTTAAGTTGTAAGTTTGGCTCCTGGTGACCTCCAGTGCTGTGCACTTTAGTTGCTCACTCTCAGTGCCAAGATCTTTTGCAGGCATAGGGTAATCCATTTACAGCCACCCACCAGCCTCAGCTTGTCTGGTGCTCAGTCCAGCTGAAACTGCAGGGATGCCTCATGCTCACAAAGCGCAGGACTGCCTTCTCTCCTAATGTTCGAGCGCTGCAGGGACTGAGTGGGAAATCACAAAGTTCACAAAGCCTTGCAGTGGGGTAACCCTATCAGGAAAACAAGAGAGCAACCCAGCTGGCCTTTCCATGGTTCACAGCACAGAAGGACAGGAAGCAAAACAAGAGGATCAAGTAATTGGACCGATCTTTATACACAGGCAGGGAGGAGGAGTGGCTAAACAAATGTTACAAATCAAAATACTTGGGAAAGGATTCTGTTAGGAGAATGACCACCTTCATATAGTAAGTACTGTGATGAGGAAGAGAGACGTGGATGTAATAGCCACACCCCGTAAAGCACTAGCTAACGACAGTCTGTGAGTGGTCCAATCATGCACGTGATCACCATAGAAACAAGGACACAAGAAAGAGTTACTGGCCAGTGTAAGTCAGCGCCATAACAAACAGGCCAAAAACACAATTCATAGTAGTAGTGTCTGTGCAGTACCTGGCTCTGAGGCAACATTGCTTACACTGAAAGATGTAGTTGGCCCAAATGTGTTGGAGTGCATGTAATTCCCAGGCTTCAGTAATAAGGTGAAGGCGCCGTGACTGAGGGAGCAGTGGATGAGTGCCACCTAGGGGATGACTGCTGCAGGAGGAAGGGTCTTGAGTACAGATGAAGAGAGGATGGACACATTCCTGTCACTGAACATAGGCAGTCAGTTGTGCAGCTGGTGACTCAAGTGGACACAGAGCAGCTAAAATATGATACATCCCATGGTATTTGTATACTCTGTGGATCGTTGCATGAGTGTGTTGTGGACACACTCCATGTAATGAGTAATGTTCCTTGAGGAATCTCCTTTTGTTGCTCTTTCTCCTATGGTGCCAATGCGCTACTGCACATTCCAGTGGACATCAGTTAACTCTGCGTAGAGTACACGCTTACCTGAGGTGGCCATGGATGGTCAAATCCTCTCTACTGATGCTGCCATTGTTGAGGATGAGGACTTCAGTGTAAGAAGCTGTGGAAGTGCAAGGCTACAGGTTGTGTTGGACCACTTTTGTATGGTGGTTCGCATTGTCCACAAAACTTTTGAACATCGATTAGCTCAGCAACTTGCAGTCATGTTACTTTCACCAAAATTGCCCCATTAAAAGAGAATGTTGGTGAGGTCTACACTGACAACCAACACTGATACCAATGCCTGTTTTCTGCCTTACCCATGGATGTGGATAACTAGGGTGGTGTGACTTATGAGAAAGTCAATTGTCACATTCATAAACAACTGCAGTTTGATCGGACACCCATGATATAGGATGTGTACTGTGTTCATGAGGAAATAAAGCGACGGTGCGTTTAATGTGTGTTGACTCTATTGTATACTGTAACTGGTTCAGAGTGTTGAGAATTGCCCCCACAGCAACACGCACCTCTCCTTCAAGGTACACGTGGCAATAAACCAGGAAAAGAATCAAACGCAATGTGCACCCATAATGAAATACAATACGCTCATCCAAGCAAAATAAATCACACCTGCCATCCATATCTTTCTTCCTTAACACATTCATGGTAGCCACACCCCCTCTCAAATACCTTATGAGATCCACCCTTTAATGCCAGAAAGGAGTCCAACTGGCTCCCTTGACAACTACCACTGTCTCAGCTCCTTTGCCTGCACTCCCTTCAGCCCCTCTGCCTTCTCTTGCCTCTCTCTCAGACACCCAGGTTGCTTACAGGGGGACCTCTGTTCCCTGCACCCCCATAAGTCTTTCAAAAATGGGAATCTGCTCCGTGATGCCATGCGCATCTATCGCTCTGCAGTCAAGCACGCCTCTGATATCTGCCACCTCCTTGAACACCTGGACCTTGATGTTCTTGCTCTTACTGAGAAATGGTTTAAGGACAGCTCTGTCAGGAGTGTTGACACACTTCTCCCTGAAGGATAAAATATCCTATCTGAGTCCAGGCTCAACAGGCCAGGAGGGGGACTTGCCCTGATATTTTCAGAGTAGATCCCTGTTCCCATCATTCCCACTTAGGCCTATTCCTACTTCACATGCCTGGTCTGCAGGCTCTCTCTCTCTCTCCGGTCTCCTATCTAACTCTGGCCACCTTCTACCAGCCGCCGGGCCTGTCCACCCTCTTCCTCTCGGAATGGGCTACCTGGCATCTTCTCTCCTTTCCTCCTCCTCCCAACTCCTCCTGTTGGGGGATCTTAACATCCATTTTGACTCTCCTGACTCTTCAGGAGTTTTCCGCAACCTATGCCAATTACTCTCTCTCTCTATTCTACCTTCTGGTCAGATGCCCACTGCTGACCACATCTTGGATGCTCTCATCTCCACAGACATCCCTCTCTCTATCCCTTTGACTACCTCACTCTCATGGACTGTTAGGGTGAATTCTCTGTTTAGGCTGAATTTCCTAACATAGTGAGTCCCCCAGCAGCTTTGCTGGATTTCTGGAGTTTGTTTTGTTCAACCGGCCAAGAGTGAGACTCTTTTTTTTCCGACTC
This sequence comes from Ambystoma mexicanum, assembly GCF_040938575.1. Classification (NCBI taxonomy): domain Eukaryota; kingdom Metazoa; phylum Chordata; class Amphibia; order Caudata; family Ambystomatidae; genus Ambystoma; species Ambystoma mexicanum. Next base: position 564,476,953 of record NC_090928.1, read on the forward strand.
TTGGACATGATTTGTGGTATTTCTTTGAATGTTAATGTGTTCGATGGGCTATGGGGTCTTTTTCCTCCATAGGGTCTCATGTGTTTTGCTATGTGTGTTACACAGCACCCTCCGTGCCATAACACTGGGGTGTCCTAGGTGACCCCCACCATAGACTCCATACCCTGGGACTGACTACTGTCTCCCAGGGCATGTAAAGTCACCATTGGCTTTACTAGACCTAAATTTACTAACAGAACCAGTACAAACCATCCTATTGTGGACGTACTGGTAGGGGTAATTCGATTACCCCTGGGTCTGTTGTTCGAGGGGGCATTGTCCCGTCCCCCCTTGTCGAGTTTTGGCTGGTGGCAGTGGATACTACTTTTTATGTCGACCGCGAATATATTCCTATGGGATTTTCCCATTGTTCGAGGCTAATACTTTTTTTCACATTAGTCTCTGACATACCGCCGGTTTATTTATTTAAACTAAATTCATCAGTCGGTATTTTCTGCCAGAACTCAGTTTGTAAAATGGCGTATGTGTTCGCCTCTGTAACTCCAAACCAAAGGTTGAGCCCTTTGTTCCACTTTTGGCGAGCTTCTGCACAGAAGCCCTCCAGAGTGGTGCCATTCTGTCTGGGTACCACAGGGGGTGTGGAAGGGGGTTTAGGCACCCTGGACTGAGTTGCCTTGCCAACCCAAGTCGCACTCTGGTGTGATTGGACAAAGTGGTGAGCCGCCCCGCGCACCACTTAGCATGTTTGATTGACAGCTAGGCTGAATGAATGGGGGTTTTCTGCATAAACACAGGGCTTTGGGGACTGGAACTTGAGAAGTCGCCACAGGACCTAAAGAATCCGACAAGGGTAAAGCTGAGCCGACCTGCAACGACGACACCTCCGGTGGAGCCCTGCTGAACCGACTCACCACTTCCCAACGACAGAGGAGATCTCCCTGCCGGAGAGTCTCCTTCCCCTGACTGGTGGGAACAACCAGTCCCTTGCTTTTTCTTCGCTTCCAGGACTTTAGTGGTTGAATTGCCCGTGCTGAGCACCCCGGCAACCGGATAGCCGCTAACCACTGTACCGCGACCAAAAGGTGGTGCCTTGTGACTGAGCACTCTGCGGCTGGTCTCTTCCCTGGTGGTGCAACGATCTTCAACTTTCCTCGATGACGAGATCCTCTCATCTTCTGGCAAAGCCCTGACTTGCATCCACCACCAGGAAAAACTGCCCCCGCTGGAGCTGTCTCTTCACTTTTAAGGTACTGTGTCCGCCTGGCTTCCCTTGTGACGGTTAGCGTGAGGTGTCTTAAATCCTTACCTTTCCCCTGGGTCGCCTCCAGACCTTCTTAAACTTTTGTTCTAAACTGGTCCGACCTTGCTGTGACATTTTGCTGCAAAGACTTGAAGTGCATTTCCATTGTGATTTCTTTTGGAACATATCGCCTTGCCTCTCTCCGAGTGGGCCTGGCCTCTGAACTTTGATCTACAGCAGACCCTGTCTTACTTGCCTTGCGTTTGTTTCATAAAAGAGTTGGTACTGAGTTGGTTTCATACCCAGCCTTTTTCTCTCCCGTTCTAACGAATATTAGAGTGCCATCTAGGTGAAAGCACTCACCTCTGTCTGCAAATATGTGGTACCATTGAACCTAGACTTGTCGAAATATTGTTAGGGGATTGATATATACTTATAGTAATTGTGATTGAAGTTGTTTGCCATATTAGTGCCAGTGTGTTTTTCATAGATGTGTTTTTAAATAAATAATTATATATCTTTACACCCAAGCTCTGATCCGTGTCTGCTTGTTCTACTGTGTAAATGGCCCTATCTTGTATACTCCAAATACTGCCTAACTCGTCTTGAGAGAAGTCTGACTGCTCAGCCACAGCTACCAGGTAAATCTGGGTGGTGCAGACTGCTACCAATTGGGTTTACTGCTAACTCCTGTAGTCTTAAACTTTTTGTAGTGGCCCCAGAGGGAACTGCACAGGTTTCTGCCTAACACTGGTGGTAGCGGTGGGATTTGTATCGAGTATACAGTTTAGAGTGCTTTTCAACACTTTAGGATAACTAACCACAAAGCTTAGCACTAAAAAGCAACTTTCCAAAAACATGTCTACTATGGAAGTTTACAGTCAAGAGTCCTTGTCAGGTGAAAATACTGAGAGTTGGAGAGCTCTCTGTAGACAAGAGAATCTTTCTGTAAGAGGCAAGAAAATAGAACTGATAGCAAGATTGCTGGGAAACCAAAGTCTGGGTACTAGTTCAGGGGAACCAACTTCTCCAGCAAATGTAGATGACAGTAATGGTGTTGATCTAAATCAAAGTTCTGATGATAGTGATGAAGAGGCTGAAGAGGAAGGAGAGGCTAATGAAACTGTCTCCCCTACCCCTCTTTCTGCCTTACCAGCTGTACCTACTGGGCATATAGCAGGTCCCACACTAAGTCCTCAAGTCCTTGAACTAGAAAAAATGAAAATAAACTTGGAATTCAGAAGGATTACTGCTCAAACTGAACAGAAACACCAAGAAATGCAACAAATTCTTAGGCTCAGAGAAATGGAGCTCAAGCATGAGTTAGAAATGAAAAAGTTGTCTGTTGAAACTGCTTCTGTCTCTGGCTCCTCTAGAAGTTCCAGTCCCAAAAGACCCCGGATGCCTAAGGAATTAATTGGTATGTATGAACCAAAGTTGGATGTGTTGGATTGGCTGAGTTTGAGTATATTCATGGGCTCCAGAACATCACAGGTAATGAGTTACTTACCTGGTTGTTCTCTAGGCTCCCCCCTGTTGCAACTGATGCGGTAATGGAGTTGGGGGAGGAGGATAGGAACGAGTATGAAAGTGTGAAACTAGCTCTGATAGCTAGATTTGGGAAGACCCCTTCCCAGTATCCTAAGAGGTTTAGAACCCTCAAAAAGTCTGATGGTACCCCTTGGGCTACCTGGGTGAGTGAATGTTTGAAAAACTTAGAGGGGTGGATTAAGGGTTACAAGGTGAACACTTATGAGGGTATGAAGAATCTTTTTATGTTGGAGTCAATTTATGATGCCTGTTCTCCTGAGCTCAGACAGCACTTGGCTGATTCAAGGGAATTGGATTCCAGGAAGCTAGCTAAGGCTGCTGACTTGTGGGTTGCCAACAGGGCTACTCATAAGGATTCTGGGGCAACTCAGAAAAAGGATCAGGGGAAGCAGCCACCCAAAGTGAATCCAGAGAATTCTAATACCTCCCATACCAAAGAGGGCCACAAACAACAACATAACCAGGGTAAGCCACCAGGGAAGTCCCAGCAGACTAGTGTCCCTTCTGGCCACAAACCAGAAGGAGGTCAGAACAAGCCACCATTCCAGAGAGCATTTGGAACATGCTATCTCTATGGGGCAACTGACCATATCAAAGGAGATCCAAAATGTAAGGGTAAACCTACTGGGATCAGCACAGTCTCCTTAGCCTTCACTCCTGAGGAGGAAGACCAAATGACTAGTGCTCACTTTGAAGTCTTTTCTGAAGAACCCTGGGTTCTTCAAGCAAGTGTATCAGTAGAGTCAATGGATCTGGTTAGTAATCAGAATAGGAGTGTGTATGACTCTATACCAGAAAACTCTAAATGTTATTACGTGGACAGTGTTCTTGTCAATGGCCAGGATACTCCTACCAGGCGAGACTCTGGGGCCAGCAGAACAGTAGTGCACGAAAGCTTTTTCAGGCCTGAGGATGTTGCTAAGGCACCCAAAGGTCCCACTAAGATGTCTAGAGGCCCTGTCCAAATGGTTCCAATTCTACCAGCCCTCATTCAGTGTAATGACATGACAGTGTTGATTCCTGTCAGTGTTCAGACTGAGGCGCCTGGGAGAGTCCTGTTGGGGAATGATCTAAAAACTCTAGGAGTAGTATCCAGTACCCCCAGGCCTCCCAGTATGGAGAAACAGAACCAAACCAAATTGGCTAGAAAGGCCAATTTAAGGAACCACTCTATCCCTGTGGGAGCCTCTACTGAGACCACCACTACAAGCCCTGGTGTTGGTAAATTGAATTCTGACCCAGGCACATTTCAGGCTAACATGTTAGGGAAATGGGAGCCCCTACCAAGCTCCATCATTGTTCCCCCAGTTATAGAGTCTGTGACTCCACCTGCTTCTGAGGAAGAGGTGGATAGACCAACTGGACCCCTAACTAGGCCTAAGAGAACTTGTAATTCTCAGTGCTGGAGGAAAACCAGAAAAGAAAAGTCTAAGGCCAAAAACCTTCAGACTGTTGGACCTTCCACAGAAGACTCCAACCCAAGTCCTAGACTTAAGGGGGAAACTCCTAAAGTAGGTAAAGGTAGATCTAAGAGGAAGGAGAAGCATGTACCTTGCTTGTCTCCATCCCCTCCAACCAAAATACCTAAAACCTCTCTCAACAGAGAGGTAGGGAAGACCTCTGGAGGCCCCTCTAGATTTAAGGAGTTTCTTTATAAGGACTCCTTGAAAAAGCCTATCATAGGTTCAGTAGTTGTATCAACTTCTGAGGGACTGGTCAACCAGATCCCCTATACATTTAAAAAGACTGATGTTCCTAGGAAGGTTTGTAGGTCATATAGCTTACAAAGGAAAACTTTTGAACCCATTGAGCACAGGTCAGGGTGTCACCACCAAAATAATGATGGTCTCTCTAGGATGTATGTCATCGACTAAAGGTATGAGATTCATCCAGGAGTGGATTAAATCCTCCTGTCCCTTAGTCTGGGGGGTGGGGGGGCGAGTGTTAGGGAGAATTCTCTGTTTAGGCTGCATTTCCTAACCTAGTGAGTCCCCCAGCAGCTTTGCTGGATTTCTGGAGTTTGTTTTTTTCATCCTGCCAAGAGTGAGACTCTTTTTTTTCACACTCTTGGACATGATTTGTGGTATTTCTTTGAATGTTAATGTGTTCGATGGGCTATGGGGTCTTTTTCCTCCATAGGATCTCATGTGTTTTGCTATGTGTGTTACACAGTTCCCTTCGTGCCGTAACACTGGGGTGTCTCTAACATACCGCCGGTTTATTTATTTAAATTAAATTCACCAGTCGGTATTTTCTGCCAGAACTCGGTTTGTAAAATGGCGTATGTGTTTGCCTCTGTAACTCCAAACCAAAGGTTGAGCCCTTTGTTCCACTTTTGGCGGGCTTCTGCACAGAAGCCCTCCAGAGGGGTGCCATTCTGTCTGGGTACCACAGGGGTGTGGGAGGGGGTTTAGGCACCCTGGACTGAGTTGCCTTGCCAACCCAAGTCGCACTCTGGTGTGATTGGCCCAAGTGGTGAGCCGCCCCGCTCACCACTTAGCATGTTTGATTGACAGCTAGGCTGAATGAATGGGGGTTTTCTGTATAAAAGCAAGGCTTTGGGGACTGGAACTTGAGAAGTCGCCACAGGACCTAAAGAATCCGACGAGGGTAAAGCTGAGCCGACCTGCAACAACGACACCTCCAGTGGAGCCCTGCTGAACCGACTCACCACTTCCCAACGACAGAGGAGATCTCCCTGCCGGAGAGTCTCCTTCTCCTGACTGATGGGAACAACCAGTCCCTTGCTTTTTCTTCGCTTCCAGGACTTTAGTGGTCGAATTCCCCGTGCAGAGCACCCCGGCAACCAGATAGCGGCTAAACACTATACCGCGACCAAAAGGTGGTGCCTTGTGACTGAGCACTCCGCGGCTGGTCTCTTCCCTGGTGGTGCAACAATCTTCAACTTTCCTCGACGACGAGATCCTCTCATTTTCTGGCACAGCCCCGACTTGCATCCACCACCAAGAACAACTGCCCCCGCCGGAGCTGTCTCTTCACTTTTAAGGTACTGTGTCCGCCTGGCTTCCCTTGTGACGGTTAGCGTGAGGTGTCTTAAATCCTTACCTTTCCCCTGTGTCACCTCCAGACCGTCTTAAACTTTTATTCTAAACTGGTCCGACCTTGCTGTGACATTTTGCTACAAAGCCTTAAAGTGCATTTCCACTCTGGTATCTTTTGGAACATATCGCCTTGCCTCTCTCCGAGTGGGCCTGGCCTCTGAACTTTGATCTACAGCAGTCCCTGCCTTACTTGCCTTGCATTTGTTTCGTAAAAGAGTTGGTACTGAGTTGGTTTCATACCCTGCCTTTTTCTCTCCCGTTCTAACGAATATTAGAGTGCCATCTAGGTGAAAGCACTCACCTCTGTCTGCAAATAAGTGGTGCCGTTGAACCTAGACTTGTCGAAATATTGTTAGGGGATTGATATATACTTATAGTAATTGTGATTGAAGTTGTTTGCCATATTAGTGCCAGTGTGTTTTTCATAGATGTGTTTTTAAATAAATAATTATATATCTTTACACCCAAGCTCTGATCCGTGTCTGCTTGTTCTACTGTGTAAATGGCCCTATTTTGTATACTCCAAATACTGCCTAACTCGTCGAGAGAAGTCTGACTGCTCAGCCACAGCTACCAGGTAAATCTGGGTGGTGCAGACTGCAACCAATTGGGTTTACTGCTAACTCCTGTAGTCTTAAACTTTTTGCAGTGGGCCCAGGGGGAACTGCACAGGTTTCTGCCTAACATGGACTGATCATTCTCTTCTCTCCTCTCACTTGAAGCTTTCTTCTCCTTTAGCACTGGCACACCCTGCACTGCCTCCCACCTTCAAGGTTATCCAACCCATAAAAAAAGGGTCAGTGGATGCCTTTGCCTCCACCTACTCTTATGCTCCTACTCTTGCAGCTGACTCCCTCCATGACACATCCCTTCTAACTTTCACCTCTCCATCTCCAATACTGTTAACATCCTTGCTCCTGTCATGATGGTCCGACTGAAGCCTGACAGAAAGTGCAACTCTTGGTATGACTCTGACTTGGCTGATCATAAACGTAAATGCAGGGCAGCAGAACAGAAATAGGGATCTTCAGGTCCACCCTCTGACAAGCTGGCCTGCTGCCATCTGCAAAGGCAATATAGACTCTGCATCTGGTCCAAGAAAAGAGTCCCTATTGAAGCCTTGCATCCAACAACATGGCCAAACATTTAAAAGTCTGTAAGGAACTGGCCAACCCCACTGCAGCCTTATTCTCTATGACACCAACCCAGGCCCTGTGCGGTGCCCTTGCTGCACACTTCTCTGCCAAAGCACAGGACATTCTGTCCTCTCTTTCCTCCGCACCCACTCATGCACCATCATATCATCTCTTGGGCCCCCCTCGGTTGACCCCACCAGACACCTTCTTCTCTCCTCCCTCTCCCCTGTCACACTTGAGGAGGTTTCCAGACAAGGCCGGTCTATGAAAGTCTCTTCCAAACAGGTGGGCCGTTGCCCCTCCTAAACCATCAAGGACAACATTGACGCTCTAGCTCCAGCCTAGGCAGACCTCTGCTATCTCTCTTTCACCAATGGAGTTTTCCCCACTTCTCTCAAGCATTCTCTTGTGCACCCTCTGCTCCAAAAAATGTCTGTTGACCCTTCTTTTCCGGCAAACTATCGCCCTATCCCTGTCACTCCTTTCCTGTGCAAACTCCTGGAGAAGTTGGCTATCTCTCAGCTTACCCTCCACACTGAATTTGTTGATTGTCTCCATCACCATAGAACATCCAGAGGCATGGAAACTGCTCTTCTAAATGCCCATAAAGACCTGCTCTCAAACCTGGACGCTAACCCTCCCTCTGTCCTCATTCATCTTGACCTCTCCTCTACTTTGAATATGGTAAACCACAACATCCTGATCTACCATTTCTGTGATACCCTGAGGATCTGACTGCCCTTCCCAGTTTGTACTTGGGTTCTTTCTCTCCGCTATCACTCTCTCTACTTGTGGTGTCCTCCAGGGGTCTAATCCATCCCCCTGGTTTTTCAAGGTCTACATGGCCACTTTGGCCCACAAGACCATTTCCTTCACCTCCAACTTTCAGTGCTATGCCTCTGTCCTAGAATGCTAGTTAATGTTGTAAGAACATTTAGAATCTTCAAGAGCTAAGAATGACTGTATTTCTCTTGTTCCCTTCCCACCTTGAAGCACTTTGAAGCACTTCACTTGTGTATAAGCGCTCTACAAATAAACCATTACAATTGCAATTACAATGTCACCTGGGATGTCAGCAGTGATGTCATCCATGATGTCATTGCTGTGGTCATAGACTGCACAACAGGGGGCACAACGTTAAGGTGGTTTCACCTGAATTTCAGGGGTTTTGTTGTGTAAAGTTCTCACCTTAACGTCCCTGCAACAAAAGCTTTTTCCTTGAATTTCAAGTTTTTTTTTATTCCATAGATTTTTCGAATACTACCAGACTACTAGCCATAGCTAGTAGCTGTGTAACTTTGGCAACAACGTGGAGAGTCTCATTTGTGACATGTTGGTCGTCCACACCAACAGCCGGAAGGTCCAAGATAAGTTTATTGTCGAAAAAGAACTGCAGTTGGAGAAAGCGATTGAGATCGCCAGGGCAGTCGAAGAAACGGCAGGAAGACGTAAGGAGCTCACGGGGGCCCAGAGTTCGGCAGAAATACAGGCAGTGGGTTACCATGCAAGAAAAGAGAGGATGGCCGCTGACACGAAAGAAGGGAGAGGGAACAGAAAAGAACCCCTAAAGTGTCACAGGTGCACCAGCACGAAACACCTGGCGTTTGACAGGGAGTGCCCAGCCAGAGACAAGGAGTGCTACATTTGCAAACGCATTGGCCATTTCTCCATCGTGTGTCGGTGGAGGAACAAGAAAGTCTCCAGCATCAATGCAGATCGCAATCCGGAGAAAGAGTCATCCTCCGAAGATGAAGGGAGACCCACTGTCATCATGGTTAACAGCACAAGAGCGAGGAGAGAGAAGCCCCACTGCGTGATCAAGATTGATGGAATAGAAACTAGGGTCATGGCAGATTCAGGGTCCGATCTAACGATCCTTCCCCTTCGCACGTACAAGGACATGGTGGGAAAGGAAAAGGTGCAAGTGCTCACAACGAAGCACAAACCTACGGTGTTTGGAGGGGCGTCAGTCGAACTACTAGGATACATCCAAGCCAAAGTGGAATTCAAAGGAAGGGGAACCACGACCAGGGTCTATTTCAGTCACGAAGGCCCAGCAGTGCTAGGGTGGGACGACCAGGACAAGCTGAAGATCAGACTGGATCCCAGCACTGAAGAACAAGTCCTGTCAGTCAGGGTGACGAGAGGACCCGTGGTCAAAAGCGACTACCCAACACTTTTCTCTGAGGAGGCGGGACACATCAGGGGTTTTCTCCACAAGATAATACTCAAAAGGAATGCCGTTCCTGTAAAGCACCGAGTGAGGCCAGTACCTGCCACGGCAAGGGCTACCCTTAGAAGTCAGCTGGAAAAGATGAAAATGGAGGGCGTTATAGAAGAAATCGAAGCATCAGAACGGCTGAGCCCCGTCGTGCTCATAAAGAAACCCCAATCACAGGAACTCAGGGTATGCATAGACTTACGCAGCTTAAACTTGGAAGTCATCACCGATAACTACCCCCTTCCAAGCATAAATGAACTCATTCTGTTAATGAAAGAAGCCAGGATATTTTCGAAACTGGACATGAGGAATGCATACCACCAAATACAGCTACATGATGAATCGAAACCCCTCACGGAATTCATCACTCCATTTGGCACATACCAATTTACCAAGATGCCATTCGGGTTGTCATCGGCAGCGTCGGCGTTCCAACGCATGATGGACGTCTTGCTGAAGAAAGTTAAAAATGTAGTGTACTTCCAGGACGAAATCCTCGTGTATGCGGAAGATGAGCAGACGCACAACGCCACGTTGAGAATTGTCTTAAACAAGCTACAAGAAGCTGGGGTGCGGTTACGCTATGAGAAATGTCTGTTCAGAGTGAAAGAAGTTGAATACTTAGGATATAAGATTTCAGAAAAAGGGATCAGTCCCAAACAGAATCTCATGCAAGCAATCATTAAAGCACCGGAACCAGTCAGCAAAGAGGAAGTAAGGTCATTTCTGGGACTGGCTGAGTACTATGCGAAGTTCATACCGAAGTTTTCCGAAACCACGGCACCCCTTCGAGAAGTACTCAAAAAGGGCTCGGAATTTGTGTGGCAAGAACCCCAAAAGACAGCGATGGTGAAGATAAAACAGCATATCGTAGAAGCACCATGCCTCCAACCGTTCAATCCCGCTTGGGAAACGGTTGTCACCACCGACGCCAGTGCCTATGGGCTGGGAGCAGTGCTCACACAAAAGAAAGGCGACACTGAACACGTTGTGGCCTTTGCATCGAAAGCATTATCAGAGGCGGAACAGAACTATTCCACCATTGAAAAGGAAATGTTGGCCTGCGCATGGGCGGTGGAGCATTTCAGGACATATGTATGGGGCACCAAATTCAAGTTGGTAACTGACCATATGCCCCTGATCCATATGCTTAGCCCGGGAGGCACAAAAGTATCCACGCCCAGATTGGCACGCATCGCAGCCAAGCTGCAAGAGTACACGTTTGAGATCCAGCATATTTCAGGCTGGAAAAATTCACAAGCCGACTGCATGTCGAGACTGCCGGAGGGTAAGGATAAAGCCACCACTTTCCTCCATGGAGAATGCATAGTGGCATCGATTATGGATGTGAGAGCGCCAGAGTACCTGGAACTCAGTGAGAGACACTGGGAAGAGGAAGATGGAAAAGACCCCACCATGGCCATGATCCGCAAATGGACAAAGGAAGGTTGGCCGAGTGAAAAGGCGTTACCCGAAGGCATGAGACCCTACTGGAAGGTGTCAGATGAACTATCGGAAACGGAGGGAATAATCATGAAGTCAGACCAGATTATTCCTCCCACAGGTATGAGAAGAATCATCCTAGGTAGAGCCCACGCGGGCCACTTGGGAAACACCATGACCCGTCGCAGAGTGAGAGAGGCCTACTGGTGGCCATCCATGGACCAGGAAATTCGATCCATGATAGAATGTTGCCATGAATGCCTCAACAGTGACAAGAGACTCAAGGTTCGCCAAGCACCCATAATACCCACAGAAACTCCAGAAGCGGTGTGGTCAAAGGTCGGCATTGACTTCATAGGACCTTTGGAAGCAATGGCACCGGAACACCGGTACGGCGTAGTACTGGTTGACTACCTATCCAAGTGGGTGGAGGCCGCGTTCGTCCCGAACATAACTACGGCAACTACTATAGAAGTACTTACAGAAATTTTTCAGAGGGAAGGTCTTCCCAAGGAAGTAGTCACTGACAATGGGGTGCAACTAGTCTCGAAAGACATGGAGGAGTTCATAAAAAGAAACAACATAAAACAAAAGAAAGCGGCCCTGTATCACCCACAAGCAAATGGGCTTGTCGAAAGGGCCAACAGGTTCATAAAAGGCGCCATCCAATTGGCGACAGCTTCGGGCATGGACCCGCTCAAAACCACCAAGGAGGCCATAGCAGCCCACAGACTCACACCAAATGGGATCACCCAAATATCCCAGTTCAAATTGTTGAGAGGGAGGAGTGGTGCATCCATGCTGATCCCACCATGGTTGTCGAAAATACGTGAGGATGATGCGGTGGACATGGCGGAAGTAGTCTGGAGAATTGAAAGCGACAAGGCACGCATGAAATCATGGAGCGATCGAAGAAGAAGAACCAAGCAGACGTCAGGCATCCGAGAGGGAGACTTGGTCAAAATCCAGTTACCGAAGAAGGATCAAAGCACAGGGTCTCGGTTTAGCCGACCCATCAGAGTGATCCACAAAGGGGCAAACCACATCCGCACGGAAGATGGGCGAGCGTGGAATTTAGAAAGAGAAGCATTATACCAGAAGAATCGAGGAGGAGCAAAGACCCCAGAGAGACCACCGCGGAAACCGAAAGGGATTTTGGAGCAGGCGAAGAAAGAGAACCAGAAAGAGACGACAGAGAGAGGGGTGAAACAGAAGTTGAACCGGAACCATTGGGTGAAGATCCTGATCAGGAGCAACAAGAGCATTTCACCCAGACTGTTGATCGTCCCAGAAGGGAACACAGAAGACCGGTGAGATATTATGACTATGTTTTACAATGAGTTTGATGTGTGTTGAAAAGGGGAGATGTGTAGAGACATCGCGAGAGCCCGCACTCTCGCGAGATCTCGCCAGTGGACCAAGTTCCGCCCCCGCGCGCTTTGCGCGCATTACGGGACGAGCGGAGGACGCAAAGGTGCGTCCTACATAGCCCTCCTGCTACGGGGCCCGCTCCTTACACGACTTGGACCCAGATCATCACGGCAGCATTCCCTCTGCCACTTTAGGCCCGTTGGCCTTTATCTTTAATGCACAAATGTTTCTGCATGCTGCACAAAGCTGTTTAACTGAATAAATACATCGTCACCAGATCAGAGGCTCCTGTCTTCATTTGAAGGTATTATACTACACATGGTCAGGGGGCACAGCCAACCATTTTAACGCACTACCAGACCACTAGCTAAGGCCTTCAACCAAGGGTGGTGGGCACGGCCACTCTACATTTTAAAACAAGTGCACATGATTTTGACCTGTTTTGATAGCAGTATTGTATTGTATAAAAGATTGCAGGCTTTGAGAACTCACAATGTTTTTAGGCTATGCGCAGTGAGATAAAATGATTTCCATGGACCACACACGTTGGTTAAGCATCGTGCTACAAGCTCTTTGTTTTATGGCTGGTCTCTTGGCGACTGTTGTGTTATATCGCATGACCCCAGATAACCATATTTAAGCAGCACGGAAAAGGGAGAAAAGACCAGGTGCAAGAATAACATATACCCAGGGAGTTTTGCCCCTCTAGAGAAAATCAAAAGCTGGCACCCATGAATGTATGCACTGTAAGTGAACATATATCTTAAAGTGAAATATACAAATGTAGTTCATTTGAACTTCCCCTTAGTGTGCAAGTGCAAGTGTGCAAGACAAAATAGCATTGGACTTTTAAAAAAAGTACTGAACACCTCGAAAACTAGCGTGAGAGAGGAAATGTTTCAAAAAATAAGCTGGCAAAGTTTAAAAGGTGCTCAACGTTTAAACCCTGCAATCTGTCATGAAATATTCCCAGGTAAACAAAATCCCAATACGAAACAAGTGCCTCTGGTCTTGTTGGTAAGCATCTGCACTGGGAACATGACAACCTGAGTAAAATCCTGGTAGCCAAATAATTGAGCAAGCTTGCCAACTTAAAAGAGGTTACATCTATCCTCTGAAAAAAAGCTCTTCACCCACTTGCGTCCTTTAGTTTTGCCCAGGAAATCAGCCACAATCAGGGGAGAATACCTGCACCAGTATCTAGGATTGCAAACTCTCTTGCCACATCCTAGGCAAATACTCATGACTTGTTTGTCCTCTCATAATTTCACCTCTTTAACCCCATGTCTAGCTTTCAACAATACTCTGCTTTATGAAGATAACTTGAAAAGTACACATTCCATAGTGTCACTAAAATATATATATATATATATATATATCCTTATTGAACTATGTTAGGCAACAAGTGTACAATTGTGGCATTATTCACCACATCTTGACTGGGAGACTACAAATACCAAAATGCAATTCAGCAAAAGGTCTCTGACCACAATACTTTGCAGGACTGACAGTAGCACAGTTTACAAACAAATACTGCAGATGCTGTGTGTTTTCTTAGTGTGTTATGAGATATTTTAAATAAAGAAAACAAACAGCAATTGGAGCTGTGGACTGTCTCCCATCCATTCACTAACTGTGACCGACCCTCTTTAGCTTCAAAGTGAGGAAGGTGCCTGTTCCCTCAGGCCACAATGTTATAAGTGGTCTTTTAAAGTATGTTAATTTGTTAGGCAACGTGGCCTGAGGGTGCAAGCTGCTACCTTGCTTTGAAGCTAAGCAGAGTCAGTCCTTGTTACTGCCTGGATGTTAGTCCCAGATGCCTATTGTGCCACTGGCCATGCCCAGTGATTTTTCACCTGCAAAGTTACCGTACATGTCAAAAAATCTTTTTACATTTTTTTAACTTTTTTTGCATAGCCGTGGGTACAAACTACAGATAACCTCGGCCATCTGTAGCCTTTTTATATATGAAATACATATAGCCGTGGTAATCTGTAATTTATTGTAGCCACAAATATCGGCAAAATGGGCAGGTAAAAAATACTTTCTTGCTCCCCCAGGCCTTCACCAGTTGTGCCCATCATTTGTGCCAGATCCCCCTATTCCCCAGATGGCCTCCTTACCTCCCCTGCCCTCCACAACACATGCTGTTTCTATGATGAAGTTTGCTTTGAGATGTTATAGCCGAGGTTAAAGAAAAGCTTTGTGTTGCATGCTTAGTCCCTAGATCCCCTTCAACTCCCAAATTTTACTTGTTGACCTTTAACCACCACCCCCACCTCTACACTAATTAAATTTGCAATTATTTTGACCTGCAAATTACTTTTTCCATGCTTTTCATTTTCAGAAATCCTCGGCAATCTCTTGCATTGAGAAAAAAAGAAGAAGGTGGCTGTTTCATTTCTAAAATACCCTGGTTTTGGTAAATTACCTGAGATATAGCTATTTATTTTTGAGAATGGGGAACCCCCTTCTTCGTCAAATATTTAAAAAACTACAGCATGGAATAACCTCATACCACAAGAAGGCACCTTTTAAATGCTTTGTCCCCAAGTTGTTTCAGACCTGCTCCAAATCCATCCAGCGGTTTGGGCTGTGCGGTTTGGCAAAAAATGACCTTATTTGTCTATGGGAAAATAAATGGGAAGTAGGCGCCAACTTTGGAAAAAAAAAATTCTTATCTTCTTAATAACTTTATTTTTTATTTTTTAACAAATCTTTACCAGGATTTAGTCCCAAATAACTTTCAAATGCATTACCTGAATCAAAAGTTATGAAACAATAGAATTTTAAGAGGTTCTTATGGTAGTCTGACGCGCCTATCGCTGCCCTATAATTCAGTGGAAAGACAGTGTTAAAGGTAAGTTATGGTTACAAGTAAAATCGAAAAACCCAAGACATTCATCAGTTATGGTAAGCTATGCAACCATAACTCATGCCATCACTGTGTACTGCACAATCTCAATCCCCATATGTACAGAATCAAATCACAAACTTGTCTTCAAATTTAGATGAACTTAGCAATGACTTTAAAGAACTTTGTTTTTATATTAAAAATCACGTCATTAGAAATCTTGATTATGACTGCCCTACTTGTACGCGTCCTCTTTTCCCCCAGCAATCACCTCAATCATTACCAGAAAGTTTTTTGTGTTTTTGTTTTTTCTGTGATATTCCCACTAACAGATTCTTTACTAAATATTTCCCAGGTTCTCTTTTCATCTTGTTCATGAAAACTGTTTCAAGGCATTCTGAACATTGGAAAGAAAAATCTAATTTCCAACATCAGTCACAGGAACTTCATCCCTAAAAAATATTCACACCATCAAACTTTATGTTCTCATTGTGGAAAGATGTCATTTCTGCATCTTGTAAAAGAGCACATACAGCTTTATTAACATTCCACCTGGTTTTTTCCATTTGTGGACAAACAAGTTTGAATGCTTCCACATTTGCCTTTGAGGAATTTGTGAAAAAATAATCTTCCCAGCTGGAAACAATTCCATTAGACTTTTAGCCGTGTCCTTCATGGCAAACTCCAACAACAGTCCAGTCACATACCCCAACCTATTACCTCCACAATGAATTATAAGAATGTCAGGATGTTTAAACTGAACCATATTCTCACACAATGGTAATGATCCTGCCCAGTTTCATCCTCAAACTCCATATGAGGAAACATCCACTTCTTTCAGTCCAGGATTAGCAGAGATGTCACGGTGCTCGGTGTAAACCTTTAACCAGTGTTCCCATGAATCTCCCAGCATCCACTCACTCTGCTTCTTCAAAGCCATAGCCATCTTTCCACCACTTAACTTCACACAACTAAGAAAAAACTTGCTACCATGTACTCATGTACACGTCAACACCTCCTCCACAACCACAAAAATTGATTGGCTAATCCCTGATGTCGTGACTGTCTGCAGACTTTCGCCACTGTCCGTGGTCTCTGCAGACCTATTTCCATGCTAGGCATCCTTTTGGATGAAATGGAAGTCTGCAGACTATCACGGATGTCAGAGTACACCATTGCACAGGGCGGCGCTTCTACTCTTTCTACTTTCATGCTTGTAACACTACTTCATCGGCTACTTTCAAACAGTCACACACACATCCACTAATCACACCCAAAAACTCTACATGTAACCCTGCCACTTCAGTTCAACACTTTGGATGTACATTTCAACTCTCAGAGTACACGTCTCCTGTCATTCACAGCTTCCTGCATCAAAAACTACATTGAAACTCTCCAAGATTTCTATTTGCACATTCAACAATATGTATATCTAACAAAACATACTACAGGTATGCTTTTATTTTTCAAAGTAATATTTTTCAACACTATTATTAATATATATATTTATTGTATTAGTTGTTTTGTTTCAACTTTTTTTTACAAATTCTGCTAGAGATGGATGCTTATGTTCGACACCTTTATTTTCATTTGCTCTAATTTTGCGTTGCTTTCTGCAGAGTTGTCTTTTGGTAGGCATTCTTTAGGGTCTGTTGAAAAAAATAAAGAAAATATGGGTTGGGGTGTTCTGGAATGTATGTGTGCTGTGTGCATGAGTGTTTGAGTAAGATGATAAAGATGTATGTAATGGTGTGTGATTGTGCATTGGGAACTAAAACTAGTAAGGATAGGTATTCTTGAATTTATGTGTCACTAAACTGGGGTTCAGATGACAAAAAAAAAGTAAGCTAGTGGTGTGGAAAAGTACAAATAGTAAATCTAATGTATACAATTAAAACAGTTGTTTGTTCTATAATGAAAATTGTAGTGGTTCAGTTGGCTAATTTGTGTGTCCAAAAATAGAAATGTGTGGGCCATTCTGGTTGTAAATTGCTGTTTACGACATGGACATTTTTGGACAAAATGGTACAAAATCTCTATTTTAAGAAACCAAAATAGCTGGTATTAAAGTTATAGTATATTTGATTAATAATATAAATATTATGGTGATATTCTACTTACTTTTTTTTTTTAAATTAACAGGTAACAGGTAACTTCTTAGTTTTTCTTTCTTCTTCGAATTCGGCTGCTTCTTTTCAGGAAACTGGTCTTCACTGCAACTGTAAAAGCTTCAAATTAGTAACTTTGTTTGTATATAGCACTGTTTTTAATTTAGATATTGATTTTTTTAATTGAAATCCTCAGTGCATTCTGTAAAACCATTAAACTAATTTATTTACATAAGATACATTGCATCAGTTCAGTACATATGATATGTTCTTAATGAACAAATTGTATTGAATGACTAACTGTAGCAAAAATAAAATATCTTTACTATGTCTTGTGAAATTTATAATATATTAGTGAATACCACTATTTCTGTAAGTAAACTGTTCTAGGTAATAGCGCCTCAATGTCATGTCTAATTTAAAGTAATTAAGTAAATAAATAAATAAAAACAAAAAATATGAGTATAGTATTTTTATAAAGGTTTAAACATAGATTGTGTTTGCATGCAATTTTGTTTGAATACATGTAGTCTATATATTTCATTTAAAAAATGTTAGTTTAACATGATTTGAGTGTGTGTGTATAAAGAAAGTAAAAAGTATAAAGATGTATAAGTGATAGTTGATTTTAGGAAATTGAAAAAAGTACAGTAAATTCATTTTACAGATTTTACAAGGTAAAAGTCTGTTTGAAAATGTGTTCATCTATCATAGCTCTCAACTCACATGCTTTTGGCGGGTGTCACACGCCTTGTAAAGGGCAGACTCACCCGCCAAGCCTCCTGCACGCCCATTCATTCCAATGGGCGTCTCACCCGCCAAAAACAAAATCGGGTGATTTCACCCGCCTGTAAAACAAAAATGGTTGAGAGCTATGTCATCTACTATACAGAAAATATGCATACCTGAAGTTTGTGTTCATGCATATGCATATGCATGGAGCTGCAAGTAGAAATCTTGAAGACTTGTACAGTATTTGTGGTAGATGCTGCTTGCCAATGATATGACACTTGTACTCAGAGAGATTCAGAGTACATTTGCAGTGCTGATCTATGATGATGCAGTTAGATGTAGAGGTCTTGAATGTGATTGGTTTGGTGCATGGTCATATGATTTTTGAGATACATCCAATGAGGGAATGGCAGAGAGAGTGTAGTGGAAATGGTAGAAAGGCTGTTCATGTTACGATATGTCCGCGGACATGGCGGTAGTTCCCGGACATCGGGAGTTACATCCAGGGATTTTTGGGTTCAGAAGTCATGTAAATGAGAATAATCACTGAAAGGGATTGGTCAGGAAAGTTTGGTGGGTGTGTTGTGCCAGGAGAGATTTTCTGAGATACTCTTTTTGCTGAGAGAACAAAAGATAGCTATGGCTGTGTGTTTCAGAAAACAGATTGTTTGGATTTTAGGAGATTTGTGGACACATTGGTTGAAGGTGCATGCAGAAAGCTGTGGAGTAGCTATAGATCTGGGATTCCCACATGTGGAAGTACACTTGCATGGAGTACGTGGAATGAAGTGGTTGGATTTGCTACCTCTCTGTGCTACTTTGGAGACGGAGCAACATCCAGACATAATTGTAATTCATTGTGGAGGGAACAGATTAGAGCATGTGACTGGAATTTCTTTGCAATTTGCTATGAAAGAAGGACTGAGGAAGGTTATGGACATGTTTCCTAATTCTCAAGTGATATTTTCACGGATTGCGCAGAGACAAATGTGGCTTCGTTCTTCTTCATTTGGTCCACAAATGGAAAAAGCAAGGCGCAATGTTAATAAGGCTGTTTGTGGCTTTCTAAGAGATTTTGGCATGTCTTCTTTTCACAATGAAAATATTATATTTTGTAGTACATACATATTTTGCAGAGATGGAGTCCATCTTACTTATGCTGGCAATCAGATTTTTCTGAGAAATGTACAAAATGCATTGCGACCTTTTTTGGAATTACAACAACGATTTTGAAGTAGATGTTAAGCATTTACAATTTTTGACTTACAAACACCACCCAAAGGCTCTTTTGAGAGCCACCACTTCTTTCCAGAGAAAATTACAATGTTTGTGATGGAGTAGTAACCCAATTTTTTTAATGTTCGCGAACTGTCCACGGACTTCTAAAAAATACAAAGAGCCCTGCTTCATTTATTTTCACTTCTATTTTTTAACTGGGAAAGGCGGCTCTGAAAAGAGCCTTATTTTTTTTTGATTTTTGTAATTTTGTATTTTTTTTGGTTTTTCAGACACAACACACTAGGAGAGGAGGGTAAAGGAGGGTAAAGGGGGGGCACCAACCACAGGGATAAGAAAGGGCGAGCTGAGAGAGGAAGATGTAGAATGGGTTTTATTTGGGTAGTGAGCAGGTCTTCTCGTGCTCTGAGACGATAGTCTCAAAAGCACTCCGAAGTCGCTCCCCCCTGCAGAGTACTGTGTCACAGTACATACATACAACTGTGACCCTCGAAAGGTAAGGGTCATCAGCATTCTGTATGGTCTGTGAGGCAGCTTGAGAAAGACGCTGTCCCACAGAGATGGTCCTTGTGGTGACAGGATCAGAAACAGAGGATGAAGTAGAGGAAATCAACCTGCTACGTTCTTCACAAGGTACAACCCTGCGAATAGCCCCAGAGTGAAATGACCTCAGGTGTCGCTTCATAGTAGTGGTCCCAAAGCTGTAGTTACCGTGCTTCCCGCGACTGAGTATCATTTTGCACTCATTGCAGGTAACATGGTACGCACAAGCCTTAGGACCATTCCCATGAATGGTAATCAACCGCCACACCCAAGACTCACGCCTAGTGCGGGTAGTAGGGATTTCCTCTACCTCATTCTCATCATCCTCTTCTTCCTCCTCCGCATCCTCAGTCCTGTTCCCCTCTTCAGGCCCTTGGGGAGGTGGTGGTGGTGGAGGGGGTGGTGGTGGTGCTGAAGCAGGTGCAGCACCAAGTGGCAGTTCAGCAGCCAAGGATGCCATGTCGATGATGGTGTAGTCTGCAGGTGGCAGCAAAAATCACTGTGTTCTGAAGAATAGCCAGAAACACAATGGGAATAAGCTCTTGGGCGTGGTCTTTTATAGGGGTGCTTGTGCGCGGTCCGCGGACATGCGCACTGTGCGCGGACAGATTGAACAGAAAAAAAGGATCGGAAAGTTTCAAAAGGTATAGAAACTCAAGATTGCTATGTGGGACTTGTGGCATGGTGAGATTTTATTGAAAAATATTATGGATTAACTGAAAATGTACTTTTAAATTGTTCGGGGACACGAACAGTGTCCGCATTTCAGGACACACGATGAGCGTGGGCGCGGTCATATGATCTGTTTGCGAACTAGTCTGCGAAGGAAGCGCCTGTCCGCGGGACACCAAGTGCACGGAGATTGGTTAGCGCATGCGCATTGATGTCCTATGGACACTGTTTGGGTTCTGAAGTAATTAAAAGTGCGTCACACGTGAAACGAACATTTCGGGACACCGCGTGTGTTCTTAGAACAGTTTAAACTTGGTAGCGAACAGTAAGGACAGATATAGTGTTCTTTATGTACGAACATTTCAGGACACCAATTGTGTTCTTAGAACACTTTCAATTGGGTAGCGAACACTACGAACAGTAGTACTGTTGTTCAGGACACATCATTTTCGTTTATTTACGAACATTTCAGGACACCAATTGTGTTCTTAGGACAGTTTTAAGTTGATAGCGAACATTACGGACAGATATAGTGTTCTTTAGAACACTTTAATTTTTGTTTCTTTAGGAACATTTCAGGACACTACGAGTGTTCTTAGAACATTTTGAACTTGCATGAGAACATTACGGACAGATGTAGTGTCCTCAGGACAGTTACATTTTCGTTTGTTTACGAACATTTCCGAACAACCGAACTGAAAGTAATTACAACACAATATAAGAAAAGTAACTTTATTTCATATATATATATACAATTTTGACTGGGAAGGTGGGGCAGAAACGGAAACAAAAACAGGAGAATTAGGGATTTCTAGATAACTGGGATCAGGTGAAGAAGGGAAGGAAATGTCATCGAAACGCTTTGGTCCATAGACAGGGTTTGGGGTTAACTGCGTGGGATAGGGCGAGGGGGGACAAGTGCAGGTTGGACAATGGTGTGCTGTTGGGGGTTTCACATAATTTTCCACAAAGTTTTTCAAATCCATAACATTTTGCATAAGGTCGTCCATTTTTTGATGAATCTGCTGTAGAGTGATATCCTCTGATTGTTGTTGTGAGATGCTTGGAATTTTTGTATGGTCTGTAATAAAAAAAAAATGTATATGTTAAATGTATACAACATAATATTTATTAATTGGTTTATATAGTAAAGTGTGTACCATTAGGTGGACTATTTTCTAACATTTCCTCTCGTGGGAAATGCTCCTCTAGCCGGTCGAGAGTACTACACATTTCTGTGAGAAAACAAAAAAGTAATATGTTTTTTTTTTCTAATATAGAAAGTTTATAAATATATGAGTAAAAAGAAGTGCACTTACTATGTCTGGTGAGATATGTAATCAGTAGTGTATACGTCTGGTCTTGCTGTTGGTTGTGGAGCGTCTGTGAGGTAATTATGGTGGAAGCCACTTTATCTTCTTTTGGTATATTCCTTTTTAAAACATATTGGCCCTCATTCCGTGTTAGGACTACACCATGGAGTAAATAGCTCCATGGTTGGCAACCATGGAGCTATTTACTCCATGGAATACCGGCATGGTGAATGGAGTAATTTCCGTTCCATTCCAAGGTTGGATGGACCGGTAATTCCCCATTCACCATAGCCCTTCCCCATCCCCATTTCTGCCCCCATAGGGCTCAATGGGAATGGGGAAGGAGGTAATTACGGCACCGTAAATTACGGTGCCGTAATTTACTCCAAGGTCACTTTGCGGGTCCCGTAATTTACTCCTGCTAAAAGCAGGAGGTAAAGAGGGACCCGCAAAGGGAACTCGGAATACAGAGGTAAGGGATTACCGCCATTGGTGCCCTTACAGGCGCCTGTAATCCCTAACCTCCAACCTCGGAATTACCATCATTGTATTTACATGAATGGTTAGTGTGTTAAATATATGGGTAACATTTTTTAAGTATTACTACATATACTTTGTATGTGTGCTGCTTTGTGAATTTGTTAAATGTTCCTATGTTATGATATAACTATTACACATACCTCCCTTAGAAGCGTCTTCAGAACACCACCATCTTGTTTATTTGGGAACATTTCAGGACACCGCAAGTGTTCTTAGGAAACATTCAACTTGACAAAGAACAATACGGACAGCGTCCTCAGGACACCCCCTATGAACACTCCCCGGACACCGCAAGTGTTCTTAGAAGCGTCTTCAGAACACCCCCATTTTGTTTATTTGCGAACATTTCAGTACACCACGAGTGTTCTTAGGACACATTCAACTTGACAGAGAACAATACGGACAGCGTCCTCAGGACACCCCCTACGAACACTCCCCGGACACCGCGAGTGTTCTTAGAAGCGTCTTCAGAACACCCCCATTTTGTTTATTTGCGAACATTTCAGGACACCGTGAGTGTTCTTAGGACACATTCAACTTGACAGAGAACAATACGGACAGCGTCCTCAGGACACCCCCTACGAACACTCCCCGGACACCGCGAGTGTTCTTAGAAGCGTCTTCAGAACACCCCCATTTTGTTTATTTGCGAACATTTCAGGACACCGCGAGTGTTCTTAGAACACATTCAACTTGACAGAGAACAATACGGACAGCGGCCTCAGAACAACCCCTACAAACATTTCAGGACACCGGGACTGTTCTCAAAAACGTCTTCAGAACACCCCCATTTTGTTTATTTGCGAACATTTCAGGACACCGCGCGTGTTCTTAGAACACATTCAACTTGACAGAGAACAATACAGACAGCGTCCTCAGGACACCACCTAGGAACACTCCCCGAACACCGCGAGTGTTCTTAGAACAGTTTCACTTTGCTTGCGAACAAAACAGACACATATTGACTCCTTAGAACACCCCCTAGTCAGTTTATTTAGAACATTTCAGAACACCCGTGATGGCCGCAAACAAATCGAACACAAAAAGAACATCTAACACATAAAAAACACAACTTTCATCCTATCTCATACACTCCCACCCTCCCCAAACACTCCTACACACCAACACACTCTACAAAATACACATTTTGAACAAAGTTTCACCACGCTGTCCAGGGACGTCCACGAATCCAATATGGCGGGCGCTACCGAAAAATCTGACGCGCTTCACGCTCCACGCTGTCCAATCAGCGAACACTTTGCATGTCCGCGAACATCACGCAAGACGATTGGGCAATCAGGACACTTTCCGCGGAGCGAACAGGGAAGTGTATCCGCAAACCGAACACAGATATCACTAATTTTTTTTTACCTACTTTTTGGTCATTTTAAAAAAAACTACTGGACGGATTTTCACCAAATTTGCAAAAGCACGCTTTCAGGACCAAGCCACTGCTCCTGGTCCAAATTTGGTGGAAATCAGTCCAGCGGTTTGGGCTGTATGTGCGAGCAACATTTTTTTCCCAATCACTCTATGGAGAGTGAGTATAATGTATACAAATATGAGCATATAGAGGGAAGGTAGAGTAATAAAAATAAAACTATGAGAAAGTGCTGATAACCATAATGATTATCTTCATGCACAGAAATGATTGCTCTCTTTCAAGCCTGTATCTTCCGCTATGTACATGTTTCATATGATGTGACAGGACCCTAACTCTACAAATATAGTACCTTTTCAATTTTTACTTCCTGACTGTTACTGAAGAAAACTATGTGGCTTCGATATGTCAGTAAAGGATAAAAAGCCATGTGATGTCATCAGTTATGTCATCAATGACATTTGTGATGTCATCTTTGATGTCCTGGGTGTTAGTGTTAGCAGTGCACGGTGGCGTGAGTTATGGTTCCTTATGTTACCATAACTGTCGAATTTCAGGAGTTTTTCGGTTTTACTTTGAGCCATAACATCCCTTTAACAAAGTTTTTTCACTGAATTTCATAGGTTTTTAATAGCGCAACTTAACCATAACGTCCCTTTAACAAAGTTTTTTTAATATCACGCAAACAATATACAAACATGGCGTGCAAAAACCAACTTCTACAGATGGCTTTACACAGAATGTTGCAAAGTAAGAATTTATGCTCGTTCACAGTGAAGGTCAGCTGCTTCCACAACTTCTACAGATGGCTTTACACAGAATGTTGCAAAGTAAGAATTTATGCTCGTTCACAGTGAAGGTCAGCTGCTTCCATTTTTTTCTCGGGCCCCGGAGAGGCTCACGAAGCGGACTATAAAGTTGTATTGTGTTTTGACCTTGACAGACAGAGATTGTGATGAAAGACTTCTCTTGAAGGAGTGTTGCTAAAACGTAAGAGAAGATAAAGATGAAATTTCTGAAACGAAACCACTTTTACATATTATATCACTATACGAAAGATCGTTGGCACACGCAGAGTCGTATTTTGGGACTGCACCACTCGTAGACAATGGAAATTGCAATTGTACTGTAAGTAACCCTTTAGATTACTTTATCCCAAATATAATTACAATAGCGTAGCATTAAAGACCGCTCAAGTTGAACTTGTTTGTTGAAAGTGGCATAATGTTTTCTACCGCGCACTATTCCCGCCAAATTGATCCCCTGTCGTTTAGAGGGCTCTGAAAAAGGCAGACGACACAGGGTGGGTTAATAGAAATAATTTAACCGGTCTATAGACGGTCAAGCGCTCTACTCGCTGTGCCACTTCACTGTAGCCTGTCAAGTGGCACAGCGAGTACAGCGCTCGCTTTGACATCCGTGCACAGCTTGCTAACGCAAGTTTGAATCCCGGCAAGGCGAAACTCAGCCTTTCATCCTTCTGTGGTCAATAAATGAGCACCACACACCGTGGTTAATAATAAGCACCGCTTACATACCTCACGGTTCTTAGCGCTATATGAATGGGAAAATATTATTATTTTATTATTAACATACACTGTTGCACTATCTTCGATAGCAAATAGTTTCACGCCCAAATAAATAAAATGATGATTTTTAATGAAGATCGGCTGGTGAGACTAATTTATGTTTTTTAACACAGGTACGTGGCCCCATTTTGTTTATGTCACGATTTACAGACTCCAGCGGATGGGGTCTTCAACTACCAGGTGCAAGTCTAAATATGCAACTTCATGACCCTCACCATTTTATGGGACAATTGCCAAGGACCAATATGCCCTTACGCAGTACTAGCGGCTACAAACAACATACCAACCAATAGTCTGGTCTAATGGCTCGTTGTTGGAGCAACCTTCCGATTATCAGAGCGACCATTTACTGCTTTTATCATAAACCAACAGCCTATCTACCGCAAAGGAACAACGCGTGTTTCCAAATAAACTTTTGCTGATCGACAGCAGAGACAATAGCAAATCGCTGAATATTCACTAAACATTTCATGTGAAATAAATGTACTTTACCAAATGTACAATCCTGCTGTTTACTTTTAAACCACAGTTTCATATTCCGAATTGTGGCGCACTGAGTTGTAAGCTGATCAAACACTCTCTGTACCGCAAAGCAACATCGCGTGTCTCAACATGAACTTTTGCGGATCGACAACAAAGACACATGCAAATTGCTGAATATTCTCTAAACATTTGATGTCAAATAAATGTACTTTACAACATTTACAATCTTGCTCTTTGCTTTTAAATCACAGTTTCATATTCCGAATTGTGGCGTGCTGTGTTGTGACATAATGTGTGTTGTCTTCTGGGTTCTGTGTAAAGTCGCGTAGTGCTGGAGACGACTGGGCGCGTTTCATTACGCACCCTGTAACGTCACGGAGAAAGGTGGGGAATATTAATGCTTTGATAATATCAGGTTTAGGGGCGGGAGATATGATTTAGTGTCGCAAAAGCAAGTCAGCCAGGTCAATAGCGCCAGTCATAGGATTATCACATAATGTCGGCGCACACCAGCCGGATTTATCGTTTCTTTAGTGGACAAAAAGTCGGTTGACGCCCCTAGGAAATTGTACTATTAGCGAACAAAAGGAGTGCTCTTAAAACACTTTCACCCTGACAACAAACAATACAAACAACGTTCTCAGAACACCCCCATTTTGTGTAATTGCAACCATTTCGGGACACTGCGAGTGTTCTTAGAACACATTCAACTAGACAGATTACAATATGGACAGCGTCCTGAGGACACCCCCAGTTTGTGTATTTACGAACAATTAAGTACACCGCGAGTGTTCATAGCTCATTTTTACCTTCCTTGCGAACAAACATGACACATACTCTGTCCTCTAAACACCCCACCATTTAGTTTATTTACAAAATGTCAGAACAGCCATGTTCTCCGCGGACAAATCAAACGCAACAAAAAGGTCTAGCACATAAAAAAACAAAACATTGAACCTATCTCATACTCCCCAACCCTCCCCAAACACCAACACACGGCACTAAATACAATTTTTTATCCACGTTTCACTGCGCTGTACGTGGTGGACTGCAAATACAAGATGGCGGGCGCCACAGAAAATCTGACGCGCTCCACGCCCCTCACCGTCCAATCAGCGAACACGTTGCATGTCCGCGGACATGACGCAAGCCCATGGGCCAATCGGGGTGCTGTCCGCGGAGCGAACAGGGAAGTCCGTCCGCGAAGCGAACACAGATATCACAAATTTTTTTGCCTTACATTTTGGTCATTTTTAAAAAAACTACTGGACAGATTTACACCAAATTTACAAAAGCACGCTTTTGGGACCAGGCCGCCGCTCCTGCCGCAAATTTGGTGTAAATCCGTCCAGTGGTTCGGGCTGTAGCCGTGCGCAAAGTTTTTTCCCATTCAGTCTATGGGAAAAAAAAAGTTTTGGGACCCCCCCTATAACTTTTCCCCCCTGGACGAATCCTCACCAAACTTTGCAAAAAAATTCAGAGTGACCCAACTACTTTTTTTGCAAAGTTTGGTGAGGATCCGTCCAGGGAGAGCGAAGTTATAAACCGCCCAAAAAGTGCTCTTCCTATGGAAACAGCAACTTAACCATAACTACATGGCCACTACCATGGCCATGTAATATATATATATATATATATATATACAGGGTTCATGCTACTTACCCTGTAATAAGCATCTCAATAAGCATATTCTCTTTTTTTAACCACTACTATCAAATGCCATGTATTGCAACATTCTGCACCTGGTCACATCAAGTGTCAGTTACTTACATGTACTGCCAACATATTGGACTACTTCACACCTAATGCCACTTATCAATGTTCTACAAATCCTTCCCAACTTCATTTCCCTTACATGTAGAACAAAGTTACAAACACTGCACCTCTACATGCATGTATGCATTTTGTTTATTTTCATAAAAATGCTCATAAAATGTTTTTATTTCTAAAACAGCATTTTTGCTTATTTATAAATATCATATTTTCCAACCTTTGCCATTACAACCCTTACAGTGCCACCATTTTCCACCTGCTCACATATATATGTATAGTGCCACTGTATGTAAATATGTTTCCCCTTTCAATACATACCTACTGCAAACATGAAAATGAAAAAAATGCAGCAATTTTCCTTACATACAAAAGACTACTCTTCTCCAACCACTCTACTACATCATACTACATACTAACAGCCTACATTTCTGCAACTGCAACATTCCACAGTTTGACCACTAGGCCACACTACAACATATTACATATCCACTGCACCACAACAAGTGCACTTTCATACTAAAAGCACAAGGACAACAATTGCCCTACTGCAAAGTTGTCATGAATTTTTACATCAAGTCAAACATTGCTGTACAGCTAATACCATTCCATATTAGCCTTAGTGCAAACCTTCCTGTGCTGCAACAGTTAACTGAATTGTATACACTCTTTTTCCAATAATTGGTCTTACCTTAATACATAACAACATTTCTTAGTGAAACTATTTCAACATTATCACATATACTAACTAACTTTCTTTTACAATTACAGGAAAAATGAAGATTGATAAAGATAGTTACTGAACAAAGGAAACTCTTCACATCGTAAAAAGTGAAAATATTAATATAGCATGAATATCTCTATAATTGTATTAATTTACTTTCACTATATATTAGCCTAAAGTATTCTTTTCTACTCAACAATATTGTATTTCACTCTTACTAATTCTATTGCAGCATTCACACTCTTTCTAATCCCATCTGTACATTGATTTTTATTCAATACACCACCAATTCCTTACTGCCTAACAACACACCCATCTCTTATCAACTACTATGTCAGTCTAGAAATACGGATACCTCTACTTTGAGACCGCAAACGCATTTTGGTGGCCGTGGGCCAACCGTCTCATGCATGATATGACAAAATATAGGTTTTCGAATTTGCCAATGAACGGCCATTTTGATGTAACAAGAATCGCCATTTTGTTTTCTAACCATTGCTCATTGCTTTCTGTTCCTATTGCCTCGCAGTATATTTTCCGCTTAGACTGCTTGACTGTGAAACATTGTTGTCTGTATGTGAAAAGGACAAGGCCGCAGGGCCGTGATGATAACAAGAGTTCGCTGAAACACAAACATAGGTAGCGCCAGGAAGAATGCCCGGCTCCCTCCCGAATGTAGCCTTGAAGCAGAGCTGCAGGGCATTTAATCATCTCACAGCTGCCAGCCAGTCTCGTTATATGGCAGAATATGTTAGAATAATACTGCTAAAGGCTTGAATTATGCTTTTCTTACGGCCCCCCTTTGCTGAGCCCGCTAGAGCATGTCGGCTCCCAGGACGCGAATAGCACCTGATAGATAGCAAGGTCCGGAATGCAACTCCCCCCCCGTATGTAGTTCGCTTCCAAGAACAGAAGCGCTGTGTTCTATTCAATAACCGAAAGATGCCTTCGCACTCACAAATTGCAAATTGTTACTAGAATAGATGTTTGAAGGTGTCATAGTGGTCGGAGATGTCCATCATCACACCAAGTTCAAAGAAACCCAATAAAGGGGGGTGTTAAACATGTCATAGCTGATTGTTTGATATGCATTTTGTATATATGTAACTGATGTACGTAATTCGCTCTCTTGCATCCCTCGAGGTCTAGAGATACACGTCGCGGGGCGTGAGACCGAGTTGGCCAACTGAGACTTTTGCTTTGCAATAAAACCCTAGCTTTGGGAATACAACCTCGTGTCTGGCGTCTCTATCGTGTGTGGTGACTCACCTTGTTTCCATAGACGTCAGGGTCCCCCAGGGCCCCTTTCAAGATGGCACCCAAATAGGGACCCTCCCCCACTTGTACCATCGCGCAATGTTGTTATTGAGAAAGGCAGAGAACAGCGAAGACGGGACGATCGAGCCGGGATCAAGAGGTGTTCGGGGCACCCTGTAAAAGTGATGAGAGACTCCTTTGCAGATCTGCACACATCTGATCCCTGATCGACTTGCCTGGCTAGAGAACAAGGAGGCGGGGGTCCCGAAACGAGGCGGACACAACGTCCTTTGGTGCGTCAGTATACAGACGACTTGATTTATCAGGTGAGTCATTCCCTGATTCAAAGCATCCTGATATTGGTTGAGAGTTGACTTTGCAAAATCAAACGCCCTAGGTAAGGTTGATTAACCAGGGGGAATGTTGAAACATGCCTGGGGTATTGTCCACCCTAGCAGGGTTTTTCCGCTGTGGTAGACAATCTTTGGAAGATGGCGAAATTGCACCACCTGGGGGAACGCCGGCGTATGAGATGTATGTGAAGTATGGAGTGGGGGCGATAATATTCTGTGAGACTTGGCATAGGCAAACCAGAAAGCAACAAGACCATCAGTGGCCGATTAATGGTAGTTTTGAGATAGCAAGGATAGATAACGTGGAAAGGGTGTTGATAAGAAAGAAAGCAAGTCCTGCAGCATTTGAGACTATTAAAGACTGGAGAAAGGAAGCAATGCTCCAAATTAAAAGCAGAGCAAAGCATGCGCGCAGGCATAAATCGAAAGGTGAAGTAGCGGAAGAAAAAGAAGAGGAGGAGTGAACTGAGAGTCTAAGAAGGGCAGGTGGGCGTGACCAGTTGAATATAGAAAAGATATACCCACAACAAGAATTACACATAGCAGATGAATTGATAGAAAATATATTGACCCATACAAAACAAGGCCCAAGATCAGAAGTAAGACCAGACACATCAGTAGCTATTGCCCAGACCCCGCCCGTAGCTCAAGCTCCCCCTCCGGTAGCTCAAGCCCTCCGAAAACCACAGACCGCGCGCGTAACACTTCCTATTAGTCAACCAGGCCTACAACAGACACTCCCTGTTCTCATTGTCCCATCCGCACCTCCCGCCTCAGGCACAGAGTCGGCACGTCTGTTCCTCCCGGGGTTGAAGTTGAAAACACGGGGGCAAGAGGCGGGACTGACCAACGGGGGTGCACGAGGGTAACCCGCAGCGCAATCAGCAAAGAAAGGAAAGTGGAATTGCAGCAACAGGCAGAGATGTATATAGACGGGAATGATGGAACGGCAACATTGGCTTCAATATATGACTTCCGTAGAAGCAACGAAAGACAGGTAGTGTTGGAATGCATGGGTGAATATTTGGTGGAGAAATGGAAACAGCTAATTGGGAAATTACCACTGCAGCGATTGTTAGATTTGAATGCATTAGCACGCTGTAGGTAGAGGGATGAAGAAGTGAGAGAACATGTATATAGACTTTTTGAGCTTAGAGATGAATTAGATAATGATTATGTTGAAACGTTTACTGCACCTGTCAAAGTGTTTGCTACTCCTGCATACAGGAGTAGGGATATCGGGAGACCTGGGAAGGGGGAAAAGGGGTTGCATAATAAACGGCAGCAATTACCATCGCTGGTGCAGAAGGAGATGGTGAACGAATTATCGTTGCTAAAACAGGTGAGGGCAGACTTGAAAGAATGTCTAATTAGAACACAGGTACTAATGCAGCAAGTAACAGGACATAATATAGGGCGAGGGAACGCACAAGGAAGGAGTAATTCGAATATGCATGGGGGAACAGTGGGACCGAATCAGTGTGCATATTGTAAAGAGGAAGGACATTGGCGAGTGCAATGCCCGCATCTGCAGAATAGAAATGGGTCTGGTCAGAGGAGACAGCATAGAGGACACCCAGGAGCGAATGGACCAAATAGGAATAGTATGCAGCAGCATCATAATAACGGAGGTGATCAAAACCAAGGCCAAAACCAAAATGCCCCAAACCAGAGTCAGGGACAGCAAAATCAACAATATGGAAATCAGAGTTGGGGAAATAGAGGGAAGAGTGGAAATGTTTTCGATACACAGCCAAACACGTATTACAGTAATAGTAATGATTACACATCGGACGATGTGTTATTTCCCCAATAGGACAGCCCAGGACAGGGGTCGGTACCAGTGTCTATTCCCGTGAATCAGAGAGGACCCTGCGTATAAATGAGAGTCGGGAATGAGGAGCACCGCTTTCTTGTAGATACAGGAGCACAGAAGTGTTCAATAGACCATCACTTGGTTCCGGTTATACCACTGTCAGAGCAAAAGAATATTTACGTAGGGTTCGCAGGTACACCAGTCATAAACCCAGTGTCCAAACCAGTCCCAGTTACCATAGGACCATTTACTGAACATTGTCCTTTCCTTCTAACAGAAAACTGTGGAGAAAATTTGTTGGGATTAAATTTGTTGAAAAAACTAGGTTCTGTTATACATTGCACGGCAGACGGAGTGTTTCTAACGATATGGCCACATGATGCCCCTGTGTCAGAATTCATGTCTGAAGAGTTACCAGGGGAACTAAGTAAAGTACCAACCTGTATATGGGCAATGCATGACAACGATGTGGGATGTTTAAAGATAGAGCAAGTAAAGATTATTTTGAAAGAAGGTGTTACCCTACCGCGAATACCCCAATACAAAATTTCGGTTGAAGGTGAGAAAAGATTATAGAGTATTGTTACTGATTTGGTGAAATTAGGGGTAATCGAGGAAATCACAGGCAGTACATTTAACAGCCCGATTCTTCCGGTTTAGAAAAAAGGAGGTAATGAGGTACCATACCGTTTCATAATTGATCTATGCGCATTGAATAAGGTAGTAGATCCGCAATTTCCTCTAGTGCCAGACGTCACTACAATATTGACAATGATACCTGTTTCAGCAGAATATTTTAGTGTAGTAGATTTGAAAAACGCATTCTTTAGTATTCCAGTGGACAAGGACAGTAGATATTTGTTCGCGTTCACATTAGGAGGACAATCATTTACATTTACGCGGATTGCGCAAGGTTACACGGAAAGTCCAAGTATTTA
The DNA here is from genome assembly GCF_040938575.1 of Ambystoma mexicanum. Taxonomy (NCBI): domain Eukaryota; kingdom Metazoa; phylum Chordata; class Amphibia; order Caudata; family Ambystomatidae; genus Ambystoma; species Ambystoma mexicanum. The sequence continues at coordinate 564,509,286 of NC_090928.1, forward strand.
CAGTAGCGCATTAAAAGAACAGCTAGACATGCTGGAATTACCCATGGGTTGTGTACTTTTGCAATACATAGACGATCTATTGCTAGCTGCAGACACAGAGGAAATTTGTAAAGAAAGCACTGTATTACTACTGTCACACCTAGCGGCACATGGCCATAAAGCTAGTTTGAAGAAATTTCAATATAATCGAAAGGAAGTGGCTAATTTGGGCTATTTGGGCTACCTACTTTCGAAAGGAGGGAGAAGACTAATGCCAGAACGCATAGAAAGTATTTCTTGTATGCCTATTCCAAAGACACAAAAAGGAGTCAGAGCCATAATAGGCATGGCTTCATATTGCTGACAATGGATTGGTAATTTTGCGTTAATTGTGAAACCATTAGTGAATTTAACTAGAAAGGATGCGGTCATGCCTTTGCAGTGGGATAAGAAATGTCAGAAAGCATTTGATGTATTGAAAACTGCATTATGCTCGGTTCCAGTTTTGGGTACGCCGAACTATGAATTTCTTTTTAGACTATTTGTGTGTGAAAGTGAAGGATGTGCATTGGCTGTTTTGACACAGGAACAAGGTGGTAGAAATAGGCCGTGTGGCTATTTTTCTTCTGCGCTGGACCCTGTAGCGCGCGCATTACCACAATGTTTGCGATCTGTCGCGGTTGCTGATGCATCAGTGAAACAAAAGGAAGGGATGGTATTGGGGCACACTTTAATTCTGATGGTGCCACATGCCATAGACGTTCTATTAAATAGGACACCGACGCAACACCTCACCTCTGCTAGATTGACAAGATATGAGACTATCTTGTTCGCGCCCCATATCCAAATTATGAGGTGTAGCGCTTTGAATCCTGCAGAATTAATGCCATTGACCTTAAAAGAAATTGGTAAGAATGAATCACCCCCCCACGATTGCTTAATGGTCACTGAGGAAGAAACCAAGGGAAGAGTTGATTTAAGTGATATTCCACAGAAAGAGCCGGATGGAGAGTTATTTTGTGACGGCTCATGTTTTAAATTACCAGATGGCACGACAACTGCCGCATACGCTATCGCTACCCTAGAGAGTGTTGTAGAAAGTAAAAGAATCCCCTATAATTCAGTACAAGCCGCGGAAATAATAGCATTGACCAGAGCCTGCGAGATTTCTGAAAATTTGAATGTGAATATATATACTGATAGTCAGTATGCTTTTGGAGTGGTTCATAACTTTGGTCGACTCTGGGCTGAGAGAGGGTTTATGACATCACATGGTGCCAGAATTCAACATGGCCCTTTGATTGTACGATTGCTGTCTGCACTCATGTTTCCAAAGCGCCTAGCAATAGTGAAATGCGAGGCACATAAAAAAGTAACATGCAAAGTAGGAGAGGGAAACGTGTTTGCAGACAGAATTGCGAATCAACTGCCACTGATTTGAATGCCAAGATGATGACGGTTCAGACAGAGGAAGTACCCTGTATGATAGAAGATGGAGTTGCGACTGTTAAAGAAATGCAGGCCGAGGCTACGGCCGATGAAATACAGGGATGGGCAGAGGGATATGCTGAGTTGGATCTGGAGGGTTGTTGGGTGGACAAGGGAACTAGAAACTGGATGTTTCCAAATGTGTATGTGACTGCAGTGGTCACAATGGCCCACAGCCCTACACACATCTGTGCCAAGAAAATAATACAGCACCAACCTACAGTATGGCAGAATGTAAACATAAAAAAGAATGCAGAGAGGTTGGTGCAGAACTGTATCACGTGTTTACAACACAATGTAGGAAAGGGAACAGTGACTCCAACAGGCAGTTTTGGCCCGCCCTCCATGCCATTTGAGGTAATACATTTTGATTTCATAGAGATTGAGAGGTGCCAAATCTTAAAATACTTCTTGGTGGTGATCTGTGCATTCAGTAAGTGGGTGGAGGCATATCCTTTGAAGGACTGCACAGCAATGAGTACGGCAAAAGTAATGTTGAAGGAGTACTTTTCCAGATTTGGCTTTCCCCGAGTCCTATGGTCTGATAATGGGCCGCATTCTGTGGGTGCAGTGGTATTGCAGATATGTGCTGGTCTCCAGATTGATAAGGGATTCCATAGTTCAAGGCATCCGTGTTCTGCCGGTCTTGTGGAGAGGCACAACGGGATTCTTAAATCAAAGATTAGCAAGATTTGTGCGGGAAGCAAGTTGAGTTGGGTGGATGCATTACCAATAGCACTATTATGCATGCGTACGTCTGCGTGTGTGCAGGCTAAAACTGGGCGCTCCCTGTACGAAATCGTAATGGGGAGGCCGGCAAATGTTTGGTGCGCACCTCAGCCAAAACGTGTTAGTGAGATAGAACATCCTGTGCTGAGTACTTATTATGGCCTTTTAATGCAGAAATTGCGTTTGATTCATCAGCAGGTGCAGGAGGCATTACCAGTGAGATACACCGGTCTGGGGCACGCGCTGGAGCCAGGAGACTGGGTGCTGCTAAAAAACTTTGAAAGAAAGTCATCATTAGCATCCAGGTGGCGCAGGCCCCATCAAGTACTTTTGGCGACGCAGACGGCAATACGGGTGGATGGAAGGAAGTCGTGGATCCATGCCACCCATGCCAAGAAGATTCCAACTGCACTGAAAGACTTGCCTGACACTGATGACCGGAAAGAGACAGCGGTCCCAGAAACGAAAGAAACTGTTGCCAGTAAGGAGCCACCTAATCTGCCAAAACGAGAAGTGAAACTCGAAACAAAGCCTGAGATGATTGCCAAAGAGGGGGAAGGGCAAAGAGTGCCCCAATGTTGCCCAGCAAAATCGACATCACTGCTGACTGACGCGAAATCTGCCTTGCAGATACCAGCAAAACCAAATCGTGTACCCCTTTGACGCCCATCAGCACTTGCCAGCACGCCAAAGAACGGATCTGCATCATTGGCGCGGCGCACACCAGCACCTGCAGTAGCGCCACAGGCTGACTTCAAGCCTGAATCTGAAAGTGCATCAGCAATGTTCACGGATCATACGATACCAGGAGCAAGGCGATACAACCTACGGCCTCGGGAGACAAAGTGATCCGCAGTTCTTTTTGGTGTTTATGTCAACCTCTGGTTCCGCTCATGGACGGAGAAGGAACCAGAGCTGTAGAGGAGAGAAGCGTGAGAATTGTGCAAGTCGGACAATTCAAGACTCGCCGCTCCTCGGTGCGATCATAAAAAGTACATGTATCCTGAACCAGAACGGACAAACTGGGCGTACATGGTACTATGGCAAGTGAAATAACTGATTAACACTACATGTGTCCTGAACCAGAGTGGACAAGCTGGGTGCACATGATACTAAGGCAATAGGATAACTGATCAAAGGTCCTCTGAGTAGTAAAAGAGGGGACAAGTGATCTCGCCTAAAAACGAATAATCGAATCCAGGCTAAAAAAGCACGCAGAACTGAACTGTGACAATTCCATTGAAGTTATTAACATCAGAGCAAGCGCGACGAAGAAAGATATCCACAACGAACTGTGATAAAAAAGAAGAAGGACGATGAGAAACATGCCGGGACCGGTTCCAGCCTCCTCCTGCACCACCACCACTGAGAATGAGTCAGTTATAAAGACTATAAATTTAAGAAAAACGCATGGTAAAACAAATTGTATGCTGGTACTAACGATAATAATGTGCTTTATGAGCGTGGTAGCAACAATATCGACAGCCCTAATATTATGGTGGGTAGAAACAATACACCCATTAGAAATGTTTTTACCAATAATTAATATATCCACTACTGAAAGCCCGGTTCAGGTTATCACTTATACCCTACCCCTAATGGAAGAAAAACACAGGGAAGGTTTTGGAAATAACAACTTACTGCTGATAATGAACATGACACATGCAATCCTGAAGAAAACAAACTGCTGGGTATGTGCCCATTTATCATAGCATGCCGGGAAAGGAATAGGGTGGTATGTGCAGCCATTACCATTAAGTTCTGCATGTAGTGCATCTTTAGCTGCAATGTTCTATGGGAAATGGAATGAGAGTAATGCGGGTCAATTAGACAGAACCAACATGAATGAGTTTGAGGAGATAATAATGAAGCCTGTGGGTTGTTCCATTTTCCATAAAGCACAAGTAATAGCCCCAGAGCCCACGAGGAAAAGTACACGAAAGATAACACGACAAAATAGACGAGATAGATTGTCCCCACCAGAAAAAACATCTGTAATGACGTTTCGTGTAAGAACAGAAGGGGACAAAGATGCAATTCCCCCATCTTACACAGTGAATTATAGCCCAAGAACTGTCCCTTTTTGTCTAAAAATGAAAGGCTCTTTTTCAGTCGGAACATATACTGGTTGTATGAATACAGTGGTACTAAGATGGGAAATAGAACCAGTATACGTAGGTGATCCAGTTTATTTTATATGTGGAGGGAAAACATTGGGGAGGTACATGTTACCTACGGCTACTGTTCCCAGGAGTATTCCTCTTAGAAACAGCAGCCATGGCCAGATTATCCAAAACTAGAGTAAAAAGGACTGACAAAGGTGTTTTAATAGCAACTGATGTAGCAAAATCATTCATTCCATTCTTAGGACAGATAGTGAACTCCTATAATATAAGGCAACTGTCCAGAATCCTAAAGAATACAATAAACACAACAGCAGATATATCATTTAACATGACATTGGATGAAAGAGGAATCAGGTTAATGACGTTGCAAAATAGAATGGCTCTCGATGTGATCCTGGTTGATCGTGGGGGAATTTGCAAAATAGTGGGATCAGCATGTTGTGTTTATGTCGATGACTATTCCCCCACGATCTTTGAAGCAATAAAGAAAATGCATGTTCTAAGCTCTGAATTCCCTACTGGAGAAGGGAGCTGGGGAATAGGATCTTGGTTTTGGGGAATACTGTGATCTTGGGGATGGAAGTTGATCTCAATATTAGTAGTGGTGTTCGGAATATTCCTAACGTGTTGTTGTTGTATACATTGTTTACCCATAGATTGCGCTGAGGTAACTGAGGGATGTACGGAATGATGCATGCATATGATAACAAAGAAAAAACAACCTCATGATCGAACTAGCCCAGACCCAAATGAGATGAGAGCAGTAAAAGAGTTGATGGCAATAGATATTGATGAAGACAATGATGTCCACGATAGTATGCAAGACTCAGACATAAGTACTTCAGATTCATCATCACTAGAAGAGGTTTCAATAAATAGATGAGACGTTTGGCATATGGCCAAAGGAGGGTTTGTCAGTCTAGAAATACGGATACCTCTACTTTGAGACCGCAAACGCATTTTGGTGGCCGTGGGCCAACTGTCTCATGCACGATATGGCAAAATATAGGTTTTCGAGTTTGCCAATGAACGGCCATTTTGATGTATCAAGAATCGCCATTTTGTTTTCTAACCATTGCTCATTGCTTTCTGTTCCTATTGCTTCGCAGTATATTTTCCGCTTACACTGCTCGACTGTGAAACATTGTTGTCTGTAAGTGAAAAGGACAAGGTCGCAGGGCCGTGAGGATAACAAGAGTTTACTGAAACACAAACGTAGGCAGCGCCAGAAAGAATGCCCGGCTCCCTCCCGAATGTAGCCTTGAAACAGAGCTGCAGGGCATTTAATCATTTCACAGCTGCCAGCCAGTCTCGTTATATGGTAGAATATGTTAGAATAATGCTGCTAAAGGCTTGAATTATGCTTTTCTTACGGCCCCCCTTTGCTGAGCCCGCTAGAGCATGTCGGCTCCCAGGACGCGAATAGCACCTGATAGATAGCAAGGTCCGGAATGCAACTCCCCCCCCGTATGTAGTTCGCTTCCAAGAACAGAAGCGCTGTGTTCTATTCAATAACCGAAAGATGCCTTCGCACTCACAAATTGCAAATTGTTACTAGAATAGATGTTTTAAGGTGTCATAGTTGGCCAACTGAGACTTTTGCTTTGCAATAAAACCCTAGCTTTGGGAATACAACCTCATGTCTGGCGTCTCTATCGTGTGTGGTGACTCGCCTTGTTTCCATAGACGTCATGGTCCCCGAGGGGCCCCTTTCAACTATACCACAGTTTCATTTATGTATTCTTGCATACCCCTATCCTATCCACCTCAAGTCCTCAATTCCAAACATACAAATATCACACCCTTTAAATTCAGAATTACCAACACACATTCGCACACATAGACACCCCTTTTCAATTACACCCAAACAACCCTCATGCCTATACACTAAATCAGATGGTTACAGCAACAACTGTTTTCCTCAAGACATCATATTACTAGTTATTAACTTATTAACTGAAACCACCAATCCCTTACTCAATAACAGCAGTGCTGCTGAACACATTCTACTACCAATACCTTATTACCCATTCCCGTCACATGAATATACCTATTTTATATAACACCACCCGATTTCAGTGGCATATTTACCAAGCTCATCACACCTATACAGCTTCTTATTCGTACAACCTTCCCAACCACACCTATCATCCCACTACACAATCGCACAGCACTCTATTCATCTCTACAATAACACCCACACATCCATGCATACTACATGCATAAACATTACACAACTTTGAAACACAACCTTTCTTTTCCCAACAGACAGAACTAATGCCTATGAAAACCAATGCTGTAGAAAACAAAGAAAATATACAGCAGATGAAAATAAGAATAAGCCATACAGTCATCTGCCTCAACAATTTATAGAAACAATGAAAACAGAACAGCTAGTAACCTCACTCAATGAAAGTATACCAGCCAGAACTAATAAAGTCAGCAGCACTAAAAAAGTGAACCCCCTCTTGCAAAATTAAAAGTAAAATAAATGTACAAATAAAACAAACCTACAATTGAACCTAATCCCATATCTACCAATGTTAACGTAGCCACAATAAACATTCTGGAAAATCAATTTTACAAAATATTTTCCACTGTGGAGTTCTTAACAATCACATAGAAAAATCTAAAAAGTCACGTTCTACACTTAAAAATTACTGCACAAAACGAATCCTTGAAACTCTAATTGACAGTCGATTTCTTCTAAAGAAAAGGTTGTTATTTTAATTGTAAACCAAATGAAACCACTAACTAAATGATTCAATACATTACAAGTACTTTTAAACATGTGCAATATCAATATAGATACCTTTTCAAACTTCTATGAAGGTGAATGGATTCACACAAGTAGCACAGAACCATATTTCAATGTAGAGGCTTATAAACAAGAACAAAGACTGGCCACCAGGGGGCGCAGAGACAACCATGCTCTCTGCGTGAGCTCCATTGCTGCAGCTTCGAAAGGTGGATTGAGCCCCCACTTAACGGATCGCCCGGAGTCACTACTGTGGGAATATCCCCCCACTAGGTGGGAGAAATCCGGAAGAAAATCGGAAGAGGAATCCCAAGGAAATCAACTTTAGAATTCACTGCCTGCCGGACCCAGTCTATCGAAAACAAAACCATCAATGCACACGTGTGCTGGAGGGCACTTCAGCGTAGAGGAGCGACTCCACGGAACAATGAAAGACCCACCAATACATCAACACACCTTCTCAGTCCAGGACAACGTGGATGCTGCATCGAAGGCCCTGATAGCCCAACAGGCTGAAGAGGTGGGTGCCCTCAAGTATGCAATATTAAATCCACCGCAGCTGTGGGCCTGCTCCCTGTTGGACTGGGGCTGGAGGATTACTGCGGTCTCGCCCGCGGCTGCACCCCGCTTCACCCGGTCACCCTGGCAGGTACGTTGTGGGACGCTGTCCCAGACCGAGCGAAGGGAACAGCCGGAAGGCACCTACCTGAGGAGGATTTACAGTTTAAACCCGTGAGACACTTCCTGTGCCCTCGGCCACCCCTCCCCTCCTCCCACGGTGACAATGATCCAGTAAGCACTCCTGCTGGTCACAGTCTGGACATCACGGACCCAGGCACTGCCAACTCAGAGGGCGGTGGGCAGACACACTGGTAGCCCTGCTGCAGGACTCCTGCGGCCCCACTGAGCTCCAGGAAAACATGACTTCAAAAGACCTGAACGCTCACGCACTAACTGTTAGAGCATTGTGCAGCCATAGGAGACCCTGGACCTGCCGCACCAGCATGAGCTAGTACAAAGTGTAAACCGCCCACGTATTGTGGCCCAGGTGGGCAAGGAGTTGAACTGAGGGAAACCAAGGAATCCATAGTGGAAAAGCACTGAGTGAGGTCTGACCCACAGGACAGTCATAGAATCAACAACAGTGCAACACGAAACAGCTACTCCCATCCTAACAGCACAACAAGAGGGAGGGAAACTGGTGGAGAAAAACTCAGTGAGACTGGACAACGCCAAACTCTGGGACGCCATCAGACCCCGGCCACACCCAATTACGGCAAATCTGCAGACTCACTTGATACCCTTTTGCAGTAAGAATAGTGCAGGTAGCACGCAGTGACCCTGACCCACTCCAACCCTATGGACAAAGCAGAGAAAGGGCATACCTCGGAGACCAAAAGCACTGCCACCCCTCTTCCTCTCCTGGGTGGGCTCCACGCTGTAGCTAACCACATAAGCAGGTGCAATTGCAATAAGAGTGGGGCTGGCAGCTGCCCAACCGCTGGAGCTCATTCCTGGAACCATTCTGAAGACACCCTCCCACTGGTCCGAAGCACCGCAACCCCATGGATTAACATTTCCTTGCCTAAGTGGTAAGGGATCTAATTTAATACTACAAAGAAATGGCTAAATAGAAAGAGCAGTGCAAGAACACTGGGCACCACGTCTCACAACCGGAAAATACTGTTGATCTACCCCTCTCACAGTGCACTCCTGCACGCGAAAGAACCCACAGGAAGAGCTGCATTAACGAACCTTTGGAAGGGACAAAGATACACATTCCACCTACCACTGCTACTACCTGACGTTTGGTCCACTTCACCCTCACCAGCACTGCTGCTCATTGCTAACGCAACCCCCCAGGGTTACATGAGTGTGAGACAAAAATTAGCCCCATTTGCCTACATCCCCACTCTGATTTGGCCTGGCAACTCCAAAACCATAGCCATGGATATTACGCGCAACAACTCCTCAGCCACAAAAGGGGATATTGGAGCCTTGCTAGGTGAAATCAAGAACATGAGTGCCAACATTTGAGGCAAAATAGACAAGATCACACAAAGGCTGGACAACATGGAAGAAAGACTTGATGGAGTGGAGAAAAACCAAGCATCCATAGACACTCTCAAGGCCCAGTTTGATCAGCGGATACCGAACCTAGAACAACAAGAGGAGGATTTCAGGCTCAAGATGGATGACTTAGAAAACCGGGAAAGACGAAACAATCTGCGCATTTTCAGGATTCCGGAACGTGAAGGTGAAACTGAAAGCGATCTTAGTAAAACGCTTCACAACATCATCAAGCTCCTAATGGCAGACGATGCAACAGATGACCCCAAAACAGAACAAATCCACAGAGCAAGGGGGCCTCCAGGTGGACCAAGATTGATTCCATTGTTTTCAAGACAAAGCTAGAACTAGCAAGGTGATTACCTTAGGAGGTGCCCAAATATCAATATACCAAGACCTATAGCCCTCAGATGCATGTGTGGGCCTCTCACGAAATGGCTGAAGGAGAAGAGCATTCGATACAGATGGAGATACCCCTTCTCCCTTTCATTTGAATATGAAGTAACCAAGATGAGAGTAAGATCTGAGAAAGAAATTAAGGCTTGCATCAATGAACGAATAGACCCGGGAGGAAGAAAACAACCAAGAAAAGATGAGACGGGAGGATTGTGGTTGGCACATCCAGGGACCCAGGAGAAAGCGGGTGAAAGGCTCGAGAAAGTACCGGAGGGGCAATTCCTCCCCAGAGGGGGACAACTGAACATTCTTTAATTTGGTAAGAGAGAATCTAATCTATTGTTCAGAATGTGACTTGTGTAAGTGGCCACTTTTCGAACTTCATATGGCCACGCCAGGGAAAATTGAGGGGGACACAAAGGAGGCTCAATCGAAATTAAGGTATCATGTAAGATCAAGGGGCATAAAATAATGGCCCCCATAGGTGGTTTGATGCAAGACCGGTGTCGTCAACCGGGCTCAATCGGACGTCACCAACTGGGTAAAGGAAGGGAGGGGTGAGGGAGAGCAGTCGAGGGGTTGGGGTCGAAGCAGTATCTATACTGATCCAAAATGCCTGATATAGCGGGAAACCTGAAGAGTGAACAAAACACTGGTCACAGAATGTAAGCTATCTCCAAAAGAAAATATCCAGTGGCATTGACTACTGAAGCAAAAAAGGGGGATTCCCTAAGAATTGGGACACTAAATGTAAAAGGCGTCAACTCACCCACTAAGAGATCACTGGTATCCAGAGAATTCCGTAGGGCCAAGATGGATGTTCTCATGTTACAAGAGACAAAGTACGCCAAGGGGGAGGAACGGCAAATCCTAGGGAGACGGGTTGGGATGGAGTTCTGGGGATCTGGACCACTAAGAAAAGGGGGAGTGGGAATCCTTATCAGAAAAGATATAGATTTTGAAGTAACCAAGATTTGGTCTGATGTAGAAGGACGGGCTCTATTGGCTATGGAGAGCATTGCAAAAGTGAAAGTCACGATTGCCACACTTTACTCCCCCAATTCTGGACAGACTAGGTTTCTGGCTAAAACAATCCCTAAAATTATATTAGAAGCATCAGGTAATATCATTTTAGGGGGAGATTTCATTCAATCGGTGGACCCAACTAAAGATTGGAGACCGGGTAATCCTGATGCGAGAGGCCAAACTAGGGGTGAACGCACAGAATTCACGAGGATGATGGACACATATAGATTGGGAGATGTGTGGAGAGACATGCACCCAAATGAACAAGGCTACACCTTCTACTCCAACCCACATAATACATTCACCCGAATCAACTACATATACCTATCCAAAGATTTCTCTGACATCACAACGCTTGCAGAGATAATCCCAGTTACATGGTCAGACCATGACATGGTGATAGAAGACATCCAGTGGGAGACTCTACCAGTGATAGGGGGCAAATGGCGATCTAACGAAAGCCTATGGCAGGATCCTGTCTTCAAGGTGGCAATGGAGACAGAGATTAACGAGTACCTCAAATTAAATAACACTGGAGAAGTGTCCAAGCAGTTAGTCTGGGAAGCAGGGAAAGCCACTTAGAGAGGTATTTTAATAAAAGAAGGGTCATTCAAAAAGAGGGAGAGAAAACGTATTGAACACAGGCTCAGAACAGAAATCTGTCGACTGGAGGGGGAATGTATGAGAGATGAGGCAAACGATCCCGACAAAATTCATGAAATAAAAAAGAAAAGAGAGGAACTGAGACTGTTAGAACATGAGCAGATAGTGCGCAAGCTTTGTCTCTTGAAACAAAAATTCTATGAAAAAGGAGACAAGGCAGATGCACTACTAGCCGCTAGACTAAGCGGAAAGTACTAGAAATCACGATAGATAACCCCTCCCTAGTAGATACTGCCCCTACCATCCCTGAATGCTTTGCTTCCTTCTATGAAACCTTGTACACCTCAGAAACGATCCCCGAGCATCCGGACATCGAGACTTACCTGTCCTCTATTAATATACCCAAGATATCAGGCCTCGACTCTGACCTGCTGGAATCTCCTATATCTGAGCAAGAAGTACAAGACGCTATAATGAGGCTAACATTGGGCAAATCCCCAGGCGAGGCACTCTCCCTTGAGCCCCTAGCACAGATAATGAGGGCAGACTCCCAAGGAGAGGGAATCTGACTGGGAGCAGTGGAATATAAGGTGGCCCTTTACGCCAATGATATACTCCTACATATGACTAACCCCATGATGTCCATCCCCCTGGCTCTATGTTTATTAGCAGAATATGGCTACCTCTCTGGCTTTAAGGTAAACAAAACCAAATCCATTCTGTTCCCATTACGGGGACCGACAGAGACAAACAAAAGTAGGTACTCCCCACTTGGGCTCAAGATCGAACATTCCAGGTTGAAGTACCTAGGAATACAGATTACCAAAGACCTGGCAGACTTATATGAGGCCAATTTCCCCCTCTCCTCCAACAATTTCACAATGCCCCCAGTAAATAGAGAAAGTTGACGATCTCTTGGCTAGGGCGCCTCAACGCTATCAAAATGGTTTGCCTCTCTCGGTTCTTGTACCCCTTTCAAGTGCTACCCATAGAGGTACCCAATAAATTCTTCCTCGGGGCCAGGATAGCCATGATGAAATACCTCTTTGCGGGGAAGAAGGCTAGGATTTTGTACGACACCCTAACACTTCCCAAAGACAAAGGCGGGGTGGGACTTCCCGATCTCAGAAAATATTACGAGGCAGCCCAACTGCATGTTTTAGTCCCCCATCTCCGCAACCATAAAGAACCTCAATGGATACATATGGACAATCACTACTCATCACCAGCCACGGTCTCTGAATGGCTCTGGGCCCCAAGAAAAGAACTCCAAAATAGACTGACTTAAAGACCACCCAATCCAGAGCACATATGGGGAACATGGAGGAAAGATCCAAAGATGCATAGGATTACAGCATGGCCTTCCCCATTGAGTCACTTATGCTCTCTGGGAATAAATGATCAGATCCCCAACGTAGAGAGATTTCAAACATGGTATGAGGCTGGCTTAGAGAGGGTGGGGCAACTACAGAAAAAAGATTATTTTATTACACTCCCTGATCTGACTGAAGCCCTGGGGATAGACGCACTATCCATTTTTCAATACATACAAATTAAAGGCATCCTAACGAGGCCAAAATGGAAAGATAAATTGATGCGAGAATTGACCCCCTTTGAAAAGTTGCCAGACTCCAGGACAGAGATGAAGGGCCTGATATCAGCCATGTACAGGGAACTGGTCGAAGCAGAGGACGGGACCACAGACCCGCTCAGATGTAGATGGGAGAGCGACCTAGGTGAGCAAATTAGCCCAGACATGTGGGAAGGATGTACATCATCCAAATCAAGTCAATGTAAATTACACGAGATCAAACTGCTAAATAGATGGCAATACAACCCTCTCAGGCTCTCTAAAATGTTCCAAACAATTAACCCAAGATGCTGGCGAGAATGTGGGGAGGTTGCTGACTATTGGCACATGTGGTGGGGCTGCCCTCGAATAAGATTATTTTGGGACAAAGTCCTGGGTTGGTTCAAAGAAATAGATGATATCAAAGAACTGCAGACCCCCACCTTATATTATTTGACCTTGAGAAGAGAGAGGATGAATGGAGTAGGATCAAAGGTTTGGCCCCCCAATTACTACTAGCAGCCCGTGCAATACTTGTAACAAAATGGATGTCCACGATGGTTCCGACCAAGAACGAATGGATCAATGTAGCATCAAACATATGCATAATGGAGAAGGTAACAGCTTCTCTCCACGAGAGAGCTTCACAGTGTGAGGCACTATGGATGGACTTTGTGAATAAACAATTGTAAGAGGACTCAAAATGTCAAGAGGTGTGATGCATATGCCTGATATGTACAGGAAGTGACCTAAGGGGTTGTGAGCGAAAGAAAAAAAGAAAAAGACTTATCCAATGGGTAATTCCCCCACCCACAAACTGCGACCATGAGATGACACGTACAAAAACATTCCCCAAGACGTCTGCTCGACCCACAGGGAAGTGGGGGGAGGGTGAAGGGAAAGTCAAGTTAAAATGTCAGAGCTCATAGACGGATGTATATAAAAGATGTGTGACGTGATAATAATCTTGAAATGCTCCAACAGTTTGTATTGTCTTTAAATATTGTGACTGGTTATCCAAAAACAAAATTCAATAAAAAAATAAATAAACAGGAACAAATAAACCCAATTGCCATAGACAATATTGGGCTAGGCTATGAAGTGGTAGGAGACATTATTGTTGCAAAATAAATCCTTATAGAAAATGTTTCCAACAAACTTTCACCCAAATGTTCCTTTTGTCCAAACAAACCGTGTAGTGTACAAATGGACATGCAACTCAACATTTTTAACGTACACCAACAACCCTTCAACTCTTTATGACAATTCCTCAATCACTATATAAAACTAAAGGACAAAAGTAGAATCTAAACATTACAAGCCATGGACTTCAGCCCATTACGCATCCACACTGGACTGCAAGGACATTCATTAGACCCACCTTTCAGGAACTGCTTGCAAAAGCCCCTTTCATCACATCAACATGTTAGAAACACACAATTCCACCATACAAAAGCTTGGGCATAATTTGCACTAAAGTCCTGCACTAGAACTGCACAAATTAAATAACATTCTCCAAATGGAACAGCCAAATAACTCCTTAGAGTAATAGATCATATCCAAAGTTAATATATTTTGGAACTGAAGTTGACTTAGAAAATTCAGTAACTTTAGAAAACATTAGCGAAAACATCACAAACACCAACCTACTTACAAACACATACAAAAAAAAATCGCAAAGTTTCAAAACACATCGGCTGAAATACCAGACAAAGTCTGTTGTCGCAGAACGTTTTATAAAAAGAGCACAATAATGGTAGATATGGCCTACAAAGTAGAGGACAAAGAATAATCCCAATGGTTCCAATCAGCTTTGTCTATAACAGCAGAAACTAAATACAAAATAACTGACCCCCTCAATAGTTTGCACGTACTGCAATAAAAAGCTTGACACTGTGGGCATTGTATTCCCAGCAGGAGTATTGTGTTCCTCTCTTCAGCAACACCCCTGGGCCACTGGGACCGCATGGTTGCATTTGCTTCCTGGGCCTCTACAACATGGCTGCCTGTAATGCAGCCTAGTGAAGAGGCTCTGATCCACTTCCATACTGCTGTGTGATTGGCTGGACATAGCTTCCAATCAGGGAGCTGGCAGGCGAACGCAGGCCTCACTCTAAAGCCCCCATCCAAGGGAAGAGTCTCACCCTATCTGGCACTGTCCAGAGCTGGAGGGAGATTCCTCCTCATGTTGCCGTACCATCCGTTTTTCCTCCAGGCTGTGTAAATCCCGGTACAAATTGACTGTGAGCTGACAAAAAATGGACTTGTAAACTTTCTGCAAGGCACCGCTGATCTCTCGTAAGCTACTCTGTTCGCCCTTTCTTCTCCTGTGGCACTAGTGCACACATTTGGTGGCCTGTTTGACCTGCTCCATCTCCCCAGGCAAAATTAATTGAAGGGCCTGGCACTGCTAACACTTGTCTTAATTTTACGTGCCATTTGCCACTGGACCAGATTCCTCTCCCTTGGCCCCACTGCCCTTGGTTGCTTGACACCCTGCTCTAAAGTACTTCCCACATGAGAACCGTTCTCTCCTCCACCACTCCCACTTGTAACTCTATGCCTCTCTTCTCTGCTTCTTAAATGCCAATTTGATTCCCTGTATGCCCTGATTGTTTGCTCAAATTCTTGGAGCCTTTCACTCCTATAGTTTCACCACCTGAAACCTGATTATTACTGTGTTTTAAACCTATGCTGCAGTTTGTGCTCTGCTGGAAAATCAAATTTAGATGTGCCTTTAAACCTGCACATTGCTTGTCTTTCTGATGCATTTTGTGCTCTGCTGGAAAATCGAATTTAGATGTACCTTTAAACCTGTGCATTGCTTGATTTTCTGCTGCCTTTTAGTGATCACGCAGTCTGGGTATTTAAAACTCTGCTACCCTGTGCATTTGTTTTAAGTGCCTCCTTTGTCCATGCATGCTTGGCTGGTAAGTCACCTGGTGAGTCATGCGTGCATTTTTCAGCTTCCCTGTCTCTTGCTTTCCCTCCCCTGCTACTTACATGGCACTCTATATCTATCCTATCTATTCTAACTGCTACTTTATCACCTATCCTGTCTCTCTCATGACGTCTGGAAGAGAAAAGCTTTAAAAATCTCTCCTGACCTCTAATCCAGGCACACCTATCTCTGATCCCTACGTCAATGCTATTTCCAGGCAGACTATTACTGGCATCGTCTTTTGTGTCCCATCTGGACTTATGAGCTCCCCACCTTGTCTCCGCTCTCGCCCCTTACTACTCTTCACCTATCACTGGGGGCACTAAATGGGAAGTTCTCTTGGCATACTTCTCATCCTATAGGTGCATCATTAACGTCTATCACAATGGCACTACCATGGCCCAGGTTTTTCAACCTACTCTTCTCCTCCATGACCAGTGCCTGCCCTCTCTCTTTAACTTTCTCCCTTCTCCTGCTACTCCTCCTTCCTTCTCTCTACTAACCTCCCCACCACCACTAACGGGAGTACCATGGCCCTCTACCCCTCCTTGAAAAACTTTCAAAGGTGGTAATCATCTTCACTTAGCTACTCTAAACGCTCATTCTGCTGTCAAACACTCCTCTGACATCTGTCTCCTTTTTGAAGACTTTAACCTCAATGTTCTTGCCCTTACCGAGATGTGGTTCAATGCCAGCTATGTCACTGCTCTTGACACTCTCCTTCCTGAGGGCTACAAACTCTTCTCCAAACCCAGTTCCAGCTCGCCCGGAGTTGGAGTGGCCCTGATTTTCCTGAGTGGGTCCCTGCTTCTATCATACCTACTCAATCCCACTCCTTTTTGGAATGCCTTGTCTGTAGGCTCAGGGTCTATCCCACTTTTTCACTCACCATCACCATCCCCCCACCCTATCTCCCTCTTCTTTTCTGAATGGGCTAACCTTACTTCCTCCCTCTTGACCTACTCCTCAAAGCTCTGCCTCCTTGATGACTTCAATATCCACCTCGACTTTCCTGAAACAGCCACCTCACAGTTCCTTGACATCTGTGACTCCCTCTCTCTCACTATTATTCCTTCCGGTCCGACCCAATCAGCCGGACACACTCTGGATGCTCTCATCTCTGGAGACATCCCTATCTCTAATCCAGGCACAACCCCCCTCTCTGGATCTCACCACTTTCTCCTCTCCTCCCACTTGGGGCCCCTCGGCCCTCTGTGTGTGCACCCCTGCACTGCTTGTCTCCTTTGCTGTCATTTGACCGATGAAGCGAGTGTCAGTCGCTGCTTTTATTTCCACTATCATCCCTCCCACCCCTTCCTATGATTCTCCCTCTGACTTTGTCCTTGCTAACCTTCACCTCTCCATCTCTAACACTCTGGACAGCTTTACCCCTGTCCTTAGGATCTGTCTGATGCCTGCCTTCAAGTGAAACGGCTAGTATGACTCTGATCTAGTGTCCCTGAAATGCAAGTGCAGAATCATTGAACAGAAGTGGCAGACCTCGGGTTCATACTCAGACAAACTGGCCTGTCGCCTGCTCCAAAGGCAATATTGTTTTTCTATCTGCTCAAAGAAGAGGGCTCAGATCCAAGCCCTCATCTCTGGAGGTTCTAACAACAGGACTGAACTTTCCAAAATCTGCAAGGAATTCGCCAATCCAATTGCATTCTCTAACTCTCTCCTTCCTTCCCAGGCTCTCTGCACCACATTGGCCTCCCATTTCAAATCCAAATTCATGGTATCCTATCCTCACGCTGCACCACCCCCATCTCCACCTCCGTTCCTGCTCTCCTGCCTCCTTTGTCTCCCCTCACTCCACCGTCCACACTCTCCTCCCTCCTGCCCATGAGGTCTCTAAAGTTGTCCGCTTTATGAAGGTCTTATCCAAACAGGTGCTCCTCTGCTGTTCTAGAACCATTAAGGACAAGATCTCCTCTCTCTCGCCCCGGCCCTTGCCGATTTCTGTAACCACTCCTTCACCACTGGCTCTTTCCCCCTATCACTCGCACACTACATTGTGCTGCCCCTCTGTTAAGACGGATTTCTGAACTCTGTCCTGGTGGCGCAGAAGTTCAGAAGGCCAACCTAATTACTTGGAACAGGGTAACCTCTGGACGAGCCAGACCAATCAAGGTAGCGATCGCGGCGGTCAAGACTAGGTCTCAAGAGGGGTGAGGGTGACTGAAAGCCCGCAATGAGCACACAAAGCAAGATCACTTACAAACTACTCCAAACAGTTGTTATATTAAAAATATATACACATTTATTTCAAGGCCTTTAAAACAATGACCGTAGCGAGAAAATCACAATATAACGATAGTAAACCAACACATACCATATCAACACAATATATATACAAATACAACAAGTCTCAAGCGTTATATGCACGAAATGTGTAGTCCACCTTAAAGGGAGGGAAAACAGGCAGTGCGCAATAATGCTTAGACCCAGTTCGCCTTCAGAGGCACCTAATTAGATGGAAGTCCGGGCCCTGCGGAGAGTGGAGCCTTGTGCTCAAAAGTACCTGCACATGCTGGTGCCAACGGACAAAAGGAGAAGCTCTTTGAGGGAAATCAGGCAGTTCAGTTTAGTGCACAACAGAAGAAGAACAAGTTCCGCGACTCAAGCGCAGCCTCCACAGTGGGCAGAAGCAGAGCGCAAGTACGGAAAAGGGTGCTGTTTGATACAGCGGGGAAAAGCAATGGGCTCCTGCAGGAGGGCGACCAGATCCTAGCTATGCTACTCACCGGTCCCCGATGCAAGCAGACCCAGGCTTCTCCGCGTCAGTTTCAGCAGCTGGCAGGTTCAGAAGAGCAGGGAAAGCCTTGTCGTTGTGTCGAGTAAAAAGACGTCCCAATCGAAGAAACCCGCACAGTTTGTTACCACAGCAGGGCAACGGAGTGGCCGTGTGTATCTGAGCCAAATGTACACTACTCACTTCCGACCTGGGAACGCCAAGTGTACGAAGCGTGTGAGAGTGACAAGGACTCGAAATACTACACAACCTGGCGGCGGTTACAGAGAAAGACTCCCGTGTAAACTGGTCAGTCTACTGGATGGCCCAGAGACGCTTCCGAAGGCTTACTGGCAGGAGATGATGAAGATGCCGAGAATAGCTGTTCCCGCTATTCCAAAGGGTCGAAGTACCAGTACAGGCCTTCTGGTTCGATCAAAGGTGAAAAGGGTTTCACAAGGCGACAGCAGTGCAGAGGAGAAGTCCTTCAGCGGGTCACCAGCGATTCCTCGGTCCAGCCTCTTGGTTGCAGGATACTTGGCTCCTGTATTCCTTCGTTCGTGAGAACTCAGGAGATCGACATGGTAGTGGTGTTTCCAGCCCCCTCTTATCCACGGTTCCCTTTGCGCCAAAATGGAGGGGACCCAATGGGAGATCCGCTCATCAACACTCTCACCATTTGTGGACCAATCACGGACCACGGTGGTCCCAGGCATTCACACCAGCCTAGACTCTCTGGCACCCAGGATGTGTATTGGGACCACACATCCCAGCCCACACCCTGGAGGCACACAGAAGACATGTAGAAGCCCGCGAAAGCATCCGTGTTTCGCGGGAAAGTACATGCCCAAATAAGGAAGGCCCCGGGTCGGCTCGACCTGGGGAAGGTGAAGGGAGCAAGACGGTCAGCGGACAGGACAAAGGAGCCTCGTGGTCTGGCCATTTTGGGAGCCAGGCCACCATTTTGGGTTAAGCGCGGAAAACGCGCTTAGAACGCCAAAAGGAGCTCAAAACACAAGAAAACAATTGCTGCCACCATTCCCGTCCCTGAATCACTTGCACCGTTCATATACAATCCTAAACGAGTATCTATGGCCTGTAGAAGGCTAGAGATCCAAGAGAGCTGTAACTTAGCTTACAGTGCCCTCTTGTGTCATGTTGCACGAAAGCTGCAACATGATAAAAGAAACTACGGGAAACAGTGTTCCCCGGTACTGACTGTCTTAAGGGCATGTCAGTTTCCCCGTAAGAAAGGAGCGAAAGCCCAGAGGAGTGCGGCAGAAGGCTGCACTTCTCTGGCAAAGTCAAGAACAAGGTGAAAAACAACAGCAAAAAGTGTAGGGGTTGCCACATGGGAGGAAAATTACCTACAATTACGAAATCTTTCCTAACACCCTCCTAAAAACATCCATCTGCTGACCTCTCCTGCCCAGCTAACTGAGCCTGGCCTAGACTTCACCATTATGGGATGCTCTGTATTATAAAGTGCATTCTGTGCTTATTACATGCTTGCCCACACATCTCTCAGCTAATTATCTAGCAAAAACTGTTAACCTTACCTGCAGCATCACAGGCCCATGTCCGGCAATGCTCTGAAAGTCTCAGCCACACAGTATTTTCCCCCAGTGAAGGCAATGTGGTAGTTTAATCCATGCACCAATCTACCCATGCTGCCAACCCTCTCATATATCGTAATATAGAATGCATAATACTGGTTTCTCTGTAATAATTTGCTCTATCCACAAAAGTGATTCTTGCTGCAACCCCATTGCCATTGTCTCTGATACTAATAGTTTGGTATTAGAGCAATGTCACCTGCAAGTAGTCTGTACTGAGCCAATACACCATTAATTCCTATTTGGAAGGTATAAAGTCAGCAGAAACATTGCTATATTGTGCACTGTATCCTCTTAAGCTCGATACTATATACTGTGATACTATCATCCTATGCCCTACTGTATATTGCACACTGACAGATCACTTCTATCTGCGACAATGTATAAAGTATGCCACAGCTAGGTGCCCTTGTTGACCTGTGTGCACTAATATCACCAGCTCTTCTCCCGCACTGAGCATACAACCAAGCTAGGTCAACTATTCCCCATCATGTTTCCATTTTGAATTAAAGGGAAACGGTCTCTCCAGAATAGGCTGCTACTGGCATCACCCTATCCCCTTCCCCACCCCATTCCAACCCTCCATCCCACCCTTCTCACTCATTCAGGACAACAATAATCCTCAACGCCATACAAAGTGCCCCAACAATTCAGAACCCACTACCATCACCCCAACGATGACTATAGAACATGCAGATGCCACAGCATCGTACCCTATTCTGGGCTACACCAGGTTATATCGACTAAGATCACGCACTAATCGGCTCCCCTGCATTCGTAATGCGCCTTTACTCCCGCAAAAGCAGCAGACATGTAACCTTCTCCCTAACATCAAATACCACAAGTCTCCTACTATAGGCGCAGCCAAACAACCCTGCATCTCCCCAGGTTTGTTGGTTCAGACCACTACCACTGCTCCACCATTAGATACACCACCTAACCTCAAAGGTGCTCTCATTAATGCCTGTTCACTCGGGCCCCACGCTATTGAGATCCATGACCTCATCACTGAACAAAAACTAGACCTATTAATAGTCACATAAACTTGGCTGCACCAAGGTTCAGGACCTTTATTAGCAATTGCCATCCCTCCAGGCTACATTATTTTCCAGACGGACAGAAGTAATTTATTTATTTTGCATTTGTAGAGTGCGCTACAGCCCATGAGCATAGAGGCGCTGTCAAGGATACTTAAGAAGGCTTGCTTGAGGGTTACAATAAGCGGCCCAAAAAGTATATAACGTTGGCTTTGGTTGGTACAGTTACATAACAGTATTATACAGTGTATCATTCAATGCAGGAGCATATGACAGGGATCATACAAAGGGAAGCCCTCTAGACAAAAAGCCTAGTTTTTAGTGCCTTGTGGAAGGCAGCATGGGATTCAATTGATCTGATCTCATTTGGTAGGTTATTCCAGAGAGAGGCTGCCATAGTTGGGAAGCTCGAGCACCCAGCACGCACTCTACGCGTGTGAGGAGTCAGGATGCAATTGGCATAAGCGGCTCTGGAGGGTCTGGACACTGTTTGTTTGTGAATCCTTTGTTCAAGATAGGGAGGAGCGAGTCCAAGTAATGGTCAAGGGGGCGGTGTGGCCATAATAGCCAGAACTGGTGTGCATGTCAGAGCATGCCCTTTTCAAGAAATAGAAGGGTATGAGTTCCTCTTAGCCAAAATCACTAATAACCCCAAAACAACAACTAACATCCAGAGCATTTACAGATTCAACACCCACCCAGACTTAGAGTTCCCTCTCTTATTAGCTCTTTTCATCAAACCTAATACTAGATGTGTCATCCTTGGTGACATCAACTTAGGATTTAACGACAAGAAGAATCTGAAAACAGAAGCTTTTCATGCTGAACTCAATAAATGAACTTTATTCAAGAAGTAAAGGTTCCTACCCACAACTAGGCTAGAACACTTGACTGGGTACTCACACTTAATACCCAAGTATCCATCAAGTCTATCGCACCCTTTGGCTGGAATGACCACCACTGCATCAAGATCACTTTCAACAATAATGAGACAAGTGCCCCTAAGACCATGACAAAGGACACATCCGAGACAAGAAACATAAGAAAGCTCACTGCTGACAACCTATCCCCTCTACTTAAGGATGCCTTGTCTTCCCATATTGCTGGGAGTGAAAATCCATGTCATCTTGCAGATATTTACCATGAGTGCCTCACTACCACTATTGTTGCAGTATCACCCATTATAATCAAAACACAACGTGCAGACAAATGAACAAGCTTTTGGTTCAATGACGAGCTAGTGGCGCGTAGGCGTACTAAAAGATCCCTTGAACATATTCATAAACAATCTCCCACAATGAACCCGGCCATGGCATTCACTGCTGCCAACAAAATTTTCAAAACATCTATCATAACCCATAAAGCGAATACATATAACACCTGCATTAATAACGCCACTTCTAATTCTAAGGAGCTGTTCACTATCCTTAGAGAATTGGAAAATCCAACCCCAGTTACCACACCGGCCAACGTCAGTAAGAATGGTGCACTACTATCCAAAACGCGCTAGCCGCCAACATTGATTTGCTCCAAATGAAAATGATATCTAAAAGAAAAATCCTAGCGGATAAAAACATCCCTGAATCCCCTATCAATTCAACCAATGACAATGCGAATATGCTGTTCCACTTTACGCCAGTGACTCAAGAACAGTATTAGATACCATCTCTAATCTAAAAGCTTCCAACTCTAAAGGGGATAATTTCCCAGCACATCTAGTCAAACTATGTGCCCCATACTCTCACACCCAGAGCCGGTGCAAGGTATTTTGATGCACTAGGCGAACTGTCTGATAGGCGCCCCCCAACTTGACCCCACCCGAGCCTCCAACCCTCTGTAGATAGAAAGAGATTTGCCATATGTTCAGAAAGAGTACGAAATATGGGTTCCCACAATTAAGGCTGGGATGACGGAAAGGAAAGTAGTTACATACAGTAATTTGCTAAAGAGATGTGAAGTATGCGCAGTCACCATATGCGTGAATTGGTGAATGATGAGATAAGGATATGACTTAGTGTACCAATGTGAATTGTCGGTCAAAAGGGGTGGGAGGAAGATGAGATATTAGGGTAGTAGAAGATGAGAAACGTGGGGCGAGAGAATGGGAACGTGATGTATGGAGAGTCTCTAGGTGTACATCAAGTGGCGAGGGAGGCGATGGGGTATGTGTTAGTACAACAATGAGGAAGGAGTGGACGCATGGCTGGAGGCACAAGAGAAAGGGAGAAGAGAATATATTAGGAGATGGAGTTAGAGAAATGAGTACTGAGCGAAGAACTGCAAAGTGTTGCGAGAGGGTGAGGGGAAAGGAAGGAGAAATGATGGATAGCAGAAAGGAAAAGAGTTTCATGGTAAAGACAAGGAGCAAAACAGACCTAAGGTCAGAATCAGTGAACACAAAAGACCACAGTGCTGTTGGGTATTTTGTGGATATTTGGGGCTTTGTGGTTTTTTCTTACCGCCAAAATACCTTTAGCAATAATCACTCTCTGTATTCATATTGGGTCAAACATGACAATAATACATTGCATTATTTCAGAATTCAGACCTATTTAGATGGTATGCGCGGTAGTTTGCGTGGTTGGTTGGTATAGTGGTTGGTTTATTTGTGGCCCCAATATCCAACATCCCTTGTTTTTTATCTAGATTGTTCTTGATCACTAGAGAGACCTCAGGCCTACATTTTAGGTATACCACATTTTCAGTGTTAGTGTTGTGTGCCACCATGGGCTATTGTGGTATTTTTGTGGTAATTTACACTACCTTATATACAGTAGGGAACTATGTCCAGAGAGTCTCTCTTCCCGTTGACTCATGTACCTCAAACAGGCTATGCTACAAACAGTCACTCACAACTGTCCATACTGAATAGAATCATGCACACATCTGCTTTAAAATGACAATTACACTGTTTAAAATCTCCCCACATTTAAACCTTTCCCCATGCAAGATGAAAGAGAGAAATAATACACACTAGCTATCTGTTTTCAAATGTTTTTGTATTATAGACATTTCTTTTAAACACAGTTTAACTTTTTTTACAGAAATAAATGAAATGGTACAACATTATTTGTGATAAAATGAAAAGAGAGCTGCGAGAATATATTCAATTGGTAACATTAAATATGCTGATAAGAGACTGAGACTCCCTTTAATACACTGACTGAACAGTTTCGCACACTTTCGCACAGCTCCCACTCGCTTCTATAATTACTTTATCTGTTCAGCATGAGTTTTCTTCGGCTATTCTCTTTCTGAATTTGGCTCCCTTGAAAATCAACCCCAGTGAGAACAAGTGTCTGCCGTTCTCAAACCGGGGTTATTGCCTGGAACTCTCAGCTTTTGCAGCAGGAATGCCCCAGCCAGGAAACAGGTCATTCTCCCAGCTCTGCAAGATCTCGATTGTTCTCCTCCTCCCCTCAAGCTTCTCCAGCAAAGTTCTAATCACAGCCTCTAGCATGATACTTGCTATGACGCTGCTCCAATCAGAATCAATCATGTCATCTCCTCCCTCACTACACAATGGCTTACTTCTACAGTGGCAATTGTAACAAACTGATTTCCTGTTCCTTCAAGCTCTTTGCTTCCTGTAGTTATGTGGACAGAGCAGCAGAGAAAAAAAAATGAATGTGCGTTTAAAAGTTCACTTTCAGAGTAGGCCTAATTCTGCAGTGGAGACACATTTTTATTAGTGGATTATGTTAAATGAAGTTTCATTAGTCAGGTTAGTTATTATTAAGGTTAGTTATTAATTTTCAAATGTGTCTCTTGCAACATAGGCATTTCAGGTGAAAAATAGCGTGCATTATGAATGTGCACATGTGTGCTTTTAACTGTAAAAATGGATTTGCATCTTATATGTAAATATCGTTTTTGACTGAATAGCCTGTCTTTACTTATATGCCCATGTTACTCTGGCAACACATATAGCAATGCACCACACCCATGTAGTGGTGCTGCATAAAAAATTGCTACCTGTGCAGTAGTGCTGTACTCTGTGCTGTAACACGCCAAATATCCTTACATACCCTCCTTTTGTTTTTAGAACTTGGCTACGATCCAAGCCAATTCCTAAAAACAACTTGTTCTTTTACTTCTTTTAAAATGCATGTGTATTGGGATATCTTTCTCTTCCTGACGTAGCTACTAAAACCAGTAACATTTTCATTTTTACTGATAGCACAATCAACCATCCACCCATGACTAGCACCAGGACAGCCAAACCCACTATTGAGCGTTCCCCCCAGGTTCCCCAATTAAATATTTCCACTTCTATTATCCCCAGATTACTAATTGTAATATTGTTTTTTCTCAAATTAATTTTTATAACGTGTCTTTCTTTGTGATTCAATAAATATTCCACATCCGGATCTATTGGAAAAGTATCCCTTTGAAAAAAATCGATATTTTCCACTTGGCTTTCCCAAACATCATTTGTTACATGAAACAATGTTAACCCCCCAATTGACACAATTGTATCCTTTGGAACCTGTAAATAAAAAACATTATATTTCACCTGTTTAACCACGTATGTTCCATGGTTTAAATGTACTGCCGTCATGTTCTTTAAACAGGTGCTGACCAACCATTTACCTCTGACCATCTTAGCCTGTGCCAGTTCTTCACTCCCCATATTGCTAATAATCACTTCACATCCTTCTGATATACTTGGGTCAGATTTCAAACCACAAATAGCATCTGTGGCATCAGGAACAAACGGTTTACCTGGACACATATAATTTTGTTCTTTAAATTTGATACATGTTTCCAGGTTTGGTATTAAATAAACTTCCCATGTCTGAAATGCCACCACTTCTGGAGTCTTAATCTTAATAAATTTGTCCTCTTGCCAAAATCCCACATTGTGTACCCACTTCGTTTGATAAATAAGTTCAGGAGCTACATATGGGATGCATAGCAAAAATCTGATCTCTAGTCTTTCCAAGTCCACGTATAACGGCATTGCATTACCCATTTCAAATGCAATTTTTACCTGTATTATATCAATTTCCCTCCTGGTCAATCTTTCTATCATTTGACGAATAATATCCTGCGAAACAAAATACAAAGGGATATGTCCTTGAATCAATTGTGAAACTGCAGTTTGAACTTCTCTCATATAATTCGTTAATAGTCTATCAACAGGACTCATTATGTTCAATATTTCATTTAAAGTTCTGTCATGCTTAAGTATTATTTTAGTCGCCCGTTGCATCACATCTGCTTGTTCATTTAAAATGATTGCAGTTTCATTTATGAATCTTACTTGTTCATCCAGTCCCCCTCTAATCCCATCTAACGTTTTTTGTATTATTTCTAGGTCAATACTCAGTTGTTGCGCTTTAGTACTCAGTGTTCCTACTGAAATAGAATTGGCTGTTGATATTGTGGTACCTATTATGGCTCCAACTATAGACATTACCAATGATATCGCGAGCATCACCACACCTCTCTTTCCTCTCCTCTTCTTAATGTCTGCTGAATTCACAAATGTTTTCTCCAACTGCATTAATATATCTGTTATTGACTGCTTAGCGTCCTCTTTTCTTATTTCCAGCCACTCTTTAGTCTGTTCAATCTTAATTCCGGTATTGTTCAAATGTTTTTCAATCAAAATCTCAGGATTCAATGGTATGTAGATATTTTGGAAAATCATCCTTCTATAACTCATGATGAATCCTGGTGCTTCTTCCACCGCGATACCAGATGCTGGTCCAGGTTCAATGACAACCTGTGCTTCTGAATTCTTGAAGATCCCTCCAAATATCATCATCATTAACCATATCATTGGTATCATCTTCAATACTGATCGCTTTGCAGCCTTGGTCTTCACCCCTCTTTGGGGCTTTCCCGGAATCCACGTGGGCTCCAGGACTCCATCGTCTCCCGTGGCCTCTGACCCCGGAACCTCCGACCAAATAATGTTAATTTTCTAAATCAAATAGAAAAGAAACAAATTAAGTACATAGCACAATACTAACTTCACCCTTTTGCCAAAAATAAAACATGTTTGGTAAAAACATTTCGTTTTTTTCTTTTTTTTTTTTTTTCTTCTGAAATTAAACACAAGTTAACAAGAAAACAAGCATATATAAAACAGCATTCAATATTTAATACATTTTCTCTCTGCACACCGACCATGAGCTTCCATTATATTTATTTATTTATTTATTTATTTATTTACTTTATATTATATATTTTTACATATATTACAGTGTTCGTGTGCCATTATAACAATCAACTTTTTAACTTCTCTGTCACTGCCTCCTGATTGTATCCATTTATTTTCTCTTTTTGTGTTCAAGGGACTTTATGTTGTATTGTGTGCATCAGTGGGTAGTAGCCCCAGGGCTTTCTGTTTCTACATGCTCAAGCCGCCTGATCTCGTGTCTGGGATGGCATGGTTTGATCTGATTTACATGGACAAACTGCTCTATCGCCGTTTCACCTACATTTTTCAAAATTTTATAAACCACAGGAGAGACCTTATCTCTAATTCGAAATGGCCCCTGCCAGGCTGCTAGAAATTTAGAATTTTTCTGTTTACTTTTTCCAAAATGAAACTTGTACACCTGATCCCCTACACTGTATTCCTTTACTTATGTCTTTTTACCATAATAAGACTTTGCACTGTCAGCAGCTCTTTCCAGATTTCTCTGCACAAAAGCAAATGCATGTTGCAAATGCCTCCTCAGTTCATCAATATATTCATGAACTGTGGATGCACTCACAAGTGTTTGCTCATGTGTTCTGTATAGTAGGTGTTGTGGTAACACCATTTTCCTACCTGTCAAGACCTCATGGGGGCTAACACCTGTTGCTTTGGCAGGAGTTGATCTGATTGCCATCAAAACCAACGGTAAACGTAAATCCCAGCTGGAACCTGCTTCTGCCACAAATTTCTTTAAAATATCCACAACAGACCTATTGCTCCGTTCAACTCCACCTGAAGAGGCCGCCCGATATGCAATATGTAGTTTTTTTTTCACACCCAGTATTTGCCATACCTTACTCATTAGAGTACTTATGAAATGACTTCCTCTGTCTGACTCAATTCTTTGCGGCAACCCAAACCTTGAGAACACATGGTTCACCAGCAATGTGGCTGCTGTTTGCGCACTATAATCTGGTGCAGGAATGTATTCAATCCACTTTGACATCAAACATACCACACTTAAAATATAACGGTTTCCTCGGCTCAACCTTTTTAAAGGCCCTACATAGTCTGTTTGCAAATCTGACCATGGAAGAGTTAGTCCTCTTTCCATTAATGGGGCTCTATGCATTGGTGAAGCAGGTTTAAATTGGGCGCATACTAGACATCCTCTAGCATACAATTCCACATCTTGGGACATATGTGGCCAGTAAGCATATTCTTTTAGTATTTCTAATGTTTTTTGTGAACCTCTATGGCCTGCAGTTATGGCATCATGTGCATGGTGTAGCATTATCCCTCTGAATGAAAGGGGTACCACCCACTGTATTTGTCCTGTTATGGACTCTCTAATCATGAGTCCATCCTGTAATCTAATTCGTGTTTTGTTCTTTAATAGCACCCTCAACTCTTCTTTTCCCATACAATCATTTTCTGTTAAAGGATTTTGTTCAGGATCTATCAAATGATTATAATAGATTCCCAAAATTCGATCATTCTTTTGTGCCTCAATCAAATCTTGGTCTGGCGTGACATGACTCCACTGTACCACTGGTTGATCTACCTCCTTTGGTGCTTTAGAATGTGTTACTGCATCAATTTGTATTTCACCCATTAAATAATCAATAGGTAGCAATTCTCCCATCACAGCCCCAATCTTAGCCAGGTGGGCTGCCTTATCATTTCCCTCCTTATCCTCTCCTGGTGTTTTTAAATGCCCACAAATTTTTCTACAGTATATTGTTAAATTATTCTCTGACACCAATTTGTCTATGGCTTGTATCATTTTTCCATGTTTAAGTGGCTTTTTGTTGGATGTAACCATGCCTCTTGCTTTTCAACCAGGTAAATACTCCACAAAGCTATTCCGTGCATAGTCAGAATCAGTCACCAGGACAATTTCACTGAACTTTTTATCAACTGCAGTAGCAATTGCTTTATAAACGGCTGCCAATTCCGCCACCTGACTGCTCCTAGCTCCAATCCTCATCCCTATAATGGGGACGCCTTCATATTTCAACCAGACATTTCCTATTCCTGCCACTAATTGTTTATTACTGTCATTTTCAATGTGAAAAGCACAACAATCCACATATACAGTTGGCAAATCCTTGGATGTTTTTTCATCAAAAGCTTTGTGTGCTGATTGTTCAAATTCCTGCAAACTAGTTTCCACTTCCATTTCATTTGGTATTTGTTCAGCTGCGCAAACATGTAAGTCAGCTAACCCTTGAGCAATTGGATTCTTTTTATTTTGTCCATATCTCACTTCTACAGGAAAACCTTGTAATGCCAGCGTCCATGAAGTGATTCTGGACTGCGCTAGATTACCTGATCTAATTATTTTACTCTCTAAAAATTGCAAAGGTTGATGATTTGTTTCAATAATCACCTTTTCTCCCTGAACAATGGGGCGGAAATGTTGTAGCGCCCACACAGTGGTTAATAGGGCCTTTTCACATTCATTAAATTTCATTTCAACTTGGGAAAATGCCTTATTTGCATAGGCAATGGTTTTGTGATTCAAATCGTGTTTTTGTGATAACACTGCTGACATACAATGTTCAGAAAAACCTATTTCTATAAAGAAATCCATGTCCTTTATGGGATATGCTAAACATGGTGCCTTTACAAGACATTCCTTTAATTTAGCCACTGCATCAGACTGCTCTTTTTCCCATTTCCAGGGAGTATTCAGTTTAAGCAGTTTAGTCAATGGTTGATTGATTTCTGCATAATTTTCAATGAACTTTCTGTTATAGCCTGTCATCCCTAATAAACTTTTTACTCCTTTCACATTTTTAGGATCTTCTAATCTTTGTATGGCCTCTATTTTGTTCTTTTGTGGATTTAGCCCTTGTTCAGTCACTTCATGCCCTAGAAAGTTCACTTTTTTCTTGCACCATTGTGCTTTTTGCAAAGATACTTTGGCGCCTGCTTTCTGCAATTGGCCAAGCACATGTCTTATTTAATCAAAATGGCTTTTCAGGCTTTCATTTTTTATCAGGACATCGTCCACGTAAACTATTGTTCCTCTTTCCGCTGCATCCGGCATGGCCTTTCTCAAAAATATGCAAAATTCACTCCCACTATTGATGTACCCGAACGGAGCTCTAAGCCAGGCGTATTGAGTCCTGTCAAATGTAAAGGAAAATAAATGTTGTATCTCCTCTGCCAATGGCACGCACCAATATCCAGAGGTGAGATCTAATGTGGTAAATACTTTTGAACCATGTACCTGAGCTAGGCCCTGATCAATGAATGGCAGTGGCCATCTAGATACTGGTTCTCATTTATTTAACTCTCTCAAGTCTGCACATAGCAGCCATTGACCATTTGGCTTTAACACACCGAAAATAGATGTATTGGATGTGCTATGAATGGGCCTGATGATTCCCCGCGATTCCAAATTTTTAATAATCTCTGCCAATGATTCTAAACATGCCAGCGGTAGTCTATACTGGCGTACAAACACTGGACTTCTGCTACACCCTTCTGGTAGTGTGGCCACATGTAAATCAGTTAAACCACAATCATAACCATCTTTTGCAAATACATCCTTAAACTCCATAAATATCTCCCTAAGATTGTCCCTATCCTCACTGCTATCACACGCATCTGCTAAGGAGATCTGCTCTTCTACCATTTTGGAAAATTCTGGAAAATCTTCTGGTAAGGGAATCTCGGCGCTTTCTTCTAAATGTGTGGCTGTGTCTTTTTGTAAAGCTGCCACTGTTAAATATTTTGGCATATCAGCTTCCACTTCAATGGGCTGATTTTCTGTTTCATTTTCATTTAAATTAAATATTATGCAATCCTCTTGATGGCAGCACACTGTCTCATTTGAATCATAAGGATACACAGAATGAATTTTAAATATTCCTTTGGGCTGAGAGTCCAGGTGTTCTGGCAACTAACCCTTGGCATCTACACACTTTTCAGGGATATTTCCAATCACCATGTTATTTAAATCTGCCTTATAATGTGATTTTTGTATGGCCATTCCTAATGGGGAGTTTTCCTCTAAATGAATATCCTGACAACCTTTATTATTTACCATAATTTTTACAGATCCTTCACCAATATCTACCAATGGAATGTATTAATAATACAGGCCTTGCTGTTTTATGGATTCATTCAGGCATACAAATGCATCAGAGTCTTTCATCTGCTGTCCATTTTTGCATTTCAGTGTTATTGCAAACTGTTTTGTAAATGCAGGTATAATAGTATCTTTCCTCATTTGTAATTTGATTGCATAAGGAACCAGTTGTGCACAATGATAAGCCCTTCATTTGTCTTCAAATTCAGGTGCCGGACCACCTAGGCGTGACCACATTTTTTGATTAAGGAAATCTAACACCATACACATTCTGTGCATGATGTCATTGCCCATGTAAAATTCATTTTGTGCTCCACTCACTATTCATACATTATGGTAAATTGTTTTCTGCCCAATGCTGATTTTAAGCATGCATCTGCCTGCAATTCGGTTTTCAAAGTCTGGACTGTCCAACCCAGAAACATATTGGTTTTTAATCCTAAATTTTGGGACTTCTTCCCTCTCTATTATTTTTTGCAATAATTTCTCATTAATGAAATGCCTTTAAAGTGGCTTTTATTGTTTTAAAATAGTCATTTATACCAACATGAACCCATGGTTGCTCATCTTCCATGTGTATTTCTGCCAGAGTGGTAATGTGTTTTTCTGAATCTGTTTTAGGAGCAATATTCTGTTTGCATGTTTTCTCTTTTAAATAAAAACGTAATGTGCGCTCATCTATGGCAGTCTGCCAATTTTTCCTTGGGTCCAAGTATATTTGTACAGGTAGTTTTTCATTGTCGCTCTGCATTTTGTCTTAATTAATATAACAGTGACACTAGGTATGCAACTATTCTGGAGATATACCTCCACAGCATCATTTGTTTTGGCAACGGTGTGACATTCATTTATGTTGCTGTTTTGTGATTTTAGTTTCTTAGGCCTCAATGGTTTTTTGGTTAAGGACCACAGCACTCCATTCACCCCATCTATGAGAGGAGACAATCTTTTCAGGCAATCTGTCCCCATCAGAAATGGAATTTCACAAATAGATGTGATCAATACCTCTTGTTTCATTCTGTGCTTTCCTATGTTTATGTCAACCTCAGTTACACCTATGATGGGTACCTCCTCCCCATTAAAGTTATGCACTGGACCTTGATTTTCCTTCACTGTGATCTGACTCTGTGGGGATCTCCCTTCATTGATACGCTTTACCAGCTCCTTGGACATAATTGTGGCCTGTGCGCCAGTGTCAATCACAGCAAAGGTGTGGCATTTTTCTTCTACAGTGATGGGTGCATAATATCTGTCCTCAACTTCCTCTAATACACATAAGAAGTGTGAATTCTTACTGATTTCAGGGCTCACCTTTATCAGGCCTTTTCACTTTTGGCTAAGCACATTGGTAAATGGAAAGACATTTTTCCCTCCTTTTTACCCATTTCTGCGCGAGAGACTTTATTCATTTCTCCATGATCAGAGGTTTTTTGGAGTGTGGCCACTGTTCGCCCATCCATCTGGGTAACATCAGAGACCACATTACAACCTTCCAACTGAACATGTGTAACAACATCATTCAGCAATTTGTCATTTTTAATTCTGTGCATTTGTGATCATTTAGTGTGATACCAGCCCTTTCAGCCTCTTCAAAAATATGTGGCTCAACGAATTCTTCAGGTGATTGACTTGTACCCTCCTTTTGAGTATTTCCTTTTTCTGCCTGTGTTTGGTCATTGTTTTGCTTGTCCAGGGTAGGAGCTATAACATCCCCACTTACTCCCTGTTCACTGGTATTCCCCATGCATGCGTCATTTTTCTTAAATCTGTCCCTTTGTTCTTTTGGAATTCCTAATGTTTCTTTTTCATTTGTGCAAATCTTTACTGTTTTATTTAGCGCTAGGTTAAACCGTACCTCTTTTTTAGAAGTATTTGCACTTTCTGTCACATGTTCATTTACTGGCACTTTCATTTTTAATTCATTAGGCATCTTAGAGTCGTTATGCAAAATGATATCAGAGCAATCTGTCATTTTGGCACTGCAGTTATCATGAGTACTTAGTCACTTTTCGGAAGCCCCCCGGTCATTGCTATGGCCATCAGCCCCCTCTTTGGAAGGTTGTTTTTGCGCTGTATGGAGCTTTCCTATTTGCTCAGCTAACATTTTCACTTGGGCCTCAAGGCACTGGAACCTTTCCATCTCTCTAGAATCCTCCTTCTGTGGCCTAGGTCGATATTGGTTGTTTTCCCCCTGATTGGATCTATTCTGATACCTCTCAAGTGATTGATGTCGGTTGGGATGGTTTCTGAACTCTTGATTCATTTGTGGAGGGGAGCGGGGTGCACCCATCCTTTGATTATAGTCCCCTGATGGGGAATCATTGTACTGACGTGGATTGTAGTTCATGTTTTGCCTCATGTCCTGTCTCTCAGATTGTGGGTACTGGCCCCTATGTTGATTTCCATTATCAGTAAATCGATCCACATATCGGGGTCTATCCTGATTACCATATATCATGGTGTTGGGATCAAATCTGCTCTGTGTCCCCAATGACTGGTAGGGACCATCATTTCTTTGATCTTGATTTTGTCTCTGGTTATTGTTCATACCTGCCATATCAGGCCGATATCCTACCCGGGGTCTGTCCCCTAAATACCTAGGGCTGATGTAGCTCTCCCTATTACTAGGATCATGTGATTGGAACATTGGTACAGGAAATGGCGATCTTTGTTGATTACCCCTTTGTTCAGGTGTCACATTATTTTTACCTTGGCTTTGAGCAGACTCAAGGGACATTTTGGCTGACCTGATTTCCATTACTGTGGCTGAGGGTTCTGTAGATTTAGGTCTAGTATCTTTCATTTTATCACTTTCTCTACCCTGACAATAGAGTACCTCATATAGTTTTGTGCTTTGATGTACAATCCATTCAAGGGACTTGTCACGGTCAAATTCACGGACCAATTGGGATATGATGTCTTTCTGTAGCCCATAGAAGTATGCAGTTTTAAACTCATTAGAATTTGGGTCAAAAGATACATCAAAGCGAGAAAATGCTCTTTTTAAGTCTTGTAAAAATTGGCGTGGGGATGTATTAGGTCCAGCAGTGATTGTGTAAGCGACTTTCTTTGCCTCCTGCAATGACTGAAAAGGAGAAAAATGACGCCGAATTTCTTTTTCAAACTCCACCCAGGTCATATTCTGCTGTTCATTTAATCCCCTTGTGATGCTGGCTGTCGGGGCATCTAAAGTTAAATGAAAATATTGTCTGTACTGTTCCTTAGGTATCTGGAGTGCTTTAAAAATGTCATGCACCGCTTCTAAGTGATCCTCAATGCAGCATTTGCCTCCCTTTTTAAATGGTTTGATCAGGGCTTTAATGGATTTCATTATTTATATGGGGCTACTTGTTGCAATGCACGGAATAGCACTATTTTGTGATTCAATCCTGTTTTCAGGTGTATGAGATTGGTGGCTGCCCCCAATGGGAGTATCAAATCCCCCAAGGGCGCTGCAACCAAGTTCAGTCACCGGCCCAGTCACTGGAGCACTAGCTCTTTGGGCAGAACTAGAATTCACCTCCACTCCATTGAATGTGGTACCCTGCCGCCTCTCCTGGGACCTGGGAATGCACATTTGCTGTTCTAAGTCCTTACACTTTTTATGGAGTCTGTTTGCTTCATTTTGCAAATAGTTGTTTTCATCACTCATCTTATTAATCACCTCCTGCATGTCGCACATTTGCATTTGGCATTCATTGAACTCTTTATTTCTCTTGTCTCTTTCTTGAATCATTTTAATCATTTCTTGTTCTGCACTCTGGAGATCACATTCTTTTTCACAATGTTCTTTTTGTAAAATCTGCATTTCTAAAACAACCTCATCTTTATCCTGTCTAATGTGGTCCACTAAGGCTTTTAAGTGTACCAATTCCTGCTCACTATCCTCAAATTGTTTCTTGCTTTTGGATAGCTGAGCATCAAAGTCTCTGCATTTTAATTGTATGTCTTTTTGGCATACATCCAATTCTGCTCTTAACATTTCCTGATTTTTACTTGCCCCATCTAATTCAGTCCTTAACCTGTTAATTAGCTGGGTATCATTTTCCTGCATTCACAGGGACTTATTCAAAATAAACCATATTTTGCCGCATAGCCGTATTAAACAGTCTTTCTCTGCACTTTTATCGGATGCATTCAATAATCTTGTAAGGCAGACCTGAATTATGCTGCCTTCTGCAAAAATATTGTCTAGTTTTTCTTTCTGCACCTCACCCTGAATGCGGTCACGCCATTCAAGGTTCTGTTCGACGACCACGTCCCATGTGCAAACAACTTTGCCTCTAAATATTGCACTAGGTCTGAAAATGTGGTTTCCCTTTGTGACATTCTGAAATTCGTTTTTAGTGGCACACTGCTATTATAAAATGGGTTCCCTTTAATGTGCAAATGGCAGTGTGAGACACGCTTGCCACTCCCAGTAGGTACTCGATGATCACTTTCCCGGCCTGCAACGCACCATAAATATGTTGGGTATTTTGTGGATATTTGGGGCTTTGCAGTATTTTCTTACCGTCAAAATACCTTTAGCAATAATCACTCTCTGTATTCATATTGGGTCACACATGACAATAATACATTGCATTATTTCAGAATTCAGACCTATTTAGATGGTATGCGCGGTAGTTTGCGTGGTTGGTTGGTATAGTGGTTGGTTTATTTGTGGCCCCAATATCCAACATCCCTTGTTTTTTATCTAGATTGTTCTTGATCACTAGAGAGACCTCAGGGCTACATTTTAGGGATACCACATTTTCAGTGTTAGTGTTGTGTGCCACCATGGGCTATTGTGGTATTTTTGTGGTAATTTCCGCTACCTTATATACGGTAGGGAACTATGTCCAGAGAGTCTCTCTTCCCGTTGACTCATGTACCTCCAACAGGCTATGCTACAAACAGTCACTCACAACTGTCCATACTGAATAGAATCATGCACACATCTGCTTTAAAATGACAATTACACTGTTTAAAATCTCCCCACATTTAAACCTTTCCCCATGCAAGATGAAAGAGAGAATAAATACACACTAGCTATCTGTTTTCAAATGTTTTTGTATTATAGAAATTTCTTTTAAACACAGTTTAACTTTTTTTTACAGAAATAAATGAAATGGTACAACATTATTTGTGATATAATGAACAGAGAGCTGCGAGAATATATTCAATTGGTAACATTAAATATGCTGATAAGAGACTGAGACTCCCTTTAATACACTGACTGAACAGTTTCACACACTTTCGCACAGCTCCCACTCGCTTCTATAATTACCTTATCTGTTCAGCATGAGTTTTCTTCGGCTATTCTCTTTCTGAATTTGGCTCCCTTGAAAATCAACCCCAGTGAGAACAAGCGCCTGCCATTCTCAAACCGGGGTTATTGCCTGGAACTCTCAGCTTTTGCAGCAGGAATGCCCCAGCCACGAAACAGGTCCTTCTCCCAGCTCTGCAAGATCTCGATTGTTCTCCCCCTCCTCTCAAGCTTCTCCAGCAAAGTTCTAATCACAGCCTCTAGCATGATACTTGCTATGACGCTGCTCCAATCAGAATCAATCATGTCATCTCCTCCCTCACTACACAATGGCTCACTTCTACAGTGGCAATTGTAACAAACTGATTTCCTGTTCCTTCAAGCTCTTTGCTTCCTGTAGTTATGTGGACAGAGCAGCAGAGAAAAAAAAATGAATGTGCGTTTAAAAGTTCACTTTCAGAGTAGGCCTAATTCTGCAGTGGAGACACATTTTTATTAGTGGATTATGTTAAATGAAGTTTTATTAGTCAGGTTAGTTATTAATAAGGTTAGTTATTAATTTTCAAATGTGTCTCTTGCAACATAGGCATTTCAGGTGAAAAATAGTGTGCATTTTGAATGTGCACATGTGTGCTTTTAACTGTAAAAATGGATTTGCATCTTATATGTAAAAATCGTTTTTGACTGAATAGCCTGTCTTTACTTATATGTCCATGTTACTCTGGCAACACATATAGCAATGCACCACACCGATGTAGTGGTGCTGCATAAAAAATTGCTACCTGTGCAGTAGTGCTGTACTCTGTGCTGTAACACGCCAAATATCCTTACAGTGCTCAACTTTGTCAAAATGAAGAACGACAGCAGTGCTCCGTGGCACCTCTTTCATGTGCACCTTTAAAAACGCCACTATATCACTATCACATGTGATTCTGCAGAGCAGTCACTTAGAGTCACCTATTGCCTATTAGATCCCAGTCAACAATGCAATGGACGTCAGAGATGAAAATTCATCACAAACAAAAAAACATACTTCCAAAATGAACACAGTTGTGAGCATCCCAAACATGTATAAACACAAAGTTTTAACTCTTGTCCTAAATTTGACTACATGGTTTTTGTCCAAAACATTGACATCCAAATGACTCTCTTAGAAGTTAATGGCAATCCTAACTGAGAGAAACAGAATAATTTAGCTGAAAAACATGCAAATTACACTAGGATCAATCTGAACTGATCAGTAAAGCTATTGGAGGCCTGATCCTGATTGGTGTCTGCCACTTGGGAAAGACCCAAACAATTTTCCTTTGGACCCTAATGTGATGATATGATAAGCCATTTATAACGTGCCTGTACACAAGTGTTTCTAGGTGCGATAAAACAAGGGAGGGAAGACAGAGGGAGGACAAGAAAAATAATCTTACTAGGCCGTGTGTCTATTTAGATCGTACAAGAAGTGCAAGGGGAAAAGGGAAAGGAAGGGGGAGTGCAAGGGAGAGGAGATGGGAAAACAGAGTAGCAATGCTCTGAGTAAGTGCAGCCAGCGCAGCGCGGCTCTGGGTAGTGCAAGGAGAACAAGGGTTTGTAGGGTTACAGTTACAGCCCCTAATTGCGTGGTAGGCCCGAAGGCAGTGCAAGGGTGACTGATCAAGAAAGTGAGACTTTGAGGGTAGCTATGCAACCAGTCAGCACAGCAGACGGGTAGGTCAGGTAGGTCAGCAGGGGAGGGACAAAGAGAAAGCAGTGAAGAGAAATGTGTTGAGCTGCTTCCGGAACTTCAGGCGGTCCGGCTCAAGTTTAAGAGGAGCAGAGAGATCATTCCAAAAGGAGGCACCTGCAGAGGAGAGAGATCTACCTTCCACTATCTGCCTGGAGAAGCATCTAACCCTTAGACAGTTGGAGGTAGCTGAGCGAAGGGCTCGAGAAGGAAGGTATTTTGGAAGAGAATGTTAGAGGTAAACCACACCAAAAGCTCAGACTTGAGGAAGGGCAACAACAGTGTGTAGGAACATCTGCTGCTATATTATGCATATTTCAACTACAAACGTATGTTCTGCTCTTTGACATATCAACACTAAACAACTTCTTCATGACCCAGTGTGCACAAACAAGCTTGACTTGTTTTTTTCAACGTGCTTATGGTGTTTAGTCGCAAGTAACATGTGAATTACGGATATTCTTTCACTCATGGATGATAAATTTGACCCCAGGAATGTTGATTTCTTTGATTTTGATATAAATCCTAATTGGGACATACGAACAAAATTAAAGAACAAATCGATATTCAACCCTCAATTTCCAGTGGGGGGGATGCATTGAGGCATTTCAAGACCTTTGTATCAGTGATTTCAGAAAACTGCGACAAAAAAATTGTATTTCTAAGCAGAACCTTACTGATGCACAGCGTTTGGCTATCAATGAACTTCAAGAACTACTGAATATTGTCATTAAGCCAGCCGATAAAGGCTCAAACATCGTTATCCTGGATAGAACTAAATATGTGGCAGAGGCACATCGGCAATTACATGATCATCTGTCTTATAGTAAGCTCTCTAAGGACCCCTTTGAAGAAATAAGAACAGAACTTATTGCCTTGTGCACCAAATGGGCTAGTGAAGATTTAATGGAGGATGATCTAATTAAGTTTCTTACCCCTGCATGTTACACCATACCTACGATTTATTTCCTTCCGAAGATATATAAATCACTTAACTATCCCCAGGCAGGCCTATTGTTACTTTATGTGGCTCACTGTTGGAACATTTGGCCCAATTCATTGATGAAACTTGGTTTGCATTCGTATCAGTGTTGCCATCGTACCTGAGGGATACTAAGGATTTTCTTCAACATATCACTAACACACCTTGGGAAGAGGGTTTAATTTTGACTACACTAGACGTGGTTTCTTTATATACCTCGATTAACCACACTGTCGGTGTTAATGCATGCAAATATTATTTGGACACTCGCTCTCTCAACTATCTTGGGCACAGTTCTATGATTTTAGATATGCTTTTGTTCTGTCTACAAAACAATGGGCCTCATTACGAGTCCGGTGGTAACCGTGGCAGTAAAACCGCCTGGTTACCGCCGGACTCGTATTACCATTCCGCCTCCGTGATTCCCGGAATTAGCGGGGCATTACAACCCCGGTTTTCTGGGAATCATGGAGGCGGAATGGTGTTAATCCCCATTCCCATCGAGTCCTATAGGACTCGATGGGAATGGGGATCA
This sequence comes from Ambystoma mexicanum, assembly GCF_040938575.1. NCBI lineage: Eukaryota > Metazoa > Chordata > Amphibia > Caudata > Ambystomatidae > Ambystoma > Ambystoma mexicanum. The sequence goes on from NC_090928.1 coordinate 564,549,097, forward strand.
TGGAAACACCAGCAGCATTTCGTAATGCTGCCGGTGTTTCCTCGGCCACCTGCAGGCGGGCAGATTTAAACCCGCCAGGTCAGACATGGCGGGAACATCACCTCCCGCCTGCAGAAGTCGGGATCAGGCGGTCCGGAAACAACGGTGGCGGCGGGTTTGCCGCCACCATTATTTCCGCACCGCCTGAGTTATAATGAGGCCCCATGTCTTTCTCTTTGAAGGGTCTTTCTATCGGCAGGTCAGAAGGACTGCCATGGGAAGTACCTTCGCACCATCTTATGCTAACCTTACGATGGGGTGGTGGGAAGCTACTTTTCTTTCTGACTTGGTTTCATCTTGTTTTCCAACACAGATTGTTTCTTGGTGGCGGTACATTGATGATGTGTTTGTCATTTGGAAGGGTTCAGAAAATGAGTGGTTATCTTTTGTCAAAAGCATTAACAACAACAAAGTCAACCTTTGCTTTACTGAATGTCACAGCTATTCTGAGATTGTCTATTTGGACGTCATTGTCATACTGGACAGTACAGGGTTTTATACGGCACTCCACAAAAAACCTACCAATACCGGTTTGCCACTTCATGCCAATAGTTGCCATCCTCCGGCATGTAAGAAATCTATTCCATATGGTGAATTTATCCGATACTGCCGTAACTGTACCAATATTACGTGTTTTGACGACCACTGTGCACTGACAGCTGCTAACTTTGTGAGACAAGGATATTATAAGAAAAACATTGAAATGGCATATATCCGAGCACGTGAAATGTCGAGAGACAAATTGCTGTATGACACCACTTCCAAAGCCAAAATCAATGATGACCCGAGATTGATCATTACGTTTGATACTGCCTCAAATAACATTGGGAAAATTATTGAGAAACATTGGTATGTGCTCACTCTAGACAATGATCTAAGGCCTATTCTGGCTAATCATCTTACTCTTATATAAAAACATGTGCCCTCCCTGAGAGATAAACTAGTGTCCAGTTGTTTATCGCCAGGTGGCAAAACTTTGTCATCTACGACTTGGCTCCCTGTCTCCACCTTTGGGTTTACAAAATGCATGAAGTGCAAAGTTTGTGCACATGCCACTGCACAGAAATCATTTATACATCCAGTGACTAAAATCCAGCAGAAGATAAAATTCTCGATCAACTGTGATACCACCTTTGTTGTATATGTGCTCTCATGCCCGTGCATGAGATGGTATGTTGGGAGCACCACATGCAAATTGAAGTTGAGAATTTTGCAACATTTGAGAGCCATTAAGAACTCTGATCCGGCGTATCCAATGGCCAAGCATTTTAAACTAGAACACCAGAATGATTTTAAACTGCTAACCTTTTTTGCAGTGGCGCATGTGCCTGCTCATCCCAGGGGTGGTGACCGGGTCTTGAAAGTGAGACAGCTAGAAACTAGATCTATTCTGGATTTCGACACCAAGTACCCAAGGGGTCACAATATAGATGAGGAGTTGTACACTTTCCTGGGCACTTAGGCCGTGCATCCATGGCATTATGTTACCACTCTTGAATTGTCTCCTTTCTCTGTTGTTTCTTGTTCCTTATTGTCTTGATCTGCATGTCCCGTTGGACTTTCATTTCTTGTTTCTCTCTAGTTTCATTAGTTTTGGGATGTTTTGTTTAAATTTTCTTTCATCTGTTTAAATATTTGCTGTTTCTAATTTTGATTTGGCCATGCACTCTGCAATTCATGGGGATTGTTTTTGCACATAATTGTGGTCCCACTTTGGGGTTTATCTGCGGTCTTTTGTATCTCTCCTTTCTCTGGTGGTGTATGTTTATTGTGTTGTGTTTATGCTCTTTGCAGTTGGCTTTGCCCATTTTATCAATTGATTCATCTAATGTTATCATTGGCTTAGTGTGTTATTGTGTGCATCCTATATTACCAATTAGGATTCTCCTTGCTGCTTTTGCACTTTCACTTTAGTGTGGCCTCACCACCATGAGGCTTGATGGACAATTTGGTGTCTTGCTGCTATATTGGGAATATTACCTGTTCTTGCTGCTTTTGCACTCGCACTTTACTTGCTGCTATATTGGGAATATTACCTGTTCTTGCTGCTTTCGGACCCGCACTTTACTGTGGCTTTGCCACCATGAGGCTTGATAGACACATTGTTGTCTTGCTATATATGCACTTTATTTGGTAATATTACCTGCACTTGCACTTTATACAACACGTAACACTTGCCTTTACCATATAACACAATAATGTCCACCTCTGTATGTGTCAGAAGCCGAAGCTGGATGGTCTTTTGAGGTTGCTGGGCATTAAAATCTTGGCTTCTCTATATGATTAGGGATTGGATTTTTATTATCTATATATACAGTTTTTAATCTTTTGCTACAACTGTTTATATATGAGTTAATTTTAGCAATGCTATATTTGGGATTTGCTGTTTGCTGCATGTTGGTTTTTGGCACTCGTCATATATTTTGTACAACTCTATAATTATGGATATGCCGTGCATGAGATGGGATGTTTTTTTAGTATCTAACTTTCACCCACCATGTATTATTCTGTCCTGGTTGCCAACTTGAGATTCTATATTTCATTATGTGCATGTTCAGTTGTATGTATGCAATGTTGTCATTTCGAGCATTAGACCAGCTATATCCAAAGACAACGCACTTACATCTGCTCATCAAAATATACGTGGGGGTCGTTGATTTCTAACTCCATGCAGAATCCGACCATCATTGTGCACTATGCGTTTAGTCTGTTATTTTATTATTTGTGCTGTGCTGATTTTCAACACTGGCTGTGTTTAGCACGCCTATGCATTCAACTATATTATGTCATGTACTTTTACCCCTTTCCATCATGGCCGCCTGCTTTTCTATCCTCAGCTATGACTTGTCATTGTAACTAACAGAGTAATAGGACTGTTTTCCACTGTCTGCATTTTAACCAGTCTTTTTTTCTTTCCCCATACGTGATCAAGCGCTCGGTGTAGCGCGAAATGCGGTGTTTGCAGGTCGCATACCATGGCGTCCTGCCTCTGTTTGTCTGTGTTTTGTTGCATTTTTGTACCACATGTTTGTGTGTACAAGTATATTTTTTCTTGTTGAACATTAAAGGTATCCGTATTATATACACGGCATGCTTTTTTTGTTTACATCCATAATTTTGGAGTTTTGCAACCTATGCCTGACTTGCGGGAGTGCGGTTTATCTTTCCTCCTTTTTGTTCAATATATATATATATATATTACATGGCCACGGTAGTGGTAGTGGCCGGTAGTGGCCATGTAGTTATGGTTAAGTTTCTGTTTCCATAGGAAGAGCACTTTTTGGGCGGCTTATAACTTCGCTCTCCCTGGACGGATCCACACCAAACTTTGCAAAAAAAGTATTTGGGTCACTCTGGATTGTTCTGCAAGGTTTGGTGAGGATTCGTCCAGGGGGGGCAAAGTTATAGGGAGGGTCCCAAAACTTATTTTTTTCCCATAGTCCGAATGGGAAAAAAATGTTGCTCGCGTCTACAGCCCAAACCGCTGGACGGATTTTCACCAAATTTAGACCAGGAGCAGCAGCTTGGTCCCGAAAGCGTGCTTTTGCAAATTTGGTGAAAATCTGTCCAGTAGTTTTTTTTAAAATGACCAAAAAGTAGGTAAAAAATCTTGGATTCGTGGTCGTCTGCGGACAGCGCAGTGAAACTTTGTTCAAAATGTGTATTTAGTAGAGTGTGTTGGTGTGTAGGAGGGTTTGGGGAGGGTGGGAGTGTATGAGATAGTATGAAAGTTGTGTTTTTTATGTGTTAGACGTTCTTTTTGTGTTCGATTTGTCTGCGGACATCCCGGGTGTTCTGAAATGTTCTAAATAAACTGAATGGGGGGTGTTCTGAGGACTCAATATATGTCCGTTTTGTTTGCAAGCAAACTGAAACTGTTCTAAGAACACTCGCAGTGTCCTGAAATGATCGCAAATAAACAAAATGGGGGTGTCCTGAGGACGCTGTCCATATTGTTCGTTGTCAAGTTGAATTTGTTCTAAGAACACTCGCTGTGTCCTGAAATGTTCGCAAATATGAATGGGGTTGTGGCTGACAAGTTGAATATGTTCTAAGAACACTCGAGGTGTCCTGAAATGTTCACAAATAAACAAAACGGGGGTGTCTTGAGGAAGCTTTCCGTATTGTTCTCTGTCAAGTTGAATGTGTTCTAAGAACACTCGCGGTGTCCTGAAATGTTCGCAAGTAAACAAGATGGTGATGTTCTGAAGACGCTTCTAAGAACACTCGCGGTGTCCGGGGAATGTCGGCAGGGGGTGTCCTGAAGACGCTGTTCGTATTGTTCTCTGTCAAGTTGAGTGTGTTCTAAGAACACTTGCAGTGTCCTGAAATGTTCGCAAATAAACAAAATGAGAGTGTTCTGAAGAGGTTTCTAAGAACACTCCCGGTGTCCTGGAATGTTCGTAGGGGGTGTCCTGAAGGCGTAGTCCGTATTGTTCGCTGGCAAGTTGAATGTGTTCTAAGTACACTTGCACTGTGCTGAAATGTTCGCAAATAAACAAAATGGGGGTGTCCTGAGGACGCTGTCCGTATTGTTCTCTGTGAAGTTGAATGTGTTCTTAGAACACTAATGGTGTCCTGAAATGTTCGCAAATAAACGAAATGGGGGTGTTCTGAGGACACTGTCCGTATTGTTCGTTGTCAAGTTGAATGTGTTCGTTGTCAAGTTGAATGTGTTCTAAGAACACTCGCGGTGTCCTGAAATGTTCGCAAATAAACAAGATGGTGGTGTTCTGAAGACGCTCACCTTTTACTGGTGTTAATTGAAGCAGATCTTGCTTGTAATCTGAGGTGAATCAAAGCTAACATCAGGTTGGAGACCATGCTCACTTCATCTATTAGTAGCATTTTCATTTGTTTCAATACTCTGCGTAATTCCATTGCAGCTTCTGCAGAAAGTTTGTAATAGTCTCATTTGTTCTGGTGTTCTACTGGTAATAGTAGTAATCGGTGTAATGTAACACCACCTATGTTGTAGGCAGCTAAACCTGTGGGGGCAGTGACAACAGCTGACAGTTTGTTGTTTGTCAATTGTTGAAGGAACTTACTAATGATTTTGATTATGAATGTTTTGCCAGAACCAGCTTCACCACTGACGTACAGTAGTATAGGTTTATAATTATGGCAGGAACATTCTTTATTTTCATGTTTTACACCATGTGCAATTTGTTTTGTTACGTCTTGAAAAATGCTACTTTGCTCATTGTTTAGTTTTGATTGTAGTATAGTTCAGTCTTCCTTATCTTCATACTGACACATGGTGTTTTCTACTTCTATCATTGCTAATTCTGCCTCATTAATTATTAGTGGTTCTCCCAGTGGTTCTTGGCTTCCTGTTACAGAACGTTGACTACTGTTAAGAGTGTCCTTATCTTGTTGGGCTTGGAGTTCTTCTTCGTGTTGCTGTTCATTGTGCAACATTGTTTTGTACTGTGTAAAGTTTACATCAGTTATAGTGCTTTCATTTGCTTTGAAAGCATCCTCATATGAGTCATTGAAGAGTTGCAGCAGGGACATGTAATATACTTCTTTATGTTGAGGAGACTTTAAAGATAATTTGATATGATTAATTAAATTTGGTTTAGTGAGTTTAACTAAGCTGCCTTCACAGATTGTCACTCTATATTTACCTTTTTTTTCATCAGGTTTCATATTATTTTTGTATGTGTAGTTTTGGGCTATGTGGTATAGACACATGTTTTCCAAAATATTACTTCTGTTTAGTAGTATGTGTCCAATAAATTGTTTTTTAAAATGTCTTGGCTGTTGGGATCATGTTTGGCTATTGTTTCTATATCTTGATATGATTTTAGAACTCTTTTTCTAGATTTAGCTGGACCAAGAGTTAGCCATACTATATTTTCAGATTTACCATGCAATGCAGTACCAGTTAAACGATCAGCTGCTTCATATGATCCACATTCTCTATGGGTGAGCATTTTTATGCCCAAGCTGTATAATTTCTGAGATACTGTTTTATATGATGACAGGTCTTTCCAGAGGTCTTGGAGCTCTGTCTTTTCTGCTTTAGTTAAGTATGCTGTGACATATCGTGCAACTGCAGTAGAATTGTCTGCAATGTACTGCACATCTATGTTTGCATTCCATAAGTGGGCAATGATTGCATTATAATCATTGATATATTTTTCTTCTTCTTTTCTTTTACACTTTAACACTATGTCTAACTGAAGACATGAGGTTGTTCACTTGACATGCATTTGTAACTGGTCTAGGGAAACCAAATCAGCATTTGGTGTAGTATTTCTCTTTGTTTTTGTATTTGCGACGACAATATTTTCCACATTTGTGTCTTTGAAATTCACTATTTGTGGCTTCTGATGGAATTTCACAAGTGACATATTTTTCAATAAACTGTAAAACAGTGGCATCACTGTCTTGACCAAATTTAGGAGCATCTTTAATCCATAAAAGCATGTGGATATGTGGTGCTCATCTGGCTTGGTATTCTTTTCTCCAAAAGAAGTGTTGCACTTCTCCAAGGGGAGTAACAGTTTTATTACAAATAACATGTAGCATAGCAATGAAGCGATGGTGAAAATATCTTGAAACATTAACAGGATCCAAAGAACAAAGTTCTCCAGGTGTTAGTATATCTATGTTTGTTTTGTTTTTATTTGATATGTGTAGGAAATCATGTAAATCTTCCCATGCATATTCTGCACAACTTAATGTAACAAACAAAGTGGGTGGGCCAAGGTTTCTGATCATACAACGTACATCCATGACGTCGAAACCAGTACTCTTTAGTACCACGCATATTTGCTAATAGATTTGTAATATTTGATTGTAAAACCTCATCCTTTTGTTGCACTTTTTCTAATAATTGTGTAGCTGTCATATTTTGAAAGTGTGATCCTGATTTTAATATGTGTGCAACTCCGTAACATAAAGTTGCTAGTTCACTTTCAAAGAGTAGGTGGAATATATATTTCACATTTTGTCTAAATCTGGGATCTTCAGAATACATCCGTAATGAGCGGTATTCTGAAGCTGATATTTGAATAGGTCTATCATCATACCTTCCTCCTTTGCCAGTAGGAAAGAATAGAGGAAAAGCACATGCTTCTATACTTTTTTCCCATATGCTGATTGGCGATACTTTTGTTTGATGCATTTAGTAAGTTTCCAGTACATCTTCTACGGTGTCATTACAGTGCAAAGGATGTATTGTATAATGGTCTAAAGTATTTGATATTGTAGCAGGATCTAGTAGCTCAAATTGACCAGCTTCTTGTGTTTCTTTAATTATTTCAGTTGTATCTTTCATGTTTTCTTCAATATTAATTTCTTTGTAATATTCATTATTCTCTTTAAGATATTGGAAGGCTTGTCTAACTTTATATAAATCTACCAGCTGTTGCCATATTTTTTTGTCTTTTGTAGGTACTCCATTTACTAAGATTTACTAAGATAATTAAAGATTGCTGCATTGGACGTTGCACTCCTAGAGTATGCACATTTTCTTTTAGATCTACTGGTAAATAAACTACTTTTCCACGAATGCCTTTTACCAATTCAGAGGGAGGTAATTTTTCTGTTTTTGGTTGCAGGCCTATTATTGCTTGAAATGGGTGTACTGTTTGAATTATGATGCTCTCATATAAATTAAGTTGTTGTAGGGGTTTTGGTACTGGGTATAATTCCAAATTATTTGTGATAGCACGTGAAGAAGTTTGGTTATTGTCAAGTTTTGTAGTGCAGTAACTGCAAAGTATTAAGGGCTCAGTTATTTCGTATTTGTTTTCTGCTACAAGGTAGAGAGCTAATTCAAACCATTTAGAATCTTCATTGGCTTCTATTTTGTATGAAAGGTCTACAGTTTTTGTGTTACTTTTATAAAAAGTTCTACGGCAACATAACATACATGGTTTGGTACTTCAGCTGATGTACTTTTAAATTTTAGTATTTCTTTTTTGTATGTGTTTAGCAAAAGGTTGCCATGTGTAGAATTGTTGCTTAATTGGTTTAAAGCTATTTCATTCTGTAAATGGCTTTCACTTCCAAAATATTTTTTCTGGATATAGTGAATTTCTTCAAGTAGGTCTTTTGCTGTACCATGTAGAAGGAAGTTATTTACTTTGCTAGTGCTAAAGCAGCACTTTTAGCATAGTACAGTTTATAGACTAGATTTCTTATAGTTGAATGATGTGTTGATATCCTTTTGATATCATGGAAAGTGGTTTTACAAGTAAGTCCTGTAATGCAGGCCAATGAATGTCCTTGTAGTCCTGTGTACTTGCGCACTGGAATGGTATCCATATTTTGCAGTAATTTAATTTTGATTTTGTCTTTGCTTTTTACATATTTATTGAGGAATTGGTGTAAAGATTTGAAACATTGGGAATGTTACACATTGACGTGCACGGCCATTTGTACACTAGACGTTCTGATTCAGTTGAATGGAGGGCTAATTCTAAATTTTCAGGGCATATTTTTGTAAGGAGTACTTCTTGTTCCATTATGGTATTATTCACTTTTTCATAACCTCGACCACTGCTATGTATGGCAATTGTATTTGTTTGCTTTTGTTTGTACGCGTCTTCATTAAAATATGGTTCTGTGCTCGTAGTGTGATTCCATTCACCTCCGCAGATACTTAAGAAGTTCTTTCTGTTGACATTTCGCTTATTGAGAAGTCTTTTTTGTAATTTAGTTATTAGTTTTGTTAGTGGTTTCATTTTGTTTAACAGTAAAATAAATAACTTTCTTTTGAGTAGAATTGCACTGTCCATCAACGCTTCTAAGATTAATTTCCTATGATAGGTTTTAAGCATTGAACCTGATTTATCTCCTGTTTTTATAAGATTTTGAAGGACTTTGTGACAGTACATTTTGGCTAAAATACTTTTCTTGGTATGCTTACTTTGCACTATATTAAAATTTGAAGAAGTAGTTGTATCTGTACTGACAGCTTATTTTCTGTTAAGTGTTTTTTGGTTTGTTTTACATTTTGATAGAGGAGGCACAGTTTTTGATAAAGATGTATGTAATGGTGTGTGATTGTGCATTGGGAACTACAACTAGTAGGGATAGACATTCTTGAATTTATGTGTTACTAAACTGGGGTTCAGATGACAAAAAAAAAGTAAGCTAGTGGTGTGGAAAAGTACAAATAGTAAATCTAATGTATACAATTAAAACAGTTGTTTGTTCTATAATATGAAAATTGCAGCAGTTCAGTTGGGTAATTTGTGTGTCCAAAAATAGGAATTTGTGGGCCATTCTGGCTGTAAATCGCTGTTTAAGACATGGAGATTTTTGGACAAAATGGTACACAATATCTACTTTTAGGCACCGAAATAACTTGTATTAATGTTATAGTATGTTTGATTAATAATACAATTATTATGGTGATATTCTACTTACTTTTTTTCTTAAATTAACAGGTAACTTCTTAGTTCTTCTTTGTTCTTCGAATTTGGCTGCTTCTTTTCATGAGACTGGTCTTCACTGCAATTGTAAAAGCTTCAAATTAGTAACTTTGTTTGTATATAGCGCTGTTTTTAATTTAGATATTGATTTTTTTTAATTGAAATCCTCAGTGCCTTCTTTAAAACCATTAAACTAATGTATTTACATAAGATACATTGCATCAGTTAAGTACATATGATACGTTCTTAATGAACAAATTGTATTGAATGATTAACTGTAGCAAAAACAAAATCTTTACTATGTCTTGTGAAATTTATAATATACCAGTGAATACCACTATTTCTGTAAGTAAGCTGTTCTAGGTAATAGCGCCTCAATGTCATGTCTAAATTAAAGTAATTAAGTAAACAAATAAATAAAAACAAAAAAATATGAAATTGTATAAGTATTTTTTTAAAGATTTAAACATAGATTGTGCTTGCATGCAATTTTGTTTGAATATATGTAGTCTATATATTTCATTTAAAAAATGTTAGTTTAACATGATTTGAGTGTGTGTGTATAAAGAAAGTAAATAGTATAAAGGTTTATAAGTGATAGTTGATTTTAGGAAATTGAAAAAAATACAGTAAATTCATTTTACAGATTACACAAGCTAAAAGTCTGTTTGAAAATGTGTTCATCTACTGTACAGAAAATATGCAGACCTGAAGTTTGTGTTCATGCATATGGATATGCATGGAGCTGCAAGTAGAAATCTTGGAGACTTGTACAGTATTTCTGGTAGATGGTGCTTGCCAATGATATGACACTTGTACTCAGAGAGATTCACAGTACATTTGCAGTGCTGATCTATGATGATGCAGTTAGATGTAGAGGTCCTGAATGTTATTGGTGCATGGTCATGTGATTTTTTAGCTAAATCCAATGAGGGAATGGCAGAGAGAGTGAAGTGGAAATGGTAGAAGGGCTGTTCATGTTACGATATGTCCGCGGACATGGCGGTAGTTTGCGGACATCGGGAGTTACATCCGGGGAATTTTGGGTTCAGAAGTCATGCAAATGAGAATAAGCACTGAAAGGGATTGGTCGTGAAAGTTTATTGGTGTGTTGTGCCAGGAGAGAGTTTCTCAGATACTCTTTTTGCTGAGAGAACAAAAGATAGCTATGGCTGTGTGTTTCAGAAAACAGATTGTTTGGATTTTGGGAGATTCGTGGATACATTGGTTGAAGGTGCATGCAGAAAGCTGTGGAGTAGCTGTAGATCTTGGATTCCCACATTTGGAAGTACACTGGCATGGAGTACTTGGAATGAAGTGGTTGGACTTGCTACCTCTCTTTGCTACTTTGGAGACAGAGCCACATCCAGACATAATTGTTATTCATTGTGGAGGGAACAGTTTAGGACATGTGACTGGAATTTTTTTGCAATTTGCTATGAAAGAAGGACTTGGGAAGGTTATGGACATGTTCCCTAATTCTCAAGTGATATTTTCAGGGATTGCGCAGAGACAAATGTGGCTTCTTTCTTCTTCATTTGGTCCACAAATGGAAAAAGCAAGGCACAATGTTAATAAGGCTGTTTGTGCCTTTCTAAGAGATTTTGGCATGTCCTTTTTTCACAATGAAAATATTATGTTTCGTAGTACATACATTTTTCGCAGAGATGGAGTCCATCTTACTTATGCTGGCAATCAGATTTTTCTGAGAAATGTACAAAATGCATTGCGACCTTTTTTGGAATTACAACAACCATTTTGAAGTAGGTGTTAAGCATTTATAGTTTTTGACTTACAAACACCACCCAAAGGCTGTTTTCAGAGCCACCACTTTTTCCCAGAGAAAATTGCAATGTTTGTGATGGGGTAGCAACACAATTTTTTAAATGTTTGCAAACTGTCCGCAGACTTCTAAAAAATACAAAGGGCCCTGCTTCATTTATTTTCACTTCTATTTTTTAACTGTGAAAGGCGGCTCTGAAAAGAGCCTTATTTTTTTTTATTTTTGATATTTTGTATTTTTTTTGTTTTTTTTATACATGACACACTAGGAGAGGAGGGGAAAGGAAGGTAAAGGGGGGGACACCAACCACAGGAATAAGAAATAGCGAGCTGAGAGAGGAAGATGTAGAGTGAGTTTTATTTGGGTAGTGAGCAGATCTTCTCAAAAGCACTACGAAGTCGCTCCCCCCTGCAGAGTTTTGTGTCACAGTACATACATACAACTGTGACCCTCGAAAGTTAAGGGTCATCAGCATTCTGTATGGCCTGTGAGGCAGCTTGAGGAAGACGCTGTCCCACAGAGGTGGTCCTGGTGGTGACAGTATCAGAAACAGAGGATGAAGTAGAGGTAAGGTAAGGTACAACCCTGCGAATAGCTCCAGAGTGAAATCACCTCAGGTGTTGCTTCATAGTAGTGGTCCCAAAGCTGTACTTACCATGCTTCCCATGACTGAGTATCATTTTGCACTCTTTGCAGGTAACACGGTTCGCACGAGCCTTAGGAACATTCCCATGAATGGTAAATAACCGCCACACAAGACTCACGCCTAGTGCGGGTAGTAGGGTTTTCCTCTACCTCATTCTCATCATCCTCTTCTTCCTCCTCCGCATCCTCACTCCTGTTCCCCTCTTCAGGCCCTTGGCGAGGTGGTGGTGGTGGAGGGGGTGGGGGTGGTGCTGAAGCAGGTGCAGCACCAGGTGGCAGTTCTGCAGCCAGGGATGCCATCTCGATGGTGTAATCAGCAAGTTGCTGGAGAAATAGCTGTGCTCTGAAGAATAGCCAGAAACAAAATGAGAATAAGCTCTAGGGCGTGGTCTTTTATAGGGGTGCTTGTGCGCGGTCCGCGGACATGCGCGCTGTCCACGGACAGATCGAACACAAAAAAAAGTTTGAAAAGTTTCAAAAGGTATGTAGAAACTCAGGATTACTATGTGGGACTTGTGCCATGGTTTTAGAGATTTTATTGAAAAATATTATGGATTAATTGAAAATGTACTTTTAATTTGTTTGGGGACCTGAAAAGTGTCCGCATTCAGAACACGCAATCAGCAGGACACCAAATGCACGGAGATTGGCTAGCGCATGCGCGTTGATGTTCTACGGACACTGTTCGGGTCCTGAACTAATTAAAATTGTGTCACACGTGAAACGAACATTTCAGGACACTGCGTGTGTTCTTAGAACAGTTTAAATTTGCTAGCGAACAGTAAGGACAGATATAGTGTTCTTCAGGACACGTTCAATTTCGTTTATGTACGAACATTTCAGGACACTGCGTGTGTTCTCAGAACAGTTTGAATTTGCTAGCGAACAGTAAGGACAGATATAGTGTTCTTTAGGACACTTTAATTATTTTTTTTTACGAACATTTCAGGACACCGCGTGTGTTCTTAGAATAGTTTCATGTTGCTAGCGAACAGTACGAACAGGTATAGTGTTCTTCAGGACACCTCCATTTTCGTTTATTTATGAACATTTCAGAACACCTGCACTGTCCGCGGACACCTAGATTGTTTAAAAAAAAAATCCATATTATATGTAGATAAAGTCAAAGTTATTATTGTTAAGTTGTGCTACTAAAAAACTATGAAATTCAGTAAAAAAACTTTGTTAAAGGGACGTTATGGTTAGGTTGCGCAACTAAAAACCTATGAAATTCAGTGAAAAAACTTTTTCAAAGGGACGTTATGGTTCCAAGTGAAACCGAAAAACCCTTGAAATTCGCCAGTTATGGTAAGCTAAGCAACCATAACTCGCGTCACCACCGTGCACTGCTAAGACTAACACCCAGGACATCAAAGATGACATCACAAATGTCATTGATGACATCACTGATGACATCACATGTGTATGTACTTTTCATGAAATATGTGTACAAGGGATTCTTATTATAATGTTGCGAAACAAGTGTCAAGGATCATTGCGATAAATATCATACCCTAATTAGTGCATTGAACGATGCATTGATATAAATAGCATTCTATTATGGGGTTCTATCTAGTATACTAAGCTACTCATACAGAAACATAACATTGTGTGCAGCGTACAAGATGAAGGTATAATATTCGTAATGTTAATATGTTGAATAATAAAATGCTAATTGTTTTCTTAATAGATTTTTGTGTACTGTGAAATATGTAATAAGTAGCTAATAAAACACATGTATTACATAATTGCATTACTATAGACAAAACACAAAGAAACAAGAACACATACCAATATGAGTATATACAGGGAAAGTGAAGTTAGCAAAAAAGCACAAGTAGTAGCAGAAACAATGAATAATTTGACTGATTATTTTCATGCAAATAAATGATTGCTCTGTTTCAAAGCTGCTATTTACCCTAGGTATATGTATCACTTGATGTGATTGGACCCTAAGGAAAGTAGTGTGAGTACAATGTATACAAATATGACCATATAGAGGGAAGGTACAGCCATAAAAAAAACAACAGAAATATCAGAAAGTGCTCATAAGTCTATTGATTATCTTTATGCACAAAAAGGATTGCTGTCTTTCAAGCTTGTGTCTTCCCGTATGTATATGTTTCATATGATGTGACTGGACTCTAAGGGAATTACTGTAAGAACCTACTTGAAGGATATGTCTACAAATAAAATAACATTTTTAGTTTCTGACTGTTACTGAAGAAAACCATGTGGCCTAGATATGTCAGCAAAAGAAAAAAGAGCGAGCCAGACATGTGATGTCATCAGTGATGTCATCAATGACATTTGTGATGTCATCTTTGATGTCCTGGGTGTTAGTCTTAGCAGTGCACAGTGGCGGCACGAGTTATGGTTGCTTATCTTACTATAACTGCCGAATTTAAGGGGTTTTTCGGTTTTACTTTGAACCATAACGTCCCTTTGACAAAGTTTTTTCACTGAATTTCATAGGTTTTTAGTAGCGCAACTTAACCATAACGTCCCTTTAACAAAGTTTTTTCACTGAATATATATATATATATATATATATTCAGCTATATATATAACATTAAGCTATGCATTCATATAAATAGCATTCTATTACTAACTTCAATCCAGTATACTAAGGGTGTTAGTGTGAGCAGTGCACGGTGGCGGCGTGAGTTATGGTTGCTTATCTTACCATAACTGCCGAATTTCAGGGCTTTTTCGGTTTTACTTTGAACCATAACGTCCCTTTAACAACGTTTTTTCACTGAATTTCATAGGTTTTTAGTAGCGCAACTTAACCATAACGTCCCTTTAACAAAGTTTTTTTACTGAATTTCATAGGTTTTTAGTAGCGCAACTTAACCATAACGTCCCTTTAACAAAGTTTTTTTACTGAATTTCATAGTTTTTTAGTAGCACAACTTAACAATAATAACTTTGACTTTATGTACATATAATATGGAACATACTGAACCCTTTCTACTGAATTTGACGGTCCGCAGACATGTTTGGACAACAGTACCACCACCTAAAAACTCTGGGGAGGTATGTGTAATAGTTATATCATAACATAGGAACATTTAACAAATTCACAAAGCAGCACACATACAAAGTATATGTAGTAATAATTAAAAAATGTTACCCATATATGTAACACACTAACCATTCATGTAAATACAATATGTTTTAAAATGGAATATACCAAAAGAAGATAAAGTGGCTTCCACCATAATTACCTCACAGACGCTCCACAACCAACAGCAAGACCAGACGTATACACTACTGATTACATATCTCACCAGACATAGTAAGTGCACTTCTTTTTACTCATATATTTATAAACTTTCTATATTAGAAAAAAAAACATATTACTTTTTTGTTTTCTCACAGAAATGTGTAGTACTCTCGACTGGCTAGAGGAGCATTTCCCACGAGAGGAAATGTTAGAAAATAGTCCACCTAATGGTACACACTTTACTATATAAACCAATTAATAAATATTATTTTGTATACATTTAACATATACATTTTTTTTATTACAGACCATACAAAAATTCCAAGCATCTCACAACAACAATCAGAGGATATCACTCTACAGCAGATTAATCAAAAAATGGACGACCTTATGCAAAATGTTATGGATTTGAAAAACTTTGTGGAAAATTATGTGAAACCCCCAACAGCACACCACCTGCACTTGTCCCCCCTCACCCTATCCCACACAGTTAACCCCAAACACTGTCTATGGACCAAAGCGTTTTGATGAGCTTTCCTTCCCTTCTTCACCTGATCCCAGTTATCTAGAAATCCCTAATTCTGCTGTTTTTGTTTCCGTTTCTGCCCCACCTTCCCAGTCATAATTGTATATATATATGAAATAAAGTTACTTTTCTTACATTGTGTTGTAATTACTTTCAGTTCCTTGTGATAAAACCAATTTAGGTGTCCAGGGACACCGCGGTTGTTCGGAAATGTTCGGAAAGAAACGAAAATGTGACTGTCCTGAGGACACTACATCTGTCCGTGATGTTCTCATGCAAGTTGAAAATGTTCTAAGAACACTCGTAGTGTCCTGAAATGTTCGTAAATAAACGAAAATCGAGGTGTCCTTAAGAACACTATGCCTATTCGTAGTGTTCGATAGCAAGCAGAAACTGTTCTAAGAACACTTGTGGTGTCCTGAATTGTTCGTAAATAAACGAAAATGGAGGTGTGCTTGAAACGCTATGTCTGTCCGTATAGTTAGCAATTAAATTAAACTGTGCTGTGCGTAGCTGTTCGTTTTACATGTGACGCACTTTTTATTAGTTCAGGACCCGAACACTGTCCGCAGAACATCAACACGGATGCGCAAAACAATGTCCGTACATTGGGTGTCCTGCGGACGACCGCTACCTTAGCGAACATGCTCACACAACAATCATGTGACCGCGCCCACGTTCATCTCGTGCTCTAAATGCGGACACTGTTTACCAGTTTAAAAGTACATTTCCAAGTAATCCACAATATTTCTCATTAAAAAATCACCATACCACAAATCCCACATACTAATCCTAACTTTCCACATAGTTTTTGTGACTTTTTGAACCTTTTTTGATGTTCGATCTGTCTTGTGGAGGGTGCGCATGTCCGCGACCTGCGCACAAGCACCCCGATATAAGACCACGCCCTAGAGCGCATTCTCATTGTGTTTCTGACTATTCCACAGAGCACACTGCATTTTGCTGCATACTTTGCAGATTTTGAGATTTCCATCTCCAATCCTATGATATCCATGGCTCGACTATTACCACATGGTGCTACATCTGCCTCAGCACCACCACCACCCCCTCCACCACCACCATTTTCCCAAGGGCCTGAAGAGGGGAACAGGAGTGAGGATACAGAGGAGGAAGAAGAGGATGACGAGAATGAGGTAGAGGAAATCCCTACTACCCGGAGTCGGCGTGAATCTTGGGTGTGGCGGTTGTTTACCGTTCATGGAAACGGTCCTAAGTCTCATGCGAACCGTGTCACCTGTAATGAGTGTAAAATGGTACTCAGTCGCGGGAAGCATGGTTCGTATAGCTTTGGGACCACTGCAAAGAAGCGACACCTGCGCTCATTCCACACTGGGGCCAATCGCAAGGTTGTACCTTGCGAGAAGTGTAGTAGGTTGATTGCCTCTACTTCATCCTCCGTTCTTGATCCTGTCACCACAAGGAACACCTCTGCGGGACAGCGTCTTCCTCAAGCTGCCTCACAGGCCATACAGAATTCTGATGACACTTACCTTTCGAGGGTCACAGTTGTATGTGTGTACTGTGACACAGCACTCTGCAGGGGGGAGCGACTTCGGAGTGCTTTTGAGACGATCGTCTCAGAGCATCAGAAGACCTGCTCACTACCCAAATAAAACCCAGTCTACATCTTCCTCTCTCAGCCCGCCCTTTCTTATCCCTTTGGTTGGTGTCTGTTAGGCGGAAACCTGTGCAGTTCCCTCTGGGACCACTGCAAAAGATTTAGGACTACAGGCGTTGGCGGTGAACCCACTTGGTAGCAGTCTGCACCACACAGATTCACGTGGTAGCTGTGGCTGAGCAGTCAGACTTCCCTCAAGAAAAGTTGAGCAGTATGTGGAGTATACAAAATAGGACAATTCTTCACAGCAAGACAAGCAAACAGGCAACGAAGCTTAGTGTAAAGATATTAAGGCATTTATTTATAACAGAACATCTATGAAAAACACTAAGGCAAATCACGGCAAACAAATCAAACACAATTACTCTACGAAGTAGACGATCAATCCCCCTAGCAATATGGACAACTCTAGGTTCTACCGGTACCACTTATTTTAAGACAGAGGTGTATACCTCAACCCAGATGACACTCGAATATTAGTTAGGACGGGATAAATTGCAAGGCAGGAAGGCAAGAATCACAATAGATCGTAAAGTTCAGAGGCCAGGCCCACTCGGAGAGAGGCAAGGCGCGATGTCCCAAAAAGTCTCTAGTGGAGATGCATTCAAGTCTGTATAGCAAATTGTTATCGGCAGGTTGAACCAGTTCAGAACAAAGAATGAGAAGAGCTCGGAGGCGACCCAACGGAACGGAGAGGATTAAGACACCTCACTCGAACCGATCGAAAGGGAAGCCAGGCGGACACGGTACCTTGTTGTGGAGGGCAGCTCCGGCGGGGGCAGTTGTTCCTGGTGGTGGATGCACGTCGGGTCTTTGCCAGGAGTAGAGATGATCTCGTCGTCGAACAAAATGAAGTCCGGTGCACCACCAGGGAAGAGACCAGCCGCGGAGTGCTCCGTCACAAGGCACCACCTTTTGGTCGCGGTACAGGGGTAGTGGCTATCCGGTTGCCGGGGTGCTCTGCACGGGCAATTCGACCACTGCGTCCTGAGGCGAATAAAAAGCAAAGGGGACTGGTTGATCCCACCAGCCAGGGGAAGAGACTCTCCGGCAGGGAGATCTCCTCTGTCATCGGGAAGTGGTGAGTCGGTTCCGCAGGGCTCCACCGGAGGTGTCATCGTGCAGGTCGGCTCAGCGTTACCCTCGTCGGATTCTTAGGTCCTGTGGCGACTTCTGAAGATCCAGTCCCAAAAGCCCTGCTTTTATGCAGAAAACCCCCATTAATTCAGCCTAGCTGTCAATCAACACATGCTAAGTGGTGAGCGGGAACGCTCACCACTTGGGCCAATCACTCGGCAACTCGGTCCAGGGTGCCTAAACCCCCTCCCACACCCCTGAGGTAACCCAGACAGAATGGCACCACTTTGGAGGGTCTCTGTACAGAGGCCCGCTAAAAGTGGAACAAAGGGCTCAACCTTTGGTTTAGGAGTCACAGAGACGAACACAGAAACCATTTTACAAACCGAGTTCTGGCAGAAAATACCATCCGATAAACTTATTTAAGATAAGTAGATCGGTGGTACGTTAGAGATTAACGAGAAAAAGTATCAATCTCCAACAATGGGACGAATCCCATAGGGTTATGCTCGGGGTCGAACATAACAAGTAGTTTCCACTGCCACCAGCCAGAACTCGACGAGGGGGGACGGGACAGTGCCCCCTCGAGTAACAGGTCTAGGAGTAATCGAATTACCCCTACTAGTACGTCCACAATAAGATGGTTTGTACTAGTCCTGTTAGTAAATTTAGGTCTAGTAAAGCCAATGGTGACTTTACATGCCCGGGGAGACAGTAGTCAGTCCCCGGTTATGGAGTCTATGGTGGGGGTCCGCTAGGACGCCCCCAGTGTTACGGCACGTAGGGTGCGGTGTAACACACATAGAAAAACATATGAGACCCTATGGAGTAAAAGACCCCATAGCCCATCGAACACATTGACATTTCAAAGGAACTTCACACACATACATGTCCAAGAGTAGGAGAAAAGAGTCTCACTCTTGGCAGGATGGAATAAACAAACTCCATAAATCCAGCAAAGCTGCTGGGGGACTCACTAGGTTAGGAAATTCAGCCTAAACAGAGAATTCTCCCTAACACTCGCCCCCCCCAGACTAAGGGACAGGAGGATTTAATCCACTCCTGGATGAATCTCATACCTCTAGTCGATGACATACATCCTAGAGAGACCATCAGCATTTTGGTGGTGACACCCTGACCTGTGCTCAATGGTGAAATCAAACCCTTGCAGGCAGATCGACCATCTCAATAGTTTTGGGTTTTCCCCTTTCATTTGCATTAACCATCTCAAGGGTTGGTGGTCAGTCTGAATGACGAAAGTAGAACCATACAAGTACGGCCTAAACTTCTTCAGAGCCCACACCATAGCAAAGCACTCTCTTTCGATTGTTGCCCACCTTGTTTCAGGATCCTTCAGCTTGCGGCTGGTGAAGCAAACGGGGTGCTCCCTACCTTTCCCATCCAGTTGACTGAGTACGGCACCTATCCCTACATTGGAAGCATCTGTCTGCACAATGAAGTGTTGGCGGTAATCAGGAGCTCTGAGTACTGGGGCTTGGCAAAGAGCCTTTTTCAGGTTTTCAAAAGCCCGATTGCACTCCTCGTTCCATTTAACCTTTTTAGGGAATTTGGGCGAGGAGATGACATTCAGTGGAGAAGCTACGGTCCCATAGTTCTCTATGAAATTCCTGTAATACCCGGTGAGGCCTAGGAAGGCTCTCACCTGGGTTTGAGTAGTCGGTGTTGTCCAATTTTGCATAGCTTCAATCTTACTGAGCAAAGGCCTTATTTCTCCACCGCCTACCTCATGCCCAAGATAGACTACCTTACTCTGTCCAATTTGGCATTTACTCACCTTTATGGTCAGATTGGCTCGTCCAAGAGCCTGCAAAACATATCTCAGGTGGATTACATGTTCTTCCAAGGAATGGCTGAACACTGCAATGTCATCCAAGTATGCCATGCAGAAGTCCTCCATCCCATTCAGAACCTGGCTTACCATCATTTGAAACATAGCAGGTGCATTTTTCAATCCGAATGGCATTACCTTAAAATGGTATAAGCCAACGGGGGTAGAAAATGCAGTTTTCTCCTTGGCATGGTCTGTCAGGGCTATTTGCCAATAGCCTGACTTCAAGTCAAATGTGCTGAGGAACTTGGCGGCGCCAAGTTTATCCACCAACTCATCTGTTCTTGGCAAAGGGTGGGCATCAGTCTTGGTGACTGCATTAAGAGCTCTATAATCCACGCAGAATCTAAGTTCTTTAGATCCGGCCTTTGGTACTAACACAACTGGGCTAGACCATGGACTAGTAGAGGGCTCTATTACCCCGAGATCGAGCATCTTGCTGACCTCACCTTTGATGTGGGTTCGTACGTTCTCTGACATTCTGTATCCTCTGCTCTTGACAGGCAGACAGTCACCAGTGAGTATGTCGTGCTGGCCCCAAGGGGTCAAGCCTGGTGAAAGCGAGAACAGAGAGGCAAACTGATTCAACATAGATTTGCACTCTTCTTGTTGCTCGGGTGTCAGATTGGAGGAGAGATTCACTCCTTCAATTTTTTCATCTAAAGGTAAGCCTCTGAGGAGATCTGGAAGAGCTTCACTCTCTTCTTCTTCCTCGGATGATGCTAGAAGCAACGCTCCTTCATCAGGTCGTGAGACATACGCTTTAAGTCGGTTGGTGTGAAAGACTGTCGGAGCCTCCTTGGGATTGCGCAAGTCCACCAGATAGTTAACCTCTCCGAGTTTACACACTACTCGGAAGGGTCCCATCCACTTATCTTGCAAGGCGCTCTGCCTTGTTGGGATCATAACGAGAACCAGCTGGTCTTGAGCGAACTCAACCATGTTAGCCTTTTGATCGTGCCAGTGCTTGACCAATGCTTGTCCAGCTTTCAAGTTATCGTTTGCTTCCGTCATCATGTGCGACATTCTCCTCTGGAGACCTATCACGTAGTCAGTCACTCTGACTGGCTTGGGGGAAGGAGCACTCTCCAACCCCTCCTTAATCAGGGCCAATGGATCTCTGACGGGATGACCATAGAGTAGTTCGAAGGGAGAGTAACCTACTCCCTCCTGAGGGACTTCTCTATAAGCAAAGAGAAGGCATGGCAGTAGAAGGTCCCACTTACACATAAGGGGTTCCTCTAAAGCACCTATCATGCTCTTCATGGTTCGGTTGAACCGTTCCATGAACCCATTGGTTTGGGGGTGGTAAGCCGATGAGAACTTGTAAGTAACTCCACAGGTTTTCCACATGGCTTTCATGTAGTGGGACATAAAGTTCGACCACCTGTCAGAGATTACTTCCTTAGGAAACCCGACCCTAGTAAAAATACCAAGGAGGGCCTAAGCCACAGCCGGAGCTGTAACAGTCCTCATAGGAATTGCCTCAGGATACCTAGTAGCATGGTCTACTACAACAAGTATAAACCTGTTGCCTGAGGAGGTTGGAGGATCAAGGGGACCAACAATGTCAATCCCTACTCTCTCAAAAGGGACTCCCACAACTGGGAGAGGCACTAACGGTGCCACATTCTTGGAGCCAACCTTACCAGAAGTCTGGCAGGTGTGGCAGCTCCTGCAGTGTTTTTCTACTTCGGCCCCCATCTTTGGCCAATAGAAGTAGAGAGAGAGCCTTTCCTTAGTCTTCTTGAAACTCAAGTGACCAGCCAAAGGAATCTCGTGGGCTAACTGCAAGAACTGTGGTCTGTTCTCTTGGGGTACTACAAGTCGTTTGTAGTCTCCAGGTGCAGACTCGGTCGGTTCACTGTAGAAGAGGCCATCTTCCCAGTGCAACCTGTGTTTCCCAGGCTCTTGCCCTTCAGCCTGAGCTTCTGCCTGGTGGCGAAGACCTTCCAGAGTTGGACATTCTCTCTGTCCCTTACTGAAGTCTGCCCTGATGGGTCCACCTTCTGCCAGTAAAGACTGCAGCTCAGGATGGTCAACAGGATCCAGATCTCCAATGAGTTCCTGGCCTTCCATTAGCTCTTCCTCAGAGTCTAATTCTACCACACAGGGTTGTACCTCCCTCTCAGCCTCGGCTGGAGGTGGAGTTACGGGTGTGACATTGGACAACCGCGGGGAAGTCCGTGTTGGCTGTACTGGAATGCGGGCTGCTGGTTTCGGGATAGAAGTCTTAGGTTTCCCTTTCGCTTCTGATTTCTTGGAGACAGCGGCCGACAATTCCAGTGGAGTAGGAGTGATATCTTTCTTCATCATCTCCTGGAGAGTTCCGCGCATGGTCCTCTCTCTTGCAGGTCTGGTTAGCTCCTGTAACCGTTTACTAGGAGGTCTGGGAGTATGCGATACAACTCAGAGAGTTTTTAAATCATTACCCAACAGTACGCGTCCTGGTACCTCACTCTGTATGCTGACAGGTATCTTCACAGTCATGTCGTTACACTGGATGAGAACTGGTAATTGGGGAAGCATCTGCACAGGCCATCCAGCTAACTTGGTGAGGCGTTTGGGTGCCTTAGCAACATCCTCGGCCTGAAAAAACGATTTATCCACCTCAGTTATGCTGGCCCCAGTGTCCCTAATGGCAGGAGTCTCCTGACCATTCACCTGGACACTGTCCTTATAATACTCTTTAGTATTATCGGGGATAGAATTATAGACATCTAAATTCTGTTGTTCCCACAACCCCAGAGATACTAAAGAAACGTTCGTCAGCTAGCAGTAGAAAGTTTCCACTTGCCATTTGGACTTCCTGCTCTGGAGCAAAGGCTAAGGAGACAAGCTGGACCCCTGAAGGTTTACCCTTACATCTGGGATCTCCTTTCACGTGGTCAATCGAGCCACAAACAAAGCATTTACCGAATGCTTTCTGGAATGGTGGCTTGTTCTGACCTCCTTCCGGTTTGGCACCAGAAGGCATACTATTTTGCTGTGGTTTTCCCGGTGGCTTACCCTTCTGGTTTTGTTTGGGGCCCTCTTTGGAATGTGAGTCATTCGAATTCTCTTTTGAGTCTCTTTTGAGTCTTTTTTAGGCTGTTTTCCCTCATCCTTTTTCTGAGTTGCCCCAGAATCCTTATGAGTAGCCCTGTTGGCAACCCACAAGTCAGCAGCCTTAGCTAGCTCCCTGGAATCCAATTCCTTCGAATCATCCACGTGCTGTCTGAGCTCAGGAGAACAGGCATCATAAATAGACTCCAACATAAAAAGATTTCTCATACCCTCATAAGTGTTCACTTTGTAACCCTTAATCCATCCCTCTAAGTTTTTCAACCCTTCACTCACCCAGGTAGCCCAAGGGGCACCATCATGCTTTTTGAGGGTTCTAAACCTCTTAAGATACTGGGAAGGGGTCTTCCCGAATCTAGCTATCAAAGCTAGTTTCACACTTTCGTAATCCATCTTATCCGCCTCCCCCAACTCCATTACCACATCAGTCGCAACAGGAGGGAGCCTAGAGAACAACCAGGGAAGCAAAGCATTCCCGGTGATGTCCTGGAGCCCATGATTGTATTCAAACAGTTTCAACCAATCCAACACATCCAATCTCGGTTCATACATACCCACTAATTCCTTCGGCATCCGGGGCCTTTTGGGACTGGAGCTCCTAGAGGAACCAGAGGAGAGAGAAGCATTTTCCATAGACAACTTTTTCATCTCTAACTCGTGATTAAGTTCTATTTCCCTGAGTCTTAACTCAGCTTGCTTCTGCTCAGCCTGGGCATTCATCTGTCTGAACTCGAGCTCTTGGTTTCGTTCAGATTGAGCCAAGAACCGTTTGTATTCTAGTTCGAGCTTCATTTTTTCAAGTTCAAAATAAGCAGGGTTACTTGTGGGACCTGGTATGGGCCCCGCAGGCACAGCTGGTAAGGCAGGTAGAGGAGCAGGTGAGACAGTTTCGTTAGCCTCGCCATCCTCGTCAGCCTCTTCATCGCTATCATCAGAATTACAATTCAGATCAACACCATCACTGTTATCTACAGTTGCTGGAGAGCTTGGTTCCTCTGAACCAATACCGAGACTTTGGTTCGCCAGCAATCTCTCTATTAGTTCTAACTTCTTGCCTCTTACAGGAAGATTCTCTTGCCTACAGAGAGCTCGCAGACTCTCGGTATTTTCACTTGACAAAGACTCTTGACTGTAAGTTTCCATCGTAGACATGTTTTTTGAAAGTTGCTTTTTGTGCAAAGTTTTGTGGTTAGTTATCCTACAGTGTCAAAAAGCACTCTAAACTGTATACTCGATACAAATCCCACCGCTGTACACCAGTGTTAGGCGGAAACCTGTGCAGTTCCCTCTGGGACCACCGCAAAAGATTTAGGACTACAGGCATTGGCGGGGAACCCACTTGGTAGCAGTCTGCACCACACAGATTCACGTGGTAGCTGTGGCTGAGCAGTCAGACTTCCCTCAAGAAAAGTTGAGCAGTATGTGGAGTATACAAAATAGGACAATTCTTCACAGCAAGACAAGCAAACACGCAACGAAGCTTAGTGTAAAGATATTAAGGCATTTATTTATAACAGAACATCTATGAAAAACACTAAGGCAAATCACGGCAAACAAATCAAACACAATTACTCTACGAAGTAGACGATCAATCCCCCTAGCAATATGGACAACTCTAGGTTCTACCGGTACCACTTATTTTCAGACAGAGGTGTATACCTCAACCCAGATGACACTCGAATATTAGTTAGGACGGGAGAGAAAAAGATAGGCAGGTCATGAAATCAACACAGTTCAATCCTAGCGGATAAAATGCAAGGCAGCAAGGCAAGAATCACAATAGATCGTAAAGTTCAGAGGCCAGGCCCACTCGGACAGAGGCAAGGCGCGATGTCCCAAAAAGTCTCTAGTGGAGATGCATTCAAGTCTGTATAGCAAATTGTTATCAGCAGGTTGAACCAGTTCAGAACAAAGAATGAGAAAAGCTTGGAGGCGACCCAACGGAACGGAGAGGATTAAGACACCTCACTCGAACCGATCGAAAGGGAAGCCAGGCGGACACGGTACCTTGTTGTGGAGGGCAGCTCCAGCAGGGGCAGTTGTTCCTGGTGGTGGATGCACGTCGGGTCTTTGCCAAGAGTAGAGATGATCTCGTCATCGAAGGAAATGAAGTACGGTGCACCACCAGGGAAGAGACCAGCCGCGGTACAGGGGTAGTGGCTATCCGGTTGCCGGGGTGCTCTGCACGGGCAATTCGACCATTGCGTCCTGAGGCGAATAAAAAGCAAAGGGGACTGGTTGTTCCCACCAGCCAGGGGAAGAGACTCTCCGGCAGGGAGATCTCCTCTGTTGTCGGGAAGTGGTGAGTCGGTTCCGCAGGGCTCCACCGGAGGTGTCGTCGTGCAGGTCAGCTCAGCGTTACCCTCGTCGGATTCTTAGGTCCTGTGGCGACTTCTGAAGATCCAGTCCCAAAAGCCCTGCTTTTATGCAGAAAACCCCCATTCATTCAGCCTAGCTGTCAATCAACACATGCTAAGTGGTGAGCGGGAACGCTCACCACTTGGGCCAATCACTCCAGAGTGCGACCTGAGTTGGAAAGGCAACTCGGTTCAGGGTGCCTAAAACCCCTGAGGTAAACCAGACAGAATGGCACCACTTTGGAGGGTCTCTGTACAGAGGCCCGCCAAAAGTGTAACAAAGGGCTCAACCTTTGGTTTAGGAGTCACAGAGACGAACACAGACGCCATTTTACAAACCGAGTTCTGGCAGAAAATACCATCCGATAAACTTATTTAAGATAAGTAGATCGGTGGTACGTTAGAGATTAACGAGAAAAAGTATCAATCTCCAACAATAGGACGAATCCCATAGGGTTATGCTCGGGGTCGAACATAACAAGTAGTTTCCACTGCCACCAGCCAAAACTCGACGAGGGGGGACGGGACAGTGCCCCCTCGAGTAACAGGTCTAGGAGTAATCGAATTACCCCTACTAGTACATCCACAATAAGATGGTTTGAACTACTCCTGTTAGTAAATTTAGGTCTAGTAAAGCCAATGGTGACTTTACATGCCCGGGGAGACAGTAGTCAGTCCCCGGTTATGGAGTCTATGGTGGGGGTCCGCTAGGATGCCCCCAGTGTTATGGCACGTAGGGTGCGGTGTAAAACACATAGAAAAACATATGAGACCCTATGGAGTAAAAGACCCCATAGCCCATCGAACACATTGGCATTTCAAAGGAACTTCACACACATACATGTCCAAGAGTGGGAGAAAAGAGTCTCACTCTTGGCAGGATGGAAAAAACAAACTCCAGAAATCCAGCAAAGCTGCTGGGGGACTCACTAGGTTAGGAAATTCAGCCTAAACAGAGAATTCTCCCTAACAGTGTCCCCCTCCCTTTACCCTCCTTTCCCTCCTCTCCTAGTGTGTCGTGTATAAAAAAGAACAAAAAAAATACAAAATAACAAAAATCAAAAAAAAAATAAGGCTCTTTTCAGAGCCCCCTTTCACAGTTAAAAAATAGAAGTGAAGATACATAAAGCATAGCCATTTCCATTTCGTGAAAGTCCGCAAACAGAAAAACAATTGCATTGCTACCCTATTGAAACCAATGCATTTTTCTCTAACAGGAAGTGGTGGCTCTGAAAAGAGCCTTTGGGAGGTGGTTGAATGTAAAACATTTTAACTATGTAAGACGTACTTCAAAACGAATGCTGTATTTCTAAAAAAGGTCGCAATGCATTTTGTACATTTCTCAGAAAAATCTGATTGCCAGCATAAGTAAGATCGACTCCATTTTTGCGAAAAATGTATGTGCTACGAAACAAAATATTTTCATTGTTAAAAGAGGACATGCCAAAATCTCTTAGGAAGACACATACAGCCTTATTAACATTACGCCTTGCTTTCTCCATTTGTTGACCACACGAGAAAGAACGAAGCCACACTTGTCTCTGCGCAATCCGTGAAAAAATTATTTTAGAGTTTGGAAACATGTCTATTATCTTCTGAAGTCCTTCTTTCATTGCAAATTGCAAAGAAATTCCAGACACATGTCCTAAACTGTTCCCTCCACAATGAATTACAATTATGTCTGGATGTTCCTCTATCTTCAAAGTTGCACAGAGAGGTAGTAAGTCCAACCACTTCATTCCACGCACTCCATGCCAATGCACTTCCACATGTGGGAATCCAAGATCTATAGATTCTCCACAGCTTTCTGCATGCACCTTCAACCAATGAATCCACAAGTCTCCCAAAATACATACAATCTGTGTTTTGAAACACTCAGCCATAGCTATCTTTTCTTCTCTCTGCAAAAACAATATCTGAGAAAACCTCTCCTAGCACAACACACTCACTAAACTTTACTGACCAATCCCTTTCTTCATCCAATCTCATTTCCATACCTCTCCTCCCCAAATTCCCCGGATGTAATACGCGGTGTCCTAGAACTACTGTATCGTAACATGTACAGCCCTTCTACCATTTCGATTTCACTCTCTGTGCCATTCCCTCATTGGATGTAGCTAAGCAATCACATGACCATCCACCAATCAAATCCAATAACTCTACATGTAACTGCATCATCATAGAGCAGCACTACAAATGTACGGTCTATCTCTCGGAGTACAAGTCTCATACCATTGACAACCACGATCTACGAGAAATACTATACAAATCTCCAATATTTCTACTTGCAGCTTGATCCATATCCATATACATGAACAGAAAGTACAGGTATGCATATTTTCTACACAGTACATGAACACATTTTCTAACCGACTTTTACCTTCTATAATCTGAAAAATGAATGGACAATCATTGTTTCATTGTCCTAAAATGACCTGTCACTTACAAACCTTTATATCGTTTAATTTCTTCATACACACACACACATGCAAATACTATTAAACTAACATTTTTTAAATAAAATATATACACGACATATAATCACACAAAATAACATACACACTCTATGATCAAGTCTCAAACAATAATATTTGTACAAACACATAATTGGTTTTAATTTTTTTCGTTTATATAAGTACTTACATACATTTATATAGGACAAGCAGACTATGACATTCACTCACTGGTACGTGCAAAAGCAGGCTATGACACATAGCTCTCAACTCACACGCTTTTGGTGGGTGTCACCCGCCTTGTAAAGGATTGACTCACCCGCCAAGCCTCCTGCACGCCCATTCATTCCAATGGGCGTCTCACCCACCAAAAACAAAATCAGGTGATTTGACCCGCCTTTGCAACACACATGGTTGAGAGCTATGATGACAATGACTCACTATTGCGTGGAAAAGCTTAGTTACAAGAATAGTGGTATACGCGGGTAGATTATGAATTCCACAAACCATAGTAAAGATATTTTCTTTCCTATTCTTAGTCATAATATAGGATTAATGGTTTTCAGGAAGGCGCTGAGCATTTCAATTTAAAAAAAATCTATGTCTAAAATGAAAACAGTGCTATATAGCAACCAAATTACTAATTTCTTTCTTTTTCAATTGCAGTGAAGACCATTCTCCTGAATAGAAGCAGCCGATTTTGATTTTCAAAGAACAACTAAGAAGCAAACTACTCATTTTTGAAAAAAACGTAAGTAGATTGTTACCATAATATTTGATTTATAACTTGCATGCACTGTACGGTGCATTCATGGTATTTCTGTGCCTAAAAATAGAGTTTCTGTACCATTCTGACCAAAAATCCCCCCCCGTCTTAAACAGTGATCTCCTGTCAGAATGGCCGTCAAATACCTATTTTTCGGCACACAAATTACCCAACTCAGCCACTAGAATGTAGATGTTGTAGAACAAACAACTGTTTTAATTGTATAGCTTGACCTATATTATTTATTCTTCTCCACACCACCGGCTTACTTTTTTCTGTCATCTGAACCCCAGTTTAGTAGCACATTAACTGAAGAATACCCATCCCTAGTAGTTCAACTTCCCAATTCACAATCACACACCATTACATACATCTTTATCATCTTACTCAAACAATCATGCACACAACACACATGCATTGCAGAAAACCCCAACCCATACCTTCTGTATTTTTTTCAACAGACGCTAAAGTATGCCCACCAAAAAGCAACTCCGTAGAAAGGGACGCAGAAGGAGAGCAAATTAAAAGAAAAGTCTCCAACATAAACACCCATCTATAGCAGAATTTGTAAAAAACGTTGAAACACAACAGCTAATACAGTCATGTTGTGAAACGGAAGAGGTTTCTAGTGCAAAAACTTTGCCTCCTCTATCACAAAGTAAAACGACCCAAAAAACTATTAACAGAAAATCAACTATCACTACAAATAAAACGTCTTCTATAAATCTTGATATAGTACAAAGTAAGCATACCAAGAAAAGTATATTAGCCAAAATGTTCCGTCACAAAATCCTTCAAAATCTGATAAAAACAGGAGAGAAACCAGGTTCAACACTTCAAACCTATCGTAGGAAAGTAATCTTAGAAGCGTTGATAGACAGTGCAATTCTTCTCAAAAGAAACTTATTTATTGTTGTGTTAAACAGAATTAAACCACTAACAAAACTAATAACTAAATTTCAAAAAAGACTTCTCAATAAACTAAATGTGAACAGAAATAACTTCATAAATATCTGTGGAGGTGAATGCAGTCACACTACAACCACAGAACCATACTTTAATGAAGAAGCGCACAAACAAAAGCAAACAAATACAATTGCCATACATAGCAGTGGTCGAGTTAATAATACCATAATGGAACAAGAAGTACTCCATACAAAAATATGCCCTGAAAACTTAGATTTACCCCTCCATTCGACCGAATCAGAACATCTAATTTACACATGGCCATGCACGTCAATGTGTAACATTCCCAAAAAAATGTTCAAATCTTTACGCCTATTCCTCAATCAATATGTGAAAAGCAAAGACAAAATCAAAATTAAAATACTGCAAAGGATGGATGCTTGTCCAGTACGCAAGCACACAGGACTGCAAGGACATTCGTTGGCCTGCATATCAGGAGCTACTTGTAAAACAACCTTCCATGATATCAAAAGGATATCAACACATCATGCAAGTATAAGAAATCTAGTTTATAAACTGTATTATGCAAAAAGTCCTGCTTTAGCAGTAGCCAATTTAAATAACATTCTTCTACATGGTACACCAAAAGACCTACTGGAAGAAATTGAGTATATACAGAAAAAATATTTTGGAAATGAAACCCACTTACAAGATGAATTAGTTGTCAACCAACTTCGTAACAAATCTGCACATGGCAACCTTTCACTACACACATACAAAAAAGAAATACTAAAATTTCAAAGCACTTCAGCTGAAGTACCAAACCACGTGTGTGTATGTTGCCGCAGAACGTGTTATAAAAGTAACACAAAAGCTAAAGACCTTTCATACAAAATAGAAGACAATGAAGATTCTAAATGGATTGAATTAGCTCTCTACCTTTTAGCAGAAAACAAATACGAAATAACTGACCCCATAATACTTTGCAGTTACTGCACTACCAAACTTGACAACATCCAAACTCCTTCACGTGCTATCTCAAATAACTTGGAATTACATCCACTACCAAAACTCCTTCAACAACTTAATTTATATGAGAGCATCATAATTCAAACAGTTCATCCATTTCAAGCAATAACACGCCTTCAACCAAAAACTGCAAAATTACCTCCCTCTGAATTAGTGAAAGGTATTCGTGGAAAAGTAGTGTATTTACCATTAGATCTAAAAGAAAATGTGCATACTCTAGGAGTGCAACGTCCAATGCAACAATCTTTAATTATCTTGGTAAATGGAGTACCTACAAAAACAAAAAAATTTGGCAACAACTGGTAGATTTACATAAAGTTAGAGAAGCCCTGCAATATCTCAAAGAGAATAATGATTATTACAAAGAAATTAATATCGAAGAAAACTTGAAAGATACAACTGAAATAATTCAAGAGACACAAGAAACTGGTCAATTTGAGCTCCTATATCCTGCTACAATAGCAAACACTTTAGACCATTATACAACTCACCCATTGAACTCTAATGACACCATAGAAGATGCACTGGAAACGTACCAAATGCGTCACACAAAAGGATCACCAACCAGCATGTGGGAAAAAAGTATAGAAGCACGTGCTTTTCCTCTACTCTTTCCTACTGGCAAAGGAGGAAGATACGATGATATACCTGTTCAAATATCAGCATCAGAATATCGCTCATTATGAATGTATTCTGAAGATCCCAGATTTCGACATAATGTGGAATACATATTCCACCTACTCTTTGAAAGTGAACAAGCAACTTTATGTTACGGAGTTGCACACATATTAAAATCAGGATCACACTTTCAAAATATGACAGCCACACAATTATTACAAAAAGTTCAACAAAAAGATGAGGTTTTACAGGCAAATCTTACAAATCTATTAGCAAATATGCGAGGTACTAAAGAGTACTGGTTTCGACGCCATGGAGATTTACGTTGTATGATCAGAAACCTTGGCCCACCCACTTGGTTTGTTACATTAAGTTGTGCAGAATATGCATGGGAAGATTTACATGCTTTCCTACGCATATCAAACGAAAACAAAACAAACATAGATATACTAACACCTGGAGAACTTTGTTCTCAGGATCCTGTTAATGTTTCTAGATATTTTCACCATCGCTTCATTGCTATGCTACATTTTATTTGTAATAAAACTGTTCCTCCCCTTGTAGAAGTGCAACACTTCTTTTGGAGAAAAGAAGTCCAAGCCAGAGGAGCGCCACATGTCCACATGCTTTTATGGATTAAAGATGCTCCTAAATTTGGTCAAGACAGTGATGCCACTGTTTTACAGTTTGTTGAAAAATATGTCACTTGTGAAATTCCGTCAGAATCCACAAATAGTGATCTTCATGCAAAAATCTTACAATTCCAAACACACAAATGTGGCAAATATTGTCGTCGCAAATACAAAAACAAAGGGAAATACTACACCAAATGCTGATTTGGTTTCCCTAGACCAGTTACAAATACAGGTCAAGTGAACAACCTCATGTCTTCAGTTAGACATAGTGTTAAAGGTAAGTCACCTAAAAATACATATTGCATAAAAAGAAAAGAAGAAGACAAATATATCAATGATTACAATGCAATCATTGCCCACTTGTGGAATGCAAACATAGATGTGCAGTACATTGCAGACAATTCTACTGCAGTTGCACGATATGTCACAGCATACTTAACCAAATCAGAAAAGACAGAGCTCCAAGACCTCTGGAATGACCTGTCATCAGATAAAACAGTGTCTCAGAAATTATACAGCTTGGGCATAAAAATGCTGTCCCATAGAAAATGTGGATCCTATGAAGCAGCTGATCGATTAACTGGTACTGCATTGTATGGTAAATCTGAAAATATAGTATGGCTAAATCTTGGTCCAGCTAAATCTAGAAAAAGAGTTCTAAAATCATACGAAGATATAGAAACAATAGCCAAACATGATCCCAACAGCCAAGACATTTTAAAAAACAATTTATTGGCCACATACTACCCAAACAGGAGTACCACTTTGGAAACCATGTGTCTATACCACATAGCCCAAAACTACACATACAAAAATAATATAAAACCTGATGAGCAAAACCGTAATTACAAAGTGACAAACTGTGATGGCAGCTTAGTAAAACTCACCAAACCAAATTTAATTAATCATATCAAATTGTCATTAAAGACTCCTCAACATAAAGAAATATATTACATGTTCCTGCTACAACTCTTCAAACCATGGAGAAAAGAAGAAAAAATACTAGATACCTATGACTCATATGAAGACGCTTTCAAAGCCAATGAAAGCAGTATAACTGATGTAAACTTTGCACAGTACAAAACAATGTTGCACAATGAACAGCAACATGAAGAGGACGCCAGGCCCAACTAGATAAGGACACTCCTGACAGTAGTTAACCTTCTGTAACAGGAAGCCAAGAACCACTGGGAGAACCACTAATAACAAATGAGGCAGAATTAGCTATGATAGAAGTAGAAAACACCATGTGTCACTATGAAGATAAAGAAGACTTAACTACACTACAATCAAAACTAAACAAAGAGCAACATAGCATTTTTCAAGAAATAACAAAAGAAATTGCACATGGTGTGCAACATGAAAACAAAGAATGCACCTGCCAAAATTACAAACCTATACTATTGTATGTCAGTGGTGAAGCTGGCTCTGGCAAAACATTCCTAATCAAAATCATCAGTAAGTTCCTTCAACAATTGACAAACAACAAACTGTCAGCTGTTGTCACTGCCCCCACAGGTTTAGCTGCCTACAACATAGGTGGTGCCAATTTACACCAATTACTACTCCTGCCAGTAGAACACCAAAACAAGTTAGATTATTACAAACTTTTTGCAGAAGCTGCAATGGAAGTATGCAGAGTATTGAAACAAATGAAAATGCTACTAATAGATGAAGTGAGCATGGTGTACAACCTAATGTTGGCTTTGATTCACCTCAGATTACAAGAAGTACTCAAAACAAACTATGAAGAGCTCTTTGCAGGAAAACACATCATTGTTTTCGGAGATCTTCTTCAATTGACACTTGTAAAAGGTGAGCCTATTTTTAAAACATTAGGACACAAACTCTGCAGTAAAACTGTTGGCAGCATTGGAAATGTCAACCTTTGGCAACATTTCCAATACAGAGAATTAACAGAAAACATGCGCCAATTTACAGATCTCACTTATGCCAACATCTTAAAAAGTATCAGAGTTGGTATACTTTCTAGAGAAGCAGAAGCAATATTGAAAACCCGGCACATTCATGCACTTTATGGTGATAATGCATGTACTACAGATGTTATGGAACAATTAGCCCACACAAATGTCAATTGTATGGCCTTAATGTCAACTCTTGCAAGCTGTTTCAAATTCAATGAAATAATGTTAAGCAAAGAAATGCAACCAATTATGGAAATTAGCGCCAAAGACAAACTAGATGTACATGGAATCACATTACCAAGCCACAGAAAGACTAAATAGTTTAGAAAAATCAATCTCAAACACAGCAGGCTTGGAAAAGATATTAAAATTATCCTTAAATTGCAGAGTAATGCTTAAACGTAACCTTGACGTGGACCAAGGACTAGTTAATGGAGCACTGGGTACAGTTGTTGGCTTTCAAACATACCCACGTGACAACAAAATTCAGTTCGTCAATATTCTCTTTGACAAACTTTCAGAAGTAAAAAGAATAGGACGCTCAACAGCTTGATTCCTTCTCTTCAAAGACATGTATGTATGCAGAGAACAATTTTCTCTAACTCTTGCATACGCAGTCACCATTCATAAATCACAAGGTCTTACTCTAGACAAAGCAATGATAGACATTGGTAACACAGTCTTTAAAGAAGGCATGAGCTACGTAGCACTGTCACGCCTACGTACAATTGACGGTTTACTTTGATGCAAGTAAAGTAAACACTGATATTCCTTGCATTTTAGAATACAATAGACTTCGTTCACTATACACCCCCATCTACAAACATATCCTGTTCCACAAAAAGGAACATGTTCTAAAAGAAAACTAAATCAAAAAGAAATGCAACAGGATGTCACTGCAAATCCTCCAAAGAGACTAAAAGAAACTAAAACTTCATCAAGTACCACAAGCAAAAAAGAATCAATTAGGGAAAGTAAACAAGGTACTTCTTTAAAGAAGGAAGACAAACTCCAAAAAAAGCAGTTAGATACAGAACTACCTGGACCATTTAAATTCTCAAATATAGTTGGTGTAAATTGCTATGCAAATGTAGCAATGAATATTCTATTTCAATTACCACCAATTGTTGACAACATTTACTTACACAGTACAGACCCATTGTGTTTGCAAATGTTAGTACTTCACAGAAATGCAGCAAATAATCCTGACAACACGTATAGTGTTTTTGGAATAAGACAACATTTGGACTACTGTGCTGGAATGGTGAAATTCACTATAAACTCACAGGAAGATCCACAAGAATTTCTAATGTACTTACTATTAGTACTGGAAAACAAAAACATACCTATAAATGAAATCTTCCAGATTTCATACATGTGAAAACATACATGCACTCTCTGCAACAATGTGACACAAGAACAAATCCCCAATGAACGCTTTGTCTATATATCAATACCTAATTGTGAATCCATTCCATTTCAGCAACTTGTACAAAATGCAAACCACGGTAGATTATGTTCTACCTGCAATTCTGATAATCGCTCCACATTACTAATACAAACACATAGTAAATACGTAATACTAATGCTTCTACATTACAATGCAGATGGTACGAAAAACAACTGCAAGCTGACTAGATTCACACATGGTCAAATATCACTTGGTAGGAAAACCTTCATAACAATAAGTATAATCTACCACGCAGGAGCCACAACCAACTCAGGGCACTACACTGCATATATAAAAAAAAATGTGGATGGTTTGAATGTAATGATCGTACCGTTACTCTAAAGCAGAGATTACCAGCTAATCTTACAAACGCGTATTTAATGTTCTTAAAACCAAAATTTGATAACTGAACTGTACTTAAATCTTAAGTACACTTGTAGTAAAAAAAATATAAACTGTCACAATATTTCAAAACCTATCTAACTGCCCAAAGATTCTACAACAACTAATCAGATAAATTAATACCACTCAAAAAGAGCAAAAAATAGACAGACAGAATACGCCAATTGGTATCTAACTGTCCCAAAATTTACAAATATGCAAACAGATAAATCAATACCACGAAATTAAATCAAAACATAAACAGTTAGAATACGCCTACTGGTATCTAACTGGGCCAAAATTTTACAATATCCAAACAAATACCTAATATCTTACTGCTCATAAAAACTGGAACAATCCAATGCATAAAGCATTAGGCAGAAAGAACAAGTAAATGCGGAAAACAAAGAAATAAATAAACTGTAGCATAACAGAAAAAGGTTTTTTTTTAATCCAACATGGATTTTATTTCTCCCACAGACCCAATGATTTTAGCAACAAACACAGAAACTTTGCACCTTGCACAGTACTCTGGTTTGTAATCTACTAAATATGAGGGTCAATAAAAAGAAGAAAATGTTGATTGTACAATGTAATAAGTCATTATAAAATACTAATACTAACATGCTATTTTCTTTTATTACAGAAATGAACAAGACAAACATAGACTCCCGTTACTAAACCAAATAGTACGTATAACAAGATAAATACAACCATCGCAGCATATCACACCCATACAAGCTTATAACATTGTTCCTTATAAATTAGTTTTTGAACCAAATTTAAAAGCCACTATGGGTGTGATATGCTGCGGTGGTTGTGGCCAGGGCATACACTCTTGGGTGCATGGCCAAATGGCCATGCACCCAACATTCTATACCCTGGCCACAACCACCACAGCATATCACACCCATAGATGCAAGCATTGCAACCATTTTTATGTCCGCGGACAGGGGGAAGGTCCTAGGACACATTCAACTTGCCAGAGGACAATACAAACAGTGTCCTCAGGACACCCCCATTTTCTTTATGTACAAACATTTCTGGACACCGGGATTGTTCTTAAACCATTTTCACCTTGCCAACGAACAATACAAACAACGTCTCCAGGACGCCCCCTGCAAACATTCCAAGACCCCACGAGTGTTCTTGGAACACTTTCAAGTTGACACCGAATACATTCTGTTTATTTACGAACAGTCCAGAACAGCCGTGTTGTCCGCAGACAAATTGAACACAACAAAAGCGTCTAGCACATAAATAAAATACAACTTTGAACCTATCTCATACTCCCCCATCCTCCCCAAAGACTTCTACACATCAACACACTCTACTAAATACACATTTTGAACAAACTGTCACCACGCTGTCCGCGGACGTCCGCAAATGCAAGATGGCGGGCGCGACAGAAAATCTGACG
Organism: Ambystoma mexicanum; assembly: GCF_040938575.1. Taxonomy (NCBI): domain Eukaryota; kingdom Metazoa; phylum Chordata; class Amphibia; order Caudata; family Ambystomatidae; genus Ambystoma; species Ambystoma mexicanum. The sequence goes on from NC_090928.1 coordinate 564,586,279, forward strand.
CGCACCACGCCACCTAATCAGTGAACACGTCGCATGTCCGCGGACATGACGCAAGCCGCTGGGCCAATTGGGGTGCTGTCCACGGAGCGAACCGGGAAGTCCGTCCGCAAAGCGAACACAGATATAACTAATTTTTTTGCCTTACATTTTGTTCATTTTTTTAAAAACTAATGGACGGATTTACACCAAATTTGCAAAAGCACGCTTTTGGGACAAGGCCGCCGCTCCTGCCGCAAATTTGGTGTAAATCCGCCCAGCGGTTCGGGCTGTAGCCGTGCGCAAAGTTTTTTCCCATTCAGTCTATTGGAAAAAAAAAGTTTTGGGACCCCCCTATAACTTTTCCTCGCCTGGACGAATCCTCACCAAACTTTGCAAAAAAAAATTCAGAGTGGGCCATATATTTTTTTTGCAAAGTTTGGTGAGGATTCGTCCATGGGGAGCGAAGTTATAAGCTGCCCAAAAAGTGCTCTTCCTATGGAAACACCAACTAAACCGCGGCCATGTAATAATATATGTAAATATATATATATATAGATTGTGTGCCTTGTCCTCCCTCTGTCTTCCCTCCCTTGTCTTGTCGTGCCTAGAAACACTTGTGTACAGGTGTGTTATAAATTACTTCTACTATTATATCATAGCATATCAAACCTCCTCTTCCTCCTCTCCCTGATTTTCTTACGGCTATCCAGGAATGGTGTGTGGCTAATGACCTCTGTCTTAATGCCAATAGATGGAGATCCTTATTATTGGGACACCTACACCCTGTTTCCCTCCCACCCTCTGGCCACCTTGCTTGAGTCCTATACCCACACCATCCTTTGCAGCCAAAAACCTTGGTGTGATCTTTGACTCCTCTCTCTCCTTCACCCCTCACATCTTGGACTATGCCAATGTGGCCCACTTCTAGCTTCACCCCCTTAGGGCATTCTCCCTTTTCTCACCATTCCTCAGAAGTTCAGTGCTTCCAGAGTCTCAAGCGGACCGCCTTAACTTCTGGACACTTCTCAAAACTCTGCATTACTCTACCTCTTTCCCCACCACTGCTGAGACTGCCGGCTCTGACTTTCATGAATATTACAACTTACCAGCCCCTGCCCAGTCGATACCAGCACCCCCACAGCACTGCCCTTGCGGGCTCCCCCAAAAGTTGGTTTATATCCCACCCTTTGAACTGCACCACCCTAGAACTTGGCCAGCAGCCTCATCCCCTGGAAGCCCTTTGCACTTCCCTCCTGGAATCTAACAAGCACTTGCCCCTACTTTGCTCCCTCTCTCCCACCCTCCCTTCCCTACCTCCTGTACTTCTCTTCAATGCATCTGCACATCCGAATGCCACAAGGCCTATTAGGACCATGATTGTTTATCTACTGTTTTGCCATTATTATTTACTCTCCTTGATCCCTCCCTTTTTTGACTTGTGGCACCTGGAAACACCATTATTTTGTATAGGCACCTAACACATGTTCAAAAAATAAATAAAATGTCATCATGTGCTATCACTAATAACTTAGAGATCTTCCCACTTCCAAAAGCTCTCCAACAACTTAACTTGTATGAAAGCATAATGATCCAAACAGTACACCAATTTCAAGCTACAATAAACCTTCAACCAAAACTGCCAAATTGCCTCCATCCTAGTTACTAAAAGGCATTTGTGGCATTAAATCTTTAAAAAAGTGTAGAAACACTAGGTGTGCGACGGCTAATAGAACAATCTTTGATTGTACTAGTTAATGATGTACCAACAAAAGACAAACAAATTTGGCAACAACTAGTCAATTTAAACACAGTTAGGCAAGCCCTTCAATCTTAAAGAAAAAAGTGGATACTACAGAGATATAAACATAAAGGAAAACTTAAGACAAACCACCCAAATAATTGAAAATTCACTACAAACTGACCAGTTTGAATGCGTGGATCCCGTTACTGCAGCCAACATTTTAGACCAGTATACAATTCACCCATTTGATTCCAAAGACACCATAGAAGATGCATTAGAAACATGTAAATTAGTACAGCCAACCAATCCCCAATGAGCATATGGGAGAAAAGCATAGAAGCATGTTATTTTCCTCTACTCTTTCCTACAGGAAGAGGAGGAAGATATGATGAAAGAGCCACACAGATTAGACCCAAGATTCAGACAAAATGTATAATACATTTTCCACCTCCTTTTTGAAAGTGATCGAGCAACTCTATGTTATGGAGTTGCATACACTTTAAAAACAGGCTCTCATTTCTTAATCATATCATCTACCCAACTGCTTCAAAACATAACAGACAAAGATGAAGTTTTGCAGTCAATTATCAATGAACTCTTGACAAGCATGTGTTGTACAAAAGAATACTGGTTCCGACCTAACACTGATGTGTGTTGAATGCTAAGGAACCTAGGCCCACCCACATGGTTTGTTACTTTAAGTTGCACAGAATATGCTTGGGATGACATGCATTATGTCTTACGCAATGCAAGCCAAAATAAAGTGGGAATACATATAAGAACTCCAAAACTCTGTTCCATTGACCCATTGCTTCACTTAATCTACAATAAAGCTACCCCTCCACTCAGAGAAGTAGAACTCTTCTTTTGGAGAAAATAATATCAATCCATAGGAATAACACACATCCACATGCTTTTGTAGATAAACGCTGCACCCAAATTTGGCCATGACAGTAATGCCACTGTTTTACAATGTATTCAATAATACATAAACTTTGACATACCTTCAGAAACCACAAATAGTGACCTACGTACACAAATCTTACGCTAGTGTGGCAAAAACTGCCAGCGCTGATATAAAACCAAAAGTAAACACTATACCAAATGTCGCTTTGGTTTGTCTAGACCAGTATCCACCAAAGGATAAGTAAATAGCTTACTGTCTTCTGTTAGACACATCGTCAAAGGGATGACATATCATCAGACAAAACCCTGTCACAGCAATTGTACAGCTTTGGTATAATAATGCTGTCACACAGAGAATGCGGGTGCTATGAAGCTGCAGACCATTTAATATGTTCATCCTTATATGGGAAATCTGAAAGCAAAACTTGGTCCAGCTTCATCACGAAAAAGGGTACTAACATTCTACTAAGAGATAGAGACAATAGCCACAAATGATCCCAACATCCAGGATATTTTTTTAAACAATTTTATTGAATCATACTTTCCAAACAGAAGCACTGCTTTGGAAAAAATGTGAGTGTAGAAAATAGCCCAAAAGTACTCCTATAAAAGCAATGTTATGGCAGATGAGACAACTGGCAAATATTCAGACGCAACTTGCGAGGGAAGCCTAGCAAAACTTACCAAGCCGAGCCTAATTAATCCTATAGAATTATCATTTAAATCTCCACAACATAGAGAACTGTGTTACATGGCCCTACTTCAACTTCAAATGTTGGAGAAAAGAAGAAGAACTACTAGGTAACCATGAGTCATTTGAAGCTGCATTCAAGGCAAATTGTAGCAGTATAACAAATGTCAATTTTAAAAAATGCAAACAAATGTTGGACATTGAACGCTGTTGGGCAAGGGGGCATATATACCGCCCCATGCACCATTTCCACACCAGGTAAATGTTGTGTGAGCTAAGGGGGGAGACATCTCAGCCCCTCCTGTACTTATTCACATCTCCCATTTTATTCACATCTTCCATTTTAGTAGAAGTTCATACATGCCAGGTTAAGGCTTGTAGTCTGTACACCATTTTGTATCTTTCCAAACGGCACCTTTTTCTAGGCCCTCTGCCCCTCTGCCCCTCTGCCAAAATGTCCACTCTCCCTCTCCTTGCACCGCGCACAGCCAGCCCCTGCCACCTCCACCCTCTGCCAGCTCAACGCGACTATTGATTTTGTTCAGGAGAATTCTCTGTTTAGCCTGAATTTCCTAACCTAGTGAGTCCCCCAGCAGCTTTGCTGGATTTCTGGAGTTTGTTTTTTTCCATCCTGCCAAGAGTGAGACTCTTTTCTCCCACTCTTGGCCATGAATGTGGTTTTTCCTTTGAATGTCAATGTGTTCTATGGGCTATGGGGTCTTTTACTCCATAGGGTCTCATATGTTTTGCTTTGTGTGTTACACCGCACCCTCCGTGCCGTAACACCGGGGCGTCCTAGAGGACCCCCACCATAGACTCCATACCCTGGGACTGACTACTGTCTCCCAGGGCATGTAAAGTCACCATTGGCTTTACTAGACCTAAATTTACTAACAGAACTAGTACAAACCATCCTGTTGTGGACGTACTGGTAGGGGTAATTCGATTACCCCTGGGTCTGTTATTCGAGGGGGCACTGTCCCGTCCCCCCTCGTCGAGTTTTGGCTGGTGGCAGTGGAAACTACTTGTTATATTTGACCCTGAATATAACCCTATGGGATTCTTCCCATTGTTGGAGGTTAATACTTTTTCTCGTTAGTCTCTAACATACCACCGGTTTATTTGTCTTAAACAAATCTATCGGTTGGTATTTTCTGCCAGAACTCAGTTTTTGAAATGGTGTCTGTGTTCGTCTCTGTAACTCCTAAACCAAAGGTTGAGCCCTTTGTTCCACTTTTGGCGGGCTTCTGCACAGAGGCCCTCCAAAGTGGTGCCATTCTGTCTGGGTACCACAGGGGGTGTGGGAGGAGGTTTAGGCACCCTGGACTGAGTTGTCTTGCCAACTCAAGTTGCACTCTGGTGTGATTGGCCCAAGTGGTGAGCCACCCCGTGTTTTGATTGACAACTATTCTGAATGAATGGGGGTTTTCTGCATAAAAGCAGGGCTTTTGGGACCGCCACAGGACCTAAGAATCCGACAAGGGTAAATCTGAGCCGACCTGCAACGACGATACCTCCGGTGGAGCCCTGCTGAACCGACTCACCACTTCCCGACGACAGAGGAGATCTCCCCGCCGGAGAGTCTTCTTCCCCTGACTGGTGGGCACAACCAGTCCCCTTTGCTTTTTCTTCGCTTCCAGGGCGTAGTGGTCCAATTGCCCATGCTGAGCACCCCGGCAACCGGATAGCCACTAGCCCATACCGCGACCAAAAGGTGGTGCCTTGTGACGGAGCACTCCGCGGCTGGTCTCTTCCCTGGTGGTGCAACGATCTTCAACTTTGCTTCGACGACGAGATCCTCTCTTCTCTTGGCAAAGCCCCGACTTGCATCCACCACCAGGAACAACTGCCCGCCGCCGGAGCTGTCTCTCCGCATACAAGGTACCGTGTCTGCCTGGCTTCCCTTGTGACGGTTAGCGTGAGGTGTCTTAATCCTCGCCTCTCCATTGGATCGCCTCCAAGCTTTCTTAACTTTCTGTTCTGAACTGGTCCAATCTTTCGATAACAATTTGCGACAAAGACTCTAAGTGCATTTCTACTGTGATACTTTTTGGGACATATCGCCTTGCCTCTCTCCGAGTGGGCCTGGCCTCTGAACTTTGTGATCTACAGTAGACCCTGCCTTACTTGCCTTGCATTTGTTCATAAAAGTGTTGGTACCGAGTTGATTTCATACCCTGCCTTTTCTCTCCCATCGTAACGAATACTAGAGTGCCATCTAGGTTAAAGCATTCACCTCTGTCTGCAAATAAGTGGTGCCGTTGAACCTAGACTTGTCGAACTATTGTTAGGGGGATTGATTTACTTATAGTAATTGTAATTGAAGTTGTTTGCCGTATTAGTGCCAGAGTGTTTTTCATAGATATGTTGTTATAAATAAATACCTATATATCTTTACACCCAAGCTCTGTTCCGTGTTTGCTTGTTCTACTGTGTAAATTGCCCTATTTTGTATACTCCACATACTGCCTAACTTTTCTTGAGAGAGGTCTGACTGCTCAGCCACAGCTACTAGGTGAATCTGTGTGGTACAGACAGCTACCAAGTGGGTTTACTGCCAACACCTGTAAGCCTAAATCTTTTGCAGTGGTCCCAGAGGGAACTGCACAGGTTTTCCGCTTAACAGTTCTCATGGAAACGCAGCCATTCATTCCAGCCATTAGCAAGTATCGAGTACTGACAAAATTCATCCTAGAACGTGAGACCAAGGCCTGCTCCAGCCCCAGTGCCCCATCCATCTCTGCTGACTGACTGATGCCCTCTCTACCCCTCTCTGCATACCCACAGTCCTCTGAACCCCTGCCCCCTATTCCCTTTGAACGTGTCTGGTCACCAGTCCCTCCCCCTGGACTACCTTAAATTCACCCACCATATACCTAATCCAAAGTGGTCATATATTCTGGTTACACAAATATCTATCCCCAATGTGTTTGAGAATGTGAGGCCCCAGAGACCACAAATCAGAGATTGCCCCTTCTGATAAGACACTTTAAGGTATTACCCCTAACCCATGCCCCCATAAAAACACAGGTTAGAATATACCTGTTTCAAATGAACAACCCCTTTTCATGTGATAGTATATACCAGTCATTATTTCTTGCATGCCAAGCCCTGTTATTTAGCTTAGTCAGACAGCTCTACATCATGTCTGAAGACATCACCTGACCTTCACCCTGCAGGGATGAGCCCAGATGACCACATGTAATGTGACTGATGGAGAGACAGCAGCCAATGGGACCCAGGCTTCCCCTATGGAGCTGGGAGTAGGTAGTATATGTGCCTAGCCAATTTTGTTTGTTAAACTGTCTCTTACGTATGATGTCATCCATGACGATTGGTGCCTTCTTAATGTGCTGCTCATGTATCTGTTAGAAGAGCACTCGTGGGCAGTTCTTTGCTTGCATTTATTGACTTATATAATTTTTGGATCCCTTGCAACTACTCTCCTGGTCTCATTCCATAGTGTGGTGTGTACTTATTGTGTACTTTATTATGTCTATTGGAACACATGCTTGCTAAGGTGCCAGCCTTCAAAGCCAACAAGAGGGAGACATTGGAACTGATTACAGGTCCGGCGGAATCCTTGCCAGTGATACCGGCGGGTTTCCGTCAGACCTGTAAATATTTTCCGGCACCTGAATTCCCGGCAAAACCAGGGGATTACAACCCTGGCAGACCGGAAAGTCAGGTGTAGTCAAATTGTAAGTCCCCACTCCCATGGAGTCATATTGGACTCTATGGGAAAGGGGACCACAGAAGCACTGGCACCATTGTTAATGGTGCTTCCCAGAAATCTCTGCAGGTGGGTGCCGTTCCGTCCAGCAGGTCTGGCATGCCGGGCAGGTTGCCACCCGACTGGCAGAGTTGTGGTGTGCCAATTCCATAAACAACAGTGCCAGTAAGCTTACCGGCACCATTGCTTTCAGAACGGGACACTTATACTGATGCCCATTGAATCTGTGCTAGATAAAGACACTCCGGAAGGCAAACAACCTTCTCTTACAGGAAGCCAAGAAACACTTGAAAAACCACTCATTCTAAATGAAGCAGGAATAGCCATGACTGAGGTAGAAAACACCATGTATAAATATATACAATCTGAAGACTTGTCAGTGCTCAAATCACAACTTAATAATGAACAAATCACCATGTATCTAGAAGTCACTGAAGAAATTACACATGGACATAAACATGAAACTGAAACTTGTACCTGTACAAATTATGAACCTCTGCTCCTGTATGTGCGTGGGGAAGCTGTTTCTGGCAAAAGGTAAGGTCTTAATAAAAAGATTCAGCACATTTCTACAAGCCTTAACAAACAATAATCTTTCAGCTGTTATAAAAGCCCCACAGCTCTAGCTGCCTACAGCATAGAAGGAGTAACTTTACATCAACGTTTTCTATTGCCAGTAAAAGACCAAAACACTTTTGAATTCTGCAAATTATCAGCAGAAGCTGCTACTGTAGCACATAGAATTCTAAAACAAATAAAAGCCCACCTTATTGATGAAGTAAGCATGGTTTCCAACCTCATGCTGGATTTAATTCATCTCAGAATGCAAGAGGTCCTAAGAACCGACTACAGAGAACTGTTTAGAGGAAAACACATGATTGTTTTCGGCGGCCTCCTACAGTTAACACCAATAAAAGGTCAAATTATTTTCAAAACATTCGGACACAACAAATGCTGTAACACACTTGGCGGAATTGGTAATGTACATTTCTGGCAATATGTTTGCTACAGAGAACTAACTCAAAACAAGTGTCATTCTGTAGATCTAACATATGCTACAATTTTATAAAGCATTAGAACTGGTCTGCTTACTAAAGATGCAAAATGCATCTTACAAAACTAGAGTAATCCATGAGCTGTATGGATAACAGACATCTGCCCCTGATGTCATGGAACAAATAACTTAAAAAAAATATAAAATGCACATGCTTAATGCCAAGACTTGCAAGCTGTAGCCAATTCAATGATACAATGCCGAAAAATGAAATGCAACCCATAGTGCATATCAGCACCACAGACAAACTAGAAATGCATGGCATGACACTCCCTATGTGGCAACAAGCAACAACAGGACTAAATAGCTTCGGAAAATGTATCTAAAAACAGCTGGATTAGAAAACCTATTAACTCTGTATGTAAGCTGCAGAGTAATTCAAAAACGTAACCTTGATGTAGAACAAGGTTTAGTCAATGGAGAAATTGGTACAGTTGTTGGATTCCCAATATATCCAGTTTGACAAACTTACAGAAGTTAAAAGAATAGGCTGCACAATAACAAGTTTCCTTCTTTTCAAAGACATGTAGCTACGCAGAGAACAATTTTCTCTATCTCTTGCATATGCTGTCACTATTCACAAAACGCAAGGTCTAACTGTATGGCCCTCATTACAACACTGGCGGTAACCAATGGCGCTATTAGCACCATGTTTGCTGCCGGTATTGTAACCAGTCTGCTAATGGTAAATGGGGAAATTCCACCCCATTCCAAGGTTGGCGGGGCAGTAATTCCCCATTTACCATTGGCTCTTCCCCATTCCCATTTTTGCCCCATAGGCCTCAATGGGACTGGGGAAGGTGGTAATTATGGTACCGCAAATTGCGGTACCGTAATTACCTCGGAAGTCTGCGGGTCCCTACTTTAACGGCTGGTCCAGACCAGCCGTTAAGGTCAGGAGCCGCAACGGGACCTCGCAATCAGGTGTTAAGGGTTTAATGGCACTGACACCTTTTTTACGGCGCCGTTAAACCTTTAACGCCAGGGTCGTAATGACCCCCTATATCATGCAATGATCAACATTGGCAGCACAGTCTTCAAAGAACGTATGAGTTATGTAGCATTTAGTCTATGTACACGTGATGGTCTATTTCTAGTTAACTTTGATGCAAACAAAGTCAACACTGACATTCCTTACATCCTAGAATACAACAGACTATGTGCACTGAACACCCCATCCAGATATGTATCCTGTACCTCAAAAAACAAAACATTTAAAAATAAACTAATACAAAAAGAACCTATACCAGATCTCCCTGCAATAAATCTATCAAAACAAAGTACCATTGTTCCATCAAATAATACAAACACAAAACTCTCTAGTCCAAACACAACTGCAAGACCATCAAAAGATAAAGAGACAAATATGTTTTGTTGAAAAAGAACTATAGTCCCATATAAGGGTACAGATGAAGAACTATCTGATCTATTTAAATTCAGCACCACAACTGGAGTAAATTGCTATGCAAATGTAGCAATCAATCTTCTCTTCCAATTGCCACCAATTGTTCACAACATTTACTTAAACTACTAAAACCAGTTGTGTTTGCAAATGCACCTCCTTCATACAAATAACACAAATAATCTTGACAGCACCTACAGGTCTCTAGTATAATGCACACATTGGACTACTGTACAGGAATGGTGACATTTGCCATAAACACACAGGAAGATCCACAGGAATTCCTAATGTACTTACTACATGTACTAACAACTAAAAACATCCCTATAAATAAAATCTTCCATACTTCATACACGTGGAAACATGCATGCACCCTCTGCAACAATGTTTCACAAGAGCACATCCCTAATGAACGATTTGTGTATTCCTTACCAAAATGTGAATCCATTCCATTTCACCAGCTTCTGCAGAATACAAATCATAGCTTATTATGCTCTTTTGGATTTCAGACAATCGCTCCGGCATACGAAAAAACTCACATGACCAATATGTCATACTAATGCTTCTTAAGTGTAATACAGATGGTATCAAGTAAGAACCTCTTCAAAGAAACCTTCACAACAGAAGGCATAATCTACCACACCGGGGCAACAACCACATCAGGCCACTATACAACATATGTAAAAAAAAAGAAGTTGTTGGTTTGAATAATGACACTTCTGTTAGTCCAAAACATAGGTTACCAGCAATTCTAACAAATGCCTACCTAATATTCTCGCAACCCACATGATCATTATGCACTCACTTGTAGAGAAACCCCTCAATGCTCACACCAGACAAAATGCAACCCACTTGGGAAAAAGGCCCAGCACACCTCTTGCAAGAAGAAAGTTTTATTTCCAAAAAACGGTAAAGATGTGCCAGCAAAGTACTATGCTGCCATGGATTGGTCTGGTAAGATTAGTATGACCATCATGTTATAAAGGCACACAGCATCATCAGTGATGTCATAATGTACAAACCCAAAAGGCTGGTTGGTGGGGCCCTGTACATAGGCTCCTCCATAAGGGTTTCCAGGCCATTGGTCCCAGCCCTATCTGTCCATCTTCTTCCACGTGGGTGCCTCCTTGTGCGTCATCAGGCATGAAGCTGCAATTAATTTGTCATTATGCAAAGAAAAGCAATTCATGCTCTATCTCTAACCTAAAGTGCACCTGGTACTGCAGACAAGGGCTAAGAGGATACTTTGAGGTCATTGCATCTAACAGACTATAGCTCAATTTGAGAAATGCCAATGCCCATCCAAAGCTCCCCACCCCCATTTTAGATTTGCAAGTGGTCTGTACTTTCTGATCTTTTCTGATTGATTGGGGGTTTAACTGTTTTATGATCGGTGGCCTGGGATTGACAGGTACCTTGGAGTGATGGGGTCTTGGGTCTGGGGGTATCTGGGCACTATTACCTAGAGCTGGGATGTGGAATGTCAGAGGCTTGTTCCTTCCTTCTTGTGGGATCACTTTTCGAGAGAAATCTCGCAACCCCTTTGTGGCCATGAAGGGCACATTCCTTCTGGGATACAAATGCTGAAAAACGTGTGTATCAATTCAATTCAGCATGAGACAATGAAGGGTCTATGAATCTCTGCAGCTCTGGCCTTTCTCACCAGTATCCAAGCTACAACATATCCCTGCAAGCATAGGCTTATTTATATGTCTGTGGCTGTGGTGTGCAGCCCTGGCTGCAGTGCAAAATCAGGCCTTGATTCCGATATGGCTGATACTATCTCAAATGGCATTTTATTCCCCATGGATGCTAGAACAAAACATGCACTACCCTTCCGGCACTATAGCCCCTGTCCGTCACTGAGTCCCTACTGCAGACTTCGAGTCATCTGCCACATCTGAAAGAATTGGGAAGCCTGGGACGATTCTTTTGGTACCCATGCCCTACATACAGACTGTAAACTCCCAAACTGTGGCTCCCAATAAAAGAAAGGATCATCTTCAAAACGCTGACACTGACACACAAGTGCTTTCACCTTACTGCCCCCGACTACCTCTCCCAAAGAATCCACCCCGTCTTCACTACGAGGCCAACCAGATCACCATATACTAACATGCTTTCTGTGCCATTCGTAAAAAAAGCCAGAGCTGGCGGCTCCAGCTTCCCATATCTCGCACCCACTCACTGGAACGCCCTACCTCCCATAATCTGAGGTGAGGCCTCCCTTTGCACCTTCCGCAAATCCATAAAAACCATCTTATTCACATAAGATTCCTCGCACCAGCTGAATACATCTCCTATGTTCCAGTGCATAAACTGTTTGTAATGACCAACTGTACCAACCAAAACAGCAGCTCTATGCCTGTTGAATACATAATGTACTGATGAATGCTTCTTTGCCTGTAACTAAGCTCTTGCAAGTAACAGCGCCTCAATGCCCATGGGTTACTTGCGTGCTATATAAATTTAAATAAATAAATAAAAATAAATAAATAAATAAATAAACTTTCCCCTATCAGTGCATATTGTTCAGGAGTACATGTCATGTATATACATCTTCCATCCCCTGCTAAATCTACCCAGTGTTCTGCATATTTCTCGGGGTAAGGTGGGGGAACTGTGGCGGTACCTGGGGGTTGAAGGAAGACATTGCTCTATTTGAACCATGCAAGGCTTGTTTGGGTCATCTGTCCAAAATATGCTGTCTTTTATACCACAAAATGCCTCCTGTTCCCCAATTGAAACCCATGATCATTATGCTGCTAGATACTGCTTTAGCACAGCATGAAAGAACCAGCTAGCAGGTGCAGAGGATCACTAACACGAACACGATCACAGGAATCAACATCTTCACTATAGACCTAATCCAGGGCATCCAGGATGGCATCCACTATAAAAGGTTGTTGAACCAATCAGTCTCCTGTATGCCAGTTTCTGTTTGCATCTGAGTGCCAATGATGTTTAGGGCCCTTATTAGGTTGCTAAGGGACCCATTCTCTGCATCATTAGGAGGAACGCATGTGCAACAGGAATCGCCAATCTTATTGCAAACCCCTCCCTCCATGGCCATGAGAAGGTCCAGAACGTAGCGCTCATTGCGTGTATTTCCATCTTGTACGCATTGAGGCCTTCTTCAGTGTCATTGGCCAGTTGGATCACTTTGCAGTGCACAATTTGAAGCCACTTGGCATGTGCATTGATCTGCACCCATGGTAACAAAAGCTAGGCTAAAAAGTTTCTTCTTTGCTGTAAAGTCGGTATTGGTCTAGTATGTCCTTAATCTTGTGAAAAGAGAAAATAGAAGAGGGCCCAAACGGTGGGGCCCTCCCGTCCCCTGCACACTATTTACTGATGCCACATAGGGCCTTCAAATATATAGATATAAATCTATCAATGTATAAATATATAACAGCAGTTTTGTTAGTTGAGCATATAACGATTTATTTGGCAAAGAAGAAAACAAAATAAAATTTGCCAAAAAGCACAATCTGTTATACAAAGTAATTCATGACGTATGACATATTAAAACAAATTGCGATGAAGCAATAAATGATGAAGAGATGATGCTGTCCAATTGTGGGGTGGCCGACGCGTTTCGAGGGTAACCTCTTCTTCATAAGGGCCCAATTGAACCTCAAAAGTCAGGCAGGGCTTTAGAGAATGCTAGTCAGCATACAAGGGAAAAATCGGTTTTATGATATTCAACACCTGGTTGCTTAGGTATCCTTAGTTATACTGCAACGCTGTATGTCAGTCCGTTGCAAGGAATGGATTCCGTCTAACTTGGACGCATGGTCACGTTTTCTGCAGATTTCTTTTTACATGAAGGAAGTCTGCGCATACATTTTTCCCTTTCTTCTTGTTTCTTACGTGGTGCTGCTTGCATAGATGAAAGCTTCCGCTATCTCGCTTCTTTGTTCGCGTTAGTGCTGTGTCCTCGAAATGCGCAAATGTTTTCCTGTTTGATTCACGATGCCCTTGTGAAAGACAGTTCGACCTTCTCCTTCTCTGCAATGTATAATTTTTCGCTTTTTCAGGCAGGCTACAGAATATGGGCTTCTGCCGAGATGCTGTGGTGGGAATGTCAGACGCAGGTGTGGATGTTGGGGCCAACAAGCCACCTGGTCCCATTATCAAATGTTCTTCAGGGATCACCAAGAGTGCTGAGTGCAATGAGGCCAGCGGGCAGGTTCCCATCCATGATGGTGGGAGGTGCAGAAATGAATGCCTGCTGGCCACACACCCAGTAGGTGTTCCTTTCTGGACATCTGGGATGTATAATGTTTTGTTGCACCTACTGTTGGTCCCCACAAAGATGCTTCATTCATTGTAAAAACACAGTTTTGCACATGATTTTGCTCTTTCACTGTTTTTTCCATTGCCTCTATCCATGTAGGATTTGCTCCTTTCAGTACCCGCTGCATACTGTATTCACTTTTTCGATCACTTCTCCAAATCCTATGAGTTCACCTGCTATACAGCTCATTGTAGTTTCCTGCCATCTGCTTGCCACAAACTGCACTTCCAGTTTTAGATAGGGTCTTTGCAAGCACTGTAGACTCTTGTTTTTTTTAATTACTGTTGATCTGGGTCCATTACTTCAAGTAGCACACTTCGTGCCTTGAATGAGCTTTGCAATCCACACAAGGTTAGATGAAGTAAACTTGAGCCTCCACAATCAGAGTTTCCTGTGGCAGTTATAACTTGGAGTTCCCGACATGTGTGGATTCAAGGAGCAAGCACTTTCATTTACTTTTATTTTCCTCATTGAGCAAATGTATGCATACCAACTATTACTTAACTCTGGATGGTGCACATCTTCTGTTGTATCTAACCCAAGTCCTTGGTACTGATCATATTTGGACTTTCTAACTTGTCTTTTAAAATGTTTCAAACCACTCGAATGTGCACTGGAAAAGAAAGTATAATTTACAAATATGTTGGAAAACATATTAGGGAATAATGATAACATGAGTAAATTTGCAAAACCTCCCAGATGGCAAGTGTATTATTAACCGATGCATTCAATTGTGTATCATGGACCACAGCCACGATATTATTCATTTCAATCACATTTGCATCATTTTCAGGTGTTAAAGAACCATTAGTAAAAGATCCATTAATAATAGTTGCGTTTGTCATTGTCATCCCTCCTTTTTATATGACCACCACAAATAAAACTACCCTGTATAGATTCCTAATTCAAACACAGAAATAGCAAGTATACCAGCTTCCCAATGAATACATAACACATGCATACGTGGGGCAACACACTGTTATGAAAAAATCTCTTTGAACACCCAAATGTTTCTTTTTTTATATGGCACTGTTGGACCTGTGAGTATCCATTGCAAAGGTAAACAAGATGGGAGAAAGAGAAAGAGAGAAAGAGAAAGAGAGAAAGATTGTTTGTGCAAATAGTGTGCAGCAGAGCTTTAGTGTATTACAGAGGTAGCTTTGTCATCGAAAAAATAAACTCAAAAATGCGGTAAAAAGAAAATGGCCGTAAATATGCAGCTATTTGTGTTTAAAAAGGCATTGTCAGGGGAACATTTTAAGTAAAGTGCTCTGCTGGCATCATTAGTAATCTGCTGAACTTGGGTGTGAGGTGCTTTGCGAACATCAGGCAAGTGCACATAGTATTGCAACTCCTGCACTTTTACCACAAGAGGAGTAACATAGAGAACCTCAAAGGGGCCATTATATCTAGGCTTGCTCCACCGGTGGACAAAGTTCTTTAAAAAGATGCAGTCGCCAGGCAAAAGTTGGAAAGGAGGCGACTTAGGTGAAGACTCAGGTGCAACACTGGCCGTCTCTTTGGTCCTGGGTGCCGTAATCTGTTGAGAGATACTTTGGTTAGTGCACAAAAATAGCTATGAAGTGGGTCCCCTAAAATAGACACAGGCCTATGAGAACCTGATGCACTCCTAATTGGAGACAGGGGCGTGTGCATACGCCATCCCGATAACACCTCATGGGGTGATAAATGGTGATCCTTATAGTGTTGCTTGAGCATGCTTAACAAAGCAAGGGGTAAGCAGTGCACCCAATTCTTCAATGTGGTGCAAAGCTTGGACAATTTTCCTTTTAGAAGACCATTTATCCTCACCACAACCCTGTTGTCCTGCGGTGGTAAATTATACACATTACCTAGCAGAGCGTTTATCCCCTTGAAAAGATCATTTAAAAAGTGCATGCCATTATCAGACCTTAATACTTCTCACACGCCCCATCGAGGGAAAACCTATCTGACCAAAATGTGGCCACACATTTTGCATCGGGGTGTGCACAAGGACCAGCCTCCACCCACAGTGAGAAAGGACACAAAACAACTATCAGGTAGCGAGACCCATTAAACCTTTCAGCCATGTCTGTGTAGTCAATATGTAATTCATGGAATGGCCAAGTAGGGTGGGGCAGTGTACCTCAAATTGTTCTCAGAGTAAGACCAGTACTGTAAGTTTGACAAGTAGTGCAACTGATGACCATTTTAGTTATTGCCTCCTGAAAATTGGGGACAAACCAGTCCTCCTGTATATCTGTAGCAATATGTTGTTTTGACACATGAGAAGGATGGTGCAGCTGGTCGAATGCGACCAGCAGCAACTCATGTAGCATGACTGCTTTACCCGATGTTTTCTGTCCCCACAATAGATCTGTAGGGGGTAGGGGACGGTTTGCACCATCTTTTCAACCATAAATCCTTTTCCTCCTCTGGGGCTGCAGCTTAATTAGTTGTACAATCGGTATGCAGTTGTAGGAGTCTGGCAGCTGTTCTCTGCTCTGCGCTACCTCTGTGTATTCGGAAACACTTGACACCAGTAAATATGCTGCAAGCTTGGCCACCGGATCCACAGCAGGGTTACTGATTGAGACCTCATCTGTGCCATTAGTATGGACGGTGCATTTCACTGCTGCTGTTAGGGAGGGCTGGGACAGTGCATCAATCAATGTGTCATGCAGTGCAGCATGCTGTAGCGGGGATGCGTCGGCCCTTCTAAAACCCCTGCTCTTCCATCCGGCCAGGGTGGCCTGCACCATAGTGGTGACATAAGCTAAATCAGAAAATATATGGTAACACAGCCCCCTTGAGACGCTAAAAGCACCTCAATAAGCACTATTAGTTCAGCTGCTTGGGCCGAATAGTGCATGGGTAGTCTTTTCTGTACTAATAACTCATAAATCACATCTACAAGGCAGATTACCACTGCTCCAGTATGTCTCAAACTAGTTCCCTGATCAATAGTTGCTGACCCATCAACAAAAATCACCCCTTGAGAGGGCTGTCTCTCGCTTTTGGGATATCGTTCTGCTGAACCTCAAATGTTACACAGTCGTACACCACTTGGTCTTCATCTCTGCACGATTCTGTCCAAAAGGTGGTGGGATTGACAGTGTTGCACCTCACTACATGAATGTAGTGACCTCATCCTTGAATATTGTTATCTGCCGTGGACAATATTGCTACACTGTCCTCTGTTTATTTTGCTTGCACACTACTGTGGTTCACAGTCACTGCCCGCATTGCACCTTATGATTTGCTTCCATTGTCTTTAGCACTACTGCGCCCTAATTACTGAGTGTTGTTATCTACTATTGGACTGATTGAGACCATGATTTTGCCCAAACTTGAAATATGCATTCTGAAACTGCCTACTTGCGACACCACTATGTTGATGAGACCTTGATTTTGATTATCTGCCCTGTTAATGCACATACACGATTTCAAATGGCAATCTCAACATGCCATCTCAATATGACTGAGACCGCCCCCCTGTACACTTGCTTAGAGAACTGACCTAGGCTCTGCCCATCATTGTCACTGACTTAAAACCAGTTCTATGTTATACCTAGTCTACCTCCTTCCTGGGATATCGTCTGCCAACAAATAACCTACACTAGAGCAATAACACTATGATGCTCCTAAAGCTAGTCCTTGATATTCTACTGAGTCCTAACATTGGGACAACAGTCATCTGTAGTGCTGCCTGCCCTCCTACTCACTAAGAAAATGTCCTACTATAAGGCTAAACCAACACTTTTCCTCCCCCCTTACAAACTATCTTGATATCAGACTTAATTAAACATACCCCATTCCTACCCAAACTAACTCATACTTGGGTGAACAGCCAAACAAATCTTAATAGCCTTGACACGCTGTCCACACTCACCCAATTGCAATGGATGGAGCGCATCACAACTAGGCCGACTCCAAATCAACCTTGTCGTGGTACCCATAGAAACAAAAGACTTGCTTCTAGGTTCACCATCCCGACATCTCCAGTTAACATTTATCAAGAGAATCCAAATAACACCCACCACAGCCCCATACACAGTTCACCTTGCCCTACTACCATCAGCGCCCCACCTACTAAACAGAATCCAAAGTGCAACAAACGACTGACCACCCCATCCCAACCTAAACTAACTATCCCTCCCATTCAGGCAAAGCGTGCGCTTATCAAAGGCGCTCTTATCAATGCAAGATCAGAAGTTGCACACGAAACTAACATAGCGAATCTTATTAAAGACAATGATCTTGACTTCCTAGCAGTATCAAAGACCTGGCTGCACGCAGCAGCAGGGCCATCTCGCATGCTATCTATTCCAGACTCCTATACCAAAACACGTGTAGAAATAGATAATGCTAAGGGAAGAGGGGTTGCCTTCATAGCTCGTACAAACCTAGCACTCAGATCGGCAACCACCTTCTCACCTAAATCATGTGAACTGCTCACAATCAAAATAACAACGTTCCACTCCAGTACAATTGCTGCCCTTCTCATATATCGGCCTCCCGGCCCACCTGGAGACTTCAAGAAGGACATTATATCCTTGCTTTCCTATAACACTAAGCCAACGTCACAAATTTTAATACTGGTTGACTTTAACTCGGGCCTTTCTGACCCAAACGACCAGGCCTCCAAAGCCCTGGAAGAATCTCTAAATGAGCTGAACTTTACACAGAGAATCCACCAACCTACCCACATGAAAGGACACACACTGGACTGGTTGGCTGACCACAACTGCCCTACTGTAATCACTGCCATTGAACCACAATCCTGGACTGACCATTTCTTCATCGCCTTTACTATTAATGCTAACCGTCCATTTCCAAAAATTATGCCTACTGCACCTCCTCTACTTACTAGAAACAAGTGCAAAATTACAGCTGAAAAATTAGCCGCTGATCCCAATACTCAACGCCAATAACTCAGAAAATCCAGAGGAACTAATAAATCTCTTTAACAACACCATGACAATGGCCCTCAATAATATTGCCCCTCTGAAATTACGTAAGAGTAAACCAAATGACCACCTTTATACCTGTTACACACCACAATTGAAACCCTTAAGGATCGAAAAAAGAAAATGTGAGACCGCTTGGAAAAACTTACCCACTAAGGAGAACAAAAACGTAGTCACAGAAATTTCTGCACGCTACAAAGCAGAGATCATCAAAACTAAACAGGAAACATACAATGACAGAATCCAAAATGCCAGTTCCAGTATTAAGGAACTATTCGTAATCCTAAGGGAATTAGAATCACCCACCCATCTCCTGCCTTGGCCAATAAAATTACTACCGTCCAGAAGAAAATTGCCTCTAAGAGACTTAATATCAATGGCATCGATACAACTCAAAACTTAGAAATGACTATCCTTAAGAATACTTTACCAGTATTCAAATTTGCTCAAGTCACAAAAACAGAGATCTAAAAAATTATCAATTTTCTGAAACCTTCACGTTGCCAGGCTGATATTTGCCCTGTGCAAATTATAAAAGATGCAGTGAAAACTCTCACTCCTTTCATCACTAGGCTTAAAATGCCTCTTTCAAATCATGTCAGGTTCCCACTAATCTAAAAGACGCTTGGGTACTAACCCGCTCAAAAAGCCTCACTTGACTCCACCATCCCAACTAACAACAGGCCAATAACCACAGTCCCTTTACTTCTTAAAATTATCGATAAAGCAGCCTACCTCCAAATTCAGCCCTACCTAGAGACCTACAACCTCTTAGGGCTTAGACAATCAGGATTTAGACCTCTTCATGGAACCAAAACAGCCCTTCTAGATTTGAAAACTCAAATTGACCTAATAAAAGAAAACAAACAATGTGCACTACTTCTACTACTAGACCTATCCGCTTCCTTCGATCTGGTTGATCACAGTATACTCTGCCAACACCTATCCTCGGCAACAAACATTTCCTCAGAGGCCTCTACCTGGATTAAAACCTTCTTAAATGACAGAATGATGAGAGTATTCTCTCCATCAGATGTAGCCTCCCCAGCCCCATCACCTGTGGGGTGCCTCAAGGATCCTACGTCTCCCCCACACTATACAATGTGTTTACTATACCCCTATTCAACATCCTGGTCCATCTGGGTGTCATCTATACCAACTATGCAGATGCACCGAGATACTGATCCCACTTTCCGGTAACTATGACGCTGACACCGACCGACTAAACAAAATCTACCTCGTCATCCAGGCATGGATGGCCACCCATAGTTTGTGCTTGAATGACGAAAAGACAGAAATTCTTTAATTAGGCGCCCCTACTTACCTCAAAAAACTCAACCCCAAATACACCTTGTTCAACATAGACGGCAACCTGATTACTATGGCTAAGGAAACCAAAACCCTAGGCTTCCACCTTAATTCCACCCTGAACCTCAAGAAACAAGCTAGCACCACTGAGACATCTACTGCATATACCTGCAAACTTAATCACGCATGTAAAAACTGTCTTTTTACGAACAGCTGGATGATCCTGGAACAAGCATTAATCCTGTCCAAACTTGATTATTAAAAACACATTCTATGCAGGAATTAACAAACAAGTACTAAACAAACTCCAAGCTCTGCAAAATTATGCACTGAGAACTGCCTTGAGCATCCCAAGAAAAGCCCACATATCTGAAACAAGAAGTCATGATTGCCTTTGTATCCAGGACAGAATCTACTTTAAACTTGTCTCTATCACACACAAATGTCTTCAGAATGCTGCCCCGAAATATCTGATGGACAAAATTGTCCCCAAAACCTCTTCCAGACCGCTCAGATCAGCCAATTCCCAATGCATCATCGCACCCCGCCACACCCTGATAAGAGCTGGAGGTACTAGCTTTCCAGTACAAGCAGCACTAGCCTGGAATGCTCTCCCTCTGGACCTACGTACCGACCAGAACCTCCAGAGCTTCAGGACCAAAACCAAAAAATGGCTCCTCTCTAAGGACACCGCACGTACGGTTTGAGTCTATTATCTAGATGACACAGACCCTACCATTATGGACAGCCTCTCACTGATCAATGTATATATGTACACTCATTCTGCGTTAGCAATTGTTACTTTGGACTGAGACTTGCTTATCTCACAAGTATGTATGTATGAATGCTAAGCCAGATACCTCAGGGTGTGGCGTGCTGTATAAATAATAAACAAACAAACAAACAATGTTTGGGCTGGACAGAATAATCTCATACGCAGATGCCTGCTGTATAGTCTGGGTAGATTTGAGGCATTCCAAGATTCCGAATAGTGCGTGCTCTGCAAAAAGTGCTATGGAACACCCCATGACACTCGTGGAGCTTTTCTCAATTGCAAATGCAGCCTCAGCAAGCGCTTGTTTGCATTGGAACTGGCCTTGCATCACACAATCTAGCACTCCACTGTAATAGGCCAAGGGCTTGTAGCTAGTCATACTTTTTTGTGTAAGCATTGGAGTCAACAGTTGGCCATTGTAATGGGAAAATAAATAAATCTCTTGGGTGTAACCAGGTGTAGCTAGCACTGGGGCAGTGGCAGTGGAAATCACTTTCTTCAAAACAGTGAAATTGGCAAGCATGCCTTCTCTCCATACAATATTGTGATCTGTTTTATGAGCCACCTTGAGGCCCTGCAGCAGTACCCAGCATAATCTAGAATCCATACTCTGCAGTAATTACACACGCCTAAGAATTTCAGCATCTCCTTGACAGTTTTGGGCAAGGGAATGCTGCGCACTGATGCAGCGCAATCGGGTATCATTTTCTTCTTATGGACAGATATCAATTGGCTGAAATACAGTACTTCTGGGAGGCAATATTGCAACTTTGCTTCATCTAGCTTGCACCCCTTGTATTCCAGCAGCTGCAAGAGGGTTATAGAGTACTTTCAGCACTGTTGTTCACTGTCGCTGTCACACACCAGCAAATCGTCAAAGTACTGAATGATGGTACTGGACACTTGATTGTTTCCTAAGTCTGCATGTAATATTCTGTTGAAGATGCTGTAGGACTCGCAGTACCCTTGAGGCAATCTCTGTGCTCAAAATGCATCCCCCATGTGTAAACATGGTGAGGTATTGCAAATCGGGGTACAGGGGTATGGAAAAGAAGGTTTTTCTGAGGTCTGTCACAGTGAAGTGGGTTGCCTCTTTGGGGAAACTGCACAAGATCGTGACAGAGTTTGGAACTACAGGAAATTCTGCCTATACAATGCCATTTAGGGGTGAAGGTCCTTTATCATCCTCCAACTTGCCTTTTTTATCGGATAGATCGCTGTGTTGCATGGGGAGGTGGAGTACACTATTATTCCCTGATTCAGGAGAGCCACAATGGTGTCCCATATGCCCTCCTCTGCCTTTTTAGACTGTGGGTGCTATTTAGCTCAAGGCATTACAGTGCCTGGTTTGAGTGTTATTCGGACCAATGCTACTCCCTGCAAGACCCCTACATCGTTAGTTGTCCATAAGCTTTCTGGAACTTGATCTAAGTCACTCTCTGTGAAAAGGGGTGGGTGACAAGGGCCATCAAGGAACACCTTCTGATATTGCACTATAATGTAAGAGGGATACATATTCCTAACACAATTTTTCCATCGTCAGCCCTGTACTCAAACAATTCTGCATCTGTCACCTCTTTTAGGGGCACTGTTGGGTCAATACACAATATAGAATGCCACTCGTAATTATCAGAGTCTGTGCCCACCACACCAATCCCTTTAGCTAACATAAACAGGCCATATAAATCTAGAGAAAGTATTGTTCCTGCCACAAGCTCTGGTGTCACCATGGGTCGGCAGATAAAATCTGATGAAACCCACCAACACACCTTAACAATCGGGATACCACATGGAGCAATACAGTTATCCCATACACAAACATGTCTGGGTCCACACGGATGCCGTGAACCACTGCCTCCACTCCTCTGGCTTGTATGATGACCATGGCCCTTAAGGCACACATGCCTGAGGTGACACATACCACTCCAAGGTCTGTGAAAGAGATGGTCATGTTCAGTTTTCTCAACAAATTCTGTCTGAACAAATTTATCGGAGAGGCCTCTGAATACTATAACAGTGAACGCATTACTCTTCCTCCTATTTTGATAGCTACCTCTTCTGTGTAGGTAACCGTTGTGACAGCCCCAGAGAATCCCGGCACATCAAGAGTTTCACCTGATAATGGAAAGTTTCACTCACTGATGCACGATTTGTCACCTGTGTTGACCATAAAGTTGCATTGTGTATTTCCTATCTGTTACGCTCACCTGGTATCCACGGGGATGCCACTCAGCCCTGGTTGGTTGATATGCGCCTGGAACCCTCTCCCTGATCCCAGGTGGTGTCTTCGATGGAAGTCTAGCCTTAAATTACAGGAGGGCTGGGTTCAAGACTGGTCGACTCAGCTAAGATCTCTTCCCACCTCCCTTGAACTCGACCCTTAGGCCCTCTCCTCACCTTGTTTCAGTATAAGGCATGCTCTCCATCCTGCCATCTTTGGCAGGTGTGCGTAGTCTCCAGTGGGCGTGGGCGACCGAGTTACTTCACTGGTGCAAGCCCGTTCAAGTGTGTTTAAGGTAGGTCTTGCTGCCTAGCAGTCTTTGTATATAATACTGTTCTTGTCTTCCTTTCCTTTGTGGTTAGTGTCTTTTTCTTTCTCCCTAGGCATGCGGGAGATTCTGCGTGTCATGCTGGTAGTGGATCGAGCACCTGCCGGTAATGGATGGCACGAGATGTGCGCTGCACTCCGGTAAGTAATGCACTATGCGCGGCGCGGCTTCACCTTGTATATTCTAACCTGTGTTTCCTCTTCCTTTGCAGGTCGCGATGTTCTACTTTGGCGGTGTGGTGTTCTGGAATGCTGCCGGCCAAGAGGCGACTAGCCAGGTGAGGTTCTCGTGATATCCGTTGCTTATATTAAGCAGGAGATGCATTCACTAATGTTGTCTTTCTCCCTCTCCTTTTCAGGTTGCTTCGTTCCTGTAAGTATGCGATGCCCAGAAGATGCAGTTCGCTGGATAGACAGCCCGCAACTAAGCAGAATCAGGAATGAACGTCGGGCGGATGACAGGATAGAGTTTGCAGGTAAGATTCTATTAATGATGTTCTTTTTCCCCTCTGCAGGCTCGTTGCTCCAAGGATTGCTTGTATCAAGACGCTGGACACAGTGAGCGTTACGCTGCAGGCTGCAGACTAACACAAAGTGTGTTCTGGTGCTTGGGTGTGGTTTAAATAGTCTCCCAGTAAAGTAGTCCAGGTAAAGTAGTCCCAGGCCACCGAACCCAAAAGACTATACTGCATAGCTTAGTTCTTGGGAACTAGGCTATGTGGGTGCCTCCATGTTGACTGCAGACCCAAACAAAAGTAGTCCCCATTCAAAGATGTTTGCCATACTGAATATGTGCCTGGAGCCAAAGGCGTCCGGACTGACTCTAAGAGAGTCTTGGAAAAGGATGTAAGGCATCTGAGGCCCTAATGAAACCCTGAACCCTGACCTTGCCTGGCAGGTTGACTTGCCAGTGGGGGTTTTGGATAAGGGTTCTGACACTATCTCAGTGCTCACCAAGGATTTCTTGTCGGGATGTGTAGTCATGGACAGGACTGGTCATGCAAGAGATTTCTGTGGGCTGTCCTAATCAGGGGATCTATTGGTCCCTGGGAATGTAAAAGAGTTTCCTCCCATGACGCTGACCCCATTGGTGAGGCACTACCATTCCATTTGGCCTTGCCCTCGACCTGAGCATGTGTCGTCCGTACATGGTGTTCTGCTGGACTGCCTGCAGATGTGTATTAGGCGGTGCTTGTGCCTGCATGTGTGGGGCACTTGGAGGTAACTTGGTCTAAGCCTGGTGTGTCTCAAAAGATATGGAGGTGAACTGGGGGGATCGAAAGGAAACATAGATGTTGTGGTGTGGAGTGTGTTGGATATATGGGTTGTACCCTGCTCCCTGCCTGCTACTACACTCTCTTGCAAATTGTCCCCACTTCCCGCAGTTCCAACACTGATATGGTCCCACAGCACATCCGGGTACCATTCACTGAACCCCCTCTCCCTCCTCTGTCCCATTGAAACCCTCCTCTTCCACGCTGCTAATCTCCTTTTTGCCATTCAGGGTAATGATGCATGGGTCCACGACCCCAATACCCCTGTCTTCAAACCTGGCCAAAACGCTACTATCCTTAGGTCTGATTGGGCAGCAGCCTGCTCCGCTGTATTTGTCTCAGTGTTCACCGACACCGGCCCCTTTACTGCAATTTTAGCTAGATTCTTCTAAGCCAGTTTTGCTTCCCCAGCAGTAACCTTTGAGCCATTTCCTTTTCTCATTCATTAATCCTTTTTACAGTGGTGTATGATTATGGTCTGAATCTCGGTACACCCCTTCACCTCTATGCCCACTATTTTGTCAAGTGATTTCTGAGCTTCCTTGAGCAATCCCCTTCAATAACAAAATAGAAAAGAGGAACTGATCAGTCCCACTGGTCATCTGTCTACGCTCCCACATCTCCTGCACTTTTAAAATGCACTGAGTCATCCCCCATGACATACTGCATTATGGACTGAAAGTCTGGGGTATCTGGGTATGCCCACTGCAGTGAGCCTCACACCTGCACTCTGATATTGTTAAACAAAGACCCATTGTGCGTGGCGTCTTGTAGCTTCACTCCTAGATACCCTGCCTTTATCCACACTTCCCCAGCCTGGTCACCCACAATTGCGACAAATCAACTTTTCATGCCTCCTACCTCCATAGGTATTCCTGCTATCGGTTTTTCAAATACATATATCAACTTCCCAGCACTGGTGGTAAGGGAATGGAGTGTTTTATCCGTCTGTGCCCACAGCACATAATGCACTCTCCCATGTCCCTTATGCAAGAGTGGCAGTTGCATGGCCACTCCCTAATCGCCTTCTGTCTATCACTTCCCTTTTTCCTTGCCACTAATACCTGCTCAAATCTGCTCCTCAATCACTTGCCATACAAGCTTTCTACTCTTGGTGTAATTTCTGGAGCCCCTTATGCCCACTTCTTCATCCTCAAACTCTTCCATACTGTCCCATTCTCCTTCTTGCACTTCTTGATGTGCCGCCCTGTCCAACCTCACTGTCCTGTAACCAGCGATTTACGCCCTTCGATCTCCACTACCGTGCTTAATGGCAGTGATATTCAGTCTAAACAAGATATCTCCAGTCCTCCGCTCGTCCAATGCACACCCCAGTTTGCTCCCCCCTCCTTTTATTGCCCTTAAATGGGCCAACTCTGCTTGTGTTGCCTCGAATGCCTCCCCTAACTCGTTCTGTGATTTGTTCTCCGGCTATGCAGTGTCGTTTTGGGGTTGGTCAATATGAGGGTGGGGCAGCGGCACATTAGTTGGGTAAGTGTATGCTGTGGCTAGGCAGGCAGGTAAATGGATAAAGCCCCTCTCTATGCATGGGCTGCAGTGCTTACTCTGGCACTACTGTATTCACGATATCTGAGGTGGCACTATCTTCGGGCCAGGGCATACACCCGGCAGTGTCCTCTATATCATCTACCATTTTCCACAAATTTAAAATCTCTTTTCACTTCTGCAGTTGTTTACATTTATACTTATCAGTTAGGAGTGTGGTCATGTGCTCCAATATCTCTCTGTTTATAGTCCCCTGCTCTGGCCATGGGCGGGGCACCCCCCCCTTGTCATCCATTGCTTGTGGTACTTCTCTAACTTATCGTTGTACAATGTTGACGCACTATAAATGTACTCCAGCGGAATCATCGGCCCCCATATTGACAAATATATATCCAAAATCAGTTTCTTGTTATGCATCCCACACAATATTAATATAGCTGCCACTACCAATCATCTGTCCCCACCTGCCCTTCGCCCCCTGTGAGCCCCCACCTCTGTGCACACTTCCGCTTTTCTCACTCCTCAAACTCCTCACACTCACAATACTTCCACAATACTTCCACAGGCCCTCAATCAACCCAAACTAAATCTACATTTTTTTTAGTGTATGGCTGTATTAAAACAACCTTTCAATAAACACATAATACATTTTTAGAAATATATTTGAATTACACATTTTTACAAAATTTCAAAAATTCATCATAGGCAATAATAAAAGGAACAATTGTGCACTAATAACTATCTAGACCATTGCCTTTTAGAACAATTCATTTAAGAAGCCAGTTGTTGTTAGTCTGATTGCCATTCGTCTTGCACCAACATTTTTTAGCCATAATTCTTCAGGGTCAGTAATGGTCTGCTCTTTAAAACAATGCAAGAAGTATTTACAGCGCATAGTAGACAATGCTGGCCAAAAAAGGATAACATGCTTCGGAGTTTCAATAGAAGTACAGTCTTTACAAAACCGGCAAACATTCTCATTGATATCTAATAATTTCCGTCTGACTAATATATCTTTGGTATGCCAAAGATTAAGGCGAAAGCGCATATAATTGTCTCTAAATTTAGGAGATGGATATTTAATAATATATAATTCAGTGGCTCTGAACCTCTTTTGGCCAAACTGAGCTATATTCAATCTTTGAGATGATAGCATTTGTCCACAGTATATATCCAATCTCTTTGGTACAATTTTATTTTAGCCCGGTTTGGATTATGGATCAAAGTATCAAGGGAAATATCAGCATCAATGAGAATATTTAATGCAGTATTAATCCATTTCTTTGGGTACCGATAATCAGAGGAAGTTAGATATTGTCCCAGAATATAAGAGATGTCCGTATGTTGCAAAGATATTATGCACTTTCTCAAAAATGCTATCAGTTTCCATGCAACAGCACTAAATAAAGACAATAACCCTAGTTTGAATCTGAGAATGGCAATAGAGACACATGTAGGAAGATTAAAAAGTGAGCGCCAATTCCTGCCTTCCATTTTGTCCCAAAAAGATCATGATAGCATCGGGGCAGATTCAGATCAGTATGTAATGATAGGTTTGACCTTCATAGTATAAAATGCTAATATATGATTACATGTAAATTTTCCAAATTTATGTAGTATAACCTTAGATTGAGAAATCAGAGCATTTAGTTTTGTTTCAAGATCTAATTGGAATACTTTATCATTTTCGTTGCAACCAATCATCGTGCCCAAATATCGGTATGATGATGTAATCAAAATTGGGTCACAGTTAATAGACGAATTCAATTGAGAATGTTTGGTCATTTTGACATTATGGCACATCATAATTTGGGTTTTAGTTAGATTAATGGTCATGGCATTTTCTACAGTATACTTGGTCAACCCATTGATCAACCTTTGCAGTCCAGCTGGAGTTTTTGAAAGCAAGATGAGGGCATCTGCGTAAAAGATCCAGGGTATGTGCTCAGAGCCTAGTTTGGATGCATCGGAGTTAATGTTCTTAAATTTATCACCCATATCTAGGATAAAAAGATTGAATATTGTAGCCGCCAGAATGCACCCTTGCTTCAGTCCTCGGAATGTTAGGAGGGGAGGTGTCAATAAACCATCAAGGGTTAAGCGAATACAAACTGACGTATTTTCATGCAGAAGAGCATGAGTTTGACCAATGATTGCAACCCATTGATGACAATTTATGTAGCATCAAGTGGTGATCTATAGAATCAAATGCCTCCTTAAAATCCACAAAGGATATATAAAGGGGCTGCTTTTGTTGATTGCAGAGGGCTTTAATTGATGTTAAGGTAACAATATTAATGGTCGTTCCCTTGCCTGGAACAAAGCCATATTTGATGATTTGATCCATTGATTAAGATCTCTTAGAATTAAGGAGGCAAATATTTTGCCCAGGACGTCCAGCAGGGCGATAGGCCTATAATTGGCAGGATCATGTCTATCGCCCTTTTTGTAAATAGGGACAATCAGTGAAGTACACCACGAACTAGGGATCTTTTGAGTGGTTATAATTTGCAAGAAGATTTCAAATAGGATCGGGGCCCATAGGTCCGGAAACTGTTTCAACATAGCATTAGAGAGCCCGTCCGGGCCAGGGGCACGCGATCTACTGGCCTTATGGATGTAATAAAGGATGTCATCAATAGTAAAATCAATCAAAAAGAGGCCCTCTAGGTTAACAGGTGGTATATGATTGGCAGACGGTGGTAGCGCGTAAAGACGGGAAAAGTGGGCTTGCCATGCTGCAGGAGCAACATCATTAATCTGGATTTGACACTGTGAGGTTTTATAGGTTCCAGTTATTAGGGACCAACACCCTGCAGAGTTTCTTTTTAGAACTTTAGCCAACATTGATTCACCATCTTTCTGGAACAGAGTCGATCGGTAAGATCTTCTCCAGTTCCTATATTGAGTCTTAATAGTTTTGCACGCAGCCCACCGCTGGTCAACGGGTAAGGACATAGCCAGTTTTTATTTTCCTAAATAAAGTTTTTCCCTTCTGCATATTTATATCAAAACAATGTAGAGCAGTTGAAGATCTCGGTAACCTTTGTATTGTAGCAAAATGGTGTATTAGTTTTGAATAGTCACAATCACCATTATTTTGATTTCGGGAGGTCATACAAGAGGTTTTAAATATCTCTGCAAAATGCAGTAGCTTAGGTCTAGACCACCGTAATCGATTCTGAGCAGAGTTAGCCTCATATGTACCCTTCATAGTGATATACTTAGGGGAATAGATAATCTCATCATTATATA